>NC_090709.1:13307099-13984599 GCF_040954835.1 Lepisosteus oculatus | reverse complement strand
AAAGAACGCTTTGATAAGCGTCAAAGGCAAGTCATTCCGAGTTGGTCGTCTGTGTTTTCCGATCAGACGCGAAATGCTGAAATGATCTCTCAGCTCCTCGGTTGTCATTTCTGCTCCGTAAAGGAATCACGGCACGCGTCGGCTTCCAGCACGGTGGGTCGGGACACGATGCCGGGGGTCGGAGAGAGCGATGTCTTCCTCGTTAGTATAGGACCTGTCACCTGTCCCCACCTGTCACGCGGGAGACCGGGGTACATCAGGACGTGCATTGAAGTGAAAGCAGGATGCGCTGCGACATGCACTGTGCAGATCCCGCCACACTAAGAGGTGAGTGGGTCTGTTCGATCACAGCGCTAGGCGAATCCCCAATCCCCTTTCGTGCGTGGCAACAAAAGAAGGCTGTTTCCGCTCGGTTTCGAACCGGGAACCTTTCGCGTGTGAGGCAAACGTGATAACCACTACACTACGGTAATGGTGGTAAGACGTGCCCAGCGGCCCAGCGCTGAGCTTCGTCAATGTGATTCAGCTGCTTCCAGTGCCTTTATTGGAGTGTGCTGATGGACCATGCTCTCTCTCCAGAGACCAGCACGCCTGTCATGGACGGAGCAGGAAAGGCGGCGCCACATTCTACAGCCCTCTCCACGCAATCGACGAAATCGGGCTACTGAAGTGGAGAAAATCGCCTCTCCAGAAAGTGCAAATATCATCTTGGAGAGTATAAATCCTATTGCCGAAGGTCAGCCCTGTCTACCAGAGTAACCCTCCCACAGCGATGATCAGCTCGTCTCACACGCGAGAAGTTTCAGTTGGAAACAAGCGCCCCCTCTTCTCGCACGTTTTGCACGTTCGAGTAGTTTTAATGCAGCTCCTTCGTACACGGTGCTGATCTTTTGGAAAGCAGGAGGCAAAACCAACACGTTCTCGTACCGGGAGTCGACCCCGGGCCGCCTGGGTGAAAACCAGGAATCCTAACCACTAGACCATATGGGAACGCACACCCCTGCTGTTCCGGGCATCATGCAAGCAAACTGCATAAATATGAGAAAACACGCAAGAGAGTTGTCACTCAGAGTGTCGAAGGGTCGATGTATACTGGGGCTCAGTTGAAATGCAACGTCAGGACTTTTCCGAATTATGTCACACGAAGATAGCACAACCTTTTCCACCCTGCCACGTGTGTCTCGGTAACTCGCTGTGATCGAATAGTGGTCGGTACTTTGCGTTGTGGCCGCAACAACTCCAGTTCGAATCCGGGTCACGGCAGAATAAGGGCGTCTGCTTTTACTACTTGCATGAATAAAGGCAAAAAAAAGCCAATCGATGTGAACGAATGGCGCTTTACAGAGGAGTACTGCCTGACTGGATCGTTGATGAACGACAGAGGCCACTCCGACCTCTTCTCGGTTTTCTTCAATGACTTACTAAGGATCTTCTTCACATTCGCCCATGCAGGGGAAGCCAGTTACACCAAAGCAAACGCAGGAAAGTGCATTTCAAGCAGAGACCAGGAGGGACTTGTTTACACCGAGAGTGGTCGGAGAATGGAACAATGCGCCCAGCCCTGTTGCTGGAGCCGATTCTTGATGAGATCATGGGCTCACTAAGAGGCCCCCGCTGGATGCTAATCTTTCTGTTGTTCTTGCGCTGCTTTTGAGCCGACAGAGCTCGTCCTGGTCTGTCGGCACAGCCCAATTGCAAATGATCGGCTCCGCGTACAGAAGGAACGTGCGTTTGGAACAAGAGTGCATGAAGGCACCGGAAATACATTGGGAACAAATGACCAGTCGCTCAAGACCTCTGTGAAGTACAGGAGCGTGCAAAAAGAGGCTGGCTGTTTCCACCTAGTCTCGAACCAGGGACCTTTTGCGTGTTAGGCGAACGTGATAGTCACTACGCTACAGAAACCTACGGGGATCGCTGCTGGTGTCTCGCTTGCGTTTCGGGCTGAGAAAGGGAAGCGTCACTAGGCAGGGGGCGCTGGAGAGAGGAACAAAGGGCGCGATGAAACAAAATGCCGAAACCCAGGATCAAATCTGGGACCTTTAGATCTTCAGTCTAGCACTCTCCCAACTGAGCTATTTCAGCGGTGCACACAGCCTACAGCCACCTGTTCCAGCCTTCCTGTGTTGCGGCATGAGCTCACCAAGAGTAGCGGGAGAGTGTTGCAGGAACGTCACTCAGAAAGGAAAGCCACCCAGGTGCGCCCTCTGAGCTCTGTCCAGCGCATCTTCCTCACATGGACTCCTGCCTGCAACGGGCAGGAAACAATTAGCAAGAACAGAACGACACCCCATGGGTGTCTTATGACCACACCTTACGTTGTGACACGTGCAGGTGTGAGGGGTTGCCGGGCTACTTTGGAGCAGAGCTTGGGCGGAGAAGGGGCAGGAAAGCAGATAAAGAGGTGACACCTCAAGGTATGCACAATCACAGCCCTCCGCCGCCCCAGGCTTCCGCTCGATAAGCTACTGGACACACCCGCCCCTCCTCACACAGACCGTGGAAAAGCCCCCGAGTGGGAGGGCTCTCTCTTTCTCCCAGGAGCTCTTGGACACGACGCACAGACAGAGTGTGGGGAGCCGCCGCCTGCAAACACGGCTCCAGACAGGACTCCACTCCGCAGGAGCCGCAGAGCAGAGGAGATGGGGGCAGCTTAGCTCCTGTGCAGAGACCTGAGCTGTTGTTGCTGCGGACGCTGTCTTTTCTGCACTCGGGGTAGGAGTGAATGTTGAGTTGCCCTTAGAAATGAAGCAGAGCACTTCAACGGCACGGGTGTGTGTGTGCGCGTGCGCCCTGGTGATTCTGGGAGACAGATCGAACCTGGGCTAAAAGAGAGGGGGCTTAGCCCTCTTCCATTTGCCAGTTCAAAGTTGTACAACCCATTTGTATCTGCTAGGCGGCACAGTTGTCGTGCACAAAGAATGCTTTGAAAAGCGTCAAAAGCAAGTCATTCCGAGTTGGTCGTTTGTGTTTTCGAAATGCTGAATTGCTGCTAAATGTTGAAATGATCTCACAGCTCCTCGGTTGTTATTTCTGCTCCGTAAAGGAATCACAGCACGCGTCGCCTTCCAGCCCAGCGGCCCAGTGCTGAGCTTAGTCAATGCGATTCAGCTGCTTCCAGTGACTTTATTGGAGTGCGCTGATTGACTGTGCTCTCTCTCCAGAGACCAGCACGCCTGTCATGGACGGAGCAGGAAAGGCGGCGCCACATTCTACAGCCCTCTCCACGCAATCGACAAAATCGGGCTACTGAAGTGGAGAAAATCGCCTCTCCAGAAAGTGCAAATATCATCTTGGAGAGTATACATCCTATTGCCGAAGGTCAGCCCTGTCTACCAGAGTAACCCTCCCTCCTCCTGCAGCGATGATCAGCTCGTCTCACATGCGAGAAGTCTTCGGTTGGAAACAAGCTCCCCCTCTTCTCGCGCGTTTTGCACATTCGAGTGGTTTTAATGCGGCTCCTTCGTATGGTGCTGATCTTTTGGAAAGCAGGAGGCAAAACTGACACATTCCCATACCGAGAGTATGGAGTTTTCAACCTGGGCCGCCTGGGTGAAAACCAGGAATCCTAACCGCTAGACCATATGGGAGCACACAACCCCGCTGTTCTGGGCATCATGCAAGCAAACTACATAAATATGAGAAAACACGCAAGAGAGTTGTCACTCAGAGTGTCCAAGGGTCGATGTATACTGGGGCTCAGTTGAAATGCAACATCAGGACTTTTCCGAATTATGTCACACGAAGAGAGCACAGCCTTTTCCGCCCTGTCACGTGTGTATCGGTAACTCGCCGTGATCGTATAGGGGTCAGTACTTTGCGTTGTGGCCGTCCTGATGTACCCCGGTCTCCCGCGTGACAGGTGGGGATACTCGCCACTATACTAACGAGGAAGACATCGCTCTCTGCTTAGTGTGCAAAACACTTACTTGCAAGATTGTGGGTGCTGTGGTTTAAATGCTATTGGTTTGTGAACAGAATACCCTTATCCCAGTGCATTGTGCCACATTAAATAAACGCACGAGAAAAAGAGATTCAGAACGCAAAGCTGTGTCAGTGTTCTGTGTAAAAAATCGGTTTGAACATCACGGGAGCTGTTTTTAATAAGCTGCTGAGTAAAGAATATTGTAGCATTTACAGGTTCTTTTCAGAACAAAGGACGAGTGGAGACGCGATTAACAAACAAGCTCTTTGTTATTAATACTCACACTTTGTTATGAACACTACCATTAAAACTACCAGTTGTACTCTCACTAATGTTAAAATGAATACACTACTAGTAGTATTAGTTGCTGCCCGTGACGTCACATACACTCTCTGTGACGAATGCGAGACACCTAGACACATACAGTGACGTGCCGGCTGTTGCCGTGGTTACCATACTTATGATTTATAAACACTGGAAAAAATGCATTTAAACTGTTACTTACATACATTTATCAACTTGGAATATAATTTTCTAGCTCTAGGATAGAGTTACCTAAATAATAATATGAATAATCATTGTTTAATTTCGGATTGAACATTATTAACACTAAACGCACTATGGTAATTGATCGATACAGTCTTTATTGACTGTTTTCTAGATATTTAAACAGGGTCAAGAAAAGAATCAGTACTCACCAATCAGTGAAGTTAATCGATTATTCTATGGTCCTTCAGTTGAATAAATTGGTTGTCGATACATAAGTGATCAATAATTCTCCTCCGTGCGCTCCTCGCGCCTTCCACGTTCTCGCTCTCTGATCCCGGCGCTCTGGCTGGTGTCTGTGACGTCACAGCGCTCTTTCTGACAAAGCAGAGCTGGAGGAGACTCCTGTCCGGAGCCCGGGGGGCTTTTCTTACAGATATAAAATCTCCCCCCCCAAAAAAAAACACACCGGACTGTGAAGAGAAGCGAATCATCACAGTTGGAGAAGGAGAGCGACAAACCTAGGAATAAAATTCATTAAACAGAAAAAAAAAGTTTACATCGCAGATTATTGTGTTACAAAGCGTACCCGTGTGGAGCAGTAGAGGACAAGCACGAGTCCCTGAAATAAGCGCTTTTAAGAGTTTTACACGAATCTTCAGAGTAAAGAAGCCAGGAGGATCAGACTCCTGATCCTGGAGGTTAAAATCCTGGTTTTATTTCCACCCAGCTCTCAGTTCCATTAGTGGTCTGATGATTTAAATTAACTGTAAAACTGTTACCAGACTTAATCTAAATTGTAAATTTATAAGACTGGCTACTAATAATAAATATACTGATCAAAGTGTCAATACTGGTGTTTATAAAGTAAATACTGTAGCATTTGCAGGTTCTTTTCAGAACAAAGGACGAGTGAAGACGCGATTAACAAACAAGCATTAACACAAAACCAAACACAGGATATACACACACATGAGGAGACTGACAGAACACGTACACATAGTTAGGGTGGTAATGACTTAACAACACACTATACTTTTACAAGACTACACAGGGCACTTGAACTACTAGGAGATTATTTACACAGGGGCGCTTCCTCCTCACCACCAGGCGAGGGCGTTACACTGCCCCCACCTGAAGTGTCTGGTTTCTGGCGTCTGGCGTCTGGCGTCTCGCCGACGTCGAACACCCCCCTCAGGCTGTACTCGTACTGGGCTAACTGCTGTGGAACCCTGCGCCGCGGTGACGGCTGGCGACCCACGGACGCCCCACTATCGGCCGGCTACAGCCCCGGCTGCTCCTCTAGAGCCTCCCCACACGGTTCCTCCTCCCGGGCCCGGTAGGGGGCCAGGCGGTCTCGGTGCAGGACCACCACTCTCCCCCGTGTTCGCAACCGGACACGGTAGCAGACCTCGCCCACCACCCCGAGTACCTCAGTGGGACCCTCCCACGACGGCGCCAGCTTAGGGATGAGGCCTTTGCAGCGGCGCGGGTTGTACACCCAAACCGAGTCCCCGGGCTGGAAGGCAGGCCCCCTGCAGCGCAGGTGGTAGTACCGCTTCTGCCGGACGCCCGCCTGTGTCAGGTGGGTCTGTGCAAAGCTGTGCACCCGCTGCATCCGCTGCCGCAGGTCCCACTCGTAGTCCGGTCCAGCCGGCGGTGCCGACCCATCTCCGGGCGGCGGGCCGAAGACCAGGTCCACCAGGGTTCGCATTTCCCGGCCCAGCATGAGCGAGGCCGGGGTGCACCCGGTGGATTCCTGGACCGCGGTCCTGTACGCCCAGAGCGCAAGGGGGAGGTGGCGGTCCCAGTCCCGTTGGTGCCGGGACACCAGGGTGGCCAGCTGGGTGGTGAGCGTCCGATTAAACCGCTCCACCAACCCGTCGCTCTGGGGATGCAGTGGTGTGGTCCGCGTCTTAGTAATCCCCAGGCGCTGGCACACTCTGGCGAAGACCTCGAAGTTACGCCCCTGGTCACTGTGTAACTCCTCCGGCACCCCCAGCCTGGCAAACATCCCCTCCAGCAGTGCATCGGCCACCGTGGGGGCACTCTGGTCTGGGAGGGCGTAGGCCTCCGGCCACTTCGTAAAATAATCCATGGCCACCAAGACGTAGCGGTAGCCTCCTCACGCTGCTCCTGCCAGGCGCAGTGGTGGCAGTCCGCGGCCTCGGGGTAGGCCAGCACGGGGGCCCCCACCAGAGCTTCACGCAACCGGCCGAAGGCAGTCTCACAGCCCGAGTCCCAGTCGAAACGGCGGCCCTTGTCGGTGAGGCGGTGCAGCGGGGCAGCGATGCTGGCAAAGTCCCGGACGAACCTCGGGTAGTACGAGGCCAACCCCAGAAAGCTGCGGAGCTCCGTGACGGTGCGTGGAGTCGGCCAGTCCCTCACTGCGGCGACCTTACCTGGGTCCGTAGCCACCCCTCGCGGTCCAACAACATGTCCCAGGAAGCTCACCTCCCGCCGCAGGAGCTCGCACTTGCGGGGGTTGAGCCTCAGGCCAGCACCGCCTGGAGGTTCGTCAAGGCCTGGTCGGAGCCCCGGGCATGAACCAGCAGATCATCCAGATACAGCACACACTGGTTCCGCGGGACAGATGCCAGCACCCTCTCCATCAGCCTCTCGAACGTCGCCTGGACATTGCACAGGCCAAAAGGCATGACAGTAAACTGCCAGAGGCCCTGGCCGATAGAAAAGGCCGTCTTCGGGCGAGCATCGGGAGCAAGCGGTACCTGCCAGAAGCCGCAGCAGAGGTCCAGGGAGCTGAACCAGGTCGACCCGGTGATGTAGTCTAGGGCGTCATCTATCCTCGGCAGGGGGTAGGAATCTTTCCGGGTGACCTCGTTCAGCTTGCGGTAGTTGACGCAGAACCTCCACGAGCAGTCTTTTTTTTTTACCAGTACAGCTGGCGCCGACCACGGGCTCGCGGAGGGCTCAATCACCCCCGCTGCGGCCATCTCCCGGATCTTTTCCTCGGCGGTGGTCCGCTTGGCGTGAACCATGCGTCCCGGTGGGATGCGGATGGGCCGAGCGTCACCGGTGTTGATCTCGTGTTGGACCAGGGCAGTGCGGGTGCAGTCCTCATCTATCGCCGCAAAGAGATCCTCGTTCTGGGCGAGTAGCGCCTGGAGCCGCTGCCGCTGGTCCTGATCGAGGCCCTCGCAGCTCCGCTGGTAGAGATCCTCAACGGCGCGCCTCACTTCCACGCAACGCTCGGCTCCCGCCGCCGCCGCCTTGTCTGGCCCCCCGGCTGACTCGGGAGCAGGATCCAGCACGCTCGCTCCCCGGCTCACAGGCCTGGCCTGCCCCGGCGACTGCCGCCGCCGCCGCCGCCACTGCCTCTTTTTCTCCCGGCTCCGGCAAGCCCGCGTCCCTCAGCCTTCGCTGGGCCTGCCCTCCACTAGGTGAAGTCACCCCTGCCACACCAACTCCTGCCAGCTCAAGTCCAAACTGGCCCCCACTCGCTGCAGTACGTCCAGCTCCAGAATGCAGTCCTCCTGGATGGGTGCGAGGTAGCAGGGGTGGCGCACCGTCGCTGCACCTAGATGGAAGGCAAGCACCTGTTTCCCCTGGACTGCAGCGAGCTGTCCCGTCACGGCCCTTAGCCGCAGGCTGGAGGCCTCCCATCCTGGGGGGTTGGTGCCCTCGGTGTCGGGGAGGACGCCCAGCCGGTGTAGGGTTACCGATGAACAGGTGTTGAGTAGGGCCAGGCAGGGTTGGTCCTCGATCCGGCAGTGGAGGTACAGGCCCCGGCTACAGCCGACTCGCCCCACAGTGGCGTGAGGGGCGCCGGTTTATACAGCGCTCTCCGGAGCGGGGGTTGAGGTGTTCGACGGGCGGCCTTCCCCACGCTGAGTCGCCCCGTTCCCGTTTCCCGACGCCGATCGAGGAGTGCGAGGTTCGGGTGCCCTGCAGAACCGGGCTCGGTGTCCTCTCTTCCCGCAGCGGTTGTAAAACAGCGTGCGGGGCTGTTCCGCGGGGGTCGCTGCCCGGGCTGGCTCCTCTTCCCCCTCGCTGGATTCTTCCGTCGCCCTCTCGGTCAGCCGGCAGGGCGCACTGCGTCTGCTGCCACTTCCAGTCACCCCGAACACGGCCTCAGCCCATGTAGCAAGGGCCAAGGCCTGCTCCAGCGATGTTGGCGCGGCCAGCTGCACATGGCGCCACAGCTCCTCGGGTGAGAGGGCCTTGAGAAAAGCCTGGAGAGCCATCTCCCGCTGCGCCTCCCGGGGGAAAGTTGGGTATCCTCGGCGGGCGAGGAACGCGACATCAGCGGCAACCGGGCCCAGTCGCTCTCCTGGTCGGCGCCACCGCAGGGCCAGCCTCTCCCGCATCAAGTCCGGCGCCTCCTCCACACCGAAACACAGCTGGAGAGCCGCCGCCAGCGCCGTGTATTCGCCTCTGTCCTCCTCCGGGACGTCCAGGAGCACCTGGCAGGCCACTCCTTCCATCTCCGCCCGGCTCCAGCCATTCGACCGGGCCGCGAGCTGGAACTGTGCCTCGTAGATTTCCCACGGCGCTTCCCCATTGTAGCAACCTGGTCGCACCCGCGCTGATGGGTGTGGGAATCTCTGATCGGCTCCAGCAGGGAGAGTATCCTCTATCTGGGGTGCCCGCTGACCAGGAGTAGCGGCCAGTCGCCCCAATTCTACCGGCAGAACTACTATTGAATAGCCCTGGTAAGGGCTGTGGCCACCTGTCACACCCAGGAATTGCTCAGGCTCCCTATGTGCGCTGCCGATGGGTTCTGTTTCTTCCAGCGTCAGCCGGCGCTTAACAGAATCGGGTAGTGTCTGCCACGAGTTGTCCATTCTGCCCACTCTGACACCAATGTAGCGTTTGCAGGTTCTTTTCAGAACAAGGACGAGTGGAGACGCGATTAACAAACAAGCATTGGCTTTATTCGTTTACAACCACACAAAACCAAACACAGGATCTACACACACATGAGGAGACTGACGGAACACGTACACATATTTAGGGTGGTAATTACCTAACAACACACTATACTTTTACAGGACTACACAGGGCACTAGAATTACTAGGACATTATTTACACAGGTAGGGTCAGCCGCTGTTAATCGTGCTGACCCTCAGACTCTCCCCGGCTACCACTCCCAGCATGCCCAGCGGTACTACGAGCGCCTAGGGGCGCTTCCTCCTCACCACGAGGCGAGGGCATTACAATATGGACTCCCGGGAGGCTCCCATACTTCGGATTCTTGCGTTCTTATCAGAACATACTGATGCGCAAACATATTCATTACCATATTTCAAAGCATTGGAATAATATATGTCGTACTGCAACACAAAAACAGGAAGACAAGTATCACAGCTACTATAATCAGTGTTAGTAACTTAAAGAAAAACATTCCCCCTGGCCCAAACAGTGATTCTAACTAGGAGAGAAAGGGGTGAGGCTGTAGAATGAGGCATTAAAGCACATACATAACAAGATGCATTAAATTTCTTTAACTTTACAGTATGATTTATAAGTTTATACCACAAATTACTCATATCCTCCTCATTATCAGTTTCATTCAGACAGTTTGTATACAAAGAGGCTTCACATTTAGAGTCTTCCTCTTTCTGGGTGGTGACAGGCTTCCACATAAAAAGGAAAAAGGCTGGGCACATCAGTCCCAAGCATGTGATCCCCATCTATCCCTGTGGAGACATCACTCCTGCGCTTTGCTCAGTTCGTTTGTGACCTTTTTACAGTGGGAAGCATGAATTCAGGGCACCCTTTCCGTGACTTTCACAGCAGTCGCAGTGGTCAGCAGCCGTGGTACGGCCCCCTCCACCTGAGTGAACACCACTTCTTTTTCCTGAAGTCTTTCACCAGAAGAGTAATAACTCTTAGACAAATCTACACATTGTTCCACTGCCTCAGCTGTGCCATTTTGCAGAACAATTCTAGCTGAAGTTGTAAAATTTCTCATTGGCCCGTTCCTGCAAAACATCTTATTATGAACAAACAAATCATAATAATAATGTGCATCTAGGGGAATCACTCCCAAGGGTAACCCCCCCTTAAAACTATATTGTTCTACCCATCAGGTTCTGCCACTAGATAAGAGAACCTTTCCCATGAAATCATTTTTTGACCTTCATGATCCCTTCAGGGCGTACAATTAGCACAGAAGCAGCAGCTTTAGTCCACATGTTTTTCAAGCAGGATATTAACAGTATGATTATAACGAATAATACCAGACACACAAATATGTATTGAACCAGAGACCCTCTCCAGGTTCCTAGCACAGACTATAGCCATGCACCAATGCCCCAATCATCTGGATTATAATTATGATATATATTTTTCTTCATCATAGATGTGCTTTGCTAAGTCATTAATTTGCTAATAATTGTCTAGAATACAAGTACTGTTTAGTCTTTGCTCACCTAAACAGCTGTCTATCACCCTAATAGAGAATGGCCTAAAACTGTGATTATAGCGAGGAGCATACAGTTATTTCCATTCCAATACATCTGAGTTACACTCAGACTAAAAGCAGGGCTATTTACCCATGCCAATAAACCTAAATAATCACCTCTATCAAAGGGGATTACTCCCATGAGCATCTTTTATAGCAATACAATCCCAACAGGAGCTCTGATTATTATTTGTGGCTGACTGATAAAGTATTGATTCCATATCCCCATTTATAAAAGTAAAACTCCTTACACTTAACAGGTACACTGTCACCCCCCCTCAGGAAGCTCAACAAACACAGAAACAGTGACAATATAATAATGTTCACTCAGTCTCTGGTGCAGTGGTTCGGTGTCAGCGCAATGCGTAGATCCAGCGATCTCATCCTGTCACTCAGATGGCAGAGTCGGTAGTCAGTTGCACTTGATATGGTCCTTCCCAGCAGGGTTGCAACATCTGGCAGGGTATATCTTCCTCACCCACACCCACTCGCCAGGTATCAGATCGTGTCTTCCCTCTACTTGAGGTCTCCAAGCGTCCAGCACCTGTTCACCAGCCCCGTGCACCACTTCAATTAACAACCTACAATACTACAATAGAGAATTAGCAAATTCAACAATCCATTAGCCAAATTCATCCCTCCAGGAAGTTTCGTTGATTGGCCTGTGATGATATCAAACAGGCTCTATTACACAGTTCTGTTTGATCCAGCCCGCATCCCATGGCGTTCCTTCAGTCTGATGTCTAGTCAATCTTTTCTGTTCCTTCATTCCACTGTTCCAGCAGACTGAGGGTGATCTCAGTCCATCTCACCCCGAATAATCCAGCCACAGCCTGTCTCTTGATCATAATACATGCGGTAGGGCAGCGCCCACCAAGGGCTTATCTCCATCATCAAGTGTTTGGTAGACACAGAGGCAGTGACAGCAACCCACTGGGAAAACAGATTATAAGAGCCAAGGTTGTAAACATTTGCTACTGCATGAAAGGTTTCTCAGGAGCAGGCCTTTTGAGCTGTAGCACCTGCACCTGAACTGAAGTTGAGTTCCTTTGATAAGCATCACATTGAGATACCACATAATTGGCTACTGCTTCAAACACGGTCCCCACCCAGGTTTGGGTAACAGGCACACCATTTGACTCACACCCAGGTGTCCGACGGAGTGCATTAGTCGAGCTACAAAGGGCATTAGGCTGTGAGGGCATGCAGAGCGTCCAGTGTGCTGGCAGCACCACACTCTTTTCTAACCATGTCCTTTTCTCTGCTTTAGAGGCCTCAGCCTGAATATCCTGTAGCTGTCCCCTTTTCACCAACAGAGGTCTCACAGGGGTCTCAGACTCCTGTTCTACCAGGACTGTGCACCTGACAGCTACATCTGCAAAGTTGTTCCCTCGAGTTACTGGAAACATTTCTTTATTATGTGATTTATACTTTACCACAGCTACTTCAGTCAGTAGCTGCAAAGCTTCTAACAGTTCAGAGACAAACCCAGCATTCTTGACTGGAGTCCCTGCCATGTTGGGGAAATCCCTATTCCTTCACTGCCATCCAAAATTGTGGCATACACCAAATGTATATATACAGTCTATATAAATTGCTACAATTTTCCATTTAGCATATTTACAAGTTTCAATTAAATATTTTCATGCGGTCTGCTAGTTCTACACCAGATTATTCACAGTTTATACAGCCAGGCAGGTAGCCTGCACAACACATAAACACGGCCCCTTGGCCACCGCATCAAGGGGTCCTGAATAATAATAACCCACCAGACGATGCCTATCTCCATGCTCCTGCACCAGCACAACGGCTCACAACCCATTTCTTTCACTTACAGACAGATTACATACAGATGATCCGTCTGAGGGAATACAGTCCAGGGCCAGTGTCTGCAAGAAAGCTTGTTTCAAAACATCAAAAATGGTTTCTGCTGCAGGGGTCAAGGCAATTTTGTCTTTAGACTGCACTACCCCCCTTAAACCAATATGTCACTGGACAAGCTCGTTCTGAGAAGGCATTCACCCTGGCTTTATCATGTAGTTGGTTTTATACTCCTTTTTTTTCCTCTTTAGATCCAATACTTGGAGAAGCCCGGCCTTATGGATTCCCTAATTAGGAAAAACAATCACAATATCACATAACTCTATTGAGTTAGTTTACATAAATGCTATTTCATGCAGTAATTCCTTATAAAATGCTGCAGTCTGGGCCTAAAACAGGTCTGGGGTGTCCCCCACCCACATCAGTAGTTGAAACTGTACATCTTTTCCCAAGCAGACTGTGACATCTTATATTTGCTTTAAACACAACCCTTGCACCCCTTCTCCTGTAGCCTCCTGTTACCCGTTAGAAAACTTTATATCACATCTTTATGCTGTTTTAGTTTAAAAACAGGACAGCTGTGCTCCTGTGTCCCCCAGTTTCTGGTTACAGTTAAGATTATTTCACTTTTATTTAAATCCTGAGATAAATTTAGGAAGGCTACAGAGGGGTTTACTAGATTAAAACTGTTAGTTCACGCACGGCTCTCTTTTCAGCTTCTGACATGTTCTTTAATTGTGAAATCAAGCCTCTTTCTTACAATTTCTCCAAAAAACACCTTTTTTTAAGTAACTGCACACCAGCTTATTAGTAGTTTTGTCTTTGGGGTTTTATATCTCGGTATAACATTAAAGTCGCACAATAATTTAGACAAACTGGCGGCTCCCTTTTCTTCTCCTTGGGAGTCTTTTTACCTCCCATTTGCAGCGCTCGCACTTCTGCATGCATGCTTCGCGAGTTATTGAATCAAATCTGTCTCCGCTGTCCGTAATATCAGGAAACCATAGTTGTACATTCTTGGCAACATCAGGTTTTAACCCACACAAGTAAATTTGTTTTATTACTGTGGAAGTATCTTCATTCACTTCCTTCTCATCGGCTAACCCCGAGTATACTATCCATAAAGCTATAAACCTTTCTGTAAAATCTGAAACATCCTCACTTCCTTCTGCTGACATGCTGTTACTTTTCTCTAATCAGTTTTCGGTGGGTAATGCTCTTTCAAAAATCTCCACACTAATTCCCACCCTTCTCCTAGATTCTCTCTTAAGGCGTTCTATTTCTTCTTTTGCTGTTTCTTTTTCTGCATATATAACTTCGTTTCGTTCAGCCATTGCTTTTAGCTTTTCCATCAGAGATTTTTGCGTCTCATCTATGACATTCTGTTGAATTCTCAAATATTCCTCTAAATATTGTTTATTTGTATCCAAATGTTCATACACTTTTCTACATTCCTGTTCAGCCTAAATTCCGTCTGACATATTTCTTTTAAGTTTCACTTTGGATTAATCAAACTTTTTTTTCTTCACACCAAACCATTTTCACGTCTCCCACGCCCCCCGCGGAACCCCCCAGTCGAGACAAACTGACGAACTATCACAATTCGGGAACACGGACCAGGTTCCAAATCCTGGCTTTAAACACACAGTTGAATCGAGTTACCATTTTCGGCTCTTCTGCGAGTACAGTTCTAGTTACTACCTTCAGCCGTACTGCAGTCGTGTACCAGGATGCAACACCTGGATTGTTTCGCACGGGCAGGGCGAGACGCTATTCCTTCAGCAATCCCTCCTTTTCTACCCCACCGTCACAAAACAGGCATCTAAAAACACATACACCATTAACTCATTTTTCTGTTGCACTTGCTTCAGCACCACAGCAACATGGAGAGGACAAGGGACTTTTTAGAAAAGAGGAGTCCTTACCTCTTTTTAGAAGCGGCCGCCTAACTTTTCCTCTCCATGTCCGTGTGGATTAATTTAGATGGATACTTCTTCATCATTTGGGTCACGTATCCGCCAATCTGCCTCCTCCTTTTTAGAGGACGTTGTAAACCTTTAGGAACAATATGATCTAGCAACAAGGTTATGTCACTGTAATTAGGCTTAAGACAATCAAGAACAAGGCTTGGCTTTCTTCGAAATTCTTTACGGTCATCAGGCAATTTAGGAAAAGACTTAACTAATGCAAATAATTCACTAGGAGACCAATGTCAATGTACATATGCTGGAGTTCCTTCTGGACCTGTAAAAGTGCACATTGGCATTTCACGAACAAGTGAAAAGGCTTTGGCTCCGGACCGCTTTCTAGTTTCGGTGGAGACTTTTTCTTTTTAGAAGGCATGGCCATGACTTTAGCTGCAGCTTGCTGTTCTTTAGTTTCAAGACTAGTCTTTTTTGAAGCTTCCCATTATTTCTGTGATTCCTCTTTCCATTACATAAGTATTCCAATTCACTTTCTTTCCTTTCTTCTCCTTCTCTTCTAAGTTTCCCCTTCTTCAGGAAACTTATTTTTCCTAATTCAACTTTCCTCTGTCCATTCTAATTCACTTACAAAGATCCTTCATAGTTATGGGCCCCTAATTATGATATATAAATTATGTGCAAGTTCCCTTACACCTATTACCCTAGCTTTACAGTTCATGAACATAAAACATTTTTTTTTACTCTAACCCAGGCTATAATTGTTTCTCTGAATTTGTCGTACATGTACTTTTGCTGGACTGCTCGGTCCCATTTTCATCTTTGAATTTTAATTTCCCATTTTTACCGATCGGTGCCTTACTTAGAACCTTATCACATCAACTACTCCGCAGAGCAAAAACCACACGTCTGTGTTAAGATAAGTTCTTTATATGAGTCCCAGACTCATCAAACCCGCGTGAGAACACCCCTGTGGCTCGCTTCTCAAACTATTAATTTTTAAGGATCACTTACTGGCGTCAGACAGCTGCCAATTCTCCAGACGCGTCTCTGGAAGGATAAACAATTTATCCTCCGAGGTTCGTCCAATTTTGCTAAAATTGTCAGGGATGGATGGAGTTTCAGCAGCCGTTCGCGTTCAGGTTTCTGATCCCGGGACGAGCCCACAAATTGTCATGGAACTATCAAGGAAGCCACAAGAGAAAGTTCTCACCTGAGTAAGGTCTTTATTTCAATATTTCAAGCCCTGCTGCCACTTCGCAAAGTGCAACCAGAGACTCAATTTGTTACAAGCAGTACAGGGTTTTTAAAAGACGATGCGCTGTAAATAAGCTCAGCGCTTTGTCCCTTCTAAAAGTTCCCCTTTCCCTAAGAGAAAACAGATGACATCAAAAAGCGAGAGAAGAAGCACTAGATTTGTTATTCAAAGCTAATCAGTTACTTTCAGCTAATTCTAACGACCCAGACAGCAAATATTGTTTTGGTACATTGTCTTCTAAAGTAACCTAAACAGTGTACTTTGTTGATGCACTGTTTTCTAAAATTCTGCACGTACTGTAGCACAGCATTTACATCCTTGAAATATACTATCTTAAAGCACCAATATATTTTTTGCAAAGCTCTCTACATTTTAAGAATCAATTTACTTATTAGATTTCCACTTCAAGACTTGTTCAGCTGGCGTTCTGGGAGTCGCCTTTTTCAGAATTGTATTGAGATCGTTTTCCACAGAGCTCAGATGTCAAAGCACAGCAGCAGCTCTCCACAGCGATCCTCTATAGTGCCCTTTCTCTTGCAGCTCCGTCCTCATTGGAAGGAAGCAAGAGTGAAAGGCTGAAGTGAAATAGAGCGGGGACGAAGGCAGTGAAGAGAGAGAACGTGGGAAGAAGAGAAAAACGCAAGGGAAAAAAAGCAGTGTCGTAAAAGAGGTGACGGAGCTGTCCTCTCTTTAAGAAGGGTGCCAGCGAGCTTTGCTCTCGCTTATGGCCACACCCCCTTGAGCAAGCCTGATCTCGTCTGATCTCGGAAGCTAAACAGGGATGGGCCTGATTAGTACTTGGATGGGAGACCGCCTGGGAATACCAGGTGCTGTAAGCTTTTAAGCGCAGGAGGCGCCCTATCCCCGCTCGCTCGCTCATTCCCCTGTTCACACGTGGAGTGCGGCTTGTCCGTCTGTTTATTTGTCAGCTTTGGCGAGACACGGGTGCTTGTGTATTAGCGTGAGCGTTTTTTATTCTGATCAGGAACAGTTTTACAAGTCCGCAAAGGATCGAGGAAAGGTTTTTCGCCAGCTGAACAGAGACACAGCGCTTCGGCTGTGGAGACTTGTTCGACTGGCGTTCAGGGAGTCGCGTTTTTCAGAATTGTATTGAGATCATTTTCCACAGAGCTCAGATGTCAATGCACAGCAGCAGCTCTCCACAGCGATCCTCTATAGCGCCCTTTCTCCCGCAGCTCCGTCCTCATTGGAAGGAAGCAAGAGTGAAAGGCTGAAGTGAAATACAGATGCAGCCATTCAAAATGAGCGTTAAAAACCCGCGGTACAGTAACCAACCCGCAGGGCACCGTAGGGCAAGTGATTGGCTGGCCAAAATGACCGACAGGGGCACTCGTGGTGCATTGGTTGGTAGTGAAAAGATTTAATAATTTAATGTCTTCACTGTGCATGTTTCAATCCGCTTAGTTTTGAATATTTATATGGAATTTTACCACTAAAGGGAAATTTTAGTAGCTGAGCATAAAAAGAAGAGGAGCATAACCCATCTGAAGGTCATAAACGATATTAATTTAGGAACATAAACATTACTGTATGTACATAAACTGTACTGTGTATGGCTGGTCTTGATAGTTTAAAGAAAAAATACACACCAGTCTTCCATTTCTCCCTAAACATTTTAAGCATGAAAGTTTTATGAAACGGTACCCAAATATGTGATTGCTGTATAGAATGAATTTTAATTTTTAAAAATTATTTAACATGAAAATTAAGCTGTTTACATCTTCCGCCTGAGAACAGTCACCCGTTGCTACCCAACGCAGAAACACAGCCACTAACTAGCAAAGAGAGGAAATTAGCTAGCCAATATGATAAAGAAATAAATGATTATTTTGTTTATTTCTTTTGCACATTTATTTGAACATTTCCATCGATTGTACACGCACTTGGAAACTGTCCAATCCCTAGTTCATCAAGCATTTACCGGTCTGGCGCCGGTCTGTGTCTTCTAGGATATAATGCCAGCGAACTGTTTTTATGTCCACTATAACTACGCTGGGCAAATGTTCCGAGGTCAAATTCTTCCAGCACGGGGGTACCTTTAAAGCGGAGACGACGGCACCGAAATTTTTTGGCGCGCCTTCTCTTTAAAGCCATGGCCAAATATGAAGACAGTACGTACAGTTATAATTCAAACGGAATTAAAAACTACACATCCCAGTTACCATGGTGGTGCTTGTGATCATTGCGTTTAACCAACGAAACAGGGCGAAAAATCAGTCACATGACTTTGGGGAAGAGTTTCGAAAGCTTAACCTATCAGCAGCAAAGCGAAATTTACACAATAGGCTACCTCAAACTGTCAGTTACACGACTGTGTATGTCGCTTAAGCCACTCCTATTTGGCATTTTAGTTATGGAGGCGAGAAGATGCCCCCCCCCCTCTCTCTGGGTGTCTGATTTGCCGCCATCTTTAACTGTTCGGTGTCCGAATCGGAGTAGCTACGCGTACGAAATAAAGTTAATCCCAACTACAAAACATATATTTTTGTGGTAGGAGGGCGCAAAACATCAGTATTTTCTGCTATTAATTACTGTACGATTTATAGTTGAAATCTGAGCCTAGATATAAAGTTAGATATAAAGTTAAAATCTCGACAAAGCAATGTAGGAAATACAGAGAAAATAAATCCTTTCTGACATCTAAAATCAGTTTCGATCAAGGTCTCTAAAACGAACAAGAAAAAGAGGATTTTCAGAGGGCAATTACGCTGTGTTTATATAGAATAACTGATTTTTGAGCAATCTAATTTCTTGTTCGTTTAAAACAGTGAAATGTCAGCTGCAAAAGATCGCACCAGAAACAGCACTCTCTCTGCCTGTCATAGACGTTCAGGAAAGGCTGGATGAAGTCATGTCAAGTACAATAATTCGGTGATCAATAATAACAGTTGTAGGACAGTATATAAGGAGGATAAGGAAGTTGACTCGAAATCTGATAGGTAACCAGTGCAAGGACTTGAAAACAGGTATAATGCATCCCTGATAGGATTCTTGCTGTCATATTCTGAACATATTGAAGATTGCTCAGTGTGGATTTAATTTCCCCAGTGAACAGGATGTGCATTTATTAATTCTAGAAAAAAAGCCTTTCTTGATTTCTCTAGTTCTTAGTTTCTCTAGTTCCCTTTAAAATAAACTATTATTCCACAATGCAGAGTATTACATGGCCAGTATTTACACATGATATTTGTGATTTAAAGAAATTAACACAAGCAGCTTTTGGAGATTTAAGTGTTGGCTGAGTTATTGCAGGATAAAAGACTAGAGATGTTGGCAAGAAGAAGATAATTTGGGGAAAGCTGAGGAATACACTTATAACAAGAACACTTCCTAATGGGGTTAGGCATACTTAAGATGAAGATGATGAAGTTAACAGACTATATGTTTACATAGATACTGAAATAAGGATTGTATTTTAGATTATGTGTAGTTGCTGGCATTGAACTGTGTGTTGGATGCACATGAATTGAAGGAATGGGCAAACATAGCTGATGCGGATCCACTGAGCCAGCATATTAAGATGTTTATAATTAGAGGCAATTTGTTTAAATAACTAGGTATGGATACTGATGTGCAAGAGAGGTGGAAAGGCTGTTTCCTTAAGCCAGCACTATAAGATATTTTATTCTCAGTGAGATGCTGCCATATCATAGTGGGTTTCTAACACTGTGTATAGTTCCATCCACACAGTGCCTTTACTTCCATCCATTTCTAATCTCTTTATCCAGTACAGAGGATTTGGAGCCTATCCCAGTAAGCAACGGACACAAGGCAGAATACACCCTGGCTATAGCGCCAGTCCATCACAGGACAGACAGACACAAACACACACACACCAGGGCCAGTTTTCCCATAAACCAATTAACTTACCAGTATGTTTTGGAGTGTGAGAGGGAGTCATATCACACATATGGAGAAAAACCATGTAACCCAGAGAGAACATGTAAACCCTACACACACAGGATGGCAGGAATTGAACCTAGGACCCCAGTACTGCAAGATAGCAATGCTAACCACTTTGCCACCATTATAAATGGATGGATATCTTAGTTATCTTTCTAGTTCACAGGTTTGCATGCATAATTTAATTTTGAAAGCCACTGAGACATCAGGTACTACTGTTGTATTTATGAAAAAGAAACAAAACAAAAAACATACTAACAACTGTCCCATCCTACTTCTTAGTTAATACATTTTATTATTCATAAACAGTTAACATTGTTAGCAAAATATTTTGAATTATATTTAACCCTATTTTTTCTTTAGTTTTGTATTTAACTTATTATATGATAGTCAGACTTAATGTATATTTGAACAATGAAAATATTACAAGATAAATATTTTACAAGATGCGGGGGAAAGTGCAACAGCTTATTACAGTGCTTAATTTAATATTATTGATTGCTAATAGTTTATGCTAACACCTAACTTTCTTAATTAGATGTATTTAAAACAGTGAACTAAGTGTAACATACTATTCAGAAATACAATCGAAAATAGTTTTGTGGTGTTTGTATGGATGAAACGTTTCTAAAATGTATAATGTAACAAAATTAAAGACGATTAAAATCTGTAATCTTTCCACTTGTAATGTCATTAGACAGAACAACACGTTTCTGGTTTGTTTAAATTAGCTAGTATTAGTTAGTAGTTAGTAGTTTTAATTTAATTAGTATTGCAATTCGCACTGATTCCCTTGCGAAGATATGGACTTAAGAATATTCGTGCCTGGTCAAAAAATGGCATTAAGCACTTAAAATTAATATGGTTAAGTATAGTAAACTGTAACATGCTGTAACAAGATCGGTTAAACTGTTTCAGGTGTGAAGAACATAGATCTCCAATGCAATTTCAACCAAACCTGTTCCCACACACCCTGCCCCCACTACCATTAGAATATACACAAAGCACTGAAATCTTTCGAGCTAATGATCAGGTGACCCGAGAGAGAGCGAGAGAAACACCAAGGGGTGCTGAACCAGGGAACTATTTACATGGAAAACGGGCGATCTCCCCAGATTGTCCGCCCGTTTCACTGTTACCTGGATACCTCTTTATTTAGAACTCACTAACACTGATTTTTAGTTTAGAAGGATTCAAGTAGGGTTTTAGATGAAAGGCAGCGACCTTAATCAAGCCCAAATCATAATTGAACCCATTCAGAGCCTACATTACATTTTAGCGTTTCATTCTGAGCAGAAGACCCTCACACCTGAAGAAGGCTTGCGTTTTCTCTCTTCTCTTTTAAGCATGTGTACAATGTGTAATACAATTACAATGTGTAATTACAATGCTGTAATACAATTTGAATCGTATGAGGGTGGGGGGGGAGGGGGAGGTGTCTTTCGCTGGAAATCTCGCCTGCTTCTACTTTACGAGTACAACCCCCTCTCTGCCGGAGTGCTGGCTGTGACGAATTAAACCGGTTTCACAGGTTTCAATCACAGACCATGTGACATGGGAGTCAGGAAACTAACACACAGCGCCACCGGATTTGATAACGCTATAAAAACGCTATAAAATAATGTGACTAGGCACCAAACAAGTTTACAGCACAGTACAATAATAAATGCTGACCATGACTTTAGAAGCATAAATTGCCTTACACTCAATTTAAACACAAGCTGTCTTTAGCCCTCTAAGCTGGTTCATACAGAAATGTAGAGATCCAGGCTCAGAACACACAGCTTCATTAGCGAATACATATGCAGGACAACTAGAGAAGACGTTTTACAGAGGATGGATTTTTAGAAACATCCCATCAGTGACATCACTGAAGTCAACTCCTAGGTACTGTAACTGTCGTGTGGATAGTTTCACAAGAATCAGACAAAGGTTTAAGCATCGCTTGTTCTAGATAAAACTGCAAAAAAAACACAACAACCCATAATGTACTTCTTTGCGGCTCTGTTTGCCCAAATCATATATTCACAACGTGAAATTTAGAAAATAATATTACGTAACCGCAATATGGAAACAGAACCTGTGTAATTGTTGATAGATGATGTACTCGTAACATTTTTACAAGACGAACTACAACATTTAAAAAATGACTTGTATGTACTTGATATCTCTAATCAATCCACGACGACATTGTTAAAGCAGAGTCCCAGTAAAACGAAACTAAAACGCCCTGCGCATACCGTTTCGCGCTTCTTACTAGTTGCTCAAAAGTAATTTGACCATATGAAATGCATATTATAAACCTAGAAACATATACGTGAGCTGTATTTACGTACTGTAGTATCGGTGTTAAGACATACCTCTCAAATACTGTAAATCAAGTTAAAAATATCTCAAGACCGATTCTGGTCATAATGAAACCATGTTTCGTGTATGTTTTCTTTAAAGTACTGAGACCAGCCATATACTGTATGTTTATGTTCCAAAATTAATATCGTTTATGGCCTTCACACGCGTTGCAGTATGCTCCTATTCTTTTTATGCTCAGCTACTAAGATTTCCCTTCAGTGGTAAAATTAGATATGAATATTCAATACTTAAACGGGCACAGTAAAGACATTAAATATACATATACATACTGTATACAGTACAGTTTTCATACAGTAATATGTTTATGTTCCTAAATCAATCTCTTTTATGAGCATGTGAAAGGCATGGTGAATCGATTCTCAAAAATTACTGTACTTTGCATGATTGGAAACAAATGCGTGATTGCGAAATGCTGTGGTGTTACTTTTACAAAGACGGTCAATGAAAAAAAGAATGTTGACCAGGGCAATACTTTGAGTTTACACTTACAGCTTGTCCAAGGTCATTCATTATTAATACTATTAGTAAGATCTTCGTTAAAGACTTTGATGGCCACAGCTCAAACATGAGAGGTTGAGCTTTATTAGCTCCAGCTTGCCGAAGTTCCGGATACTATTATTTTGCTTGTCATATTATAGGAGAATTTACGGTAACTAGCGGTATTTACTGGTAACTCGCAGTATTTACCCGTAACTTGCGGTAGACTGCGTACAGCATACCGGAAAATAATGCGGTATCGCCCACGCATTTTGAATGGCTGCATCTGTATGTCCCCCAGCTCTGAGCCCATTGGACCTGCTGGTGTGACCAGAGCTGCAGCGTCGCCATGCTGGTGGGGGTCAGTTCGGCTTTTCTGTTGGAATGAACAGGGGGGTTACATGATGGTGCTGTCTGTGGTCTGGCTGTCCTGCTGGTCTGGATGAGGGGTGCGTAGTGTGGTGCAGGTTCTTGTCCCATCCTGCTCTTGGTCCAGGTTGGAGGCTTGCACCGATTCTGAGTCTTGTTAGCTGGTATGGATGGGTTTGGGGGTGTTGATACCAGAGTGGTCCGGGGGGGGTGCAGGTGTCTCGGGGGCATTCTTGTTTTTATGTGAGTTCAGGTTGATTCTGTTGGTTTTGCCACGAATCTCCCTCATGCAGGCAAGCGCTCCCGCATTCCTACGAGGTCTCCCCGTACCAAACGTGCACGTGTCAATCAGTCCTCTGCTTAAACCCTCATCTGCCCCCCGGTCATTGCTCACGATTGAGATTCTCTCCCGGAGCTTACGTACTAACTACACCTTTGCCTTACTACGACTTCTCCCCTGGACCTCGATCCCGCTTTTCCGACTACCGCTTTAGCCACTCGATTTTGCACCTTCGCCTGTTTTACGCTTTCTCGGATCCTGACCCCAGCCTGTCTCTTCGCTTACGCCTCTGCCTTCTGAATCCACACCGACGCAACTTCTACGCCTTCCCGGACTCCGACCCCTGCCAGTCCCTCGACTACACGTTCGCCTGTTGATTCTGTGCCTACGCCTGTGCTACGTGTGGAAGACCGAGTCAAAAGGTCAGGGCAGTGACTATGTGTGGGAAAGGTTTTCTGTTCGCACCTAAGACCACTGTCTTAGGTGATAACTAAAGCCTGTGATTCCTCACACCCATTCAACCAGAGAAAATTGAAACAGATTGTAGGATGCCAAATGGCACACCCCTGTCCTGTTTGTTTGACTTCTGACACTGCCCCTTTCCCTGTATGTTCCTTTGATATGTTAAAGTATTGCCTACTTTTAATGTATAAAAAAGGAAAGTATAACTTCAGTCCAGTGAGCATGTCTTGAGTGCTAGGGGAAACCCTTTCTCTGTGATAATCTCCCCTTCAGCTGATTGTATTAAAGATCTGTTGACAATCTCCCAACCTGAGTGAAGACTGAGTTTTTTTCGACATACGCTTTCCCGGACTCGGACCCCTGCCTGTTTACTCCGACTACGCCTGCGTCTCGCGCCAACCCTACCAAGGGCACCGCATTGGATCCCTATCCTCAGCAGTCAGCCCCTGCGTGACAGGTTCTGAGTGTCCTGGTTACATCCGTTTGTGTGTATAGATGAAAAAGCTATTGAAGAGCACCCCGACACCCCCCACCCATCTCGGTGGAAGTTGCCATGTTAAAAATCCTAAAAAGATAATTAAAGTTTCACACAACAAAGCATGACTGTGAAAGGTCAGGAGGCCTGCCTAATGGTGGTGTTGGCCCCACTAGCACCTCTTCCACCAGCAACCTTAGTTTTTCCCAGGAAGTCTCCCATCCAGGTACTGACCAGGCTCACACCTGCTTCAGTACTGAAGGCTGCTGATTATGGCCAGCAGCCATATCACCCTGCAACTGTGAGCCTGGTCAGTACCTGGATGGTAGACCTCCAGGGAAAAACTAAGGTTCCTGCGGGAAGAGGTGCTAGTGGGGCCAGCAGGGGGCGCTCACCCTGCGGTCCACAATTTATATTAATAAATGTATCTCGTGTATTGAACCCGTGTGTGTGCGTTGTTAGTTGTTCTGACGATTGATTTTCTAAAAGCTACAACGAACAACCTCGTGATTACTGTTACAATTAATAATTGTCTCAGTAAACCCATCAAACCACTACACTATTGAGCCATGAAGAAAACCCACCTGTCCCAGTGTATTACCTGTAGTGTTACTTTCAGAAAATCATAAAAAAATAAAGAAAGAGGCCACAGCCACAGCAAGGTTGTATGAGGTTAGGGGCCCTGTCTGGTGTGTAAAACATATGGTTTCAGCAGTGTGGCTGTTGTATTTGAATTACTATTGAGCCATGAAAAAGACCCACCTATCCCAGTGTATACCTGTAGTGTTATCTTCAGAAAATCATAAAAAGTAAAGGTTACACAACCCAACACAAAGCTGGGAAAAGTCAGAAGACCTACTTAGTGTGCAAAACACTTACTTGCAGCATTGTGGGTGCTGTGATTTAAATGCTATTGGTTTGTGAACAGAATACCCCTATCCCAGTGCATTGTGCCATATTAAATAAAAGCACGAGAAAAAGAGATTCAGAACGCAAAGCTGTGTCAGTGTTCTGTGTAAAAAATCGGTTTGAACATCATGGGAGCTGTTTTTAATAAGCTGCTGAGTAAAGAATATTTTAATCTTCCTGCTGTCAGTAGTATTGTCAATATAGTTGACCCTTACCTGAATGAAAACAGGGCGTAAAGGAAGGGTTTCAGAAATCAAACAAAGCTTTATTTCTGTGCTTACAGTCTGGGTAATTGGAGACTGCGCTGTTCTGCTTCCTATGGTCATATACGGGTTATTTGCACGAAGCCGTATTGAACGGTATTTCTCGCGTTGTGAACGTCTGTACACAGCAGTCCTCCGGGTTCCAGTAAGTGCGTAATTACGCATTGATGAAAAACCGGAGGTTTAAAAAAAGATCATTAGCCCACTGATAGTTTGATGTAGAGGCTGTGAAAATATCCACAAGTCTTGGTCTTTAAAATGCATTTGGTTTGACGGCGTTCTGTGCTTCCATTGGGAAGATATGGACAAAAGAATATTCGTGCTTGGTCAAAAAAATGTCATAAAAACGAAAAAGTAAAGGCTGAGAAAGCATTCACAATGTATTTTATACACAAAGGAAGTATTCTCGCAACTCTAAGAGGTTTCGTGGATTAATTTTTTTTAATTGTTGAATCATATTTAAATGTTAAACAACTGAAGAGCATCTCGCTGTAGACCAGGATGGCCGAGTGGTTAAGGCGTTGGACTTAAGATCTAATGGACAAATGTCCACGTGGGTTCAATCCCCACTGCTGGTAGTGTTATAATAAGCTTTAAGTGACAGAACACTTTGATGATTTACACTCTATTTAGATATGAATTTACTAAATTTCAGTTCAGTTCTCTTCACTCCCACTCCCTGGCATAACTGAGCTCTCACTATCGCATACTGAAGGCTTTACATGCATTAGCTGTGATACAGCTCCCAATAAAGACAGAATCAAACAGTTTGTTCTATTTCTCATGGTGATCCTCTTCTTGATCCAAATGAAATGGATCATTTAATATGATGCCTCGAGAAAAAAAAAGGAGTGAATTTCCGCCTGTAATGATTGATGCCCCATCAAACATTTTGTAACATCCCCGGAAGATTATACAATAGAATCCTGGTTTGTGGCTTAAATTCAAGGTAAACAAGACTAAGGAAACGAGTTGGAAACTTGATGTCGAACTGTAATTTAAGTACCCGGAATATTTCACTACATTGGGCAATATGTGCCAGAGAGGAGCACTTTAAATCCCTTCGATAGCTCAGTTGGTAGCGTGGCTGACTGGATTAGAAACAGTTAGGAATCCTTAAGTCGCTGTTTTGACTCCAGCTCGAAGGAAGGTGCTTTTGTGAACTTTAATCAAATAGTTAAAATAGCGAATCTTTTTCACTCAGACGTTGATCAAAAGCTCAATAAACGATGAAGCAGAGGCTCTTGTTCCAAATTCAGCTAACATCTGGTTGTCTTGTTTTGGCCAAGATCTGATCTTTGAATTAAGGGACTACGCTGTCTGATTTGTAATTCAAAAGTAGATACAAATGTCACTGTTTTCAAAGGATAGGTACTTAATTGGCTTTATGATTTGGTATTGATTTCGTATCATTATATTATTACGTTTGTGCCTTCTGTGTTTTTTATCGTATTGTGAACTTATTTTTTAAACAAAAGCTAACAAAGGCAAACACAGCACAAATCTGTTTATACCAGCGGTGAATTGTACATTTTTATTAAGTACAATCTACTGTATTTTTTTTAAAAAAATGGCATACTGTGCACGATATGTTGCAGAAACACAACCTGATATTTTCATAATTATTATTTTAATCAAGTATGAGGTCCCGGATCCAAATCTTTAGTTCTGATTTTTTTTAAAGTGATATCTTCTCTTCCTCTCATGGAAATCACAAGATGTGAGCAAATGTTTTTTGTTCTTTTTTTTTCACGTTGCGATCCAAAGAGCCTCAGACGCACAGTCTGACAGTAACCAAACCAGAATGGATTCTGCTGGGAGCTGGACTGAGCTCATTCTCACTCCCTGTGCTGAAAACAGAATTATCTCTTCCCCAAACATCGTCTACAGCTGCTAGATATTGCTCTGCGTCCTACTGCTCCAGCAATTCCTTTGACCAAAGACAGATCACTTGTGCGCTTTTAAACTTCTTGCCACTACAGGCTCTTTGATGACTCATGCTGACTGTCCTGTGAATCCAAAAGAAAATGTTAAAGCTGATACATTTTCGATTGTAATTTGCATCTAACTACAACGTCCCTGGAAAAGAGATTTTATTCGTTGCCTGCAATCGCTATCTTTTACTTTACGTATGGTAGTGGAAATAGTTTTAAAAATGTTTTCTAAAGAAGATTGTATTGCCAGGACCTGCCTTTAGCACTCAGTAGCGATTACGCTGTTGATATAGATGGAGAAGAAATGTAAGATGAATTGATGATCTAAGCTAAAGTATCCCTAACACGCCTCCTGTAACAGTGTTTGTATTCATAGCAAGTAATATTTTTTTTCAAACCCGAACGTTGCTTTTGCATTAAGTGTTATGTAACCATTAGCGGTTTCGGTAGCTTCTGAAGAGCGCACTTTTCCAAACTGAAGCCTATAAGAACATTATTCAAGATGCACCATGGCCCAGAACGTGCATCGGGACAAGGATAAACATCAATTGAAAGTACTCCCAAATAAAAGACTTGACGGAAAAATTGAAAGAGTAGGCAAGTATTAAAAAAACACCATAATTTCTCGGCTTCCAATCTCTTTCCTGGTTCAGGCTTTGTAAAATGACATGATTAGTGGAGTCATGCCGCGGTTGTGAGTTCAAGCCTCACCTGGAGCAGCCTGGTTTTCTGCCTTGACAGGTAAACAGTGTTTTGTGTTATTTGCTAAATGGAGAGAGGATTTTGTGTTAATTGTTCTCCTCCTGGGAGAGGTCAAGATGAAAGTTCACGAGGCTGGTGGTAAATATCCTGTCCAGGAATATCGGGGCTGTAGGGGGTCAGATCTATAGATGTAGTAAACACATCAGTGGAGACGGTCTGTCTGCTCTCTGTGTGAGAGCCGGACGGAAAGAATAATCTGTGGTCTGGGAAGAAGAGACCCTCGTTGGAAGAGCGGCGCTCCACACAGGAGAGAATGAAAAAAAAAATTTTCAGGGACGCTGATTGTTCTCTTTGGGGGAATTAAAAGAACGCGTGGCGAGCAACCTCGTGGCGCAACGGTAGCGTGTCTGACTCCAGATCAGAAGGTTGCATGTTCAAATCACGTTGAGGTCAGCTGATGAGTTTGCAGGTGCTGCTGGTGCTGAACCTGGAAATTACACCATGCAGTTGCATTTTATCTGTACACCACATAGGTAATCGAACGAAGTAACAGCGCAGTACAGAACACCCAATCAGGAGCTTATTCAGCGAATCATCATGAACATGACAAGAGAAAAGGCACACTGCACATCCGTGAAACATCATGTCCGGCTTTAGAGACAGTGACATCAGAGAATGGAAGTTTCAGACCGCTTTTCTGTTACAGGTTCAAGCAAACCTGAAAGTTAGGGAGTGTTTGGTCACTTTTGTATGAAAAAGTGTCTGAAGCCTGTAATTTTAATTTGTCCTTTTTTAATTGTGGTTGAAATCCACTCCCATGTACCAAGACCTACAGTATATTCATGTTTGCTTAAATGACTAACGCTATTGGACATTAGCTGGTGTTTTTTGTAACGATTTGCTATTTCATGCAGGAAAGAAAGGAAACCAGACCCAACGTTTGCTTTCAGGTGCGGTCTATTTACATAACGGACATCTATTTCTGAGGAGCCTGATTTAAATCACACAACCCCGGTAGAAGATGAATCGACAATCTAATAAACCGAAATCAGACGCGTTATCCATTAAACCACTAGTCTGTCACGTAAATGAATGGTGAGTTCAGCGCCACTACTAGTAATACCCCACCCCCATCTTAAATTTCTACGTGGGCGATCCGATCTAGCAGGGCAAAAACAGGGCAAAAACATTTGCAAAAACATTTGCCTGCGTAATCAGCGGGATGGTGTTACCACAGATTCTGTCCAAAACACACTGTATTTTGGAATACACACTGTAGGCTTCCCCTACACCCCAGGCTTCCATTTCTGATCTGAAAACATCAGATCTGCAATAATTTCACTCAAGTTCTTGACATACACATCTATCTCTTTAACAAATTTAAGGATATTAGCATTCGACTCTTTGTTTTGCATATCAAGCTTTGTAGAGAGAAGTGTGTAAAGCACTTTTAGTAAGAATTCAGACGTATACATTCGAAATTCTTCATTCTTCGGACGATGGCACACCCGGGTCTGTAAAACAGAGTGAAATCTGTATTCATATTTTACATAGATCTTTTTTTTTGCGTCTGTAAAAATAAGAATAGTGTTTCTTTTGCAACGCATCAAAAGTCACATCTACTAATTTTTCATCCAGCTGTTCAAGTATGGTGTGTACATGCTCGTATGGGGAGCGGTCCTCAATTATATTTTTCAGCAACTGTTTTATGCACCGCTCAGTGTCATTTCTAATGGTGTACGAACCCAGACACCTGGCGGTGTACAGAACAGTCGATAAAATTCTGGCTAAACTGAGAGACTTATAAATTTCTAAAGCGGCAAACGTCACATCTTCAAACCCATCTGTGTAGCCGACAGACAGGCATGTGTGACCCCGCTGCCCAGGATGGTCAATCAAACAGGCCGGGCAGTCATCAACCAGGACCCCCTTTAAACAGTGTTTGAAGATGCAATAAACTACTGCTTTCACAATCTGGGGCATAACATCGGGCTCATTAGGGACATCGTTAGCTAAACCTGGTTTGGCATCAGCTTTATTAACATTTGGCCAAACACACAAGCATAGACACGAAACATTCAGTTGTTCCGGTAGGCTGAAGATTGAGCCGTCCACATCCTCTTTATTCTATTAAAGGAAAAAGAAAAGAAAGGCTTAAAAAACTTTTGAGCTAAGGTTTTTCGTTAATATTTACCATTTGTAGCGTGGTATCATCGCTAGCACCCGGCAGTTCTTCAACATCTGGTACCCTAGCTGAACTCACACCCCCGCCGCTGTCACAGGGTGCAGAGGGTCGGGTCGGGTTTTGATAAAAAGAAGACCAAGAATTAAAATGACATACGCTAAGCACCGATACAACAATTCCACGATCAGAAAAAATATTTTAGCCGCCTACCTCTTCACTTTGTAGAGTAGCAGACCCCGTTGTTTCTCCACACAAAGAAGCCATCTCCGCAGCTCCTAACAAGGGGCGGTGTCTGACAGCTCCAAGGACGCGCTGCGACCCTGTCAGTCCGGAGCGTTTAAGAATATGCGCCAATGGTGTAACCACGCCTACATAACACAAGACATTTTTCAATTGGTTGTGATGCTTTAAAACGCATCACAACCAATGCTGTGATGACCCCCCCCCCCCTTGTTTTATCGAGAGCGAAAAGTATTCACATATCAGTTTATAAGTTTTAAACTTTAAAAGTATTAACACACAATGCAAACACAAATGATGTGTTTGCCCAGAAAAGAAATTTTAAACACGCGGGTTTGGTCTTAAAGTTTTTAAAATAATGTAATAAGACACAGTTTATTTTTAATAACACATTCGCGACAGCTTTTTCGAAAGTTTGAGATCAATTTCCACACATTGCAAGCGTAAAAGTCTTTAAGGTATTAATAGGCAACAAATGATGGGGTGTTGTTCTTCATACTTTAACGGATTGGTCTTAAAGTTTTAAAATCACGTATTAGAGATAATTTGAGATGTTTTGGAGACGTGCGGTGTGTGTGTGGGGGGGTTAGTTAAAGTGGCTTATGTACATCGAACACACAGAGCCCGTTAAAATCCAACACGCGTTAACCACGGCCAGTGAGTTCAAGGTTGGCCCATATTTTCTGGATGGTTATGCTGTAATTGACGGAGTGCCGACAGCCTTTGAGTTCAACCGTTGCTTTTTTCATGGTTGTAGCGTTTGTTATTGTGAAAATGATTTTAATCCGCTGACAAACACTACTTTTGGCTGGTTGTACAGAAAGACGATGGTTAAAATTAATTTTCTCAAAATGAGAGGTTTTAACGTGCGTGTTTTGTGGGAGCACGAGTTCAGAGACATGCTTGTTGAAAATGGAGACTTGGGTAAATTTCTAACAGCTGCGCAGTTACCAGAGCCTCTGCAACCGCGCGAGTCGCTTTTTCGGGGGAGAACAAATGCTATTTGTTTGCATTACACAGTGCAGCCCGGTGAAAAAAATAATTACTATGATTTCACCAGTCTGTATCCGTTTCTGAACAAAACTAAAAAATACCCACTGGGGCACCCCCGAATAATTTATAACAACTTTGGAGATTTAAAACGGTATTTCGGTTTTAGCGAAGGTGAAAGTTTACCCACCCAGACGTTTATACTTTCCAGTTCTTCTAACCAAAATTGACAAAAAACTGTTTTTCACACTGTGTCCTACGTGTGCTGAAACAAAACAGACCACCCCCTGTGAGCACGGTGATGAAGATCGCGCCTTGACTGGTGTCTGGTGCACCCCTGAATTACAGATGGCCTTAGATCTGGGGTACTGAGTGTGTAAAATTTACTAAATTTGGCATTTCGAAAAGGCCTCACACGATCTTTTTACCGACTACATCAAACTGCATCTGAAAGGGAAACAGGAAGCTTCGGGGTTTCCAGAAGGGTGTACAGATGTCGCGAAACAACAAAGATATATCAGCGAATATTATGAAAAAGAGGGTGTCCTACTGGACCCCGGCAACATTAAAAAGAATCCGGCCAAAAGACAGCCTTCAAAAATTGCCTTGAACAGGTTGTGGGGGAAGTATGGACAAAGAGACAATTTACCACAGACCACCATTGTGAGAAACCCCGATGAATTGTTCAGGTACTTATTTACGCCATATCATGAGGTGTCAGCCTGCGAGTTTATCAATGAAAACACAGCCTGTGTTACGTGGAAACACTAAACACAACTATACAGGCCATTCAAACACAAACATTTTCATCGCTAGCTTTACAACCGCCTATGCCCGCTTGGAGTTATACAATCTGCTAAATGCTTTGCAAGGCCACTGTCTGTACCACGACACAGATTCCGTTATCTTTGTGAGCCGGGAGGGTGAGTGGAATCCGGAACTGGGTGACTACTTGGGTGAGCTGACCAGCGAAATCGCTGCTGGACAACACATCACCGAGTTTGTATCAACAGGACCCAAGTCGTACGGGCACAAACTGTCTGGAGGGAAAGCCTGTTTAAAGGTAAAAGGCATTACGCTCAATGTGAACAATTGTGAAAAAGTTAACTTTAAGAGTCTGCGGGACTTGGTTTTTGACTATGGCGTTAACCCTTATGCAGAGTGCCGGGAATTTAAACACATTTCTATTCAACAGCCGATGATCGTGCGTGTTAAAAAGGATTGGCGCATTGAGACCTGGACCTTAAAGAAAACCCAGAAGGTGGTGTATGACAAGCGGGTGCTGCAAGAAAATTTGACATCGTTGCCCTACGGATATTAACACGATGGATGTCAGGTTAAAACACCCTTTTTCATGCATTTTGTCCGGACCCTCGAATTGCGGTAAAAGTTATTTTATAAAACAGCTCTTGGAGAGCGGCGATACCGTTATGACTCGTAAACCCGAAAACATAGTCTGGTGTTACAGCTGCTGGCAACCTCTATACGACGAGTTGCTTGTGAAATTACCATACATTCAGTTTATAGAAGGGCTACCAACGTAGTTTTCCGACAACCAGCTACTGCCACCGGATAGAGTAAATTTGATTATAGTGGATGATTTGATGGAGTCTGCGTGTGAAAATAATGAGATAGAAAAAGCTTTTACCAAATACGTACACCACTGAAACCTCAGCATCATGTATATCGTCCAAAATGTGTTTTGTCAAGGCCGGAAAAGTAGAACCATTGCGTTAAATACAAAGTACATGGTGCTGTTTAAAAACCCTAGAGATAAACTACAGATTACAACCCTGTCCCGGCAGATGTACCCCGGTAAAGCCATTTTTTTTTTGGAAGCGTTCGATGACGCTACTAAAAAACCTTTCGGTTACTTGTTGGTGGATTTAAATGCCGACACCCCAGATGACTATCGCTTGCGAACAGGTCTTTTCCCCCCAGATGTACCCTTATGTATTTAAGAAATCTAAAAGTCGGTGATCTCGCAACCACAGACTCAGTCGAAAAAACAAGTTCGGGGCGTCGTCATGTCTTCACGTGTTCGGAGAAACCTGACTCTCTTAAATTTTCTGGTGAAAGCAGACCCCAAACAGCGGAAAGCTATTCTCTGCAGGGCTACAAATGATCTTATACAGGCCATAGCTGAAATTGCCTTGAATACCTTGAAAGGGAACATACTGTTATCTGCTAAGCAGTTTGGGACCCTGAAGAGAAAGCGTAAGCTTAAAAAGACTTTGAGTCGAAAGGGTCTTTCTCTTAAAAGAAAGAGACTCTTGGTGAACCAGTCCGGCGGTTTTATCGGGACCCTATTGAGTATTGCAGTACCATTGATTACGGGGCTTCTACAACGTCAGTATTGGAGCACGCTGAAAAAATGTACCTGGTACCTCAGAAACAGCTCGATCGACTCCGAGAGAGGTCTGGGTTCGAAAAAATAACAACCCGTCGGTTGGATGATGAAATGCGAGACATTCTTCAGAACTCGCATCTGGCCGAATATGAAAAAGTGGAATTGTACAGTTAGGTGTTACAACGGTATTTGACATTAGTACGCCAGGAGACTTCCGAAAAGGGGACTTTAACTGTTGTACTACCAGAAAATGCACCCGCCGAGCTATCACTCACGTTAGCACAACCGCCGACATTGAGCGACACTGACTTTGGTATATTTTGGACAGTGTGTCTCAGCGGTTCCGGAGAAATGCCAAGATATTGTTAAAGACCATGGCCCGCAATGAACCATTAATAGCCTGGAATGAAAAAGGGGAATTTGTGTACAAGGGGGCACCCGTTGAGGGCTCTCACATGATTGGTCTTGTCAGGGCTGTCACGCAGCAGCAAGCAGTTGCGGTCGGTAAGAAGCCAAAAGGTTGGGATGTGTTCATGGAGGCTATGGCAGAAACCAACGTGCCGGGCACCTTGCTAGCCAACGCTGGTAACCGAGAGCTACTTGAAAAACTCAAGGCTGCCCCGCTGGGGTGTGCAGCGTCGGTCAAAACTTTAAAACAACCAGTAGAGTTGTCGACGGTCGACCCGGTCTCTAAGATAACCGCTGAAAGGAGACGATCATTAATACCTAGACACACATGGTTGTCTTTGTAACATTTTTTCTCTGGGTATGTGTGTTTGTGATAAATGACTTGAAATGTATATTAAAAAGCGTGAGCAATATAGTTAAACATTTTTGTAAGAAAATGGCTTGGATGTAACATGTATTAAAAAAAGCTTGAGCGCTATAACAGCGAATGTATAATAAAAATATTGTATTGATTTTAATTCATGTTTTGTGTTCTTTTTAAATAATAACCACACAGACATCGAAATGGTTTGATTTCATTTTTATTTTAGACGGTCGATTAACATTTATGACATGTTTTAAATTGTCGTAAACACCCGCGTAATTGAACATTCGTATTTTCAAATGGCTTAAAAGGGTATCGGGGTCTCCGTCTCACACGGCGTCGGTTTTTCAGAAACATTTCCACCATGGGGTCATTCTGGATTGCATTTGTAGAATAAAGTTCTAAAATGTTTCTAAAAGATAAACCTTTACATCTATGGTATAGAAAAAAGACGCGATGTAGACCGCAGGTCACCGCAAAAGAATCTTGCAATTGTCTGTTGTTGTAAAATATGGAATTAGCATTTCTGTTTAAGAAATCAATAATGTTCTTGGGAAAGAAAAGGCTTCGGGTGAAAATCCATAGGAGTCGAAAAATTCTGCGCCCTCGTCGTCGGGTAAGTAAATAGCCAGCCAGTGTTCACCGGGGCGGTCGTGTGGGTGAGTATTAACTATTAAACTCAGAGGAGGCCGCGCTAGTCTCTCGCGCGGTAGGGCATCACTGGGGAACACGCCTAGAAAACTGTCTCGGGTGTAGCGGTCCTGGGTTAGAATGTCTTCCAGCTGTTTGGTGTTCATCTTTATGTGCAGGTTGTGTGGCCTCCAGTGCTTTTTAGCTGAAGTCGTAAATGACTTGACGTCTCATATCTAGCTCTATCACGTTGTCGAACAGCGTGTACACAACCATGTTAACTGTAGTGGGTAGCAGTAGCGCGAAGCGTATTTCAGCTCTCAGATTACCCATTTTGATAAGTGAATGTCCTGTGCACTCGTCGTCGGGGCTGAGGTTGAAACCGAACAATGTGTAACCGCGCGCGTACTCCTCGCGGTCCACCAGAAGTGGTTTGTCTTTCAGACGCTTCCCGGCTGTTTTCACCAGATTAAAATATTCACGGACGCAATGTCCATTCTGGAAGTCTGGTTGAAGCGGTTTAGTGGGGATTTGTTCACCGTCCACGTAGAGAGCCAGAAAGTTAACGTTGTAGTGTTTAAAATTGAAGGGGTTTTGGGTAAAACTGCCGCTGAATGCCACGTTGTCCACAAACCCCAAAATGACCACTTTGGGTAACTGTCCGAGAAAGAGGTTTTCTTGGTTACACACACGGCTCCCGGCAGGCAGGCTGAAGACTTTCATCTGTACGCGGTCTATGGGGTATTTAGCGTTGGCCGTCAGGAGTGCTTCGGCGTGTCCCAGTCTGACCCCGGGTGACACTCTGACTCTTTTCACAAACAAAGATGCAGAGAGTACGCTCAGTTTGTATTCTCCGGCGTTGTTCATTAAGCAGAAAGCATCTCTGTTTCGTGTGAGTTTTATTTTCAGGTCTACGCCATTCAGTAGTAGTTTGTCCTGAAAAAACAGGTCGGCGTGAATGTGATCCAGGAGCTCTAGTTTTCGGCTTTGCGTCGTGTATGATGCTCTTTTTCGGAACCCCTGATTGGGACCATCCAAAATTGTGGACTCGTGTTCCCCGGCTGTGTCTTTGTCAAAGAGCCCTGTTGAATACTGCGTCTTCAGCGTCTCTTCACTGTAGTTCAGGACCGACTCTATAAAGGCTCTGTAAGGATAGCAGTTGTTGCTCTGGCTGATCAATCGGTCTCCTACGGTGATGTCAACCTGGCTGAAGATGGCTGCCATGGGGTACTTCACCAGGCTCACACGGGCTGCCGCATCAATGTCCCGACCGTCTTCTTCCATTATTTTACAGGTCAAATAGAGCAGGGTGTTGTTTAAATCTAAATAATCTTCTCCGTTGCCTGCGACGTTGAACTCCAGAGGTGTGTTTTCTGTTAGGGCCGTGAGGGGTGAAACTTCTATGTACAAGCTTTTCTCAACGCTTGTTTGGGTAGGTGCTAATTTAAATATGTCCAGCTCCGACTTGGCTCATTCTGCAGACCCGCCATGAACAAAAGCCATGTTTAAAATATGTCTCGTTTCGTGTCTCGTTGATTGCGGTGTGTCACGCTCTTCTTGGTCGACCTGAAGCTTTTATGAGTTGCCTGTCTGCGCTTAGCCATTCTTTTATCAGGTTTCGGCGGCCCCCGACGGTGTGATGATGACGTCTGTCTTTTTCTCCTGACACCCCTGCGGATGTATGCTAGACCTGAACCTTCCTGCTGATGTGCAGCCACCTTAGACATGACCGCGCTTGTAACGTTGCTGACCACGTCTTTGGTGATGTTTTTAGCTGCCGATGCCATGTGCGGCTTAGCTATTTCAAACCCGCGTTTCAGAAAAGGCACAGCTTTTCTAAATAGCGCTCTGAAAATACCCCCCGATACCAGCGCTGTACTGAACCGGTAGCCCTGAAAATCCTGGTAATCCATAACCAGCCTGTTGTTTGTAGTAGTGCGTATACAAAGAAGGATCCCCGTAGCTCTTGATGACCGTCATCCTTTTAGATGTTTGTCGCTTTCACAGGTCTGAAATGCAGCTTGACGATGACCTATCCAAATGCAAATGACACGTGTTCGTTTTGATCCGTCTTTATTTCAATAGTGATGTTGTTAAAATGGTCGATGCTCACCGGCACGTAATGGGGTTTGTCGTACAATACTGTGACGAATTCACCATCCACGGCTCTGAAGGGCACACAACGCAAAAGCGGTATGTAGACGTCGCCTATTAACTGGTGTTCTATGATATCGGTGTATATATACATGGTGTTAAATCCGCCAGTCATATCGACGGGGTGCGGTGATTTTACACCGGCAACACCCGAATTGAAACCCAACATCCGCGCTAGGTGGTCACGCACTTGCATAACAAACCGTTTATCACTAACAATCCTTACCAACCGGCTAATGGGGTTGTATTTAAGACTTACAGCCATTAACTTGGATTTTTCAGCAGCCCGTTTCATTTCATGCAAGAGCTGCTCGATGTTGCCGTAGTACCCTCTCGGTAAGGTACAGGTCCAGATAGTCTTGAGCTCCTCGCTGACGAACAGAAAAACTTCGTCTTCATCAAAAGTGTTTAGTGTATGCAGATAGTGCAGCTCGACCAGGCCCACTTCCCAGCCCCCGTCCAGGTCAATCGTCTTTGCCAGATGCTCTGTGAAGCACCCGTTAGTGTTATTTGGAAACATCTTTGAGGATGAATTACTAGCCAGCGTCACATAGAAACCATTGGGGTTCATTTTTCACCACCTCTATATGTCTCGGACCTCAGAAGCCTTCACCCAACTATTGAATTTATCGCTCCAGCCGCGCCACTTTACCAAAAGCTGTTTGTTTTTGCCACGACCCCTGGCTGCTAAAATCGTTTGGATGCGGTAGACGTTCTCAACATCTGGGTTTATCTTCTGTAGCTCTTCGGCATAGAAGGAGCCCTTAATGTTGTTGCCTGCGTAGTCCTGCAGTTTGTAATAGGGTCTCAGAGCCGCGGTCCGCTCTTTGACAATGAAAATTTCATCTGTGAAGGTCTGTTCATATCCCTTCTCAAACACTCCCTTTATTTTGGACACCCGCACGCGATCACCCACATTAAATGAAAACTTTGACGGTTTTCTCTTAAAGTGCTCGTCATAGACCGTTCTCCACACCTCAAGGGAGTTGTCGGACGTAACAGAAGCCGGGGTTCGTTTAATAGTCTTGTGGTAACTATGGTTATAAGCGTAAATAAGATCTGAAAGGACGTCAATATATCGAAAGGTGTTTTTGTGTGTCAGGTACCTCCACATTTTTGTTTTAATAGTTCTGTTAAACCTCTCGACCACGCTAGCCTTCACATCGCTGGCCGTAACGAAATGTTCAATATTCTCACGTTTGAGAAAATTTTGGAAGGTCCTGTTAAGAAATTTTTTACCATCGTCCGTTTGTAGCTTTTTAGGAGCACGCCCCTCTTGCAGTAGATTTCGGAATGCGCCTGTCACGGCCCCTCCAGTCTTGGTTTTCAGCGGCACGGCCCAAGCGTATTTAGACAGCATGTCTATACACATTAAGATGTAACAGAAACCGTCGTTGAACTAGCGGTGTTCTCTCATGTCCACGAAGTCGGCCTGCCACTGCCAGTCCATTTCGGACACCAGCGTCCTGTTTCTCTTAAAACGTACGCGCGCCGGCTTGTGCAGCGTATAAGCAGCCTAGCCAGACAACCACTCGACCACCCAGCCGCTCACACCCCGGGATCTCGCGGCCCGCACCAGACTCCCCGCACCGCCGTAACTACCCGATTTCCGAAGGTTATAATAGAGCGCACTCATCCCCGCGGCAGACATGGTCCCCTTCCAAACCAATACACACTTTCACACACCTAAAGCGAGGGATGCGCCGACTTGGGGCTTTGGGACCCTGAGGCGCCGGACCGACCGGCCGGGGGGAGGCGGGAGTTTCGACCCACACCATTGGCTCCTAAGGGGGCGGGACATGCACACATAACAACACGACATTGGCTGGCAAGGGTGCGGGACAGCCAACCATCTCGGACGACCATTGGCTGGAAAAGGGGGCATGGTACCTGTCAAAAGTTTGACGAAAGGTGTCGCTTTATACTACTACCGTTGTTCCCCAAGAAGGAAAGCTGTTTTACACTGACGTCACTCCTTTTTATTTAATCCAGATTTTAAAGACAACTCCGCCCTCAAAGGAAATCAAAGGAAAATGCTGTATTAGTACGAGCTGCACAGGCTCTGAATCAGACCATTTCAATTAGTCTGATCAGTGCAGGACAAGTTAATGTAGAATTATTGCTTTGTCTGTCTCTTGTTTATATATAAATGAATGTCTCTTAAAACTTAATGTTAGTTTTTAATTTAGTTTTAGTTTTACGCCATGCGTTGACATATGCACAAACACACGAAATGTCTCATTCCTGATTCAGCTCATGCTCCATAGGAGAGAAAAGATTCCTCCTGTTTTTCGTACAACCATATCAGAACAGAAGCCCGTGTCACCCAGGTCTGATTCAAGATCGAGTTGCATCTTCAACATTTTGTTTTTGTTTCTGATCATAATTTTCTTTAGTTATGATCAATATTGAACATTTTCTAAATAAAACAAAACTAATCAAACATGCAGGCAGATTTTTTAAAAGTATTAGGAGTTGACAGAGCGCTCCTTCGGAATAGTTGTCAGAAAATGTGAGAAAAGGAAAGTTACGTAAACTCTCACACACAGCATTAAAGACTGGAATCTGATCATAAAAAAACTAGCTGTCTCCCCATCGGTAATCAAGCCCCGGTTTCCCGCGTGACAGGCAAGGACACAAACAACTTTACTAACTAGGAGCGCTTGCTAGCTCTTAGGAAGCATTTACTCTTAAATATGTTACTGTTTTGGGTTTTGACTTTAATTTTCCCGATACCAGTTTTTTACAAAAGTAAAGGCACACAGCACATGTGTGGCACATCACGTCCGAGTTTAGTGACAACTACCTCAGAGATTGTAAGCGGGGTAGTTTCAGATCACTTTTTTTTAAAGGTTCAAGCAAACCCGAATACCTTTGCAAGAGACATTTCAGAATGCAAGTCACATCCAGTACGATTGCTGGATCCCTCAAATTCGACTGAACTATAGCACAGATCTGCAGTCCACAATTAGAATACTGTAGCTGTGTTGTATAAGCTATACCACCCAAAATAGTTCTAAAACAGGAGATGCATCCTCGTTTAGGAATGTGGTATAAAGTGAAATGGTCTGGGAAGAGTCCTATGTTTGAACAGTTCAAAATAGACGTAAAGGGGTATTTACGGACTCTTTCGAAATGTAAGAACAAGCTGTGCGGACCTTATCTTTATTTACCTTGTGTAATCGTTTTCCAAAAAGTGTAATTGTATTATAGCATGTGCCCCTGATGATTTTCTTGATACGTTATATGTGCTCTTGTTTGTATTGTATGTAGTTTTGTTGTTCAAATAAAATGTAAAAGACACAACTTTCCGGATGCGGATGCTGTAAAAATAAAATGACATCAAGGGTGCTGTATGCATAGGTCTGAAACCTGCTCCACAGAAGATCTTTATCCAGAGGTGTTAAAGAAGTCGAGATCTCGCCATGAGAGGGGAAGCATCTCAGAAAAAGCAGGTGCAGTCGGTTCCACGGTCATAACGCCACTAAGTCGGGTGACAAGAGCAAAACCCACCCGGCTTCCTCCGGGCAAGTAATAAGACAAAGAGACAGCGCATGGCGGGTAGTGTGGCTGAGTGGTCTAAGGCGCTGGATTAAGGCTCCAGTCTCTTCGGGGGTGTGGGTTTGAATCCCACCGCTGCCAGGTGCTTCTGTCAAGACCCCCTTTCAGCTGGCTTCAGACAAAAGGGAGGGAACTGCTTTTCGGCAGTCTCTCAAAAAACTAAGCAAAGAGTTTAAAGATACTTTCTCAGCTTGACATCAAGGCACAAAACAAAAACCTTCTTGCGTCCTCTCAACCCAGAAGCGCTTTGCCACTTTTGGGTTATGCAGGGAACGACGTCTGCCCAGATCACTTTTGTGTCAATGCAAATCGTTGTGTGCCCTCCGTTTTAATGTTGGCTGTGCTAGCGTTCTGCTTCTGTCTGTGAAACTTGAATGTTCTGCTTCTTCACACCAAATCGTCGGCGGGGGTTGAGCTTGTTAAATCTTTGCGCATAGCGCTCCTTTGGAAGTACTTTGTCCAAGTTCAAAAGCGATCGTGGGATTTACTTCATGCGTGCAAAAAGCATGCCTCGCACGAAAGCCAGAAAGGAAACGAACACTTGCATTCACCTGGATTAAAAGGCATGGGATTTGCCTGAAAGGATAAATTCTGTACAGTAAGACAGGAAGAAAGGCACCGCTGGGAATTGGACCCAGGATCTCCTGTTTACTAGACAGGCGCTTTAGCCAACTAAGCCATGGCGCCGGCAAAGTGCTGTCCTTTGACAGCCACTTGGACACGTCTCAACTGCTCTGAGACATCTGTTCGGTGAGCCTGCTCACCTTGCAAGTTGCCTCATTTACATGTGATAGCTCCACCACTAAGAGAAAGGATGAGAAATGGCTTTTATCTGGCACTTTTCATGTCAGAGGATCTCAATCTGCTTTCCGTGTACAAGAGGATGTCCAACTCATGTAGCTAAAGACGTAGACGACAGTGCTCCACTGAAATCTTGATCTCACAACCCTCGGCATGACTCCGCTGTGTTCTGCTTTAGACAAAAGGGGGGAAAAGACTTCTTTCATCACACGTTTTGCACTGTTTACGGTGTTTGCAGTGCTCTTTCTTAAATGAAAACCAGGAATCGGCACCATATGAGGTGACACTAGATAATATTGGAACAAGTAGCCTCGCCATTCCATGCGTGATGTCAGCAAAGTGTAATTCCTGTCTTTATAGTGTGCTTGTTAGAGACTTAGCTGGCACCCAGAGCGCTTTAAATCCGGGAGTCAGCAGCCCAAGACAAGAGAGCTTCCTTCGTCTATGTTTTTTGCGTGGAGGGGGGAAACCATGCATGTGCTGCAAACGATCTTAATATCGAAGTGCCGTCCCACATAACCGATCCGAACAATCTGCTTTACAGAGGAGCACTGCCGGAGCTTATGGTTGGCAAACTGAAGACCAGGCCGACCTCTTCTGTGACTCTTGAACACTCAATCTCAAGATTGTGAATTCAAGCTCCACGCTGGCGGGAAATTCCATAGGTAATGATCACATTTTCTTGCATGCTAATCAAAAGAAATATTAAGAAACTTTTCCCCATACCAGTTTTTTACAAAAGTAAAGGCACATGGCACATGTGTGCCACATCACGACCGAGTTTAGTGACAACTACCTCAGAGATTGTCAGCTGGGTAGTTTCAGATCAGATCACTTTTTTATGAAAGGTTCAAGCAAACCCAAATAGTTTTGCAAGAGACATTTCAGTATCCCAGTCAAAACCAGTACGATTGCTGGATCCTTCGAATTCGACTGAACTATAGCACAGATCTGCAGTCCACCATTAGAATACTGTGGGTGTGTTGTATAAGCCATACCGCCCAAAATAGTTCTAAAACAGGAGATGCATCCTCGTTTAGGAACGTGGTATAAAGTGAAATGGTCTGGGAAGAGTCCTTCGTTTGAACAGTTCAAAATAGACGTAAAGGGGTATTTACGGACTCTTTCGAAATGTAAGAACAAGCTGTGCGGACCTTATCTTTATTTACCTTGTGTAATCGTTTTCCAAAAAGTGTAATTGTATTATAGCATGTGCCCCTGACGATTTTCTTGATACCTTATATGTGCTCTTGTTTGTATTGTATGTAGTTTTGTTGTTCAAATAAAAAGTAAAAGACACAACTTTCCGGATGCGGCTGCTGTAAAAATAAAATGACATCAAGGGTGCTGTACACAGAGGTCTGAAACCTGCTTCGCAGAAGATCTTTATCCAGAGGTGTTAAAGAAGTCGAGATCTCGCCATGAGAGGGGAAGCATCTCAGAAAAAGCAGGTGCAGTCGATTCCACGGTCATAACGCCACTAAGTCGGGCAACAAGAGCAAAACCCCACTGGCTTCCTCCAGGCAAGTAGTGAGACAAAGAGAGCGGGCACAGCGGGTAGCGTGGCTGAGCGGTCTAAGGCGCTGGATTAAAGCTCCAGTCCCTGTGGGGGCGTGGGTTTGAATCCCACTGCTGCCAGGTGCTTCTGTCGCGACCTCCTTTCAGCTGACTTCAGACGAAAGGGAGGGAGCTGCTTTTTGGCAGTCTCTCGAGAAACTAAGCAAAGTGTTTAAAGATACTTTCTCAGCTTGACATCAAGGCACAAACCAAAATCCTTCTTGCGTCCTCTCAACCTAAATGCGTTTTGCCACTTTTTGCGTTATGCAGGGAACGACGTCTGCCGAGATCACTTTTGTGTCAATGCAAATCGTAGTGTGCCCTCCGCTTTAATGTTGGTTGTACTGGGGTGCTACTTCTGTCTGTGAAACTTGAATGTTCTGCTTCTTCACACCGAATTGTTGGCGGGGGTTGAGCTTGTTAAATCTTTGGAGAATGGAGTCTGCTTCTTGCTGTTTTTCCTGTGGTTGCAGTTACAAAGTTGATCGTGCTTTCACATTCTGTTAAATTCTGTATTCACTGGCTGAGCTTTATCAGTTGGTTCGAAAAGGAATCTCTGCTTCGGTTCCAGAAAACTCATCTGTAGTGTGTTTTTTTCCGTGCCCATGGCAGTCTTTTAAAGCTGGTAGTAATGGCGGCGAAGTTAATTTTTTATCCGCTTTAAAAGAATAAGGACGGGCTGGGGCGAGCTCCATTTACCACTCTTTCAGCTAACCGCCGAACTCGCAAACTGATTACACTGCAGAGCCACAGGCGCCTCGCTTTTCTCCATTCTCTGGGTCAGGGTGAAAAAAAAACTTTGCTGGTATTAGCTGGCCTGCTGGGAGCACCTCTTCTTCACTGATAAGCAAGATTTGTGTTTCATCTTTCGCAAGCTGTATAGATTTCTTTCAATACAAGTTGTTCCAGAAAGGAAACGAAAATAGTTCTAAAACAGGAGATGCATCCTCGTTTAGGAACGTGGTATAAAGTGAAATGGTCTGGGAAGAGTCCTTCGTTTGAACAGTTCAAAATAGACGTAAAGGGGTATTTACGGACTCTTTCGAAATGTAAGAACAAGCTGTGCGGACCTTATCTTTATTTACCTTGTGTAATCCTTTTTCATAAAGTGTAATTGTATTATAGCATGTGCCCCTGCCGATGTTATTGATATTTTATATGTGCTCTTGTTTGTATTGTATGTAGTTTTGTTGTTTTCAGCTGACTTCATATGAAATGGAATGAATTGCTTTTTCACAGTCTCTCGAGAAACTCAGTTTTAATGCCCTCCATTTTAATGGTGGTTGTACTTGCGTGCTGCTTCTGTCTGTGAAACTTGAATGTTCTGCTTCTTCACACCGAATCGTTGGCAGGGGTTGAGCTTGTTATATAATAATTATAATAAATAACTTTATTTTATATTGCGCCTTTAAAGGTGGCAATCTATATGAGAGCGCATGTAACAGCACAGGACACCCAGTTAGGAGCTCACACAGCTTTCAGCTCAGTGTGCAGCGCTCTCTTGCCTTCCTGAAGATGACGTTAAATTAGTTAAAATCATGTAATAGTTAACAAAGCTTAATAGTGAAACAGCCAGCACAAATGGTTGTGTTTGTGATTATGTCACTTCTCTACTACAGCAGTGTCGATAAAAGAAACTCTGAAACCACTAAAGCACTGCACAACTGAATTCGGGAGAATAATATTAGGGATTCTGAGCGATATCTGCATACAAGCAATCCAATACAGATGCTGAAGTCTTTAAATATTGACTCTCCCTGTTGTGCTGCCTTTTCCTTGAAGGAAAACTATTCAACTGGAAGAATGTTTATCGCAGGTTTAAAACTTGCTGTTGCTATTTGGAGAAATCCACAAACTCGTGTTTTTCTTGTGTTTTAAAAGACAGCCATACCCACTGACAAAATAACGACACTGCTGCTGATTTTTTCCGGAGCCGAATCACAGTTGACCTTTGTGAGCCAATTGATGAAGCCGACCCTGTGAATACTATGGCAGAAGGTGGAAGAGCGTTCAACTTTATAACTACCGCAACCACAGGAACAACAGCAAGAAGCAGAATCAATTTCCCATTGAATGGTGCTGTTGTTTGAGGTATGCGTTGTGAACGCATGCAGAGAATCCCACAATTTCTTCTAAACTTGATAAAGTATTCCTGATGGAGCGCTGTGTGCAAAGATTTCATAAACTGTACTCCTGCTGACAATTCGGTGTGAAAAAGCAGAGCATTCGAGTTTCACTGATAAAAGCTGAATGCAAGCCAAAAGCAATATTAAATGGAATTGACAGCACACTACGATTCGCACTGACTGAAAAGTTATCTCGGCAGCTGTTGCTCCCCGCATGAAGCTGAAAGGGTCAATGAGCATTTCTGTTGAGAAGACAAATTAAAGCTTTTTTCTGCCTTGATGTTGAGCTGACAAAGACTATCTTGAAAGATATCCCAATCTCTCGACAGACTGTCGAATAAATTCTTAACTGATCAAATTCTCATCGGAAGCAAGGTCTTAACATAGAAGAAACTGGCAGCAGCGGAATTTGAACCCATTACTCCAAAAAGACTATAGCCTAAAACCCAGCACCTCAGACCGCTCAGCCACACTACCTACTGCAGCACATTCCTTCCTCACATTACTCAATTAAAGAACACTGGGCTTTAGCTCTTGCCCGACATGGAAACGACTGTACCTTCGTTTTATGAGATATTTCCTGTCACTAGGTGAAATCTCAACTTCTTTGGCAGCTCTGAATATAGTTCTTCTTTGAAGCAGACTTCAGACCTTTTATTTAATTTATAAAGGAGGGCGCATTCCAAAATGTGTAATTCCTGTTTTAGAAAAGCTCTGGGCGGTGTGTCTTCTTTTAACGCACAAACAGTGTTCTAACTGTATACTGTAGATCAGTGCAGCTATCGTACTGGATTTAGCTGGGATTCTCAAATTTTTCTTAAGAAGGTATTCAGGGTTGCTTAAAACTTGAATAAAAAAGTGATCTGAAACTACCTACTGTACCTTCCAATCTCTGATGTTGCTGTAACTAAACTCGGATGTGGTCTTTTGCAGATGTGCAGTGTGCCTTTACTCTTGTCGTATTAAACATTACCTCTGTTGTTGGGCAGAGTTGAAGGGGAACAAACTGCACAGAAAATTACGAAACGATAAAATGTTTCTACACTTCAAAATGTCCCTTTAAAACCCTCCTCACACACGTCAGTGTGGGGAGTGGGCAGGTAGAGAGGTTTTACAGATGCTCATGATATTTCTCATGGGGTGTTACCTGTTGTAGTATCTCTCTCTGCGCCTCTGCGGCTGAAGTGTGAGGTAACGTTTTGAACAGCCTCTTTGTCTTACAAAACAAGAAATGAAAATCAACGGGTAAATTGAACAGTGCAGTAATCAGCACAGTATACATTAGGAAGCAATTAAACAAAAGATTAGCAAAAATTGAAGCTGAGTAGATTGGAGTAAGAAATTAATTCTATTTGTAAGCAAACAAGAACCCACGCTGGGCATGAATCACACCAATCTTTCAGCATTTCTGAAACGTTTGATTGAATTGACAAAGAAATCCTCTCCCGATCTTCATCTTTGAAAAGGTTAACCTTTTGAGCCAGCAGGTGTAACACTGCAAAGCTGCCTGTTTCTCACAGATGTTTGAAGCTGTAGATAACATTTTGCAAGGTTGGTGCCATGGCTTAGCTGGTTAGTGTGCCTGACTAAAAAACAAAAGATCCTGGGTGTGAATCCCAGTGGTATCTATTCATAAACAGCGGGCCAATCACTGCCAATATTTATGGAGCTCAATTTAAGGATTAAAGGATATGCATGTGTTACAGCTTTCTGCAGGTATTTTATGTTTTAGCACAAGTGTTGGCTCTGTGGCACAATGGAGGGCGTGTTGGGCTTCTAGATGTTAATAGAATTAAGTCATTCAAAGGTTGTGGGTTGGAGTCCACCCAGAGTCACATGTTATTTTGATTCAGCCTTTCGAAATCCTCTAGGGATTGGTGTTGATCAAGTCAAATAGAGGACTTCTTCTGAGTCGACAGTCGAAAATGAACAAGCGGCCACAAGGGAGAAATTAGCACTGGACCTGGTCGGTGATTGCATTATTCCTATCCTGTAGTCCTTGCACTGGTTCCCTGTCAAGTTTCATGTCGACTTTAAAATCCTCATGCTCACCTATGAGCCTCTCCATGGCTTGGCACCTCAGTACCTGTCTGAGCTCTTATTGCCCTACTCCCCTAATCGCAACCTTGGCTCTTCTAATTCTGGTCTCCTATCTGTCCCCCAAGCCCGTCTACACTCTACGGGTGACAGGGCCTTCTCCGGTTATTCCCCCAACCTCTGGATCTCTATCCCCAAGGATATCAGAGAGCCACCTTGTCTAAACTCCTTCAAATCCAGACTCAGAGCCTCCTTCTTTAGAAGAGCCTTTAATTAACTATTCTTTACCCCTTTGCTCCTACTGTATTTAGTACCACCATCTACTGTCTCCTTTAACAGTGTATTCTCATCCTGCTTATCTTGTGTATTTTTTCATTGTATTGTTCTCATTCTGCAAAGTGCTTTGAGAAGCCACCTTTAAAGGTGCTATATAAAGTAAAGTTTATTATTATTATTATTATTAATAATTAACAGTGCATTTAACACTGAGCACACTTGGTCCTTCTTTGAGAAGGACTGCAGGGGTAGGGAACAAGCTTTTCACGTGTGTTGTTGAAGACCATATCATCGCTTTGTTGCAGGAAATGTCTGAATGCCATCATCGGAGTAAGGACAGGATCAGGGTTTGGGGAAGTCTTTTTGATGCCTGAAACTGTGTGGTTCCTGGTTGTAACGGCTGGCACTCTACACATAAACAACAGAGAACACAGTTGACATCGCTGAACTGCCTAGCGGACATTTTGTCGCCTTCTTCTGACCTGTATTTAAAGCAATTCTCTAAAAACGTGGCACATTATATCTGTGGTACCTTTATGGAGGGTGAGCGCACTCATAAGGATCATAGATTCGATCACAAGCATCTAAAAATTAGCGTGAGAAAATGACATCACGCTATAAGGTTGAATGGCACGAGTTCTCCTTTTCCCTCTGTAGAAAATGTGTGTTTTAAAGGAGATGTCATGTTATTTTTTTGCCAGACAAAGCCATGCCGTAAGAACAGTGTGGTTATTTAAATGTATTGGTATGAAATTGGTTTAAATCAAAGGGATGTAACAACAAAAAATTAAGTGCTTCTTAACACAGAGATAGTTGGAGATATTTGGCAGCAGTGGGATTCCAACTTACGTCCCCAAAGAGTCTGGACCTTTAATCCAATTCTTTAGAGTGCTCGGCTGCATTAGCCCTGACTGCCTCATACCTCACACTGGCTCAGAGAAAACTGGGTGGCTTGCAAAGACTGGTAGGAGAGGAAAGGAATAAATACTTATTTTTTATCTGCTAAAAGAAGAAAGGAAATATTTGATAATTGTCTAGCAGTTGTTTTGATCAAATTATTGTAATGCAGTGGCAGGTACAGATGCAGCCATTCAAAATGCGCGGTAAAAACCCGCGGTACGGTAACCTACCCACAAGCCACCGCGGGGCACCGGAGCATACCGCAGGGCAAGTGATTGGCTGGCCAAAATGACCGACAGGGGCACTCGTGGTGCATTGGTTGGTAGTGCAAAGATTGAATCATTTAATGTCTTTACTGTGCACATTTTAATCCGCTTAGTTTTGAATATTTATATGGATTTTACCACTAAAGGGAAATTTTAGTAGCTGAGCATAAAAAGAAGAGGAGCATAACGCATCTGAAGGTCATAAACGATATTAATTTAAAACATTACTGTATGTATGTAAACTGTACTGTGTATGGCTGGTCTTGGTAGTTTAAAGAAAAAATACACACCAGTCTTCCATTTCTCCCTAAACATTTTAAGCATGAAAGTTTTATGAAACGGTACCCAAATATGCGATTGCTGTATAGAATGAATTTTAATTAAAAAAAAATATTTAACACGAACATTAAGCTGTTTACATCTTCCGCCTGAGAACAGTCACCCGTTGCTACCCAACGCAGAATGGTGATTGGCTGACACCATCTGACACCCCTCTGATTGGAGAAAAAAGACGTGCTGGCGTGCTATACCAGGAAGAGGATTCTTTCCATTCAAAACGTGTATTTTAAAAGTTTAAGAAGTAAAAACCTTACAGCGTACACAGATTTCTAAACTGATCAGGATCGTTATCTTTGTCTTATGCATAATAATGTTCACCGCTCTGTCCAGCAAATTAATAATAAACTTTATTTTATATAGCGTTTTAAACGAATAAGTAATTAGATTGCTCATAAACCTAATCACTTGCTTTTTCTTTTTATTTAGGCTCAGATTACAACTATAGATCGAATTATTAATAACCATAATAACAACCAACCAACAAAAACAACCATATAAACATAATGGTGGTGCTGGACCTTCCAGTTTTATTTATTTATTTTTTAATCGCGTAACATAAACATATTACCGTATGCAAACTGTACTGTATACAATATGTACATGTATATTTAATGTCTTAACTGTGCCCGTTTAAGTATTGAATATTCATATCTAATTTTACCACTGAAGGGAAATCTTAACATAAACATACAGTATATGGCTGGTCTCGGTACTTTAAAGAAAAAAATACACACCGGTATTCCATTTCTCCCTAAACATTGTAAGCTTCGAAGTCTTTAACTAACGTGATACCGGAGTCAACAAGCATACTTTTAGAATTTGATTAAAAGGGAATATAATATGGAATCGCGTATCTCAAGAAATTAATAACGATATAATTATATTCATGTTGCAAAAGAACTGCAACGGACATAAAAACTCCCTTGCATGGTTTCATTACGACCAGAATCGGTCTTGAGATATTTTTAACTTGATTTACAGTATTTGAGAGGTATGTCTTAACACCGATACTACAGTGCTTAAGTACTGCTCACGTATATGTTTCTAGGTTTATATTATGCATTTCATACGGTCAAATTACTTTTGAGCAATAAGAAGCGAGAAACGGTATGCGTTTTACTTTCGTTTTGTGCTGGGACCCGTGGATTGATTAGAGATATCAAGTACATACAAGTCATTTTTTAAATGTTGTAGTTCGTCTTGAAAAAATGTTACGAGTACATCATCTATCAACAATTACACAGGTTCTGTTTCCATATTGCGGATTTTGGTTACGTAATATTATTTTCTAGATTTCACGTTGTGAATATGATGGGATGTCTGATGGGATGTTTCTAAAAATCCATCCTCTGTAAAACGTCTTCTCCAGTTGTCCTGCATATGTATTCGCTAATGAAGCTGTGTGTTCTGAGCCTAGATCTCTACATTTCTGTATGAACCAGCTTAGAGGGCTAAAGACAGCTTGTGTTTAAATTGAGTGTAAGGCAATTTATGCTTCTAAAGTCATGGTCAGCATTTATCTTTGTACTGTGTTGTAAACTTGTTCTGTGCCAAGTCACATTATTTTATAGCGTTTTTAAAGCGTTATCAAATACGGTGTTACTGTAGTTTACTGAGTCCCATGTCACATGGTCTGTGATTGAAACCTGTAAAACCGGTTTAATTCGTCACAGCCAGCACTCTTCAGGTGTGAGAGTCTTCTGCTCAGAATGAAACGCTAAAATGTTTGTGTATATTCTAATGGTAGTGGGGGCGGGGTGTGTGGGAATAAGTTTGGTTGAAACATTTTCTCTGAAAGCATTTTCTTCTTGTAACCGATCTTGTTACAGCATGTTACAGTTTACTATTATTAACCATATTAATTTTAAGTGCTTAATGTAAAATCTTGTAAAAATATATTTTCATTGTTCAAATATACATTAAGTCTGACTATCATATAATAAGTTAAATACAAAACTAAAGAAAAAATAGGGTTAAATATAATTCAAAATATTTTGCTAACAATGTTAACTGTTTATGAATAATAAAATGTATTAACTAAGGAGTAGGATGGCACAGTTGTTAGTATGTTTTTTGTTTTTTTTAACCCAATCTCCGGGAAACCATTAGTACGATGGTGAATCGGAGATTCTCAACCCTTGCTGCGTACGACTGGAAAAGAATTCGTGATCGGATCAACGAAATGCTTCGTAGGAGGAGGCAGTCTTTTCCTCTTGTCTAACAGTCTGTCCACAAACAAAACATTCCTGTTAGACAAGAGGAATTGAAAAAAAAACAATGTTGTCAATGAAAACCGGTGTGTGTGTCTCTCCCTGCTGGATGTCCCTCTCACAAACTGCTGAATGAATAAAATAATTTTATTGAAAACGAGTTTGCGATTGTCTGGTCTTTAAATTCTGTAGATACGCGATTCCATATTATATTCCCTTTTAATCAAATTCTAAAAGTATGCTTGTTGACTCCGGTATCGCGTTAGTTAAAGACTTCGATGCTTAAAATGTTTAGGGAGAAATGGAATACTGGTGTGTATGTTTTCTTTAAAGTACCGAGACCAGCCATATACTGTATGTTTAAGTTCCAAAATTAATATCGTTTATGGGCTTCACACGCGTTGCAGTATGCTCAGGCACTAAGTAAAAGGAGATGCTTCGTATTGCTTGACTAATTTTAAAAACTAAGTTATAAATATAAAAATTGCAGGCGCTGCTCTGGTGCGTCGGCTCCTACACAGTGCCTGTCTGCCGTAAGCGTTACAATATACATACAGTACCCAACACTGCTTGTACCCATCTGTCATGTAAATAAAACACCTTGAATTGAATTGAATTGAGGGGAGAAGGGGGGGATACTAAAGCCAATACTGGCTCAATGGGCTTTGACGTGCTAATGCGTTAACGGTCCGGGTGTGGCAGGCTTCCAATGTCAACTCGACTCGATTAGAAGACAATGAACGTATTTTAGCCCTAAATGAATTAATAGCAAACATGGTTTACATAAAATACATTTTTCCAAGAAAGTTTATAATAATACGATCTATAGTTGAAATCTGAGCCTACTTTAAAAATAAAGGAAAAGCATTTTCAAAGAGCAATCACGCTGTGTTTATGAAGAAAAAGTGATTAGGTTTATGAGCAATCTAATTACCTATTCGCTTAAAATGCTATATAAAATAAAGTTTATTTAGAGATGAATGATCAGTGTCGCAGTTTAAATAATGTGAGTCAGGAAACTAACACAGCGCCACCGGATTTAATAACGCAATAAAAACGCTATAAAATAATGTGACACAGTACAGCACAGTACAACAATACTGACCATGACTTTAGAAGCATAAATTACCTTACACTCAATTTAAACACAAGCTGTCTTTCTGTATGAACCTCTAAGCTGGTTCATACAGAAAATGTAGAAATGCATTAGCCTGATCATGATTAAAAAACACATAATTAAACACGCGTTTGCGATTTAAATCAGAACACGATTTAAATCAATATAAATGTTTATATTGTAACGCATACTGTCCCGCCTCCATTTCTCTATAACAATTTACTGTTGCACACACACACACAATAGAAGCAGGAACCACTGTCAGAAGGGAAGATATATTCAAAATATCGCAAATATCGATCATGTTGCGATATTTTGAAATATAAAAGTCAATTGATTGTCCATAATATCGCTTACCTATTTTTTCGAAGAAATGTTTGTTAAAATAAAAGTCCAGCACCAGCTGGATTCAAACACACAACCTACCAGTTGGAAGTCACGCACCTAGACCAGTAGGCTACAAGACAGCTCGCATATTCAGGTAGGCGAAACAGCCTTACACAGTCCTGCCGCAGTACACGGATATAATCATACCGTTATTAAATTCTTTAGATACGCGATTCCATATTATATTCCCTTTTAATCAAATTCTAAAAGTATGCTTGTTGACTCCGGTATCACGTTAGTTAAAGACTTCGAAGCTTACAATGTTTAGGGAGAAATGGAATACCGGTGTGTATTTTTCCTTGTGATATTTTAAGCTCTAGTTGAATGATAGGTGTCGCATTTTAAATCATTTTCGTAGCTAGAAATTATGAAACGCCCTGTTAAAAGCAAGGAAGTTTTTATGCCCCGTTGAAGTAAAACAAAATGCCTGACAAAGTATGGCTTGGACAGATTCCAAGTGCTTGTACAAATGTGCTAAAGAAATTATACTTTGAGTATACAGCTTGTCCAAAGTCATCCATTATTAATACTATTAGTAATATCTTCAGTAAAGGCTTTGATGCATAAATATTTCTGATAAAGGTAGGTTGTGTACTTCTGTCCAACTGAGCAATCTTGCTTTCATAATATATACCAACATTTTAATGACTGATGATTAACATGCTGTAATACACAGTTCAAAATTAAAGGCTCAAATGCTGTACATGAGAGGTTAAGCTCCCCCTGGCGGTTTTACAAGGCGACGCCGGATAGTTAGTCACGTGACACACGTGAAATGCGTGATACCGCGTGATACTGTGACACGCCCACCGGGGTATGCCGCGAAATACCTCACCCATTTTGAATGGCTGCATCTGTACAATTAAGGTATAATATGTACATGAACTGAGTCTGAAATCTGAGACGGTGATGGAAACTGACTATCACTGGAGGACAGTTCATCATGAGTGGGTAAGCCTGCATAATGAGGGAGAAGAGATTGGCCTCTGTGACGCAGTGTCCAGTGACACTAACTATCTGTCCTACTGTTCTCTGCTAACGTAGAGGGTGAATGTTGTTTAAGGTGAATGTAAGGTTTCTTTTTTGTAAAATATTTTCGAGCACATTTTTGTTGCTGAAACTTTATCTTGTGCATTTGAATTAATTCCAATATTGTCACCTAATTCTATACATTGTTTCATCAGACTAGAACATTTAGAGGAGCTCAATTGCATTCATGAATTGCATAGTGATAGTATTTCTTGTCATTTAAATATTTCAGTCAAAAATATAGAGAAGGTGCTCCTGTTTTCACCATTATAAAAACTGTGTTTCACCAGTAATATTTACTCTCATAAAAGTATTGTAATTGTATTGTTCTGTTCTGTGACAGTCTTGAGTGACACAATCCTTCTCTTTTACTGCACTACACTTCTCCAGGAGCCAGTTCAGCACACGAGGATCCTCAGTCAAACAAACACTGCAATAGCTTGATAAAAGACACGTCTCATCCTTTCTCTTAGTGTTGGTGCTACTATTCTATGCAAAGGAGGCGCCTTGACAATTAAAGGAGTCTTCATGAAGGTATTAATGGCAAGCTCTCCACTGGCAATTGACCGGGCTTTTGAAGAAACCAATCTCATTCAACAACCATACAAATTGCACAGCTTAAGGCACATGAAGCGAAATTCGTGAGCAGATAGACACAAAACAATGTCGCTTCACATTATTTGCAAAGCTGTTTTGCTTGTCTAACCACCTCTTCCTACTTTGCAGTGAGCACATATATTTTATTTTCTTCTCTTATATTTTCCTTGATATTTTACTATCCCTTTCCCCCATGTGGAGATGAATCCACATCCAAAACCCCATGTTTCACCCTGCATTTGTGCCAGTTTTACAATCTGTGTAAAAGCCTGCCTTACACAGGTCTAGTGGTACAATCAGTCAGTCTGTGTTACTTATATAGCTGTATACAGTGGAGTCATGCTGAGGTTATAAGTTCAAGCCTCCCCTGGAGCCATTAAGTCTTCTGAATGTTTTTCACCCATAAAAAGTTCATTCGCCATAGCAGTTTCACTGTGACTTTGCAGGTAAAATATTCTTAATGAGAATAATATTTTGTATGCGATAAATAACCGCACCAGAAAATATTGGAGAGAAATGGCTTGTCGCACTATTTGCAGCAGACACTCAGACACAGAAATGTCCTGTCATTAAAGAAAATTTATGAAGAAGAGGTGTGACATCACTGCAAAGGCGATATTTTCTGATGTCTGTCTTGGTTAATAATCATTTGCGTGGGAATTACTTCTGTCATTATTACTAATACTGATAAAAACAGAGAACTCACAGCTCTCTGGATGTTGGTCATGACTCTAGAAAGTGTTTTTATTTGCAAGCGGCTCTGGAACTCAACACCAGTTGATGGGTCACTTCTGTCAGACACATCAGTGGAACCCAAGCCCACCTACACACACATTCACACACACTGATAGATATACTGTACACCTACATTCTCACACACATTTACACTCACAGACACATCACACATTTATACACACAATCAGACACTTACACACTCACATATATACACTCACACATGCTATCATCATTAATACTCACATAGACGCAGGCACTACACACACTAACAGACATACCAACACATACACTTACAAATATAAAACTACCCACTGACAGACACCACACACTCACAGACACACACCATACACACACATTCACAGGCATGCATTCACAGAAACAGACACTACGCATACTCACAGACACACACTTATAGACACCAAACACTCAGAGACCTCACACGCTCACACACTAACAGCCCACACATGCACATACACCACACACTTCCAGACATGCACCCACACACGCACAGATACCACAAACACACTTATCCACAGATACACAATAACTAACACAAATATAAAAACTACTAATACTACAACAGTAACACTATCACTAACACTGACACAAACTACTAATAATAACAGCAATGCTGTTACTAAAACTAACATTGCTACTAGTGTTAATACTCTAACAGTAACACTATAATTATAATTAATATTAACATGAATATGAACATTAAAACTAAAACAATCAGTATTGCCACTGTCATTAATACTCACATGAACACTAGCATTAAAACTACCAGTTGTAATCTCACTAATATTAACATGAAGACACTGATATTAGTATTAGTTGCTACCCGTGACGTCACACCGCTCTCTGTGACAAATGCGAGACACTTAAACGCGTGCAGTGACGGAGTTCCTGTCGCCGTGGTTACCATTCTTATGATTTATAAACACTGGAAAAATGCATTTAAACTGTTACTTACATACATTTATGAACTTGAAATATCATTTTCTAGCTCTAGGATACAGTTACCTAAATAATAATATGAATAATCATTGTTTAATTTCAGATTGAACATTATTAACCCTATCTATCTATGAATTGGCTTCATTACTCTGCTCTCCTCTCCACTGATAGCTGATGTGTGGTGAGCACTCTGGCGCACTATGGCTGCCATCGCATCATCCAGGTGGATGCTGCACATTGGTGGTGGTGGAGGGGAGTCCCCATTACTGTAAAGCGCTTTGAGTGGAGTATCCAGAAAAGCGCTATATAAGTGTAAGCAACTATTATTATTATTAACCCTAAACACACTATGGTAATTGGTCGATACAGTCATTATCGTCCTGGCCAAATTTCCCATTGGCCCTTACCAATCATGGCCTCCTAATAATCCCCCCTCTTTGAACTGGCTACATTACTCTGCTCTCCTCCCCACTGATAGCTGATGTGTGGTGAGTGTTCTGGCGCACTATGGCTGCCGTCGTATCATCCAGGTGGATGCTGCACATTGGTGGTGGTGGAGGGAAGTCCCCATTACCTGTAAAGCTCTTTGAGTGGAGTGTCCAGAAAAGCGCTATATAAATGTAAGCAATTATTATTAATTAACTGTTTTTTAGATATTTAAACAGGATCAAGAAAAGAATCAGTACTCACCAATTGGTGAAGTTAATCGATTTTTCTACGGTTCTTCAGTTGAAATAATTGGTTGTCGATAGATAAGTGATCAATAACTCTTCTCCGTGCGCTCCGTGCTCCTCCCGCGCTCTTTCTCTCTCTGATCCCGGCTCTCTGGCTGGTGTCTATGACATCACAGCGCTTATTCTGACAGAGCAGAGCGCGTCTCTGCTGCTTTTGTGTGTCTTTTTCAGGAATGCCAGAGGTACTCGAAATGTTGCAAAAAGAAAAGCGTTTTTTTTGTTTTGTAAAAAAGTGAGTGCTGAGTTTTATTTTATACAGGAAACGCATGTATGTTGCAACACTAAATTCTATAAATAATTGAGAAATAATAAAGTCAGGAAAACATATATGTAAAAATACAATTTGATCACATAATTTACTTCATTATCTCTGGTGGTTAATTTTTTTTTCTGTTGTGTTTTTTTCTCTTGTACCTGTTTCTGGTCCTCTGGTTGTAGTTATATTTGTAAATTCTATACGTTTAATAAACAAAAAAGAGCACGTCTCTGCTGGAGGAGTCTTCTGTCCGGAGCCCGGAGGGCTTTTCATACAAATATAACATCTCCCCCCCAAAAAAAACGGGCTGTGAAGAGAGGCGATTTCTAACAGTTGGAGGAGGAGAGCGACAAACAGAGGAATGAAATTCATTAAACAGAAATAAAAAGTTTACTTTACAGATTAATGCGTTACAAAGCGTACCCATGTGGAGCAGTAGAGAACGAGCACGAGTCCCTGAAATAAGCGCTTTTAAGGGTTTTACACGAATCATCAGAGTATAGAAGCCAGGAGGATCAGACTCATGTTCCTGGAGGTTAAAATGTGTATCCTGGTTTTATTTCCACCCAGCTCTCAGCTCTATAGATAGTTTGATGATTTACATTAACTGTATAACTGTTACAAGACTTCATCTAATTGTACATTTATAAGACTGTCTTTGAGACACTTGTGAGAGCAGCTGAATCCCAGGGCTGGTGTAGAATCACCAGAGCACTGCTCAGAGATACAGACTGGTCAACTGGTCACTATTGTAGTCACGACCATTGGCCCATTGGCTACTAATAATCAATATACTGATCAGAGTGTCAATACTGGTGTTTATTACATAAATACTAATATAATTACACACTCACTTGTGTTATAAAACACTTAAAAACATGTTTGGAGGCTGATATACAGTAAAGAAAGTAATACTGAAGGGCTGGAAGTCCTGGAAAGGGTTAATAGAAGCTTCTTGCTTCTGCCCTGGAACAGAGCCCACAGCTGCCAGATCAGTGACCCCTGAGCCCAGTTCACAGAACGGAGAACCAGGAGCTCTTTTATGTTCATGTAGCAGCACTGATCGTCTGAATATCTTCTGGTTCTGGATTGTGAGGATAGAGAGCAGTACGGAGTTGAGCTTCTGTCTGAGTGTGAGTCTAAGCTGTGAATCTGACTGAGAAGAGAATAATGTTTTTTTTTATTCTGCCTCAGAATTTTTCTTCTTTGCCAAATGGTGTTACATCCCCTTCAGATACTCTGCACAGACTGCCAGAGAGAAGAGGAGAGAGAGATGGACAGAAAAGAGCACACGCAGCTAGAGAGACATACAGTACGTCTTGATTTACTTTGAAGCAAGTGTTCATTTCCCTTCTGGAACAAGTTGTTTCTGAACTTCAAGAAATTCAAACAACTTATGAAAGATAACATACAAGTCTTGCTTATCAGGACAGAAGAAATACCGCAGGAAAATGCCAGTGATTTTTCTCCTTTTAACGAAAAGTGGAGAAAAACAACGGCAGTGCATTTCCGTCGGCTTGATTTAGCTTAATACAAGTATTCACTTCCTTTTCTGTAGATTACAGAATGCGAAAGATGAAATAAAGTTATTGGTTATTCATGGTCAGTGCAGGAGAAATACTGCTGGCTGGCAGGAAAATGTCAGTATTTTATTTTAACTACAAACATGTGAATGGCAAAAAGCAATGGGAGTGTGTTTCTGTGCAGTTGTTAAACAAAGGGCTGGTGGTTCAAACCCACTCAGGGATGTGCTTCAGATTGTTCTGCTGTAACCATAATCTCTGTTTAAACTTGATGGGATTTCTTTGCAAACCCTCTTGAACTTTGCAGGAAATTTGCATTTTACTTGTGTGGAACTACAAGTAAACAATTAAGTACCTCAGTAAATGTCCAAGAGAACCATTTTCACGTGTGGAATTTTATCTTCAACTGGCTGTCAGGAGAATTAATTTATACACCCGTTGTATCCTTAGCAAAAATATTTTAAAATTAGAACACAGATTTGTTGGAGAACTTGACCATCATTATTAAATGAGCATTATACAAATGTGCGTTGATATTTTGTATATGTACCTTAATTGTAATAAATATAAACATAATTGCTTTGATATGGATGTTCATTTGAAGGATTTGAGGAAACTATCAAGGATCTCAGAACAACCAATCTTGGTAAAGATTAACGAATACAGTAAGTGTGAAGCTTGCACACAAACGAGAGAAAAAAAACAGTTTTAATTCATTTCATTAAACTGACGGTGTGTATAGCAGAGGATGGTTTCGATCCATCGACCTCTGGGTTATGGGCCCAGCACGCTTCCGCTGCGCCACTCTGCTGACAGCTATCAGAGCGTCATTCAACACAACTGCTCTATCTTTGCTTTCTAAAAGTGCGCCCGAGATGAAAAGTCTAAACGGTAAACGCAGACATCACTTTGAGCACTTGGTCTTTTATAGTACAAATATCACACGCTGCACTACATGGGCGTGTCTTCAAGATCGTTGTGAACCAAAGCTTCTGCTTTCCGAGGCAACTGATTCTTTCGTCGTTAATTCTGAAATATTAAATGAGAATCAGTGAAACGAAAACCAAACACGTACAGATGCAGCCATTCAAAGTGCGCGGTACAGACACCGCAGTACAGATACCGCAGGTAAGATGACACGCGATACCGCGTTGCGTGATTGGTTGACCGACAGGGGCACTCGTGGTCCGTTGGTCTGTCGTAGAAAGACTTACTGTAAACGCCTTTACTGTGCCCGTTGTAGATATTGAATTTTACCACTGAAGGGAAATCTTAGTAGCTGAGCATAAAAAGAATAGGAGCATACTGTAACGCGTGTGAAGGCCATAAACGATATTAATTTTGGAACGTAAACATACAGTATATGGCTGGTCTTGGTACTTTAAAGAAAAAAATACACACCGGTATTCCATTTCTCCCTAAACATTGTAAGCTTCGAAGTCTTTAACTAACGTGATACCGGAGTCATGCAAGCTGTCTTGTAGCCTACTGGTCTAGGTGCGTGACTACCAACTGGCTGGTTGCGTGTTTGAATCCAGCTGGTGTTGGACTTTTCATTTTTATTTATTTATTTTTTAATCGCGTAACATAAACATATTACCGTATGCAAACTGTACTGTATACAGTATGTATATGTATATGTAATGTCTTAACTGTGCCCGTTTAATTGAATTAAAAAAAAATTATTTAACACGAACATTAAGCTGTTTACATCTTCCGCCTGAGAACAGTCACCCGTTGCTACCCAACGCAGAATGGTGATTGGCTGACACTATCTGACACCCCTCTGATTGGAGAAAAAAGACGTGCTGGCGTGCTATACACACTACCAGGAAGAGGATTTCTTTCTATTCAAAACGCGTATTTTAAAAGTTTAAGAAGTAAAAACCTTACAGCGTACACAGATTTCTAAACTGATCAGGATCGTTATCTTTGTCTTATGCATAATAATGTTCACCGCTCTGTCCAGCAAATTAATAATAAACTTTATTTTATATAGCGTTTTAAACGAATCAGTAATTAGATTGCTCATAATCCTAATCACTTGCTTTTTCTTTTTATTTAGGCTCAGATTTCAACTATAGATCGTATTATTAATAACCATAATAACAACCAACCAACAAAAACAACCATATAAACATAATGGTGGTGCTGGACCTTCCAGTTTTATTTATTTATTTTTTAATCGCGTAACATAAACATATTACCGTATGCAAACTGTACTGTATACAATATGTATATTGTAACGCAACGGGGCTCAGGCGGGCGCCCTTGCCGCATCTGGTCGGCCCCTGCACCGTCCGGGGCTCGAACCCGGGACTTCCGCGTCTCTCTGCAGCGACCTAGCCCCGTGAGCTAAAGAGAGATCTCTCCACAGCCCAGTAGCTGTGGTCCTGCTATCACAGGGAAGGGCGGTGACGTCACCCGCTCTGGTACGCCGGCTCTTACACACACTGCTTGTCAGCCGTAAGCGTTACACTCTCCCCCGCTTAAATCGCCGTCCCCGGCGAAGGGCTATCCCATCCCACTTCTGACACCAATGTAACGCAACGGGGGCTTAGGCGGGCGCCCTTGCCGCATCTGTTCGGCCCCTGCACCCTCCGGGGCTCGAACCTGGGACTTCCGCGTCTCTCTGCAGCGACCTAGCCCCGTGAGCTAAAGAGAGATCTCTCCACAGCCCAGTAGCTGTGGTCCTGCTATCACAGGGAAGGGCGGTGACGTCACCCGCTCTGGTACGCCGGCTCTTACACACACTGCTTGTCGGCCGTAAGCGTTACAATATTTAATGTCTTAACTGTGCCCGTTTAAGTATTGAATGTTCATATCTAATTTTACCACTGAAGGGAAATCTTAACATAAACATACAGTATATGGCTGGTCTCGGTACTTTAAAGAAAAAAATACACACCAGTATTCCATTTCTCCCTAAACATTGTAAGCTTCGAAGTCTTTAACTAACGTGATACCGGAGTCAACAAGCATACTTTTAGAATTTGATTAAAAGGGAATATAATATGGAATCGCGTATCTCAAGAAATTAATAACGATATAATTATATTCATGTTGCAAAAGAACTGCAACGGACATAAAAACTCCCTTGCATGGTTTCATTACGACCAGAATCGGTCTTGAGATATTTTTAACTTGATTTACAGTATTTGAGAGGTATGTCTTAACACCGATACTACAGTGCTTAAGCACTGCTCACGTATATGTTTCTAGGTTTATATTATGCATTTCATACGGTCAAATTACTTTTGAGCAACTAATAAGAAGCGCTAAACGGTATGCGTTTTAGTTTCGTTTTGTGCTGGAACCCGTGGATTGATTAGAGATATCAAGTACATACAAGTCATTTTTTAAATGTTGTAGTTCGTCTTGAAAAAATGTTACGAGTACATCATCTATCAACAATTAGGTTCTGTTTCCATATTGTGGATTTTGGTTAGGTACAGTATTATCAAATCCAGTGGCGCTGTGTGTTACTTTACTGAGTCCCAATCTGTGATTGAAACCTGTAAAACCGGTTTAATTCGTCACAGCCAGCACTCTTCAGGTGTGAGGGTCTTCTGCTCAGAATGAAACGCTAAAATGTTTGTGTATATTCTAATGGTAGTGGGGGCAGGGTGTGTGGGAACAGGTTTGTTCTTCACACCTGAAACATTTTCTCTGAAAGGATTTTCTTCGCAGTTAACCGATCTTGTAACAGCATGTTACAGTTTACTATTATTACCCATATTAATTTTAAGTGCTTAATGTAAAATCTTGTAAAAAATATATTTTCATTGTTCAAATATACATTAAGTCTGACTATCATATAATAAGTTAAATACAAAACTAAAGAAAAAATAGGGCTAAATATAATTCAAAATATTTTGCTAACAATGTTAACTGTTTATGAATAATAAAATGTATTAACTAAGGAGTAGGATGGCACAGTTGTTAGTATGTTTTTTGTTTTTTTTTAACCCAATCTCCGGGAAACCATTAGTACGATGGTGAATCGGAGATTCTCAACCCTTGCTGCGTACGACTGGAAAAGAATTCGTGATCAGATCAACGAAATGCTTCGTAGGAGGAGGCGGTCTTTTCCTCTTGTCTAACAGTCTGTCCACAAACAAAACATTCCTGTTAGACAAGAGGAATTGAAAAAAAAACAATGTTGTCAATGAAAACCGGTGTGTGTGTCTCTCCCTGCTGGATGTCCCTCTCACAAACTGCTGAATGAATAAAATAATTTTATTGAAAACGAGTTTGCGATTGTCTGGTCTTTAAATTCTGGAGATACGCGATTCCATATTATATTCCCTTTTAATCAAATTCTAAAAGTATGCTTGTCGACTCCGGTATCGCGTTAGTTAAAGACTTCGATGCTTAAAATGTTTAGGGAGAAATGGAATACTGGTGTGTATGTTTTCTTTAAAGTACCGAGACCAGCCATATACTGTATGTTTAAGTTCCAAAATTAATATCGTTTATGGGCTTCACACGCGTTGCAGTATGCTCAGGCACTAAGTAAAAGGAGATGCTTCGTATTGCTTGACTAATTTTAAAAACTAAGTAATAAATATAAAAATTGCAGGCGCTGCTCTGGTGCGTCGGCTCCTACACAGTGCCTGTCTGCCGTAAGCGTTACAATATACATACAGTACCCAACACTGCTTGTACCCATCTGTCATGCAAATAAAACACCTTGAACTGAATTGAATTGAGGGGAGAAGGGGGGGATACTAAAGCCAATACTGGCTCAATGGGCTTTGACGTGCTAATGCGTTGGTTTAACGGTCCGGGTGTGGCAGGCTTCCAATGTCAACTCGACTCGATTAGAAGACAATGAACGTATTTTAGCCCTAAATGAATTAATAGCAAACATGGTTTACATAAAATACATTTTTCCAAGAAAGTTTATAATAATACGATCTATAGTTGAAATCTGAGCCTACTTTAAAAATAAAGGAAAAGCATTTTCAGAGAGCAATCACGCTGTGTTTATGTAGAAAAAGTGATTAGGTTTATTTAGAGATGAATGATCAGTGTCGCAGTTTAAATAATGTGAGTCAGGAAACTAACACAGCGCCACCGGATTTAATAACGCAATAAAAACGCTATAAAATAATGTGACACAGTACAGCACAGTACAACAATACTGACCATGACTTTAGAAGCATAAATTACCTTACACTCAATTTAAACACAAGCTGTCTTTCTGTATGAACCTCTAAGCTGGTTCATACAGAAAATGTAGAAATGCATTAGCCTGATCATGATTAAAAAACACATAATTAAACACGCGTTTGCGATTTAAATCAGAACATGATTTAAATCAATATAAATGTTTATATTGTAACGCATACTGTCCAGCCTCCATTTCTCTATAAAAATTTACTGTTGCACACACACACACAATAGAAGCAGGAACCGCTGTCAGAAGGGAAGATAATTCAAAATATCGCAAATATCGATCATGTTGCGATATTTTGAAATATAAAAGTCAATTGATTGTCCATAATATCGCTTACCTATTTTTTCGAAGAAATGTTTGTTTAAAGTCCAGCACCAGCTGGATTCGAACACACAACCAGCCAGTTGGTAGTCACGCACCTAGACCAGTAGGCTACAAGACAGCTCGCATGAGCAAGTAGGCGAAACAGCCTTACACAGTCCTGCCGCAGTACACGGATATAATCATACCGTTATTAAATTCTTGAGATACGCGATTCCATATTATATTCCCTTTTAATCAAATTCTAAAAGTATGCTTGTTGACTCCGGTATCACGTTAGTTAAAGACTTCGAAGCTTACAATGTTTAGGGAGAAATGGAATACCGGTGTGTATTTTTCCTTGTGATATTTTAAGCTCTAGTTGAATGATAGGTGTCGCATTTTAAATCATTTTCGTAGCTAGAAATTATGAAATGCCCTGTTAAAAGCAAGGAAGTTTTTATAATAATAATTAATAATTGCTTACACTTATATAGCGCTTTTCTGGACACTCCACTCAAAGCGCTTTACAGGTAATGGGGACTCCCCTCCACCACCACCAGTGTGTAGCATCCACCTGGATGATGCGACGGCAGCCATAGTGCGCCAGAACGCTCACCACACATCAGATATCAGTGGGGAGGAGAGCAGAGTAATGTTGCCAATTCATAGAAGGGGATTATTAGGAGGCCATGATTGGTAAGGGCCAATGGGAAATTTGGCCAGGACACCGGGGTTACACCCCTACTCTTTTCGAGAAGCGCCCTGGGATTTTTAATGACCACAGAGAGTCAGGACCTCGGTTTTACGTCTCATCCGAAGGACGTTGAAGGCCCCGTTGAAGTAAAACAAAATGCCTGACAAAGTATGGCTTGGACAGATTCCAAGTGCTTGTACAAATGTGCTAAAGAAATTATACTTTGAGTATACAGCTTGTCCAAAGTCATCCATTATTAATACTATTAGTAATATCTTCAGTAAAGGCTTTGATGCATAAATATTTCTGATAAAGGTAGGTTGTGTACTTCTGTCCAACTGAGCAATCTTGCTTTCATAATATATACCAACATTTTAATGACTGATGATTAACACGCTGTAATACACAGTTCAAAATTAAAGGCTCAAATGCTGTACATGAGAGGTTAAGCTCCCCCTGGCGGTTTTACAAGGCGACGCCGGATAGTTAGTCACGTGACACACGTGACATGCGTGATACTGCGTGATACTGTGACACGCCCACCGGGGTATGCCGCGAAATACCTCACCCATTTTGAATGGCTGCATCTGTAGAAAGCATCTTGCATTTCACGTGTTTAATGTTAATATTTCAGTGGTTGCCTCGGTGAATGATGGATCTTCTCTCTTGCAGGGTGACGGCAAACTTCTTTAGAGAGGGAGTCTCCCACGCACGGCTTTTCTTCATCAAGAGCGGAGACAAAAGAAACAGACTTCAAACTGAAATTAATTACTTCTTGAGCGTTTATGACCGTCTTTAAAAAGCTGAGAGCAGGCGAAAACGCCTTTCGAAATGAGGAAATGTCTGCTGACAGTAAACAGCTCCTCTTTAGCACAGTGCTAAGTACCCCTGTTTGGTGCGCGGCAGAACGGGGTACATTTCTGTGAAAGGGCCGTGGTTTTTTTTTTTAAATTGTTGAATCATATTGAAATGTTAAAGAACGGAGAGAAACGTGCTGTTGACCAGGATGGCCGAGTGGTTAAGGCATTGGATTTAAGATCCAATAAACAAATTTCTACATGGGTTCAAACCCCACGCCTGGTAGGTTCTTGTAAATATTCTGAAGTGAGAGATAACTTTGAAGATTCACCCTCTATTTAAATGTCATTTCACTTAATTTCAGTTCTCTTCACTCTCTGGGATAACTGAACTCACAATCGCATACTGAAGGCTTTACATGCATTATCTGTGATACAGCTTCTAATAAGAAAGGAATGAAAGTGTATTAATAATAAATTACATTGTTTAAAATAAACGTGTATTGATAAACTTCATAATTAATAAAAGTGGTGTGACAGGAAAGCAAATTAAATATTACAATAATATTCCAAGCAACTGATGCGTAAATTCATTATGTCGTGACAATTTTATTCCCACTATAAAGGGTAATATTCTAATGTAGATCCAGTGTTCTGCTTAGTCTGCTTCTGAATTTCTTCTTTTCAGTCTGTCCTCTATATCAGTAACCTCTAGAGGGCGCAGGATTGGGTTCCTTGAAGTTAAGAACAGGTTAATTAAGGAGCTGTGGACTGATTTCTGCGGCCGAGTTCGTTGTAGTGTTAAGTTAAATAATTCTTCGATTTTAAGAGAAAAGACAGGTATGTTTTGTGTCTCATGCCGATCCTCTTCTCGATCGAAATGAAAGGTTTAATATGATCCCTCGAGAAAGAAAAGAGTCAATTTCCGCCTGGAATGATTGATGGCCCACCAAACATTTTGTAATATCCCTGGAAGTGTATACAGTAGAATCCTGGTTCGTAGCTTAAATTCAAGGTAACCAAGACTAAGGAAACGAGTTGGAAACTTGATGTCTTACTGGGATTTAAATAACCTGCAAGATTTCACTACATTGTGCAGTGTGTGCGAGGAAACAGCTCCTGTTATCCCTTTGATAGCTCAGATGGTAGAGCGGAGGACTGTAGTAGGAACACCTGGGAATCTTTAGGTTGCTGATTCGACTCTGGCTCTAAGGAAGGCGACTTTTGTGTACTTTAATCAAAGACAATAAATAACTATCACTCACACGTTGATCAGAAGCTCAATACACGACGAAGCAGAGGCTCCTGTTCCGAATTCCCCTCACGTCTGATGGTCTTGTTCTGACCGAGATCAATCTAAATTGGTGGGAGGGATTTTAACTAATCTGGTCTTTGAATTCAGGGACTGCTCTGTCTGCTTTGTAATTCAAAAATAGATACCAATGTCAAGTTTTTTGTAGATAAAGTGTTGTCTGTTTTCAAAAGTAGGCACTTAATTGGCTTTATGATTTGGTATTGATTTTGTATAGTTATATTATTAAGTTTGTGCTTTCTCTGTTTTTATCGTATTGTGAACTTATTTTTTAATCAAATGCTTACAAAGGCAAACAGGGCACACAGTACAAGCTACTCTGCACTTTTGGGAGTATAACAGGTTCGATATAAAATCGCAAAAATGTAAAAGGGGAAAATACCCCAGACTGCGTGTGAATTCCTCCTTGAGGTAGGCTGTTGTTCTATTGTTAGATAAATATGACGTACTGTGCACAAAATGCTGCATAAAACAACCTGATATTTTAATAATTATTATTTTATAATTTGATAAGTGTGAGGCCCCGGATTCAGTTCACGTTATCTTCAGTCCTAATTTATTTTAAACATGAGATCTTCCCTTCCTCTAGTTGAAGTCACACGATGAGAGCGATTTTTTTTCCACGTTGCGATCCAAACAGTCTGACAGTGACCAAACCAGGACGGATTCTGCTGGGAGCCAGACTGAGGTCATTCTCACTCCCTGTGTTGGTACACCTTATCTAATTTTCACAATTGCGATAGACTTCTTTAAAAAAAAGTAGATATAGCCCTGAAAAAAAGCATTAGCTTTATCAGTGTTAACATTAATCGATTTTGAATCTAAAATCGAATTTTTAATAGGTTCAATTTATATTTAAATTGAAATATAGCGTGCATACCTAATCCACCAATGGGCAGAGCAATATTTTATGGTGGATTTGTATGGGCATCTGTATGATACCACTACAGCACTGGTGCAGGTGCAAAATCCACTTTCACACAACTTTTTCAGTGTCTTCTCTCTCACATGATCCGGAGCGCAGGAGCCTGTATCGTTCAAATGTTATTGATTGCTGATCGTTCAGCGGGGGTCCGGGCGTGTCTGTGCGGCTGAAACCGGACGGTACCGTCCAGTGGGCAGTGATTCGTCGAATATACATATATTTCACGGCGAAAATACGACTATACGTTGAATACGTTGCCGCGACATATAATCAACGTCGAATTGCAACCATAAAATTGCCGACATTAATAAACGCATATATATTACGTTGAAAACACATCTAACACAGTACCTGAGGCTTTTTACTGTTAATGTCTTGTGTACCGCAACTAGGAGTATACGGCAATCTGCATAGTGTACGAAGTAAATTATTTTAGCAGTAATTACTTTATTTACACGTGTATACTAAATATAGTAAATATAGTCCCACCCTACGTCGACATTAAAAGAAATAAAGGAGCACAAAATGCGTTACTTGAAGAATGCATATGCAAGGCAGGGGGCCAGGAGATCTGGACCCTGAAAATAATAAGTTTCTGGTTCTAACTGTTAGGACAATTAGACAGGGTTTGCAAATGGTGGACAAAAATCGTCTTAACTTCCATTGTAATATTTTTTTTCTTGGAAATGCAGAAGTTGTGCATTTTAAAATTTATATTTGAATCAAAATGTGGTTTTGATTGAGTGCGTTAATGTAATTAGTTTGTGTTTGTCATTACTATACTGTATATTGCCATGTTACCAGAATTTGTAGCTGAAGTTTAAGACTAGTTGTGTTTTTTATGATTATTGCCCATATGTTGATTGTTGATTGATTGTATACAATGTGTAATTTGAAATATATATTTTTCAGGTGTGAATGTGTATTTTCTGAATAAATTTCTAAACCAAATCATAGGCTTGATTTACTAGTTTCTACACCTGTAAAACCTATCTTTGATGTATAATAGACCTCTAACCATAAACGTATAATAGACCTCTAAAGTTATCTATATAATAGACCTCTAACCATATACGTATAATAGACCTCTAAAGTTATCCGTATAATAGACCTCTAACCATATACGTATAATAGTCCTCGAAAGTTATCCATATAATAGACCTCTAAATTTATCCATATAACAGAACTCCAACCATTTATGTATAATGAACATCTAATCATAGACGTATAATTGACGTATAACAATAGACGTATATTAGAATTTCATTCTAGGCGAATTGCAGACCACATTTATACGCCTAAGGTATGCGTTTAATAGACGGATATTATATGTCTTTTGCCCACTGGGGTGTATCAGGCTCCGCTGCACAGCAGCGTAAGTATAAGTGTATAGATGAAACCTTTAATGTATTGTTCGGTTTCAATCAAAATGCTTTACTACTACAAGAGAGAAGTATAGTAAGAAGGATGGAACAAAATGTATGATTTATTGGAAGAAAACGTTTTTTATTTATAAGCTCATGTCATCCAGCTCTAATACAAAAGCGACTCGCATCTTCAGCCCTTTTTTTGTTTGTGATCATTAATTTCTTTAGTTATAATCAACATTGAACTTTTTTAAAAATTAAACGACAATAATCAAACACGCAGACAGATTTTTTAAATGTATTAGGAGTTGACAGGGTGCCCCTTCGGAATAGCCATCAGAAAATGTGAGAAAAGGAAAGTTACGTACAGTAAGCTCTCATACACAGTATTCGACATTGGAATCTGATTACAAAAAAAACTACCTGTCTTGTCTCCCCAGCATTTATCGGTGCTGTTGTTCTCTGAGTTCTCTTAAGAAATACCAAATTATCTCCTAATTGCGACTCGCTCGCTGAATGATCTCTCAAGAGATCCAGAGTGAGATTCAACAGGTGTTTCCTGCAACAGCCACTGCAAGTGTGAAGATGGTCTCTGGATTTCCCGAATATGACGTTAAATTAGTTCAAATCATTTACCAGGCTTCCCACGTACAAAAAGGCCCAAGGACTCCAGCAGTCTTACAACCACTGTCCTGTTTGCCTCACCAGGCACGATCTCTATTCTGTTGTAATCCACGATGACCCCATTCTTCAGGTGATTTATCATGTCCTTCCTCGCCTGTTGAGAGGCCATCCTGATCTCCTCTGCCGTGGTGTGCTTCATACACGCCCTCTTCAAGTGAGCAGGAAGCTGATCAAAAGTATTCAGGCACATCTTGCACACCAGGGGAATCCTAGCAGGTTTCCTTTGAAAATAAATAATATAATTTGTGTATAGAAACAAGCTAAGACTGATTTCTTAAATTATCCTTAATTTTCTCTCTCATAGTTTGAGCATAATGATTTTATTGTATTTATATCAGAATTGCTCATTGCTCCAAACAAAATAATGGCTTAATATAAAAAAGTGAACTCTTACTTGGTCTCAGTCACAGACTTCCCAATAGGAGCCATTGTGGAGTTCAAAAACTGCTGGTCCTAGAAGTGGGGAAGGAATTTTATGAGATAAATTGAATTACAACAGAAGGACTGGCTGAGGGAACACTGGAATATATACAAATTCCAACTAGTGAGGAGTCCATATAGACACAGCTACCTTTCATATTCAGTATAAGATGGAGAGATGAATTGGCCCTGAAAATTCACTGCAATGAGAGACTGCTCCTGCCACTGTATATGAACAAACATACATGCTCATATTCATTTGCAGTTACATTATTGCAATGAATCTGTATCCAAAAAAAGATGTGCTCCATCTCGTCAGTAGATTGGATTCCAAAACTGATTTGGGTCAATATACATTACCTTAGAAGATAAGGTACAGTCTACTGTAGGGAACCATCAACTTAGAAAGCATCGGCCTTCCCTGGGGGGCAGGTAGGTGCAAAAAATAAACCTTTATCCTATCTTTATCTTAAGATAAGTGGCCAAGCAGTATTTTTCCAAATTTCACCAAGCTCATCGTGTTGCCATAGTAGACAAAGTTCTATAAAATGTTAAATAACTTTAAAAAAGCATGGTCTTTCAATGCTGTACAAGGTGAATTAAACTGTCCCTGGTAATGCAAAGTAATGAGAAGCATCCCAGAAACTTTATCTCTAGAAACATTAGCTGTTTTATATCATGTAATTTAGTGTGATGTTGTCAGAATTAAAGGACATTATCACACACAGAAATTGGTTCAGTTGAATCTATAAAACACAGCTAAACATGGGTTTAAATGTAAAATAGAAGTCTTACCTCTTGTCAAAAGATTTAATTCAAGAAGTGAACCTCAGATCCTTCTTTGAAAAAAGTAAGTTAAAATGAAAATGATTGTTAAAAACTGGGCTTTCAATAAATGACAAGTTTAATCTAATACTGCTCTGATCATGGTAGCAGGAAGGTGTGTAAATTACTCTGTACCTTCTCCCCAGCTGTCTAAAAGACTGACCATTTCCAGAGATGGCTGTTGAAAGCCACTTTCTACTAAAGTTAAAGTTCTACTAAATAATCCATGTAAGCCATGTTACACCTCATTCACCTTGTTTTTTTATTTTAACCCTGAGATTATAGAGGTGTAATACCTATGGTACCCATATTCACCCTTTATTTAATACGCCATAAATTTAATATGCATTCTTAAATACTAGAAAGAGCTCTCAATAAATTAAATGCCCCATTGAACTGGCCCTGATTATACAATGCAAGGAGAAGTCTTCTAAGCCAATACTTGTAACCAGAAAGAGGCTTTATTTCAATTGTACAATATACAAAACAATACCATTTAGATAGATAGATACTTTATTGATCCCGTGAGGGAAATTGCAGTGCAACAGCAGCTTAACACACACAACACAGCCACAGTCTAACGAATTATATACTAATAGTACAATACATACAATACAATACAAGAGTTACTCACAGTCCGGACACACAAGAGGAAACTAGAACAGAACAGTACACAGAAAATCGTATCACACGTATGAATATAAATATAGATGTAACCATAGATATAAATATAAATATAAATGTATTGCACAGGTCCCTGGCATATATTGCACAAAAGTGGTTGTAAACGGGAAAAAGAAAAAGAAAAAGAAAGAGAACAGATGTAGCAGTATATGTGTATATGCGTTTAGTCCAGAAACAGGTCACTGTCGCTGTTGCCTCTGCCAAGACGCAAGGTGGATGCGTTGTACAATCTTATGGCAGACGGCAAGAATGACCTCCTGTAGCGCTCCCTGTCGCACCGTGGATGAATCAGTCTATTGCTGAACGTGCTCTTCATTCCAGCAAGCCTGTCATAGAGGGGATGGGAGAAGTTGTCCATTATGGCCTCCAGTTTGGACATCATTCTCCTCTCAGCCACTACCTCCAAGGGGTCCAGGTCAGACCCAATGACAGAGCTCGCTCTCCTGATGAGCTTGTTCAGCCTTTTGGAATCTACTGCTCTAATCCAGAATTTGTAGCTGAAGTTTAAGACTAGTTGTGTTTTTTATGATTATTGCCCATATGTTGATTGTTGATTGATTGTATACAATGTGTAATTTGAAATACATATTTTTCAGGTGTGAATGTGTATTTTCTGAATAAATTTCTAAACCAAATCATAGGCTTGATTTACTAGTTTCTACACCTGTAAAACCTATCTTTGATGTATAATAGACCTCTAACCATAAACGTATAATAGACCTCTAAAGTTATCTATATAATAGACCTCTAACCATATACGTATAATAGACCTCTAAAGTTATCCGTATAATAGACCTCTAACCATATACGTATAATAGTCCTCGAAAGTTATCCATATAATAGACCTCTAAATTTATCCATATAACAGAACTCCAACCATTTATGTATAATGAACATCTAATCATAGACGTATAATTGACGTATAACAATAGACGTATATTAGAATTTCATTCTAGGCGAATTGCAGACCACATTTATACGCCTAAGGTATGCGTTTAATAGACGGATATTATATGTCTTTTGCCCACTGGGGTGTATCAGGCTCCGCTGCACAGCAGCGTAAGTATAAGTGTATAGATGAAACCTTTAATGTATTGTTCGGTTTCAATCAAAATGCTTTACTACTACAAGAGAGAAGTATAGTAAGAAGGATGGAACAAAATGTATGATTTATTGGAAGAAAACGTTTTTTATTTATAAGCTCATGTCATCCAGCTCTAATACAAAAGCGACTCGCATCTTCAGCCCTTTTTTTGTTTGTGATCATTAATTTCTTTAGTTATAATCAACATTGAACTTTTTTAAAAATTAAACGACAATAATCAAACACGCAGACAGATTTTTTAAATGTATTAGGAGTTGACAGGGTGCCCCTTCGGAATAGCCATCAGAAAATGTGAGAAAAGGAAAGTTACGTACAGTAAGCTCTCATACACAGTATTCGACATTGGAATCTGATTACAAAAAAAACTACCTGTCTTGTCTCCCCAGCATTTATCGGTGCTGTTGTTCTCTGAGTTCTCTTAAGAAATACCAAATTATCTCCTAATTGCGACTCGCTCGCTGAATGATCTCTCAAGAGATCCAGAGTGAGATTCAACAGGTGTTTCCTGCAACAGCCACTGCAAGTGTGAAGATGGTCTCTGGATTTCCCGAATATGACGTTAAATTAGTTCAAATCATTTACCAGGCTTCCCACGTACAAAAAGGCCCAAGGACTCCAGCAGTCTTACAACCACTGTCCTGTTTGCCTCACCAGGCACGATCTCTATTCTGTTGTAATCCACGATGACCCCATTCTTCAGGTGATTTATCATGTCCTTCCTCGCCTGTTGAGAGGCCATCCTGATCTCCTCTGCCGTGGTGTGCTTCATACACGCCCTCTTCAAGTGAGCAGGAAGCTGATCAAAAGTATTCAGGCACATCTTGCACACCAGGGGAATCCTAGCAGGTTTCCTTTGAAAATAAATAATATAATTTGTGTATAGAAACAAGCTAAGACTGATTTCTTAAATTATCCTTAATTTTCTCTCTCATAGTTTGAGCATAATGATTTTATTGTATTTATATCAGAATTGCTCATTGCTCCAAACAAAATAATGGCTTAATATAAAAAAGTGAACTCTTACTTGGTCTCAGTCACAGACTTCCCAATAGGAGCCATTGTGGAGTTCAAAAACTGCTGGTCCTAGAAGTGGGGAAGGAATTTTATGAGATAAATTGAATTACAACAGAAGGACTGGCTGAGGGAACACTGGAATATATACAAATTCCAACTAGTGAGGAGTCCATATAGACACAGCTACCTTTCATATTCAGTATAAGATGGAGAGATGAATTGGCCCTGAAAATTCACTGCAATGAGAGACTGCTCCTGCCACTGTATATGAACAAACATACATGCTCATATTCATTTGCAGTTACATTATTGCAATGAATCTGTATCCAAAAAAAGATGTGCTCCATCTCGTCAGTAGATTGGATTCCAAAACTGATTTGGGTCAATATACATTACCTTAGAAGATAAGGTACAGTCTACTGTAGGGAACCATCAACTTAGAAAGCATCGGCCTTCCCTGGGGGGCAGGTAGGTGCAAAAAATAAACCTTTATCCTATCTTTATCTTAAGATAAGTGGCCAAGCAGTATTTTTCCAAATTTCACCAAGCTCATCGTGTTGCCATAGTAGACAAAGTTCTATAAAATGTTAAATAACTTTAAAAAAGCATGGTCTTTCAATGCTGTACAAGGTGAATTAAACTGTCCCTGGTAATGCAAAGTAATGAGAAGCATCCCAGAAACTTTATCTCTAGAAACATTAGCTGTTTTATATCATGTAATTTAGTGTGATGTTGTCAGAATTAAAGGACATTATCACACACAGAAATTGGTTCAGTTGAATCTATAAAACACAGCTAAACATGGGTTTAAATGTAAAATAGAAGTCTTACCTCTTGTCAAAAGATTTAATTCAAGAAGTGAACCTCAGATCCTTCTTTGAAAAAAGTAAGTTAAAATGAAAATGATTGTTAAAAACTGGGCTTTCAATAAATGACAAGTTTAATCTAATACTGCTCTGATCATGGTAGCAGGAAGGTGTGTAAATTACTCTGTACCTTCTCCCCAGCTGTCTAAAAGACTGACCATTTCCAGAGATGGCTGTTGAAAGCCACTTTCTACTAAAGTTAAAGTTCTACTAAATAATCCATGTAAGCCATGTTACACCTCATTCACCTTGTTTTTTTATTTTAACCCTGAGATTATAGAGGTGTAATACCTATGGTACCCATATTCACCCTTTATTTAATACGCCATAAATTTAATATGCATTCTTAAATACTAGAAAGAGCTCTCAATAAATTAAATGCCCCATTGAACTGGCCCTGATTATACAATGCAAGGAGAAGTCTTCTAAGCCAATACTTGTAACCAGAAAGAGGCTTTATTTCAATTGTACAATATACAAAACAATACCATTTAGATAGATAGATACTTTATTGATCCCGTGAGGGAAATTGCAGTGCAACAGCAGCTTAACACACACAACACAGCCACAGTCTAACGAATTATATACTAATAGTACAATACATACAATACAATACAAGAGTTACTCACAGTCCGGACACACAAGAGGAAACTAGAACAGAACAGTACACAGAAAATCGTATCACACGTATGAATATAAATATAGATGTAACCATAGATATAAATATAAATATAAATGTATTGCACAGGTCCCTGGCATATATTGCACAAAAGTGGTTGTAAACGGGAAAAAGAAAAAGAAAGAGAACAGATGTAGCAGTATATGTGTATATGCGTTTAGTCCAGAAACAGGTCACTGTCGCTGTTGCCTCTGCCAAGACGCAAGGTGGATGCGTTGTACAGTCTTATGGCAGACGGCAAGAATGACCTCCTGTAGCGCTCCCTGTCGCACCGTGGATGAATCAGTCTATTGCTGAACGTGCTCTTCATTCCAGCAAGCCTGTCATAGAGGGGATGGGAGAAGTTGTCCATTATGGCCTCCAGTTTGGACATCATTCTCCTCTCAGCCACTACCTCCAAGGGGTCCAGGTCAGACCCAATGACAGAGCTCGCTCTCCTGATGAGCTTGTTCAGCCTTTTGGAATCTACTGCTCTAATCCCAGAGCCCCAGCACACCACTGCGTAGAAAATGGCACTCGCTACCACCGACTGATAAAACATGTGTAGCATCTTACTACACACATTGAAGGACCTGAGCCTCCTCAAGAAGTAAAGTCGGCTCTGTCCGTTCTTATAGATGGCCTCGATGTTCTTAGACCATTCCAGTCTATCGTCGATGTGCACTCCCAGGTACTTGTACGAGTCCACCATCTCCACGCCACTCCCATGGATGTAGACAGGAGTAGGTTTGACCTTTTTCCTCCTGAAATCTACCACCAGTTCCTTTGTCTTTGTAACATTCAGTTCCAAGTGGTTCACCCCACACCACTTGGAACTCTTTAACACAAAGATATATTCCACACCTCAGCATGCACATGATGAGATTCTTGATATTAGATTAGAAAATATCAATGCACTGAGAGAGGCTTATTAATAAAGATGCATCTGCCTGACTGCATATTAGTTTTAAAAGGTTATCAGATGTAAAGTCTTACCTCTTGATCGTAGTGGTGATTTAATATCCAGGACCTTAGTCAAGTCTCAGAGTTACTGTACCTCCTGTCTCGATTGCAGGTGAAAAGTGAAAGGTATATTGCACTCAGCAGAAAGTTACCCCGAGCAAAGACTCCACCCCTCCCAGAAAACAGCACTCCCCTTTGGCAAAGCAGTGGGTGGAGGAAGCCTTTGCTACCATTATCAAACACAGAAATTGCATTAAAATTGCAGAAAAGCATTAACGTCCAAAGTACCTGTCTTAGCTGGGGCAGGAAGTTTACCAAGCCACCTGAAAGAATTACCATTTCCAAAGATGTCTGTTGTAATTTACACACCTTGCCCCAAGGTCCAGTCAGTCAAAAGCATCTTTATTAATAAGCCTCAGTGCCTTGGTATTTTTTACTAATCTAATATCAAGAATCTCACCATGTGCATGCTGAGCTGTGGAATATATGTATTGTTTTATATACTGTAAAATCGAAATACCACCTCTTTCTGGTTACTTATAATTTATTGCATAATCAGGGCCAAATAAAACTAAATCAGTGTCACCTGCTGGGTTCAAAATGCCTTCGGGGGACACCAAATAGGAGGCACTGGACTATAAATACCCATCCATGTTATAACACACTCACCAAGGGTTTTTTAGTTTAACTATGAGCTTTGAGAGATTTACTACCTATGGTACCCATATTCATCCTTTATTTAAGGGAAGTACACATCCTAGACACACAGGAAACTCCCTTGCCCCAAGGGAAGACCGATACTTTGGATGGTAATGATTGAACCTGGCTAACAACAGACATCTTTGGAAATGGTAATTCTTTCAGATGGCTAGGCAAACTACCTGCCCCAGCTAAGACAGGTACTTTGGATGTTAATGCTTGAAACTAGACATCTTTGGAAATGGTAATTCTTTCCGAGGGCTTGGGAAAATCTATTTCTTTTGATGCACCTGCACTGTTGAATATACTTTAAACCCATGCTTAGCCATGTTTTTAAAATTAAATTATAACGATTTATGTGTTTGATAATGGTAGCAAAGGCTTCCTCCACCCACAGCTTTGCCAAAGGGGAGTCCTGTTTTCTGGGAGGGGTGGAGTCTTTGCTCGGGGTAACTTTCTGCTGAGTGCAATATACTTTTCACTTTTCACCTGCAATCGAGACAGGAGATACAGTAACTCTGAGACTTGACTAAGGTCCTGGATATTGAATCACCAATACGATCAAGAGGTAAGACTTTACATTTTTACTTTTAAATGCATTTGCTGATAACCTTTGTAGTGGAAATCTAATGAGTTAATTGATTCTTAAAAATGTAGAGAGCTTTGCAAAAAAAATATATTGGTGCTTTTAGATAATATTTCAAGGATATAACTGCTATGCCACAGTACGTGCAGAATTTTAGAAAACAGTTAGTCAACAAAGTACACTGTTTAGGTTAGTTTAGAAGACAATGTACCAAAACAATATATGCTGTCTGGGTCATTAGAATTAGCTGAAAGTAACTGATAAGCTTTGAATAACAAATCTAGTTTTTCTTCTCTCGCTCTATGATGTAATCTGTTTTCTCTTAGAGAAAGGGGAAGTTTTAGAAGGGACAAAGTGCTGAACTTTTTTACAGCGCAACGTCTTATAAAAACCCTGTACTGCTTGTAACAAATTGAGTCTCTGGTTGCACTTGGCGAAGTGGCAGCAGGGCTCCCAATATTGCAATATTGAAATAAAGACCTTACTCAGGTGAGAACTCTCTCTTGTGGCTTCCTTGATAGTTATATTTCCATGACAGTTTGGGGGCTCGTCCGGGATCACAAACCTGAACGCGAACGGCTGCTGAAACTCCATCCGGACCCGGACAATTTTAGCAAATTGGACGAACCTCGGAGGATAAACTGTTTATCCTTCCAGAGACGCGTCTGGAGAATTGGCAGCTGTCTGACGTCAGTAAGTGATCCTTTAAAATTAATAGTTTGAGAAGCGAGCCACAGGGGTGTTCTCACGCGGGTTTGATGAGTCTGGGACTCATATAAAGAACTTATCTTAACACAGACGTGTGGTTTTTGCTCTGCGGAGTAGTTAATGTGATAAGGTTCTAAAGTAAGGCACCGATCGGTAAAAATGGGAAATTAAAATTCAAAGACGAAAATGGGACCGAGCAGTCCAGCAAAAGTACATGTACGACAAATTCGGAGAAACAATTATAGCCTGGGTTAGGGAAAAAAATTATGTTCATGAACTGTAAAGCTAGGGTAAAAGGTGTAAGGGAACTTGCACATAATTTATATATGATAATTAGGGGCCCATAACTATGAAGGATCTTTGTAAGTGAATCAGAATGGACAGAGGAAAGCTGAATTAGGAAAAAGAAGTTTCCTGAAGAAGGGGAAACTTAGAAGAGAAGGAGAAGAAATGAAAGAAAATGAATTGGAAAACTTATTTAATGGAAAGAGGAATCACAGAAATAATGGGAAGCTTAAAAAAAGACTAGTCTTGAAACTAAAGAACAGCAAGCTGCAGCTAAAGTCATGGCCATGCGTACTAAAAAGAAAAAGTCTCCACCGAAATTAGAAAGCGGTCCGGAGCCACTTGTTTGTGAAATACCAATGTGCACTTTTTCAGGTCCAGAAGGAACTCCAGCATATGTACAGTACATTGACATTGGTCTCCTAGTGAATTATTTGCATTAGTTAAGTCTTTTCCTTAATTGCCTGATGATCGTAAAGAATTTAGAAGAAAGGCAAGCGCCTTGTTCTTGATTGTCTTAAGCCTAATTACAGTGACATAACCTTGTTGCTAGATCATATTGTTCCTAAAGGTTTACAACGTCCTCTAAAAAGGAGGAGGCAGATTGGCGGATACGTGACCCAAATGATGAAGAAGTATCCATCTAAATTAAACCACACGGACATGGAGAGGAAAAGTTAGGCGGCCGCTTCTAAAAAGAGGTAAGGACTCCTCTTTTCTAAAAAGTCCCTTGTCCTCTCCATGTTGCTGTGGTGGGTTCAGGGTTTTCCTGAAGCTGAAGCGAGTACAACAGAAAAATGAGTTAATGGTGTATGTGTTTTAGATGCCTGTTTTGTGAAGGTGGGGTAGAAAAGGAGGGATTGCTGAAGGAATAGCATCTCGCCGTGCCCGTGCGAAAAAATCCAGGTGTTGCATCCTGGTACACGACTGCAGTACGGCTGAAGGTAGTAACTAGAACTGTACTCGCAGAAGAGCCGAAAATGGTAACTCGATTCAACTGTGTGTTTAAAGCCAGGATTTCGAACCTGGTCCGTGTTCCCGAATTGTGATAGTTCGTCAGTTTGTCTCGACTGGGGGATTCCGCGGGGCGCGTGGGAGACGTGAAAATGGTTTGGTGTGAAGGAAAAAAAAGTTTGATTAATCCAAAGTGAAACTTAAAAGAAATATTGACTGTCAGACGGAATTTAGGCTGAACAGGAATGTAGAAAAGTGTATGAACCTTTGGATAAAAATATTTAGAGGAATATTTGAGAATTCAACAGAATATCATAGATAAGACGGAAAAATCCCTGATGGAAAAGCTAAAAGCAATGGCTGAACGAAACGAAGTTGTATATGTAGAAAAAGAAAAAGCAAAAGAAGAAATAGAATGCCTTAAGAGAGAATCTGGGAGAAGGGTGGGAATTAGTGTGGAGATTTTTGAAAGAGCATTTCCCACCGAAAACTGATTAGAGAAAAGTAACAGCATGTCAGCAGAAGGAAGTGAGGATGTTTTCAGATTTTACAGAAAGGTTTATAGCTTTATGGATAGTATACTCGGGGTTAGCCGATGAAAAGGAAGTGAATAAAGATACTTCCACAGTAATAAAACAAATTTACTTGAGTGGGTTAAAACCTGATGTTGCCAAGAATGTGCAACTATCCTTTCCTGATATTACAAACAGAGACAGATGTGATTTAATAACTCGCGAAGCATGCATGCAGAAGTGCGAGCGCTGCAAATGGGTGGTAAAAAGACTCCCAAGGAGGAGAAAAGGGAGCCGCCAGTTTGTCGAAATTATTGTGCGACTTGAATGTTATACCGAGATATAAAACCTCAAAGACAAAACTACTAATAAGCTGGTGTGCAGTTACTAAAAAAATGTGTTTTTTGGAGAAATTGTAAGAAAGACGCTTGATTTCACAATTAAAGAACTTGTCAGAAGCTGAAACGAGAGCCGTGTGTGAACTAACAGTTTTAATCTAGTAAACCCCTCTGTAGCCTTCCTAAATTTATCTCAGGATTTAAATAAAAGTGAAATAATCTTAACTGTAACCAGAAACTGGGGGACACAGGAGCACAGCTGTCCTGTTTTTAGACTAAAACAGCATAAAAATGTGATTTAAAGTTTTCTAACGGGTAACAGGAGGCTACAGGAGAAGGGGTGCAAGGGTTGTGTTTAAAGCAAATATAAGCTGTCACAGTCTGCTTGGGAAAAGATGTACAGTTTCAACTACTGATGTGGGTTGGGGACACCCCAGACCTATTTTAGGCCCAGACTGCAGCATTTTATAAGGAATTTCTGTATGAAATAGCATTTATGTAAACTACCTCGAAAGAGTTATGTGATATTGTGATTGTTTTACCTAATGAGGGAATCCATAAGGCCGGGCTACTCCAAGTATTGGATCTTGAGAGGAAGAAAAAGGAGTATAAAACCAATTACATGATAAAGCCAGGATGAATGCCTATTCAGAACGAGCTTGTCTGGTGACGTATTGGTTTAAGGGGGGTAGTGCAGTTTAAAGACAAAATTGCCTTGACCCCTGCAGCAGAAACCGTTTTTGATGTTTTGAAACAAGCTTTCTTGCAGGCACTGGCCCTGGACAGGATTCCCTCAGACGGATCATCTGTATGTAATCTGTGTGTAAGTGAAAGAAATGGTGTTGTGTTGAGCTGTTGTGCTGGTGCAGGAGGCATGGAGATAGGCATCGTCTGGTGGGTTATTATTATTCAGGACCCCTTGATGTGGTGGCCAAGGGCCCGTGTTTATGTGTTGTGCAGGCTACCTGCCTGGCTGTATAAACTGTGAATAATCTGGTGTAGAACTAGCAGACCGAATGAAAAGATTTAATTGAAACTTGTAAATATGCTAAATGGAAAATTGTAGCAATTTATATAGACTGTATATATACATTTGGTGTATGCCACAATTTTGGATGGCAGTGAAGGAATAGGGATTTCCCCAACATGGCAGGGACTCCAGTTAAGAATGCTGGGTTTGTCTCTGAACTGTTAGAAGCTTTGCAGCTGCTGACTGAAGTAGCTGTGGTAAAGTGTAAATCGCATAATAAAGAAATGTTTCCAGTAACTCGAGGGAACAACTTTGCAGATGTAGCTGTCAGGTGAGCAGTACTTGTAGAACAGGAGTCTGAGACCCCTGTGAGACCTCTGTTGGTGAAAAGGGGACAGCTACAGGATATTCAGGCTGAGGCCTCTAAAGCAGAGAAAAGGACATGGTTAGAAAAGAGTGTGGTGCTGCCAGCACACTGGACGCTCTGCATGCCCTCACAGCCTAATGGCCTTTATAGCTCGACAAATGCACTCTGTCGGACACCTGGGTGGGGACCGTGTTTGAAGCAGTAGCCACTTATGTGGTATCTCAATGTGATGCTTATCAAAGGAACTCAACTACAGTTCAGGTGCAGGTGCTACAGCTCAAAAGGCCTGCTCCTGAGAACCTTTCATGCAGTAGCAAATGTTTACAATTTACATTTGTAAAGGGAAACCTTGGCTCTTATAATCTGTTTTCCCAGTGGGTTGCTGTCACTGCCTCTGTGTCTACCAAACACTTGATGATGGAGATAAGCCCTCGGTGGGCACTGACCTACCGCTTGTATTATGATCAAGGGACAGGCTGTGGCTGGATTATTCGGGGTGAGATGGACTGAGATCACCCTCAGTCTGCTGGAACAGTGGAATGAAGGAACAGAACTCTAAAAGATCGACTAGACATCAGACTGAAGGAACGCCTTGGAATGCGGGCTGGATCAAACAGAACTGTGTAATAGAGCCTGTTTGATATCATCACAAGCCAATCAACAAAACTTCCTGGAGGGATGAATTTGGCTAATGGATTGTTGAATTTGCTAATTCTCTATTGTAGTATTGTAGGTTGTTAATTGAAGTGGTGCATGGGGCTGGTGAACAGGTGCTGGACACTTGGAGACCTCCAGTAGAGGGAAGACGCGACCTGATACCTGGCGAGTGGGTATGGTGAGGAAGATATACCCTGCCAGATGTTGCAACCCTGCTGGGAAGGACCATATCAAGTGCAACTGACTACCAACTCTGCCATCTGAGTGACAGGACGAGATCGCTGGATCTACGCATTGCGCCGACACCGAACCACTGCACCAGAGACTGAGTGAACATTAATTATTATATTGTCACTGTTTCTGTGTTTGTTGAGCTTCCTGAGGGGGGGCGACAGTGTACCTGTTAAGTGTAATGAGTTTTACTTTTATAAATGGGGATATGGAATCAATACTTTATCAGTCAGCCACAAATAATAATCAGAGCTCATGTTGGGATTGTATTGCTATAAAAGATGCTCATGGGAGTAATCCCCTTTGATAGAGGTGATTATTTAGGTTTATTGGCATGGGTAAATAGCCCTGCTTTTAGTCTGAGTGTAACTCAGATATATTAAAATGGAAATAACTGTATGCTCCTCACTTTAATCACAGTTTTAGGCCTATCTCTATTAGGGTGATAGACAGCTGTTTAGGTAAGCAAAGACTAAACAGTACTTGTATTCTAGACAATTATTAGCAAATTAATGACTTAGCAAAGCACATCTATGATGAAGAAAAATATATATCACAATTATAATCCAGATATTTGGGGCATTGGTGCATGGCTACAGTCTGTGCTAGGAACCTGGAGAGGGTCTCTGGTTCAATACATATTTGTGTGTCTGGTATTATTCGTTATGATCATACTGTTAATATCCTGCTTGAAAAACATGTGGACTAAAGCTGCTGCTTCTGTGCTAATTGTACGCCCTGAAGGGATCATGAAGGTAAAAAAAATGTAGAGAAAGGTTCTCCTATCTAGTGGCAGAACCTGATGGGTAGAACAATATAGTTTTAAGGGGAGTTACCCTTGGGAATGATTCCCATAGATGCACATTATTATTATGGTTTGTTTGTTTATAATAAGATGTTTTGCAGGAACGGACCAAAGAGAAATTTTACAACTTCAGCTAGAATTGTTCTGCAAAACGGCACAGCTGAGGCAGTGGAACAATGTGTAGATTTTTCTAAGAGTTATTACCCAGCTGTTGACCAATCTTGTAAAAAACCCCTAAGAAAAATGCTGGGCTCCAGCCCACAGGGATTTACCTGTGCTGTAAGAACTAATGCGTGAATAAGGATACTGGATTCTGGTGAAAGACAGGAAAAAGAGGTGGTGTTCGCTCAGGTGGAGGGGGCCGTGCCAGGTGCCCTGAATTCATGCTTCCCACTGTAAAAAGGTCACAAACGAACTGAGCAAAGAGCAGGAGTGATGTCTCCACAGGGATAGATGGGGATCACATGCTTGGGACTGATGTGCACAGCCTTTTTCCTTTTTATGTGGAAGCCTGTCACCCAGAAGCCCAGAAAGAGGAAGAATCTAAACGCGAAGCCTCTTTGTATACAAACTGGCTGAATGAAACTGATAATGAGGGGGATATGAGTAATTTGTGGTACAAATTTATAAATCATACTGTAAAGTTAAAGAAATTTAATGCATCTTGTTATGTATGTGCTTTAATGCCTCATTCTACAGCCTCACCCATTTCTCTCCTGGTTAGAATCACTGTTTGGGCCAGGGGGAATGTTTTTCTTTAAATTACTAACACCGATTATAGTAGCTGTGATACTTGTATTTCTGTTTTTGTGTTGCTGTACAAAATATATTATTCCAGTGCTTTGAAATATGGTAATTAACATGTTTGCGCATCAGTATGTTCTGATAAAAACGGAAGAATCTGAAGTATGGGAGCCTCCTGGGAGTCCATATGAAGAATCTAACTTTTAATCATTTTCAAGAATAAAAAGGAGGGAATTGTAGTGGAAATCTAATGAGTTAATTGATTCTTAAAAATGTAGAGAGCTTTGCAAAAAAAATATATTGGTGCTTTTAGATAATATTTCAAGGATATAACTGCTATGCTACAGTACGTGCAGAATTTTAGAAAACAGTTAGTCAACAAAGTACACTGTTTAGGTTAGTTTAGAAGACAATGTACCAAAACAATATATGCTGTCTGGGTCATTAGAATTAGCTGAAAGTAACTGATAAGCTTTGAATAACAAATCTAGTTTTTCTTCTCTCGCTCTATGATGTAATCTGTTTTCTCTTAGAGAAAGGGGAAGTTTTAGAAGGGACCAAGTGCTGAACTTTTTTACAGCGCAACGTCTTATAAAAACCCTGTACTGCTTGTAACAAATTGAGTCTCTGGTTGCACTTGGCGAAGTGGCAGCAGGGCTCCCAATATTGCAATATTGAAATAAAGACCTTACTCAGGTGAGAACTCTCTCTTGTGGCTTCCTTGATAGTTATATTTCCATGACACCTTTTAAAACTAATATGCAGTCAGGCAGATGCATCTTTATTCTTAAGCGTCTCTCGGTGCATTGATATTGTTTTTACTAATCTAATATCAAGAATCTCATCATGTGCATGCTGAGGTGTGGAATATATCTTTGTGTTAAATGGTATTGTTTTGTATATTGTATAATTGAAATACAGCCTCTTTCTGGTGACAAGTATTGGCTTAGAAGACTTCTCCTTGCATTGTATAATCAGGGCCAGTTCAATGGGGCATTTAATTAATTGAGAGCTCTTTCTTGTAGATATGAATGCAGAATGGATACAGATTAATTGCAATAGTGTAACTGCAAATGAATATAGATGAGAATGTTCACTTTTTTATGAAACCATTATTTATTTTGGAGCAATGAGCAATACAATAAAATCATTATGCTCAAACTATGAGAGAGAAAATTAAGGATAATTTAAGAAATCAGTCTTAGCTTGTTTCTATACACAAATTATATTATTTATTTTAAAAGGAAACCCGCGAGGATTCCCCTGGTGTGCAAGATGTGCCTGAATACTTTTGATCAGCTTCCTGCTCACTTGAAGAGGGCGTGTATGAAGCACACCTTGGCAGAGGAGATCACGATGGCCTCTCAACAGGCGAGGAAGGACATGATGAATCACCTGAAGAACGGGGTCATCGTGGATTACAACAGAATAGAGATCGTGTCTGGTGAGGCAAACAGGATAGCGGTTGTAAGACTGCTAGAGTCCTTGGGCCTTTTTGTACATGGGAAGCCTGAAGACACATTGGTAAGGTGAGATATTTTTAATTTGTAAGGCTTCTGTAGTTTCTTTTTGAAATCATTGTTACAACATATTATGTAAAAGCATCTACCTGTATTCCAGTGGCCCTGAGCAAGAGGCCGCTGTCCAGGAGGAAGAGATGCCAGAGGCTGCTCCAGAAACTGAAGCAGAAGCGGAGGAGGAAGGGGAAGATGGGGAACAGTAAGACTCTCTGCTCAATAGGGTTTCTAGTGCTTTATTTTTTATTTGCACGTTGTATGTATAAAAATTGATTTTGTTTCACAGAGGCAAGAAAAAATGTAGCCTTAATTGGGATGTCAGTGAATTGGTAGATATACATAGTCACATGGGGCCACAGTTAAAGCTATTTTCTCCCAGAAGCCAACTAAGAAAACGGAAACACTTATAATACATGTAATTGTCCATGTGTCTTATATCTACAGGGTGTCAGTTAAAGGTAATCTAAAAGCTCTCCGAAAAAAGAGTTGCCCTGGCTGGACTTTACAGAAAACACTCTTGATTCTCCTCTCCTGGCTGGCTTTAAACAATACCTTATCCAGGGCCTGGGAATGGTAAACTGCTCCAAGGAGGTAGGTATTTGGTACATGGGTTTTACTCGGCTTAAACTTCACATACCATGGATGTTGGTCATAAAAATAATGACTTTCTCTATATATGTTTTTCAGGTTGAAAATGTCTCCAGGTTCCTGTTTTTTATGGATCCATCGGAAGTTTCCTTAAGTTTTCTGAAGGACATTCCCAAAATGCAGACATTTGTTTCCCAGTTGAAGATGACTGGGCTGTCTCACCAGACCATTGCAGATTATATCATTAATATCATCAGATTCCTGCTCTTCATCCTAAAAAACACTAACCTGCAAGTGGAGGATCCCAGTCTAGCTAAGAGTTTAATAGACTTACATTTCTTCTCCATCTATATCAACAGCGTCATCGCTACTGAGCGCTAAAGGCAGGTCCTGGCAATACAATCTTCTTTAGAAAACATTTTTCAAACTATTGCCACTACCATACGTAAAGTAAAAGATACCGATTGCACGCAACTAATAAAATCTCTTTTCCAGGGACGTTGTAGCTAGATGCAAATTACAACCGAAAATGTATCAGCTTTAAAATTTTCTTTTGGATCCACAGGACGATCAGCACGAGACTCAAAATATACCTGTGTTTGATTGTACAGCATAGATTGTACAGCATTTATGTTTATATTTATGTTAAAATGAAGGTAAATATCTCAAAATATCAACATCCAACTTCACAGTGCTAACATAACAATGCTTTTCAAATTCTCAAACAAATCCGCGTTGTATTTCTAAACGATTTTAACAGAGGACGCAACAGGAGTATAGATGATATCTCCCGCCAGCCCTTCAAAGATACTTTTCCATGGGTGAATATGGTTGTCTAGGGAGTTGCGGTGTTGATCACTACTGTACTTACCCGGTCTCAAGTGTTGTTGTTGGACACGGGCAAAAGACTCGCATTTTCGGCAAATATAAAGAGGGTTAAGGTTTCAGCTTTAGCGGAGGCAGTGTTTACATTGACAATAATGAGATTACCGTCCCTGGGTGGGGTTGAACCACCAACCTTTCAGTTAACAACCGAACGCGCTCGCCGATTGCGCCACAGAGACTGATGAGTGAGGCTTTTCTCCATTCGCACCTTTCCGGTCAAAAAATAAACATTGCTTGCATTTTCTTGCCAGTCGGCAATATTCCTTCTGCTCTGATAGCCAAGAATTCAATTTCATTTTTCACAAGCTGTATGAATTTCTTGAAAAACAAGTTGTTGCAGAAAGGAAATGCATTCATGCTTTAAACTAAATCAAGCCCTATGCGGTTGTCCAAGATGGTAGTTTCTGCACAAAAAGACAGGAAGAAAGGCACAGCTGGGATGTGGAGCCCGGATCTCCAGTTAACGAGACAGGTACTTAAACCGACTCAGCTACGGTGCCGTCAGAATTCTCTTCTTTTATAGCCGCTTGGACACACCGCTCTGAGCCATTTGCGTTCACGAAGCCCTGAGTCTGCCGGCTAAGCAAGCTGCCTCCTTTACACGGAACAGGAGCCCTGACCGTAAGAGAAATGAAGAGAAATGGCTTTTATTGGGCACTTTTCATGTCCAATGCGCTTGACATCTCCCAAGGGGGACAGAGTTCATTAACGACACTTTTCCTTTCTTTCTTCTTTCTGTACACTTTGATGAAACAAAACGAGAAGTCATGTAAGGGAAAACATGCACATGCACATGTCTTTTTTTCATGGAGAAAACATGCACCGGGAAATGTTGTGTTTAGAAGAAGTGAGTTAACATGAAAAGTGACCTAATTTACCGGAGCAAATGCTCACCAAGCAAGATCTGCTTTACTACTAGAGAGAAGTAGAGTGAAAGACGTGATCATTTCACGCCGCTGTGGAACGAAACGCTTTTGTCTTGGAATTCTAAATCAATTAGAAATTCAGAGCGACACATAAAGGCTTTGTCTGCTTAAAAGTGATGATTTTTTAAAACTAAAAAAAAAATGTAGAAAACACGTTTCTCACTTAGAAATTTAAGATGGGGGTGGGGTATTACTAGTAGCGGCACTGAACTCACCATGGTGCAATTAATTTACGTGACGGGCTAGTGGTTTAATGGATAACGCGTCTGATTTCGGTTTATAAGATTGTCGATTCGACTTCTACCGGGGTTGTGTGATTCAAATCAGGCTCCTCAGAAATAGATGTCTGTTATGTAAATGAACCCCACCTGAAAGCAAACGTTGGGTCTGGGTTCCTTTCTTTCCTGCATGAAATAGCAAATCGTTACAAAAAAAAAACACCAACTAATGTCCAATAGTCCAATAGTTAGTCATTTAAGTAAACATGAATATACTGTAAGGTCTTGGTACATGGGAGTGGATTTCAACCACAATTAAAAGAAGGGCAAATTATAATTACAGGCTTCAGACACTTTTTCATACAAAAGTGACCAAACACTCCCTAACTTTCAGGTTTGCTTGAACCTGTAACAGAAAAGCGGTTTGAAACTTCCATTCTCTGATGTCACTGTCTCTAAAGTCGGATGTGATGTTTCGCGGATGTCCAGTGTGCCTTTTCTCTTGTCGTGTTCAAGATGAAATGCTGCATAAGATCCTGACCGGGTGTTCTGTAACTTCATTCGGATTACCTAGGTGGTGTACAGCTAAAACCCGACTGCATGGTGTAAATTCCGGGTTCGGCACCAGCAGCACCTGCAAACACATCAGCTGACCTCGACGTGATTTGAACACGCAACCTTCTGATCTGGAGTCAGACGCGCTACCGTTGCGCCACAAGGTCACTTGCCACAAGTGCTTTTAATTCACCCAAAGAGAAAAATCAGCGTCCCTGAAAAAGATTGTTTTCATTCTCTCCTGTGAGGAGCGCCGCTCTTCCAACGAGGGTCTCTTCTTCCCAGACCACAGATTATTCTTCCCGCCCGGCTCTCTCACGGAGAGCAGACACACCGTCTCCACTAATGTGTTTACTACATCTATAGATCTGACCCCCTACAGCCCCGATATTCCTGGACAGGATATTTACCAACAGCCTGGTGAACTTCTCATCTTGACCTCTCCCAGGAGGAGCACAATTAACACAGAATCCTCTCTCCATTTAGCAAATAACACAAAACACTGTTTACCTGTCAAGACAGAAAACCAGGCTGCTCCAGGTGAGGCTTAAACTCACAACCTCGGCATGAGTCCACTGAATATGTCATTTTACATGGCCTGAACCAGGAAAGAGATTGGAAGTCAAGAAGTTATGGTTTTGTTTTAATACTTGCCTACTCTTTTAATTTTTCGGTCAAATCTTTTATTTGGGAGTACTTTCAATGGATGTTAATCTTTGTCCCGATGCACGATTCTGGGCCATGGTGTGTCTTGAATAATGTTCTTATAGGCTTCAGTTTGGAAAAGTGCGGTCTTCAGAAGCTACCGAAACCGCTAATGGTTACATAACACTTAATGCAAAAGCAACGTTCGGGTTTGAAAAAATATATTACTTGCTATGAATACAAACACTGTTACAGGAGGCGTGTTAGGGCTATTTTAGCTTAGATCATCAATTCATCTTACATTTCTTCTCCATCTATATCAACAGCGTCATCGCTACTGAGCGCTAAAGGCAGGTCCTGGCAATACAATCTTCTTTAGAAAACATTTTTAAAACTATTTCCACTACCATACATAAAGTAAAAGATACCGATTGCACGCACCTAATAAAATCTCTTATCCAGGGACGTTGTAGCTAGATGCAAATTCCAATCGAAAATGTATCAGCTTTAACATTTTCTTTTGGATCCACAGGACGATCAGCATGAGACTCAAAATATACCTGTGTTTGATTGTACAGCATAGATTGTACAGCATGTATGTTTACATTTATGTTAAAATTAAGGTAAATATATCAAAATATCAACATCCAACTTCACAGTGCTAACGTACTGTAACAGTGCTTGTCAAATTCTCAAACAAATCTGCGTTGTATTTCTAAACTCTTTTAGCAGAGGACGCAACAGGAGTATAAATGATATCTCCCGCCAGCCATTCAAAGATACTTTTCCAAGGGTGAATATGGATTTCTGGGGAGTTGCGGTGTTGATCACTATTGGACTTCCCCGGTCTCAAGTGTTGTTGTTGGACACGGGCAAAAGACTCGCATTTTCTGCAAATATAAAGAGGGTTAAGGTTTTGGCTTCAGCGGAGACAGTGTTTACATTGACAATAATAAGAAGATCGCCCCTGGGTGGGCTTGAACCACCAACCTTTCAGTTAACAGCCGAACGCGCTCGCCGATTGCGCCACAGAGACTGATGAGTGAGGCTTTTCTCCATTCGCACCTTTCCGGTCAAAAAATAAACATTGCTTGCATTTTCTTGCCAGTCGGCAATATTCCTACTGCTCTGAGAGCCAAGAATTACATTTCATTTTTCACAAGCTGTATGAATTTCTTGAAAAACAAGTTGTTGCAGAAAGGAAATGCATTCATGCTTTAAACTAAATCAAGCCCTATGCGGTTGTCCAAGATGGTAGTTTCTGCACAAAAAGACAGGAAGAAAGGCACAGCTGGGATGTGGAGCCCAGATCTCCAGTTAACGAGACAGGTACTTAAACCGACTCAGCTACGGTGCCGGCAGAATTCTCCTCTTTTATAGCCGCTTGGACACACCGCTCTGAGCCATCTGCGTTTACACGGAACAGGAGCCCTGACCGTAAGAGAAATGAAGAGAAATGGCTTTTATTGGGCACTTTTCATGTCCAATGCGCTTGACATCTCCCAAGGGGGACAGAGTTCATTAACGACACTTTTCCTTTCTTTCTTCTTTCTGTACACTTTGATGAAACAAAACGAGAAATCATGTAAGGGAAAACATGTAAGGGAAAACATGCACATGCACATGTCTTTTTTTCATGGAGAAAACATGCACCGGGAAATGTTGTGTTTAGAAGAAGTGAGTTAACATGAAAAGTGACCTAATTTACCGGAGCAAATGCTCACCAAGCAAGATCTGCTTTACTACTAGAGAGAAGTAGAGTGAAAGACGTGATCATTTCACGCCGCTGTGGAACGAAACGCTTTTGTCTTGGAATTCTAAATCAATTAGAAATTCAGAGCGACACATAAAGGCTTTGTCTGCTTAAAAGTGATGATTTTTTAAAACTAAAAAAAAAATGTAGAAAACACGTTTCTCACTTAGAAATTTAAGATGGGGGTGGGGTATTACTAGTAGCGGCACTGAACTCACCATGGTGCAATTAATTTACGTGACGGGCTAGTGGTTTAATGGATAACGCGTCTGATTTCAGTTTATAAGATTGTCGATTCGACTTCTACCGGGGTTGTGTGATTCAAATCAGGCTCCTCAGAAATAGATGTCTGTTATGTAAATGAACCCCACCTGAAAGCAAACGTTGGGTCTGGGTTCCTTTCTTTCCTGCATGAAATAGCAAATCGTTACAAAAAAAAAACACCAACTAATGTCCAATAGTCCAATAGTTAGTCATTTAAGTAAACATGAATATACTGTAAGGTCTTGGTACATGGGAGTGGATTTCAACCACAATTAAAAGAAGGGCAAATTATAATTACAGGCTTCAGACACTTTTTCATACAAAAGTGACCAAACACTCCCTAACTTTCAGGTTTGCTTGAACCTGTAACAGAAAAGCGGTTTGAAACTTCCATTCTCTGATGTCACTGTCTCTAAAGTCGGATGTGATGTTTCGCGGATGTCCAGTGTGCCTTTTCTCTTGTCGTGTTCAAGATGAAATGCTGCATAAGATCCTGACGGGGTGTTCTGTAACTTCATTCGGATTACCTAGGTGGTGTACAGCTAAAACCCGACTGCATGGTGTAAATTCCGGGTTCGGCACCAGCAGCACCTGCAAACACATCAGCTGACCTCGACGTGATTTGAACACGCAACCTTCTGATCTGGAGTCAGACGCGCTACCGTTGCGCCACAAGGTCACTTGCCACAAGTGCTTTTAATTCACCCAAAGAGAAAAATCAGCGTCCCTGAAAAAGATTGTTTTCATTCTCTCCTGTGAGGAGCGCCGCTCTTCCAACGAGGGTCTCTTCTTCCCAGACCACAGATTATTCTTCCCGCCCGGCTCTCTCACGGAGAGCAGACACACCGTCTCCACTAATGTGTTTACTACATCTATAGATCTGACCCCCTACAGCCCCGATATTCCTGGACAGGATATTTACCAACAGCCTGGTGAACTTCTCATCTTGACCTCTCCCAGGAGGAGCACAATTAACACAGAATCCTCTCTCCATTTAGCAAATAACACAAAACACTGTTTACCTGTCAAGACAGAAAACCAGGCTGCTCCAGGTGAGGCTTAAACTCACAACCTCGGCATGAGTCCACTGAATATGTCATTTTACATGGCCTGAACCAGGAAAGAGATTGGAAGTCAAGAAGTTATGGTTTTGTTTTAATACTTGCCTACTCTTTTAATTTTTCGGTCAAATCTTTTATTTGGGAGTACTTTCAATGGATGTTAATCTTTGTCCCGATGCACGATTCTGGGCCATGGTGTGTCTTGAATAATGTTCTTATAGGCTTCAGTTTGGAAAAGTGCGGTCTTCAGAAGCTACCGAAACCGCTAATGGTTACATAACACTTAATGCAAAAGCAACGTTCGGGTTTGAAAAAATATATTACTTGCTATGAATACAAACACTGTTACAGGAGGCGTGTTAGGGCTATTTTAGCTTAGATCATCAATTCATCTTACATTTCTTCTCCATCTATATCAACAGCGTCATCGCTACTGAGCGCTAAAGGCAGGTCCTGGCAATACAATCTTCTTTAGAAAACATTTTTAAAACTATTTCCACTACCATACATAAAGTAAAAGATACCGATTGCACGCACCTAATAAAATCTCTTATCCAGGGACGTTGTAGCTAGATGCAAATTCCAATCGAAAATGTATCAGCTTTAACATTTTCTTTTGGATCCACAGGACGATCAGCATGAGACTCAAAATATACCTGTGTTTGATTGTACAGCATAGATTGTACAGCATGTATGTTTACATTTATGTTAAAATTAAGGTAAATATATCAAAATATCAACATCCAACTTCACAGTGCTAACGTACTGTAACAGTGCTTGTCAAATTCTCAAACAAATCTGCGTTGTATTTCTAAACTCTTTTAGCAGAGGACGCAACAGGAGTATAAATGATATCTCCCGCCAGCCATTCAAAGATACTTTTCCAAGGGTGAATATGGATTTCTGGGGAGTTGCGGTGTTGATCACTATTGGACTTCCCCGGTCTCAAGTGTTGTTGTTGGACACGGGCAAAAGACTCGCATTTTCTGCAAATATAAAGAGGGTTAAGGTTTTGGCTTCAGCGGAGACAGTGTTTACATTGACAATAATAAGAAGATCGCCCCTGGGTGGGCTTGAACCACCAACCTTTCAGTTAACAGCCGAACGCGCTCGCCGATTGCGCCACAGAGACTGATGAGTGAGGCTTTTCTCCATTCGCACCTTTCCGGTCAAAAAATAAACATTGCTTGCATTTTCTTGCCAGTCGGCAATATTCCTACTGCTCTGAGAGCCAAGAATTACATTTCATTTTTCACAAGCTGTATGAATTTCTTGAAAAACAAGTTGTTGCAGAAAGGAAATGCATTCATGCTTTAAACTAAATCAAGCCCTATGCGGTTGTCCAAGATGGTAGTTTCTGCACAAAAAGACAGGAAGAAAGGCACAGCTGGGATGTGGAGCCCAGATCTCCAGTTAACGAGACAGGTACTTAAACCGACTCAGCTACGGTGCCGGCAGAATTCTCCTCTTTTATAGCCGCTTGGACACACCGCTCTGAGCCATCTGCGTTTACACGGAACAGGAGCCCTGACCGTAAGAGAAATGAAGAGAAATGGCTTTTATTGGGCACTTTTCATGTCCAATGCGCTTGACATCTCCCAAGGGGGACAGAGTTCATTAACGACACTTTTCCTTTCTTTCTTCTTTCTGTACACTTTGATGAAACAAAACGAGAAATCATGTAAGGGAAAACATGTAAGGGAAAACATGCACATGCACATGTCTTTTTTTCATGGAGAAAACATGCACCGGGAAATGTTGTGTTTAGAAGAAGTGAGTTAACATGAAAAGTGACCTAATTTACCGGAGCAAATGCTCACCAAGCAAGATCTGCTTTACTACTAGAGAGAAGTAGAGTGAAAGACGTGATCATTTCACGCCGCTGTGGAACGAAACGCTTTTGTCTTGGAATTCTAAATCAATTAGAAATTCAGAGCGACACATAAAGGCTTTGTCTGCTTAAAAGTGATGATTTTTTAAAACTAAAAAAAAAATGTAGAAAACACGTTTCTCACTTAGAAATTTAAGATGGGGGTGGGGTATTACTAGTAGCGGCACTGAACTCACCATGGTGCAATTAATTTACGTGACGGGCTAGTGGTTTAATGGATAACGCGTCTGATTTCAGTTTATAAGATTGTCGATTCGACTTCTACCGGGGTTGTGTGATTCAAATCAGGCTCCTCAGAAATAGATGTCTGTTATGTAAATGAACCCCACCTGAAAGCAAACGTTGGGTCTGGGTTCCTTTCTTTCCTGCATGAAATAGCAAATCGTTACAAAAAAAAAACACCAACTAATGTCCAATAGTCCAATAGTTAGTCATTTAAGTAAACATGAATATACTGTAAGGTCTTGGTACATGGGAGTGGATTTCAACCACAATTAAAAGAAGGGCAAATTATAATTACAGGCTTCAGACACTTTTTCATACAAAAGTGACCAAACACTCCCTAACTTTCAGGTTTGCTTGAACCTGTAACAGAAAAGCGGTTTGAAACTTCCATTCTCTGATGTCACTGTCTCTAAAGTCGGATGTGATGTTTCGCGGATGTCCAGTGTGCCTTTTCTCTTGTCGTGTTCAAGATGAAATGCTGCATAAGATCCTGACGGGGTGTTCTGTAACTTCATTCGGATTACCTAGGTGGTGTACAGCTAAAACCCGACTGCATGGTGTAAATTCCGGGTTCGGCACCAGCAGCACCTGCAAACACATCAGCTGACCTCGACGTGATTTGAACACGCAACCTTCTGATCTGGAGTCAGACGCGCTACCGTTGCGCCACAAGGTCACTTGCCACAAGTGCTTTTAATTCACCCAAAGAGAAAAATCAGCGTCCCTGAAAAAGATTGTTTTCATTCTCTCCTGTGAGGAGCGCCGCTCTTCCAACGAGGGTCTCTTCTTCCCAGACCACAGATTATTCTTCCCGCCCGGCTCTCTCACGGAGAGCAGACACACCGTCTCCACTAATGTGTTTACTACATCTATAGATCTGACCCCCTACAGCCCCGATATTCCTGGACAGGATATTTACCAACAGCCTGGTGAACTTCTCATCTTGACCTCTCCCAGGAGGAGCACAATTAACACAGAATCCTCTCTCCATTTAGCAAATAACACAAAACACTGTTTACCTGTCAAGACAGAAAACCAGGCTGCTCCAGGTGAGGCTTAAACTCACAACCTCGGCATGAGTCCACTGAATATGTCATTTTACATGGCCTGAACCAGGAAAGAGATTGGAAGTCAAGAAGTTATGGTTTTGTTTTAATACTTGCCTACTCTTTTAATTTTTCGGTCAAATCTTTTATTTGGGAGTACTTTCAATGGATGTTAATCTTTGTCCCGATGCACGATTCTGGGCCATGGTGTGTCTTGAATAATGTTCTTATAGGCTTCAGTTTGGAAAAGTGCGGTCTTCAGAAGCTACCGAAACCGCTAATGGTTACATAACACTTAATGCAAAAGCAACGTTCGGGTTTGAAAAAATATATTACTTGCTATGAATACAAACACTGTTACAGGAGGCGTGTTAGGGCTATTTTAGCTTAGATCATCAATTCATCTTACATTTCTTCTCCATCTATATCAACAGCGTCATCGCTACTGAGCGCTAAAGGCAGGTCCTGGCAATACAATCTTCTTTAGAAAACATTTTTAAAACTATTTCCACTACCATACATAAAGTAAAAGATACCGATTGCACGCACCTAATAAAATCTCTTATCCAGGGACGTTGTAGCTAGATGCAAATTCCAATCGAAAATGTATCAGCTTTAACATTTTCTTTTGGATCCACAGGACGATCAGCATGAGACTCAAAATATACCTGTGTTTGATTGTACAGCATAGATTGTACAGCATGTATGTTTACATTTATGTTAAAATTAAGGTAAATATATCAAAATATCAACATCCAACTTCACAGTGCTAACGTACTGTAACAGTGCTTGTCAAATTCTCAAACAAATCTGCGTTGTATTTCTAAACTCTTTTAGCAGAGGACGCAACAGGAGTATAAATGATATCTCCCGCCAGCCATTCAAAGATACTTTTCCAAGGGTGAATATGGATTTCTGGGGAGTTGCGGTGTTGATCACTATTGGACTTCCCCGGTCTCAAGTGTTGTTGTTGGACACGGGCAAAAGACTCGCATTTTCTGCAAATATAAAGAGGGTTAAGGTTTTGGCTTCAGCGGAGACAGTGTTTACATTGACAATAAGAAGATCGCCCCTGGGTGGGCTTGAACCACCAACCTTTCAGTTAACAGCCGAACGCGCTCGCCGATTGCGCCACAGAGACTGATGAGTGAGGCTTTTCTCCATTCGCACCTTTCCGGTCAAAAAATAAACATTGCTTGCATTTTCTTGCCAGTCGGCAATATTCCTACTGCTCTGAGAGCCAAGAATTACATTTCATTTTTCACAAGCTGTATGAATTTCTTGAAAAACAAGTTGTTGCAGAAAGGAAATGCATTCATGCTTTAAACTAAATCAAGCCCTATGCGGTTGTCCAAGATGGTAGTTTCTGCACAAAAAGACAGGAAGAAAGGCACAGCTGGGATGTGGAGCCCAGATCTCCAGTTAACGAGACAGGTACTTAAACCGACTCAGCTACGGTGCCGGCAGAATTCTCCTCTTTTATAGCCGCTTGGACACACCGCTCTGAGCCATCTGCGTTTACACGGAACAGGAGCCCTGACCGTAAGAGAAATGAAGAGAAATGGCTTTTATTGGGCACTTTTCATGTCCAATGCGCTTGACATCTCCCAAGGGGGACAGAGTTCATTAACGACACTTTTCCTTTCTTTCTTCTTTCTGTACACTTTGATGAAACAAAACGAGAAATCATGTAAGGGAAAACATGTAAGGGAAAACATGCACATGCACATGTCTTTTTTTCATGGAGAAAACATGCACCGGGAAATGTTGTGTTTAGAAGAAGTGAGTTAACATGAAAAGTGACCTAATTTACCGGAGCAAATGCTCACCAAGCAAGATCTGCTTTACTACTAGAGAGAAGTAGAGTGAAAGACGTGATCATTTCACGCCGCTGTGGAACGAAACGCTTTTGTCTTGGAATTCTAAATCAATTAGAAATTCAGAGCGACACATAAAGGCTTTGTCTGCTTAAAAGTGATGATTTTTTAAAACTAAAAAAAAAATGTAGAAAACACGTTTCTCACTTAGAAATTTAAGATGGGGGTGGGGTATTACTAGTAGCGGCACTGAACTCACCATGGTGCAATTAATTTACGTGACGGGCTAGTGGTTTAATGGATAACGCGTCTGATTTCAGTTTATAAGATTGTCGATTCGACTTCTACCGGGGTTGTGTGATTCAAATCAGGCTCCTCAGAAATAGATGTCTGTTATGTAAATGAACCCCACCTGAAAGCAAACGTTGGGTCTGGGTTCCTTTCTTTCCTGCATGAAATAGCAAATCGTTACAAAAAAAAAACACCAACTAATGTCCAATAGTCCAATAGTTAGTCATTTAAGTAAACATGAATATACTGTAAGGTCTTGGTACATGGGAGTGGATTTCAACCACAATTAAAAGAAGGGCAAATTATAATTACAGGCTTCAGACACTTTTTCATACAAAAGTGACCAAACACTCCCTAACTTTCAGGTTTGCTTGAACCTGTAACAGAAAAGCGGTTTGAAACTTCCATTCTCTGATGTCACTGTCTCTAAAGTCGGATGTGATGTTTCGCGGATGTCCAGTGTGCCTTTTCTCTTGTCGTGTTCAAGATGAAATGCTGCATAAGATCCTGACCGGGTGTTCTGTAACTTCATTCGGATTACCTAGGTGGTGTACAGCTAAAACCCAACTGCATGGTGTAAATTCCGGGTTCGGCACCAGCAGCACCTGCAAACACATCAGCTGACCTCGACGTGATTTGAACACGCAACCTTCTGATCTGGAGTCAGACGCGCTACCGTTGCGCCACAAGGTCACTTGCCACAAGTGCTTTTAATTCACCCAAAGAGAAAAATCAGCGTCCCTGAAAAAGATTGTTTTCATTCTCTCCTGTGAGGAGCGCCGCTCTTCCAACGAGGGTCTCTTCTTCCCAGACCACAGATTATTCTTCCCGCCCGGCTCTCTCACGGAGAGCAGACACACCGTCTCCACTAATGTGTTTACTACATCTATAGATCTGACCCCCTACAGCCCCGATATTCCTGGACAGGATATTTACCAACAGCCTGGTGAACTTCTCATCTTGACCTCTCCCAGGAGGAGCACAATTAACACAGAATCCTCTCTCCATTTAGCAAATAACACAAAACACTGTTTACCTGTCAAGACAGAAAACCAGGCTGCTCCAGGTGAGGCTTAAACTCACAACCTCGGCATGAGTCCACTGAATATGTCATTTTACATGGCCTGAACCAGGAAAGAGATTGGAAGTCAAGAAGTTATGGTTTTGTTTTAATACTTGCCTACTCTTTTAATTTTTCGGTCAAATCTTTTATTTGGGAGTACTTTCAATGGATGTTAATCTTTGTCCCGATGCACGATTCTGGGCCATGGTGTGTCTTGAATAATGTTCTTATAGGCTTCAGTTTGGAAAAGTGCGGTCTTCAGAAGCTACCGAAACCGCTAATGGTTACATAACACTTAATGCAAAAGCAACGTTCGGGTTTGAAAAAATATATTACTTGCTATGAATACAAACACTGTTACAGGAGGCGTGTTAGGGCTATTTTAGCTTAGATCATCAATTCATCTTACATTTCTTCTCCATCTATATCAACAGCGTCATCGCTACTGAGCGCTAAAGGCAGGTCCTGGCAATACAATCTTCTTTAGAAAACATTTTTAAAACTATTTCCACTACCATACATAAAGTAAAAGATACCGATTGCACGCACCTAATAAAATCTCTTATCCAGGGACGTTGTAGCTAGATGCAAATTCCAATCGAAAATGTATCAGCTTTAACATTTTCTTTTGGATCCACAGGACGATCAGCATGAGACTCAAAATATACCTGTGTTTGATTGTACAGCATAGATTGTACAGCATGTATGTTTACATTTATGTTAAAATTAAGGTAAATATATCAAAATATCAACATCCAACTTCACAGTGCTAACGTACTGTAACAGTGCTTGTCAAATTCTCAAACAAATCTGCGTTGTATTTCTAAACTCTTTTAGCAGAGGACGCAACAGGAGTATAAATGATATCTCCCGCCAGCCATTCAAAGATACTTTTCCAAGGGTGAATATGGATTTCTGGGGAGTTGCGGTGTTGATCACTATTGGACTTCCCCGGTCTCAAGTGTTGTTGTTGGACACGGGCAAAAGACTCGCATTTTCTGCAAATATAAAGAGGGTTAAGGTTTTGGCTTCAGCGGAGACAGTGTTTACATTGACAATAATAAGAAGATCGCCCCTGGGTGGGCTTGAACCACCAACCTTTCAGTTAACAGCCGAACGCGCTCGCCGATTGCGCCACAGAGACTGATGAGTGAGGCTTTTCTCCATTCGCACCTTTCCGGTCAAAAAATAAACATTGCTTGCATTTTCTTGCCAGTCGGCAATATTCCTACTGCTCTGAGAGCCAAGAATTACATTTCATTTTTCACAAGCTGTATGAATTTCTTGAAAAACAAGTTGTTGCAGAAAGGAAATGCATTCATGCTTTAAACTAAATCAAGCCCTATGCGGTTGTCCAAGATGGTAGTTTCTGCACAAAAAGACAGGAAGAAAGGCACAGCTGGGATGTGGAGCCCAGATCTCCAGTTAACGAGACAGGTACTTAAACCGACTCAGCTACGGTGCCGGCAGAATTCTCCTCTTTTATAGCCGCTTGGACACACCGCTCTGAGCCATCTGCGTTTACACGGAACAGGAGCCCTGACCGTAAGAGAAATGAAGAGAAATGGCTTTTATTGGGCACTTTTCATGTCCAATGCGCTTGACATCTCCCAAGGGGGACAGAGTTCATTAACGACACTTTTCCTTTCTTTCTTCTTTCTGTACACTTTGATGAAACAAAACGAGAAATCATGTAAGGGAAAACATGTAAGGGAAAACATGCACATGCACATGTCTTTTTTTCATGGAGAAAACATGCACCGGGAAATGTTGTGTTTAGAAGAAGTGAGTTAACATGAAAAGTGACCTAATTTACCGGAGCAAATGCTCACCAAGCAAGATCTGCTTTACTACTAGAGAGAAGTAGAGTGAAAGACGTGATCATTTCACGCCGCTGTGGAACGAAACGCTTTTGTCTTGGAATTCTAAATCAATTAGAAATTCAGAGCGACACATAAAGGCTTTGTCTGCTTAAAAGTGATGATTTTTTAAAACTAAAAAAAAAATGTAGAAAACACGTTTCTCACTTAGAAATTTAAGATGGGGGTGGGGTATTACTAGTAGCGGCACTGAACTCACCATGGTGCAATTAATTTACGTGACGGGCTAGTGGTTTAATGGATAACGCGTCTGATTTCAGTTTATAAGATTGTCGATTCGACTTCTACCGGGGTTGTGTGATTCAAATCAGGCTCCTCAGAAATAGATGTCTGTTATGTAAATGAACCCCACCTGAAAGCAAACGTTGGGTCTGGGTTCCTTTCTTTCCTGCATGAAATAGCAAATCGTTACAAAAAAAAAACACCAACTAATGTCCAATAGTCCAATAGTTAGTCATTTAAGTAAACATGAATATACTGTAAGGTCTTGGTACATGGGAGTGGATTTCAACCACAATTAAAAGAAGGGCAAATTATAATTACAGGCTTCAGACACTTTTTCATACAAAAGTGACCAAACACTCCCTAACTTTCAGGTTTGCTTGAACCTGTAACAGAAAAGCGGTTTGAAACTTCCATTCTCTGATGTCACTGTCTCTAAAGTCGGATGTGATGTTTCGCGGATGTGCAGTGTGCCTTTTCTCTTGTCGTGTTCAAGATGAAATGCTGCATAAGATCCTGACGGGGTGTTCTGTAACTTCATTCGGATTACCTAGGTGGTGTACAGCTAAAACCCAACTGCATGGTGTAAATTCCGGGTTCGGCACCATCAGCACCTGCAAACACATCAGTTGACCTCAACGTGATTCGAACACGCAACCTTCTGATCTGGAGTCAGACGCGCTACCGTTGCGCCACAAGGTCACTTGCCACAAGTGCTTTTAATTCACCCAAAGAGAAAAATCAGCGTCCCTGAAAAAGATTGTTTTCATTCTCTCCTGTGAGGAGCGCCGCTCTTCCAACGAGGGTCTCTTCTTCCCAGACCACAGATTATTCTTCCCGCCCGGCTCTCTCACGGAGAGCAGACACACCGTCTCCACTAATGTGTTTACTACATCTATAGATCTGACCCCCTACAGCCCCGATATTCCTGGACAGGATATTTACCAACAGCCTGGTGAACTTCTCATCTTGACCTCTCCCAGGAGGAGCACAATTAACACAGAATCCTCTCTCCATTTAGCAAATAACACAAAACACTGTTTACCTGTCAAGACAGAAAACCAGGCTGCTCCAGGTGAGGCTTAAACTCACAACCTCGGCATGAGTCCACTGAATATGTCATTTTACATGGCCTGAACCAGGAAAGAGATTGGAAGTCAAGAAGTTATGGTTTTGTTTTAATACTTGCCTACTCTTTTAATTTTTCGGTCAAATCTTTTATTTGGGAGTACTTTCAATGGATGTTAATCTTTGTCCCGATGCACGATTCTGGGCCATGGTGTGTCTTGAATAATGTTCTTATAGGCTTCAGTTTGGAAAAGTGCGGTCTTCAGAAGCTACCGAAACCGCTAATGGTTACATAACACTTAATGTAAAAGCAACGTTCGGGTTTGAAAAAATATATTACTTGCTATGAATACAAACACTGTTACAGGAGGCGTGTTAGGGCTATTTTAGCTTAGATCATCAATTCATCTTACATTTCTTCTCCATCTATATCAACAGCGTCATCGCTACTGAGCGCTAAAGGCAGGTCCTGGCAATACAATCTTCTTTAGAAAACATTTTTAAAACTATTTCCACTACCATACATAAAGTAAAAGATACCGATTGCACGCACCTAATAAAATCTCTTATCCAGGGACGTTGTAGCTAGATGCAAATTCCAATCGAAAATGTATCAGCTTTAACATTTTCTTTTGGATCCACAGGACGATCAGCATGAGACTCAAAATATACCTGTGTTTGATTGTACAGCATAGATTGTACAGCATGTATGTTTACATTTATGTTAAAATTAAGGTAAATATATCAAAATATCAACATCCAACTTCACAGTGCTAACGTACTGTAACAGTGCTTGTCAAATTCTCAAACAAATCTGCGTTGTATTTCTAAACTCTTTTAGCAGAGGACGCAACAGGAGTATAAATGATATCTCCCGCCAGCCATTCAAAGATACTTTTCCAAGGGTGAATATGGATTTCTGGGGAGTTGCGGTGTTGATCACTATTGGACTTCCCCGGTCTCAAGTGTTGTTGTTGGACACGGGCAAAAGACTCGCATTTTCTGCAAATATAAAGAGGGTTAAGGTTTTGGCTTCAGCGGAGACAGTGTTTACATTGACAATAATAAGAAGATCGCCCCTGGGTGGGCTTGAACCACCAACCTTTCAGTTAACAGCCGAACGCGCTCGCCGATTGCGCCACAGAGACTGATGAGTGAGGCTTTTCTCCATTCGCACCTTTCCGGTCAAAAAATAAACATTGCTTGCATTTTCTTGCCAGTCGGCAATATTCCTACTGCTCTGAGAGCCAAGAATTACATTTCATTTTTCACAAGCTGTATGAATTTCTTGAAAAACAAGTTGTTGCAGAAAGGAAATGCATTCATGCTTTAAACTAAATCAAGCCCTATGCGGTTGTCCAAGATGGTAGTTTCTGCACAAAAAGACAGGAAGAAAGGCACAGCTGGGATGTGGAGCCCAGATCTCCAGTTAACGAGACAGGTACTTAAACCGACTCAGCTACGGTGCCGGCAGAATTCTCCTCTTTTATAGCCGCTTGGACACACCGCTCTGAGCCATCTGCGTTTACACGGAACAGGAGCCCTGACCGTAAGAGAAATGAAGAGAAATGGCTTTTATTGGGCACTTTTCATGTCCAATGCGCTTGACATCTCCCAAGGGGGACAGAGTTCATTAACGACACTTTTCCTTTCTTTCTTCTTTCTGTACACTTTGATGAAACAAAACGAGAAATCATGTAAGGGAAAACATGCACATGCACATGTCTTTTTTTCATGGAGAAAACATGCACCGGGAAATGTTGTGTTTAGAAGAAGTGAGTTAACATGAAAAGTGACCTAATTTACCGGAGCAAATGCTCACCAAGCAAGATCTGCTTTACTACTAGAGAGAAGTAGAGTGAAAGACGTGATCATTTCACGCCGCTGTGGAACGAAACGCTTTTGTCTTGGAATTCTAAATCAATTAGAAATTCAGAGCGACACATAAAGGCTTTGTCTGCTTAAAAGTGATGATTTTTTAAAACTAAAAAAAAAATGTAGAAAACACGTTTCTCACTTAGAAATTTAAGATGGGGGTGGGGTATTACTAGTAGCGGCACTGAACTCACCATGGTGCAATTAATTTACGTGACGGGCTAGTGGTTTAATGGATAACGCGTCTGATTTCAGTTTATAAGATTGTCGATTCGACTTCTACCGGGGTTGTGTGATTCAAATCAGGCTCCTCAGAAATAGATGTCTGTTATGTAAATGAACCCCACCTGAAAGCAAACGTTGGGTCTGGGTTCCTTTCTTTCCTGCATGAAATAGCAAATCGTTACAAAAAAAAAACACCAACTAATGTCCAATAGTCCAATAGTTAGTCATTTAAGTAAACATGAATATACTGTAAGGTCTTGGTACATGGGAGTGGATTTCAACCACAATTAAAAGAAGGGCAAATTATAATTACAGGCTTCAGACACTTTTTCATACAAAAGTGACCAAACACTCCCTAACTTTCAGGTTTGCTTGAACCTGTAACAGAAAAGCGGTTTGAAACTTCCATTCTCTGATGTCACTGTCTCTAAAGTCGGATGTGATGTTTCGCGGATGTGCAGTGTGCCTTTTCTCTTGTCGTGTTCAAGATGAAATGCTGCATAAGATCCTGACGGGGTGTTCTGTAACTTCATTCGGATTACCTAGGTGGTGTACAGCTAAAACCCGACTGCATGGTGTAAATTCCGGGTTCGGCACCATCAGCACCTGCAAACACATCAGTTGACCTCAACGTGATTCGAACACGCAACCTTCTGATCTGGAGTCAGACGCGCTACCGTTGCGCCACAAGGTCACTTGCCACAAGTGCTTTTAATTCACCCAAAGAGAAAAATCAGCGTCCCTGAAAAAGATTGTTTTCATTCTCTCCTGTGAGGAGCGCCGCTCTTCCAACGAGGGTCTCTTCTTCCCAGACCACAGATTATTCTTCCCGCCCGGCTCTCTCACGGAGAGCAGACACACCGTCTCCACTAATGTGTTTACTACATCTATAGATCTGACCCCCTACAGCCCCGATATTCCTGGACAGGATATTTACCAACAGCCTGGTGAACTTCTCATCTTGACCTCTCCCAGGAGGAGCACAATTAACACAGAATCCTCTCTCCATTTAGCAAATAACACAAAACACTGTTTACCTGTCAAGACAGAAAACCAGGCTGCTCCAGGTGAGGCTTAAACTCACAACCTCGGCATGAGTCCACTGAATATGTCATTTTACATGGCCTGAACCAGGAAAGAGATTGGAAGTCAAGAAGTTATGGTTTTGTTTTAATACTTGCCTACTCTTTTAATTTTTCGGTCAAATCTTTTATTTGGGAGTACTTTCAATGGATGTTAATCTTTGTCCCGATGCACGATTCTGGGCCATGGTGTGTCTTGAATAATGTTCTTATAGGCTTCAGTTTGGAAAAGTGCGGTCTTCAGAAGCTACCGAAACCGCTAATGGTTACATAACACTTAATGCAAAAGCAACGTTCGGGTTTGAAAAAATATATTACTTGCTATGAATACAAACACTGTTACAGGAGGCGTGTTAGGGCTATTTTAGCTTAGATCATCAATTCATCTTACATTTCTTCTCCATCTATATCAACAGCGTCATCGCTACTGAGCGCTAAAGGCAGGTCCTGGCAATACAATCTTCTTTAGAAAACATTTTTAAAACTATTTCCACTACCATACATAAAGTAAAAGATACCGATTGCACGCATCTAATAAAATCTCTTATCCAGGGACGTTGTAGCTAGATGCAAATTCCAATCGAAAATGTATCAGCTTTAACATTTTCTTTTGGATCCACAGAACGATCAGCATGAGACTCAAAATATACCTGTGTTTGATTGTACAGCATAGATTGTACAGCATGTATGTTTACATTTATGTTAAAATTAAGGTAAATATATCAAAATATCAACATCCAACTTCACAGTGCTATCGTACTGTAACAGTGCTTGTCAAATTCTCAAACAAATCTGCGTTGTATTTCTAAACTCTTTTAGCAGAGGACGCAACAGGAGTATAAATGATATCTCCCGCCAGCCATTCAAAGATACTTTTCCAAGGGTGAATATGGATTTCTGGGGAGTTGCGGTGTTGATCACTATTGGACTTCCCCGGTCTCAAGTGTTGTTGTTGGACACGGGCAAAAGACTCGCATTTTCTGCAAATATAAAGAGGGTTAAGGTTTCGGCTTTAGCGGAGACAGTGTTTACATTGACAATAATAAGAAGATCGTCCCTGGGTGGGTTTAAACCACCAACCTTTCAGTTAACAGCCGAACGAGCTCGCCGATTGCGCCACAGAGACTGATGAAAGAGGCTTTCCTCCATTCGCACCTTTCCGGTCAAAAAATAAACATTGCTTGCATTTTCTTGCCAGTCGGCAATATTCCTACTGCTCTGATAGCCAAGAATTGCATTTCATTTTTCACAAGCTGTATGAATTTCTTGAAAAACAAGTTGTTGCAGAAAGGAAATGCATTCATGCTTTAAACTAAATCAAGCCCTATGCGGTTGTCCAAGATGGTAGTTTCTGCACAAAAAGACAGGAAGAAAGGCACAGCTGGGATGTGGAGCCAGGATCTCCAGTTAACGAGACAGGTACTTAAACCGACTCAGCTACGGTGCCGGCAGAATTCTCCTCTTTTATAGCCGCTTGGCCACACCGCTCTGAGCCATCTACGCCCTGAATCTGCCGGCTGAGCAAGCTGCCTCCTTTACATGGAACAGGAGCCCTGACCGTAAGAGAAATGAAGAGAAATGGCTTTTATTGGGCACTTTTCATGTCCAATGCGCTTGACATCTCCCTAGGAGGACAGAGTTCATTAACGACACTTTTCCTTTCTTTACACTTCGATGAAACAAAACAAGAAATCATGTAAGGGAAAATGTCTTTTTTCATGGAGAAAACATGCACCGGGAAATGTTGTGTTTAGAAGAAGTGAGTTAACATGAAAAGTGACTTAATTTACCGGAGCAAATGCTCACCTAGCAAGATCTGCTTTATTAAGTAGAAGTAGAGTGAAAGACGTGATCATTTCACGCCGTTGTGGAACGAAACGCTTTTGTCTTGGAATTCTAAATCAATTAGAAATTCAGAGCGACACATGCTTTGTCTGCTTAAAAGTGATGATTTTTTAAAACTAAAAAAAAATGTAGAAAACACGTTTCTCACTTAGAAATTTAAGATGGGGGGTGGGGTATTACTAATAGCGGCACTGAACTCACCATGGTGCAATTATTTGCATGACGGGCTAGTGGTTTAATGGATAACGCGTCTGATTTCGGTTTATAAGTTTGTCGATTCGACTTCTACCGGGGTTGTGTGATTCAAATCAGGCTCCTCAGAAATAGATGTCCGTTATGTAAATGAACCCCACGTGAAAGCAAACGTTGGGTCTGGGTTCCTTTCTTTCCTGCATGAAATAGCAAATCGTTACAAAAAAAAAAAACACCAACTAATGTCCAATAGTCCAATAGTTAGTCATTTAAGTAAACATGAATATACTGTAAGGTCTTGGTACATGGGAGTGGATTTCAACCACAATTAAAAAAGGGCAAATTATAATTACAGGCTTCAGACACTTTTTCATACAAAAGTGACCAAACACTTTCTAACTTTCAGGTTTGCTTGAACCTGTAAAAAAAAACAAGGTCTGAAACTTCCATTCTCTGATATCACTGTCTCTAAAGTCGGACATGATGTTTCGCAGATGTGCAGTATGCCTTTTCTATTGCCGTATCAAGATGATTCGCTGCATAAGCTCCTGACTGGTAGTTCTGTACTTTGCTGTTATTTCGTTCAGATTACTTATGTGGTGTACAGCTAAAACCCAACTGCATGGTGTAATTTCCAGGTTCAGCACCAGCAGCACCTGCAAGCACATCAGCTGACCTCAACATGATTTGAATACGCAACCTTCTGATCCAGAGTCAGACACGCTACCGTTGCACCACGAGGTCACTCGCCACGTGTGCTTTTAATTCCCCCAAAGAGAATAACAGTAATGCTAGAATAACAATAGTATTAAAACTACTACTACTACTGTTAATTCTCTAACAGTAACACTATAATTATATTTAATATTAACATGAATATGAACATTAAAACTAAAACTATCAGTAGCGCTATCATCATTAATACTCATATGAACACTAGCATTAAAACAACCAGTTGTACTCTCATTAATATTAATATGAATACACTAGTATTAGTATTTGTTGCTACCCATGATGTCACATCGCTCTTTGTGACGCGCACAGTGACATGGCGCCTGTCCCCGTGGTTACCATAGTTATGATTTATAAACACGGGAAAAAATACATGTAAACTGTTACTTACATACATTTATCAACTTATATATTTATAAGTTTTATATATTTATAAGTAATATATTTTTTTAGCTCTAGGATACAGTTACCTAAATAATAATAAGAATAATCATTGTTTAATTTCAGTTTGAACATTTTTTACATTAAACGCACTACGGTAATTGATCGATACAGTCTTTATTGACTGTTTTCTAGATATTTAAAAAAGGATCAAAACCAGAAAAAGAATCAGTACTCACCAATCGGTGAAGCTAATTGTTTATTCTACGGTTTTTTAATTGAATGAATTGGTTTTCGATAGATAAGTGATCAATAACTCTCCTCCGTGCGCACCCTGTGCCTCCCGCGGTCTTGCTCTCTGATCCAGGTGCTCAGGCTGGTGTCTGTGACGTCACAGCGCTCTTTGTAACAGAGCAGAGCGCGTCTCCGCTGGAGGAGACTCCTGTCCGAAGCCTGGGGGGCTTTTCTTACAGATATAACATCCCCCCCAAAAAACAACACACCGGGCTGTGAAGAGAAGCGAATCATAACAGTTGTAAAAGGAGAGCGACAAACCAAGGAATGAAATTCATTAAACAGGAAAAAAAACATTTTACTTCGCAGATTAATGTGTTACAAGGCGTACCCGTGTGGAGCAGTAGAGAACGAGCACAAGTCCCTGTAATAAGTGCTTTTAAATGTTTTAAACGAATCATCAGAGTATAGAAGCCAGGAGGATCAGGAACCTGATCCTGGAGGTTAAAATGTGTATCCTGGTTTTATTTCCAGCCTGCTCTCAGTTCCATAGGTAGTCTGATTACCTGTTACAATAATTCATCTAATTGTAAATTTATAAGACTGTGAGACACCTGTGAGAGACATATGAGAGCTGGTGATTCCCTGGGCTGGTGTGGAATCACACACAGACAGGTCTTCTTCTGTGTGATCTGAGTCCCACTGCTGAGAGCTACAGACTGGTCAACTGGTCACTACTGTAGACACGACCATCGGCCCATCGGCTACTAATAATCAATATACAGTGTACTGACCAAAGTGTCTCTACTTGTGTTTATTACATAAAAAGATAATTCCACACTCACGTGTGTTATAAAACATTTATAAAACATGTTTGGAGACTGACATACAGTAAAGAAAGTAATACTGAAGGGCTGGAGGTCCTGGAAAGGGTTAATAGAAGCTTCTTGCTTCTGACCTGGAACAGAGTCCACAGCTGACAGATCAGTGAGTCTTGAGCCCAGTTCACAGAGAGGAGAACCAGGAGCTCTTCTGTCTCTAAGTGGCTGTGAGGAAGGAGAAAATGGGGAGATGTGACCTGAGTCCAGGCTGTTCTGTCTGATATTATTCATGTAACAGCACTGATTGTCTGAATGTCCTCTGGTTCTGGATTGACGGATAAAAAGAAGCATGGAGCTTCTGTCCGATTGTCTCTGAGCTGTGAATCTGACTGAGAAGAGAATAATGATTTTTTATTCTGCCTCTGATAATTTTTCTCTTTGCCAAGTGGTGTTACATCCCCTTCAGAAACTCTGCACAGACTGTCAGAGTGAGAGAAAAGTAGAGAGATGGACAGATAAGAGCACACGCGGCGAGAGATACATACGTCTTGATTTACTTTGAACCAAGTGTTCATTTCCTTTGTGGAACAAGTTGTTTCTGAACTTCAAGAAATTCATACAACTTCTGAAAGATAAAATATAAGTCTTGCTAATCAGGACAGAAGAAATACCGCAAGAAAATGTCAGTGATTTTTCTCCTTTCAACGAAAAGTGGAGAAAAACAAGGGCAGTGCATCTCTGTTGGCTTGATTTAGCTTAATACAAGTATTCACTACCTTTTCTGTGGATTACAGACTGCGAAAGATGAAATAAAGTTATTGGTTATTCATGGTCAGTGCAGAAGAAATACTGCCGGCTGGCAGGAAAATGTCAGTATTTTATAATTCTTTAACTATAAATGTGTGAATGGCAAAAAGCAACGGGAGTGTGTCTCTGTGCAGCTGTTAAATGAAGGGCTGGTGGTTCAAACCCACTAAGGGACGAGCTTCAGACTGTTCTGCTGTAACCATAATCTCTGCTAAAGCTTGATGGGATTTCTTTGCAAGCCCTCTTGAAATTTGCAGGAAATATCTATTTTACTCGTGTGGAACTACAAGTAAACAATTAAGTACCTGTCAATGTCCAAGAAAACCATTTTCACGTGTGGAATTTTATCTTTAACTGGCTGTCAGGAGAATTCATTTATACACCCGTTGTATCCTAAAATATTTTAAAATTAGAACACAGATTTGTTGGAGAACTTGATAATCATTGACAATCATTCTTAAATGAGCATTATACAAATGTGCGTTGATATTTTTAATATGTACCTTAATTGTAATGTATATATATAATTGCTTTGATATGGATGTTCATTTGAAGGAATTGAGGAAACTATGAAGGATCGCAGAACAACCAAAGATACATTTGGGCATCTGCTATTGGTAAAGATTAAAGAGTACTGTAAGTGTGAAGCTTGCACACACACGAGAGAAAAATCAGTTTTAATGTACTTCATTAAACTGATGGTTTGCATAAAATGTACATAGCTCAGGATGGTTTCGATCAGTCAATCTCTGAGTTACAGGCCCAGCACAGGTCCGCTGCGCCACTCTGCTAACAGATGTCTTAGGGTGATACAACACAACTACTCTATCTTTGTTTTCTAAAAGTGCGCCCGAGATGAAAAGTTTCAACGGTAAACGCAGACGTCACTTTGAGCACTTGGTCTTTTATAGTACAAATCATCACATGCTGCTCTACATGGGCATGTCTTCAAGACCATTGTGAACCAAACCTTCTGCCAAACTGAATCTTTCGTCGTTAATTCCCAAATCTTTAATGAGAATCAGTGAAACGAAAACCAAGCCCATGTACACAGTTGCGTCCTAGCGTGAAAGAAAAATGATGTAAACATTTGAGAACTAACGAGAGTAGTCTGAACATCTCCAGCCTGTCAACTGCTCTACAAAGTGATCGCTCCCTCTACACCCACTTTATAACACTTAAAATGATTCAGGAAGCACAGCAAAGTTCTAAAACCAGCGAATGCATCTGCATACATAAAATGTCAATTTTTCAAAAGTAAAATCTTCAGCTTTGAAAGATTGTCATCTATATATTTTCGTTTTTCTCTTTTTTACATAACACGCTTTCAAGAAACAAACTGTCTGTGTATCTAGCTTTGTTAAATTAAAATCGGCACATCCCAGTGGGCAAAAGATGTAGAATATACGACTATTAAACGCATACCTTAGACGTGTAAATTTGCTCCGTAACTGGTCTAGAATTAAATTCTAATATACGTATATTGTTATACGTCAATTAGACATCTATGATTATATGTTTATTATACATAAATGGTTGGAGTTCTATTATACGGATACATTTAGAGGACTATTATACATATATAGTTAAAGGGCTATTATACATCAAAGAAAGATTTTTATAGGTGTAGAAACTAGTAAATAAAGCCAATGATTTGTTTTAGAAATGTATTCTTAAAATATACAATTATTCACACCTGAACAATATGTAGTTCAAATTATACATTATATACAATATTGTAATTAATATTTACAATTTTTGTGTACTTTAATCAAAGAGATAAAAAAGCGAATCTGTTTCATTCAGACATCGATCAAAAGCTCAATAAACGACGAAGTAGAGGTTCCTGTTCCGAATTCAGCCCACGTCTGATTGTCTTGTTTTGGCCAAGATCTGATCTTTGAATTAAGGGACTACTCTGTCTGCTTTGTAATTCAAAAATACATACAATGTCAAGTTTTTTGTAGATATAAAGGTGTTCTCTGTTTTCAAAGGATAGGTACTTAATTGGCATAATGATTTGGTATTGATTTTGTATCGTTGTATTATAAAGTTTGTGCTTTCTGTTTTTTTATCGTATTGTGAACTTATTTTTTAAACAAATGCTTACAAAGGCAAACACGGCACACATCTGTTTATACCAGTGGTGAATTGTACATTTTTATTAAGTACAAGCTACTGTGCACATCTGGGAGTATAACAGGTTCGATATAAAGTGGCAAAAATATAAAAGGGGAAAATACCCCAGACTGCGTGTAAAGCCCTCGTTGTGACTGTTTTAGATTAAAATGGTGTACTGTGCACGAAATGTTGCAGAAACACAATCTGATATTTTGATAATTATTATTTTAATAATTTGATCAAATTGAGGCCCAGGATCCAAATCTTCAGTTCTGATTTTTTTAAGTGATATCTTTCCTTCCTGTCGTGGAAGTCACACGATGTGAGCAATTGTTTTTTTTACTTTGCGATCCAAAGAGCCTCAGACGCACTGTAACCAAACCAGGATGGATTCTGCTGGGAGCAGGACTGAGCTCATTCTCACTCCCTGTGCTAAAAACAGAATTAGCTCTTCCCCGAACATCGTTTACAGCTGCTGGATGGTGCTCTGCGTCTTACTGCTCCGGCAATTACTTTGACGAAAGACAGATCACTTGTGCGCTTTTAACTTTCTCGCAGCTACGGGCGAGACTGACGCTCACGATATGAAGGCACCCGCTGGAACACATTCTCTAACTTTCACGATCGCGACAGACTTAGCTTTTTAAAAAAAAGTAGATATAGCCCTGAAAAAAGCATTAGCTTTATCAATTTTTACATTAATCTATTTTGAATCAAAGTTTGATATTTTTTTATTTTTTATTGCATTTTACATTATAATAATCATTATTGCTTACACTTATATAGCGCTGTTCTAGATACTCCACTCAATGCGCTTTACAGGTAATGGGGATTCCCCTCCACCACCACCATTCTCCTGAATGATCACAGAGAGTCAGAACCTCGGTTTTACGTCTCAGCCGAAGGATTTTTAGCGCGACACACAAACCCTTTGTCTTTTTTAGAGTGATTTTTAAACAGACATAAATGTAGAAAATGTGTTTTTTTTAGTACTGCAATAGCAGGGTCAGTGGCGTAATGAATAACGCGTCAGGCCTCGCGTCAGAAAATTATAGGTTGGCCTGCCGTCTGGCTTGTTGCGTTTATACCACTTACATTCTTTTATATCAATTAACTCCACCTGAAAGCTATAGAAAACACTTTGGGTAAGTTGTCTGTAGCCTCATGCGAATTTCGACAACTTACCCAAAACACTGTACTGTCTGGAGATCAGCTCCAGCTCTGAACTCAATTGCAATGAAAAACCATGCGTAACAAAACTGGAGAACAGCTGAACTTGTGCTCAGTTCGGTGATGAGGGTTCAGAACTGTCCTTGTTGTAATTAGCACGAACTGCACAGGCTCTGAATCAGACCATGTCAATTAGTCTGATCAGTGTAGGACACGTTAATGTAGAATTATTAATAGGTTTATTAGTTAGTTAAGGTTAACCCACCTGAACTAATGTAGAATTATTACTTGGTCTTTCTCTTGTTTGTACATAAATGAATGTCTCTGACAACTTAATGTTAGTTTTACGATGTAGGTCAGGCGTTGACATATGCACGAGTATATGAAATGTCTCACTCCTGATTCAACTCATGTTCTATAGGAGATTGGCGATTCCTCCTGTTTCTCGTACAACCATATCAGAACAGAAGCCCGTGTCACCCAGCTGTGATTCAAGATCGACTCGCATCTTTATCCCTTTTTTGTTCGTGATCATTATTTTCTTTAGTTATGATCAATATTGAACTTTTTCGAAATTAAATGACAATAATCAAACATGCAGGCAGATTTTGAAAAGTATTCGGAATTGACAGGGTGCCCCTTTGGAACAGTCGTCAGAAAATGTGAGAAAATGAAAGTTAAGTAAGCTCTCCCACAAAGCATTGAAGATTGGAATCTGAGTGTAAAAAAGCTACCCGTCTCCCAATGATAGGCAGGGATACACACCATGACTCGAATAGACTCAGCGAACTTTAACACCTATGATATTACGAGTGCTTTGCACGTGTCGAATTTCAAGAAGGAACTACTACAACAGTTGTGGACATAATTCAATACCACCGGCAAAGTCCAATGTCGGTAACTTCTGAGAAAATAATGTTCACTCATGGAATTTGGTCTTTGAATGGCTGGTGTGAAAATTCATTTATACTCCTGTTGCACCCTCAGCTGAAACATGTTAAAGTAACAACGCAGATTTGTTGGAGAACCTGACAAGAATTATTGGGTTAGCACTGTATGTATTCTTGTATATTTACTTTAATTTTAATCTAAATGTAAACATGCATGCTGTATAATCTATTGTAATTTTAAAATGTTAGCTGAGGATGCGAGGAGGGCTATTATACCTTGTGAAACACGCAAGGAACTGTAAAAAAGGCTGGTATTTGAATAAAATTGGCGATCACAAGAAAACCACAATTTATGTGGTATTATCATCAATATCCTTCAAAATCTACGTTCAAATGAAAGATTTGAAGAAACTATGAAAAAAGCAATAGTAGTAGCAGAGGATTTTGATTTTTGCTCTTCAAGTCAGTAGATCACCGTAGAGTTGCGCCCCTACAAACAGCACAAAGGATGAAACCCACCTCCTTCGTTATTGCTATGTTTGGGCCGGTGAAAGTAGCGTTTGTGCTATTGAAAGCATCTCGGAAGATGAAGGTGCAGTCACTTCCACATGATATCATTAGATCCGACGACAAGAGCTGAAGACCCCCAGTCCAAGTCAGCAATGTGAGGAAGATGGATAGGGAGGAAGGTACAGTAGTGTAGCCGAGCAGTCTAAGGCACTGGCGTTTGGGCTCCAGTCTCTCTGGGGGCGTGGGTTTGAATCCCACTGCTGCCAAATGTTAATGTTTTAAGACCTGCAATACGATCAGTAAAAACGCTTTTTGTTAGGCTGCGGGACGTGTTTAGAGATAGACTTTCTAAAAGACAGGCTTGACATCAAGGCAGAAAAAATATTTTGTTTTCTCAACAGAAATTCTCTTTGGCACGTTCAGCTTTATGTAGGGAACAACATCTGCCGAGATCACTTTTGAGGCAGTGCACATGATAGTGTACCGGCAAGTACATTTAATATTGGCTGTGGTGGTGAGCTGCTTTTGTCTGTCTTCACGCCGAATCGTTGGCAGGGGTAAAGCTTATTAAATTTTTGAACATAGCGCTCCATTAGAAGTACTTTGTTCATGATCAAAAGAGATCAGAGGATTAACTTCATGAATTCACATAGCATACCTTACAGGAAAGATTTAAAAGGGGAATTGATTGTGCTTCCTGATGTTGTTCCTGTGGTTTCTTTGGATACAAAGGTGAATGTTCTTTGACGTTCTGCTAGAGTATCCACTGGGTGGGTTTTATCAATTAGCTCGGATAGGTCATCAGTGCTCCGTCTCCGGAAAATAATCAGGACTGTTTTTTCCTGTGCTGTCTTTTAAAACATATAAGATCACGAGTTTACAGATTTCTCCAAATAACAACTATACATTTTAACCCAGCGGTTAGCATTCCTTCAATCCAATAGTTTTACTCTGGGTTAAAAGCAGGGCAATATACAGAGAGATGATATTCAAATATTTCAACGTTCTGTTGGATTACCTGTATGGAGATATCGCTCAGAATTCCTAATATGATTTTGAGTTCAGTTTTGCTTTACTACTTTCAGAGTCTTTTATTGACCTTGCTGAAGCAGAGAAGTGACATAATCACAAATGTGACCTTCCTGTGCTGCTGTTTCTGGTTAATAATGATTACTGCGAGGAAAAAAAAAACAGCTCCTTGCAACCAATGCACTCACTTGTTGAGTGGGTATTTTCCAAGCTGCTCTTCCTCAACTACAAAGTTAGTTGTCGAGCAAGGACATCTGAGAAGGAGTCTGAATCCGTCAAGAACACAGGAATTCTAATATCGCACTGCCATCTTGTGTCCAGAGGTCTGCTTTTTCCTTATTGGACTTTTTGGTGTTTAAGAACACGCTTCCTACCTCGAATGCTAGTTTCAAAAGATGTTACCGGATGACAGATTATCTTGAAAAGATTTGGGGATGCACTGGCCTTGATCAAACCCAGCTCAATTATTTGGAAGGCCCCTGTTCCACCAACACACTTCTAAGAAGCACCTGCACATTTTCGCAAACCTTTCTCTCACCTACAAACTTATGAAGACACAGACATCCAATGAAAACTAATTTGATTCACTCAAGGCTCGACTCTCTTGTTGTGATGTCGTTTTAATTAATGTTAGCTATGATAAGGTGTCATTTCTGTCTCTTAAAGTTTAAGAGTCTGCTCCTTTCTTCCTGGTATAGAAATAACATGTTCCATCTTACTTTACAAACATCACTAAAAATACATTATTCAGCTCTAACGCCTGTGTGCATCGACAAGGCATCTCAAAAGGACATTAAATAAGAACACGATCCTTCCTGTTACCATTACTGTGGTTGGAGCGTTGTTTCACCCCTTTAGGTTCTTCTACAATATTTACAGAGCTTTATCACTGGAGTTGTACAGAAAATGTGTGCGTGTGTCCTGTGGCTCAGTGTGTGATGTAGCTCAGTGGTAGAGTGCATGCTTTGCATGTATGAGGTCCCAGGTTCAATCCCTGCCATCTCCAAGTGCTTTATATTACTGTGCTCACATCGAAATCTGCTGAGTGAGAACTCTTTGCTCATGTTCATAGAGATCCAGGTTTACACAATTAAGTTCAGTCACACACGAAATGCTACAGTGTTGCTCTGCTGTTTTAAATGTACCTCCAAAGCATTTAGTTCTGTTAACTACAACAAATGATTTGAACTAATTTAACATCATCTTCAGGAAATCCAGAGAACGTCTCCACACTTGTCGTGGCTGTTGAAGAAGACACCTGTTGAATCTCACCCGGGATTTCTTGAAGGACTAAAGGACTAAACAACAACTTTTGATGATTACAAGATATTACAAGAGAAACACAACCATCCGCACAGAGGCTTGGATCCTGAATGCTTAAGTTAAAAGACAAAGCGAAGGATATGACCTGTAAACTCTCTTCATGTTTTATAGTTTATGAAATAAAATAATGTTTACTTTCTTGTAAACAATATACAAAAAGTATTTCTTGGTATGAATCCTAGCTCATTTATAGGCGGTGTTCTAGGACTTCTCGCTTCAGCAATCCTGTCAAAGCATCGTACGTTTCTACCCCATCAATATCAGCAGTGTTATCACTACCAAACGCTAAGAATAGATCCTGGCAATACTTCATGAGATCTTCTTTGGAAAATTGTTTATTTTATTTTTAAAAAATATTTTCAATACCATCCAAAAAGTCAAAAGTTTCAATTGCATGCAACTGATGAGATCTCTCTTTGATGGAAGTTATAAGTACATCCAAAACACGTTTCTTGTGGATCCAGAAGAGGATCATTATGAGGCTCAAAACATGCCTGTCTCTTCTTTTTTTTGAGGATGAATTGATTATTGAGGTGTAATCATTGGTTCAAAACCCAAATCATCTGGTATTGCTGTTGTTTCTTTGATAGTTTCTTCAAATCCTTCAATTGATCTTTGATATCGAGGGATAATATCATACAAGTTGTGGTTTTCTTTTAATCACCAATTTTATTAAAATTTCACCTTCTTTTACAGATGTCTTGCATGTATCACAAGATATAACAGTCCCCTTGGGTCCACAGGTAAAATGTTGTAAAAAGTACAACAAAAGTACAATATACTAAACAGCATTTATGGTTACATGTATATTAAAATGAAGGTACAGTGCCTTGCGAAAGTATTCGGCCCCCTTGAACTTTTCAACCTTTTGCCACATTTCAGGCTTCAAACATAAAGATATAAATTTTTTATTTTATGTGAAGAATCACCAACAAGTGGGACACAATTGTGAAGTGGAACGAAATCTATTGGATTTTTGAAACTTTTTTAACTAATAAAAAAATGAAAAGTGGGGCGTGCAAAATTATTCGGCCCCTTTACTTTCAGTGCAGCAAACTCACTCCAGAAGTTCAGCGAGGATCTCTGAATGATCCAATGTTGTCCTAAATGACTGATGGTGATAAATAGAATCCACCTGTGTGTAATCAAGTCTCTGTATAAATGCACCTGCTCTGTGATAGTCTCAAGGTTCTGTTGAAAGCGCAGAGAGCATCATGAAGACCAAGGAACACACCAGGCAGGTCCGTAATACTGTTGTGGAGAAGTTTAAAGCCGGATTTGGATACAAAAAGATTTCCCAAGCTTCAAACATCCCAAGGAGCACTGTGCAAGCGATCATCTTGAAATGGAAGGAGTATCAGACCACTGCAAATCTACCAAGACCTGGCCATCCCTCTAAACTTTCAGCTCAGACAAGGAGAAGACTGATCAGAGATGCAGCCAAGAGGCCCATGATCACTCTGGATGAACTGCAGAGAACTACAGCTGAGGTGGGAGAGTCTGTCCATAGGACAACAATCAGTCTTACACTGCACAAATCTGGCCTTTATGGAAGAGTGGCAAGAAGAAAGCCATTTCTCAAAGATATCCATAAAAAGTCTCGTCTAAAGTTTGCCACAAGCCACCTGGGAGACACCCCAAACATGTGGAAGAAGGTGCTCTGGTCAGATGAAACCAAAATCGAACTTTTTGGCCACAATGCAAAACGATATGTTTGGCGTAAAAGCAACACAGCTCATCACCCTCAACACACCATCCCCACTGTCAAACATGGTGGTGGCAGCATCATGGTTTGGGCCTGCTTTTCTTCAGCAGGGACAGGGAAGATGGTTAAAATTGAGGGGAAGATGGATGCAGCCAAATACAGGACCATTCTGGATGAAAACCTGTTGGAGTCTGCAAAAGACCTGAAACTGGGACGGAGATTTATCTTCCAACAAGACAATGATCCCAAACATACAGCAAAATCTACAAAGGAATGGTTCACAAATAAACGTATCCAGGTGTTTGAATGGCCAAGTCAAAGTCCAGACCTGAATCCAATCGAGAATCTGTGAAAAGAGCTGAAAACTGCTGTTCACAAACGCTCTCCATCCAACCTCACTGAGCTCGAGCTGTTTTGCAAGGAAGAATGGGGAAGAATTTCAGTCTCTCGATGTGCAAAACTGATAGAGACATACCCCAAGCGACTTGCAGCTGTAATCGCAGCAAAAGGTGGCTCTACAAAGTATTAACGCAAGGGGGCCGAATAATTTTGCACGCCCCACTTTTCATTTTTTTATTAGTTAAAAAAGTTTCAAAAATCCAATAGATTTCGTTCCACTTCACAATTGTGTCCCACTTGTTGGTGATTCTTCACATAAAATAAAAAATTTATATCTTTATGTTTGAAGCCTGAAATGTGGCAAAAGGTTGAAAAGTTCAAGGGGGCCGAATACTTTCGCAAGGCACTGTAATGCCGAAAAGTGAATGAAAATCTACTTTCTATTCTAAACCTCCAACTAGGAGAGAATGCCTTTACCCTGAGGATTGCACAATAAAGGAAACCTGAAAATGTTTTAATGTTCTTAAATTACAAGACTGCAAGGTCTCTTAAACAAGGTTCACATTATTTAACTAGAATTTTATCTCCAGTTCTTCTTGTCTGACATGCCTCCTCTCTCTTCCTTCCTTCAGTTACCTCTCTCTTCTTTCTCTTTGTTTATATTTTATCCTGTGAATTTAGTCTGATGACAACTCTAATAAGGAGGTAATTTGAGTAAACCAAAAGATTCACTTTGTTCCTCTGTGCTTACCAGTTCTGCAGATATGTAAACTAATATTTTTGAGACTCCTAACTTTTTTTAAGAGTCAACATTAGCTTGAATGACACCACTCCAGCCATAATGATATATATGTCTCTTTCCTAGCCCAGCACTCCCTCAGGCTAGATGAGGTAGGAGGTAATTGTATCAGCAGTGTTTATAGAAATTCACACCTGAAGAAGGCTCCACGGCCGAAACGTTGTGTTTTTTTTCTTCTTTTTTTCAGCATGGAATAAGCATGGAATAAACCTATTGTTCCTTTGCAGCCTACGCATGCTGATGCAGCTACCCACCTGAACTACTATGTTTATACGAATGTGTCTTTATCATTTGGTCCTGCCTCTCTCCTAGCCCAGCGCTCCTTAAGGCTGGTTGGAGCAGGAGGCGATTGTGCTGGGAGGCTGGAGGTTTATCACAATGGCTCCTGGGGGACAGTCTGCGATGACTCCTGGGACCTGGCAGACTCTCAGGTGGTGTGCAGGCAGCTCCGGTGTGGGACGGCCCTCAGTGCCCCAGTGCCAGCCTCCTTCAGCCAGGGAACTTGACCCATCTGGCTGGACGAGGTGGGCTGTATGGGGAACGAGTCGTCTCTGTGGGAGTGTCCTTCAGTAGGGTGGGGACAGCATGACTGTGGACACAAGGAGGATGTGAGAATCCTGTGTTCAGGTAAACGAACGAAAAAAAAAATCATCCATATTCTCAAATTCCACAACGTGGATATGGTTTGCATTTGGAGTGCTTAAATATATCCTATTGAGGAAAATTCAATGCAATACAGTTTAGTTTTATTTGTATTTTTTCAATGGACATTGTCACAAAGCAGCTTTACAGATTTCCAGGCCTGAACCAAGGCTCGAAAGGGGGAGCCTATCCTCCTCTGTTAATTAAAATGAACAGACATGGTGAAAAAGATAGTATTTTTATTTCAGTAATGTGTAGTGAGGTCCAGCAGTGTCTGGGATGTTCAGTAGTTTCCTTTGGTTGAAATTTCTCTGGGAAGTTGAGTTCGACACTAACTCCTCTGGCCGGGTGGAGCTGCGGTATGAGGGCCCCTGGGACCTGCAGGATGCCCAGGTGGTCTGCAGACAGCTGGGCTGTGGGGACGCAGTGAGTGCAGCAGTAGAGGCCTCATTCGGACCAGGGAGTGGCGCCATCTGGCTGGACGAGGTGAACTGCAGGGGCAGTGAGCTTCACCTGTGGGACTGCTGTCACTCTGGACTGAATCAGAGTGACTGTCGACACAAGGAGGATGCAGGGGTTACCTGTACAGGTGAGGAGAGTCTTAGAACTGTAGATGAACAAAGTAGGAGATTGATGGAGAAGATACACTGTTACACATATTCTATCACTGCTTAATATCTTAAGATCATCAGTCAGAAGATCGGGATGTTGTGTAGCCCTGTGTGTGTGAACAGCACTAGACTTTAATTCTGAGCAAGACACCATTCATCCTGCAATCCTACGTTTGACCTCAAGGAACACATGTAAAGATTTTTAATTTATTAAGACCACTCTGGATTCAGCTTGCTATAAAACCAAAGACAAAATAATGACAGTTCTCGTATCTCTTTTACAGGTTTGTCAGAGCCAACATCCAGTCCAGCAACAGGTACAGGTGAACAGAAATCCTCCTTGTCAGTGATAACTCCTGTCTTTCTGTCTCTTCAGATTCCCAGTGTAGCTGTAATGTCTCCTCTCCTCTCTCAGGGTGAAGATCAGTGTTTTCAGATTCCCATTGCAGATCTAGTGCCTCTCTTTCCTCTACGCACCTGATCCTGAACCATCATAGCCCCATGTGGGAAATGGGGGAGGACAGAACATTCCATCTGTCAAAGCGTACATGAGTCCAAGAGCACCTCTCCTGGTCCCTGTTCATCCATTGTCTCCCCCTTTCTCAGGCAGAACCAGGACAACACCCCAGACACAGCTGCTGGGAGGTCTATCTGCCTCGCCCCTGGTCCTCCTGCTGCTGGGGGCTCTGCTGTTCGTGGTGCTGGCTCTGTTAGTGGGGCAGCTGATCCAGAACAGGAAGCTGAGGAAAGGTAGGTAGGGAACTCTCCATCCACATAGTGACCTCTAGTGGTCAGTTCTGTCACTCACATGGAACTGATATTTATATAATTACCGTTAGGAATAAACCTGGTAGAGAAAACCATTTGAAGTTTAAGAAAGATTATCAACAATTACAGATGGAGATATCAGGAAATTTGCAAATCCAGAAGCATAACATTTATGTGCTCAAATGTCCAAAGAAGGTTTAGTAGTCAATGTTTGATCTTGTACTCTGCTCCCTTCATGTTAACCCTGAGTGTCTGTTTCCTCACACAGCCCTATCTAAGGGAGCACTCGCCCCTTATCATGATGCCATCTATGAGGAAATAGAGTACAAACTGGCCAGAGAGGGAACCTACAGTGCCCCCAGGAGAGGTGAGTGGAGAGAGTCTTCAGGTGTGATTGATCTCCACCCTCTCTGAGGACTTAAAAATTGTAGAAAATCTAACCATCCTGGTTTCTGACTGGTTTTCTCAAGAGGTGTGTTAAGGTAGATAAAGAAAATGATCACATCACTATCCCTTGGCTGCCTTATAAAAAAAGTATTTTTTAGTTTTAAACCTGTAGAGTTTACTTTCTCAACTGGTGTCAAACTAAGTGAAGAAAATCAACACAGCACGATTCTGGATCTGCCTTATAGACACAAACTCACATCCTGGCTTCTCTTCCAGTAGAGGACAGTGTGGTTGCTGACTGACTGCAGGTAATATTGATCTGTCCTCCTGTTCACAGGGAGATTCCTCTCTGATGAGCTGCCCTCTGGATACGATGATGTGGAGGACAGTGAGGGAGACCCAGTGCCAGGTGAGGGAAGATGGAGTCAGGGGGCTCAGTGTGGGAGTGAGGAGGTCTTCAGTCCAGTACTCACTCTCACCTCAAACCAGGACGCCATTTAGAGAACATATGTAGAAAATCCTGAATTATACAAATAGAACCACATGTGTTTGATACGTTATAAAGCCAGCTCTTCAGTGTTGCCTCACACTAGCCTTATCTCGGCAGATCACAGATGCTGAGCAAAACTATAGCTGGTCAATACTGGGGTAGTAAACAAGGTGCTGCTCTAATTGGTTTTGATAGAAAAGGAGACTGGGGAACAGCATGCTGTAAAAACTGCCTTTCAGATCAGATAAATCAGCGACCCTAGAGTTATAGCTTAACTATACTCCACAAAACATTTAAAATCACACTACAGTAACTTTGCAGCTCTATGGTCAAAGTAAGTCTGAGTCCGGAAGTGTAAATTCTCTGTCTCTCTGTGTGGTTCAGGAGACTCGATACCCTCTCTGAAAGAAGAGATCCCAGAGTACTATGATGATGCAGTAACTGTAGCTCAGAGCCCAGATGCATTGTCAGGTGGGTTACTTCAGTCCAGTCAAACGGGGGAAACTCTGCACCAATCTCAGTGAGTCTGACTCTCTCTTTGATCTCAGCCTCTGAATATGGAGTCTGTGTTATCCTTCACCAGTCACATGAGTCTGACTCTCTCTCTGTGATCTCAGCCCTGCACACTCAGTCTGCTCCTCTTCAGTTGCTCATAGTGTCCACATCACCACTCTCTCCAAATACAACCAACCTTTCTCTCCCCTGATGTCCTTCAACATCTTATTTTAACATTTAGGAATTGTTTGAAATATATCACTGAGGTGAATAGGATTAGAAATCAGGTTCCCTGATCTCCTGTACTTGTCTGGAGTTTTAGTTCCTTTGTGATATTAAGTTAATCAGTGTGTTCTGAGGAGCTCCAGCAGTCCGGTGCTCTAGATGGCTCAGTGCTCTGATATGTTTCACTGAATCTGTGCTCTTTGTGGTTCAGGAGAGAAGATGTCCCCTGTGACAGAAGAGGCCCCAGAGTACTATGATGATGCTGTAACTGTACCTCAGAGCCCAGATGCCTTGTCAGGTGAGTTATTTCAGTCCAGTCCCATAGAGAAACCCTGTACCAATCCCAGTGAGTCTGACTCTCTCCTCTCACTGTGCACTGCACAGTACATCACACTGAGTCTGGATTTTGGGGCTCACATTACTGCTCTCTGTCCAAATATATTCATACGACAAAATCTAGGATTAATTTTAAATTTATGACAGAAATGAATAGGAGAGGAAATCAGGTTCCCTGATCACCTGTACTTAAGAGTCTGGTGTTTTAGTCATAACATGATGTTTAGTTAATCAGTGTGTTATGATGAGCTCCAGCAGTCCTGCGCTTTAGATGAAACAGTGTTTTGATGACTGATAGTGACATTGTGCTCTGTGTGCTTTAGGAGAGCTAATGTCTTCTGTGAAAGAAGAGGCTCCAGAGTACTATGATGATGCCATCACTGTGCTCCAGAGTCCAGACACTGTGTCAGGTGAATTATTATTAATAAGATTGAGTACACCCTGTACCAGCCTGCTTTAACCTTTGTCGTTAGAAATTAGTCTTGACCTAATTTCACATCTGCAAATAAATACTAACTGGAAGAGAAGAGATCTCTGACAGGCCAGTCTGTGTCAGAATGACAGAGACATTACTGACCTGCTCTTCTGTTCACAGGGAGACTCCTCTTTGATGATACACAATCTGGGTACAGTCATGTGGGGGACAGTGAGGGAGACCCCGCTTCAGGTAAAGGGGGCTTCAGCCAGGGGGCTCAGTGTGGGCAAGGTGGTTCAGTAATGGGGAAGGTGACTCCCAGTAATCCATGTCAGTGCCACTCTCATTCAAGATAAGGGGGCATCAGGCATTTTGGGATCAATATTCGCCAGTACAGGCTGAGAGACTGTACTGGTACAAGGTTAGACTTCATAGATCAGAGTCTCATTGAAACCCAAATACTGACATACCCAGCCAATCAGATGTTTGAGGTTGATCAGCTGCTGATCTATTATGAGAGAGTGAGGTCTGGGCAGAGCAAAGCTCTGGATTCCCCAAGACCAGGAATTCTGTTCTCTGACTGCAAAAAGAATGAGTCCAGAAAATACTGTCAAAGTATTTCTTCACTGTGGTTTTAGAGCACTGGAACTTCATAAGCATAAGTGAAATCTGCACTGAACCATCAACTCTTCCTAAAAAATACAATTTGATTTAAAAAATGTCCTATTCAAGGCTTTTGACTAAATGATTGTAACAACTGTTCTGTATATTGATTTTGTAGCATCTAGGTTCATAAAGAGAGAAATTTAACTGTAGGTCGTATTCTCTTTGATTTTTAAAAAAGCGGCTACTGTATATCTCTTCTTTTGGCCTGTGTAGGTGTTCTGTAAAAGTTAAATACTTGGTGACACTTTGTAGTTTCTCTGGGTGGTTAGGAAGTAGTTGCCTAAATTTGTACAATTCATGTGTGCTGTACATTTCTTCTGTGTGTTGTTTAGTGTGAGTATTGTCATTGTTAACAAATATTTAACTCATTGTGTCTGAAATATTACTTGTTTTCCCAAAGCTGTACCAAAGAACAAAGAACTAATCTGCCTTTAACTATACCAAAAGCTTGGGTATATTCTTAGCAAAATTTTAACAATTTTTACAAGGTGGGGGCTATGATTTTTTTAATTATTAATTTATCTACTCTGTCATTTCTGATATTCACCATTTTCATAACCCCTATTTGTAATTTGTAATATTATTTCAATACCTGATTCATTTGACAAACCGTATTTCAAGTATTAATTTTGTGATACTATCTATTTCTAGCATTGTTTATAGGCAATTAATTCCTATAGATTTTAAAATCACACATATACAATTAAAAAAATGCATACTGTACCCGTGATTAAAAATTGATGGGTCCAATTTTAATGACTTGCTAAACCAAAAATATCAGCTTAGAGTGTCGTCCCTGTCCATCAGTTGTCCACTGCCTGTCTCTGACTCTGTGTCTCTGTTTCAGGTGTCCCCCACACTGGCCCTGGAGTGGACAGGGTCCTGCCCACACTGCCCTCTGAGTCTCTGCCCCTGACAGGGCTGACTACGATGATGTTGGGGACGAGTCTCAGGGAGAGGATGGGTGCTGTGAGACTGACAGGGCTGTCTGGGAGAAGCTCCTCCTGCACGTCTAGACACAGAAGAGCTCCACCAACAGAGTCACGCAGTCTTACAGCAGCTCTGAGCACTGAGACTGTCTGACACTGTCTGTGACCTGAGTCCACTTCACTCCACTGTTTCCACACTGACACTGTCTGTGACCTGAGTCCACTTCATTCCACTGTTTCCTACACAAAGGACACTGTAGACAAAACCAGACACAACATGAGACAACCTGGTATTAAAATTTCCCTACAAGAAGGCACAGAATCCCAAAATCTAAAACTTCAGAAATGTTATAACTACAGACATCTACTAAAGCATCTGGATTCAAATGACAGGAACACAGGAGAGTTAAAAGTTTGCTCAAACAATACACACTTTGATAGGTGTGACAAACTGACATTACAAAACTCATGATCATGAAAGAACGAGCCTAAAATAATATCAGAATGTTTTAGGAGTTTAGGAGGAAACTGGAGCACCTGGAGGAAACTTATGCAAACATGGGGGACAACTTACAAACTCCACACAGATAGCGCACAGGTCAGGAATGAAACACAGAGCTCCAGCACTGCATGGTAGCAATGTTAACCATGGTGCCACCTGTAAAATAAATATAATTTGTGAAACACTAAGAGATTGTGTAAAACAATATTCTATATACTTTCACTCTGGATCTTTAACAATGTATTAAACCTTTTATGTTAGGTTGCCTGGTTTTGGGGAATTTTCCAAATTAAATGAAATTAGCAATTATTAACAGAATGTATTTCTACATATCAACACTATAATAAAATATGCAAAATATTATTGAATGATTTGAGTTCTATAATACTGATACAGTAATTGTGTTTGAAATGGTGTTTTCAGTCCTGTTACTGTTATTTACAGATGTTTTTAGCACCAAAACCAGAAAATAACAGTTCAGTCTTTCCCACTTCAATCTGCATCTCTCCACTATATTCTCACCAGTGAGGAAGTTAAAGACTGGCTTCATACAAGTCACCCCACTGACCTGACATCTCCAGTTTTGTGTCCATTTCTTCTTTTATTGTTCCAGTCACTTCACAATAAAGCAACTCAGACCACTTGTATCCGCTTCCAGGAAGTAAGGACACGTATTTGCAAGAGTTTCAATTCTTAGTAAAAGCTCTAAAACACCTTCTATGCCGCACAGTGAGCAATCATGCCCTCTTCCTAAGAGGTTAGAAAAATAGATAGAAAATCAATTACTAAAACCATTTTGTCCACTTCCAGAGAGCCCACACACTTAATTGGGAGGGTTTCAATTCAGAGTAGGAAAAAAAATCTCTAAATTAAATTTTTATGCTGCACAGAGAGCACTTTCTTCTGTATGGCCAGTTAGCTCAGTTGGTTAGAGTGTGGTGCTAATAACACCAAGATTGCTTGTTCCTATACGGGCGAGGAGAGCTCCTTCTCTTCTGCCAAAACCCTTTGATCTTTCTTTCCATGGTGAAATATGATGCAAAGATACCACTTACTATAGATAGATGATTGTGTTGCAGGTGAAGAGGAAAGTGCTAAAATATTTAAAATCTCATATGTGAAGAAAAGATAGAGTGTCACTATTTGCATAAGTGAGGCTTTTAAATAATCTTTTGGAAAGACACTCAAATCCAGCCTATTAAGTCTCAGGACCAGATGATTGGCTCAATACCCAGGTGAAGATAGTCAATCAGAGAACTTAGATATAAAAAGTGTGTCTGAGTGGAAGTTTATTAGTCTTTTAAGACAGGAATTTGGGTCTCAAGTCCTTTATGGGGTGGGATGTGTCTCACTTCTGTGCTCAAATCCCAAGATTACACTCAAAGTGAGGATGAAGTGTGTTGCGGTAAATGTGATGTCAGATCAACTGCTTTTCCAGAAGCCAATGTGATATAAATTAAAGTTTTCATTTGACCGAGGATCATCGTGTGCTGAAATTGGTCCTGGAGAAGTGCATACTGTATGGCAGAAGGTTTGTGCTGTTTATAATAATAATAATAATAATAATAATAATAATAATTGCTTACACTTATATAGCGCTTTTTCTGGACACTCCACTCAAAGCGCTTTACAAGTAATGGGGATCCCCTCCACCACCACCAATGTGCAGCATCCACCTGGATATACTGTGTCAGAGTGGCCAATAGCTCCCTGTTGTTATTACAATATTTTAGATAACTAAATATTTCTTGTGCATCACTGTTCTTATAGTAGTAAAAAGTAGACGTTTTGCTATGAGAAGCTGGAATGGGTTCATGGAATGACAGTGTGACAAGCCTTGGAAAAGTGTGCCCATCTTCAAGCAATCAAATCCTATGATTAAATGATGTTCCAGCAAAAGTGCTCTGTTTTACTAAGTCATTATTTCTATGTCTTGTAGAGAAATAGGTGTTTCTATCGGTTCAGGTATAGAACACAAACACCCATTATAAGCAATTGAGCATTCATAATCCTGAATTTTAAACCCACGGAATATTTATACTTTGTATAAGTATTTGTGAATATTAGAGCTTTTAAAAAATGTTTTAACAAATTGTGTGAGCATTTTCTGTTACATCACTTTATTGTTTTGTGCATTCTGCTGACTTTTGAAAATATATATTTTTATAAAAATATTGTTGTCTTTTGAATGTATTTCTAAATGATTGTTTTTAATATAAATTGCATAAAACACAAACAACACCCATGATAAGAAATTAATAATTGATCATTCATTTTAAACTTTTTTACCGTATTAAATTATGCTAAGATTTTTTAACATACTGTTAGTATATCACTTTTTATCAAGTGTGCTTTAAATCTTTCGCTACACCATTGATATTCAGTTACACCTATTTAAAGGTATGTTGTACAAAAATATTAACCGTTTTATTATTTTTGCACGTTACTAAGATTTCCAACATACTGTACACATGCTATCTCATTCCTGCGTAGAAACGGCTGTGATCTCAGAAAACCGGAAAATCCTGACATTGTACTTCAACTGACTCTCAGTAAGTGATCCGGGTGCCAGCTAGCTCTCTAACAAGCGCGCTGTAGCGACAGAAATTACACTTTGCCTGCGTTATGCACGAAATGACGAGGCTGCATGCTCCCGTATGGTCTAGCGGTTAGTGTTCTTCAATTTCAGCAGGGTGACCCGGGTAATACTTTATTATTATTTGAAATTTATTTCTTGTATTGCCTGCTGCCTCTTGGCATTTTGCCAGTATCGGACACAGAAAACACAATGAGGACCTTACGACGTTATATGCGTATCTGTTACTGTGTGAAAGAATTAAGCGCTTTTGATAACAACCATTAATTTCAATGAGTACTGACATTTGCTCTGTTTTGAATAGTCAACACACCACACCGTGAAAGACACTAGAATCCTGATCACCACATAATTATAAGACAGCTACCTCTTCAAAGTGACGACAGCAGAACCAATCAGGCGTCGGTGTCTGACTAACTCAATCGGTAGAGCCTGAGACTCTTAATCCCAGCATCGTGGTTTCCAGCCCCTGTTGGGCACAGTGTATGTCATTTTCTTACACAAGGTTCCCCTCATCTTTAATCACCTTAAGTTACCTAGCACTAAATAGCAATGCATGTATTTGGTCCAGCTAAAGATTATCAAGAAGCAAATCTCTTTCCTTGCTTTAGTAGATGAATCAAGGACTCTGCTCTCAATGTATTTTCACCAGGCACTTGGGCAGATGAACGCAGTTAATACGTGCCACATTATAGTATGAAATTGCTTGAGCAAAACATTGTTCATTATCGCAACCATTATTGGTAGCTTAGTTCCTCTCTATTTTTTATACAGTAGTTTCTTTAAAAAAAACATGCCTGTCAGAAGGCCAAAGAAACAAGGTGAACGCGATAACCACCACGCTACGAAAACGACAGTACATCCTACTTCCAGAGCAGGATTGGAGACTCCACATTCTACAGCTCTCTAGCAATAGAGTTCCGACTAGAGAAATGGGGATAACCTCCTCTTCAGGATGTGGAAATATATTTACCGAGTCCTTTTTTTGAAGGTCAGCACTCTCTGCCAGTCACTCCTCCCCTCCTCTCTTAACACACCAAAGCGATGACTATTATTACACGTTTTTGCACTCCGCATGCTGTTTTACAGGGCTCTCTTCTGCGCTGAGCTGCTCCTTTGAAATCCAAAAGGCAACAGACGCGCTCCTATACCCGAAGTCGAACCCAGATCGCCTGGGTGCCGGCGGTTTAGAGATTACAAATAATTTAAAAATACATTAAAATGCTAATAATATGTAACAAAATGTTTAAAAAAACACGTTAACAAGACTGCAGACAGTTTTTGAAAAGGAGCTCTGTAAAATTCACAAATACTAAGACAAGGTATGAATACTCCATGGGTTTAAAATTCAGGAATATGAATAATTTCAAATTTGTAATTTGTTTACAATTGGAATTTTTATGGTTCGTATGATTTAGCGACTTTTTTACAATATGTAAAATAAAACAGTACAGCTAAATAAGAAAGCCTTAGAGCCACAGAGGAAAAAAAAACTGCGTTTAAAGTTATTTTAAAGACGAGATAATATTGCACCATAAACTCAAATGTTTGTCCTCTTTGTGGCGCTTGCTTTTTGTTGCTTTAGCTAATTTCATGCAGTTTATTTCCGACCCATGACGTAAAGAGCTTGTGTATTTACGACAAAAAGCAGGGCAACAATTTTCATCGGTCTTATTGAAACTGTTAAAAAGTAAATGACATCCTGTGTCCAAAATCCTGAGGTGACTTTCTTCCTGTCTTGTCATACAGAATGTATCATTAAGGACAATCACATAGGGCTTGATTTTGTTAAATGCAAGTACAGTATTTATTTCCTATCTTGGAACCACTTGTTTTTCAAGAAATTCAAACAATTTGTGAAATATGAAATAGAAATCTTGCTTATCGGTGCAGGAGAAATACTGCCAGTTGGCAAGAAAACGACAGCATTTTTTTTCTTTAACCAAAAACCTGCATAGGGAGATGTAGAACAAAAATCCGATTGAGACGTTTTCATTGGGGAGGAGGGTTGTGAAAGGGCAAAAAAATGTATCTGTTCCGTTACGAACGGCGAAGGTCGCAGGTGATTCACTCCTCTTGACTAGGTGGCGCTAGGAGGTGCAGTTAAGTTTATATCCGGCTGCAGAAACTCCTCTTTCTCAGCTCCGCTTCTCGGTTGTCTTGAAGCCGCATCCGCGCTAAAGAATGACGTCATCATACTGCGCGACACAGCATGTATTTCACACACGTGTGGGTGACTGAATCTTTTTCTTATCATTATTCATTATTATTTTTTAAAGACTTCAGGTTCTGAATATGTAAAGTCTCGTCGGCTGTGTTCATGCTTGAACAGAACAGGATCTGTGAAGAATAAAAATAAAGAAGCTATTCTGTTTAAACTTCGGAAGTGAGCCTTTGTTTCTGACCGACTCTGAAGAAGGATGGCGGAGTGCTTGTTAAATCTGCAAACCCAGCTTGACTCTTTCATGCAGGTTTTGCTCAAATCGATCGTGTATGAAGTTTCAGAAGTTTTCCGAAACAGGATTTCTGACTCTGAGGACGAGTTTCAAGACAAACTCCGCAGCGTCTCCCAGATTCTGGTGAGACGGGCCGTATTTAAAATCACACAGTGTGTGGAGGACAGTGTCGGGAGTGAAATGGCGCAGCTGAAGAAGGAAAACGAGAGCCTGAAGTGGAGATTTCAGCTGTGGGAGAAGGATTCGGGAGCAAGAGGAGATCAGGGACAGACAGATCGTGTTGGACACACGCTTCTCTGTGAAGTCACTGCAGAAATAAAAGAAGAAATGTTGTCAGGTCAGTGTGGTGACTTGTATGAAGTCAGAGTGTGTGTGTGTGTTAAAAACCAGTGTATATAACTGACTCACTGGTGAGATTTTTTAAATAACAAACTTTATTTTAAAGAAAACATCTCACAATAGTGAACATTCTCATTCTCATTATCAGTACGCATTCTAACAAAGTATCTAACAAAGTAACAAAGTATCAAACTGTCATCAAATAAACTTTCCGAAAGAGGTGAGAGTATAGTGGAGAGATGCAGAGTGACGTGGGAAAGACTTGTGTGATGTAGCAACGGGATTCTTTATTGGAAACTGAACTGTTTTGTCCGGTTACGGTGCTGAAAACACCTCGTTCACATTCAACAATTGTTCCACTGAATCAATTTGTAATCCAACGTCATTAGGAAACAACATTTATAAATATTGTATTCACGTTGTATCGGACTAGATTTTTTTTATTTAAACTAATGATTGTGTAAATAAAAAATATTTTGATTGGTTTAGATATTACCGTCCTCCAGGGTCTGTGTCTGTATTAACTCCTCTGGAATATTAATCCGGTGTGTCTGTATTAACCTCTCTCTCTCTCTCTCTCTCTCTCTCTCTCTCTCTCTCTCTCTCTAAGTGCATTGTTTATGTACTGTGCAGTAAGTGTGTGTGAATCAACCCCTCTCTCTCTCAGTGCAGTGTTAATGTACTGTAGTGTCCAGAAAGTGTCTGTATTAACCTCTCTCTCATTGCAGTGTTTATATGCTGTAGTGTCCAGTCAATGTGTCCGTGTTCACCCCTCTCTCTGTGCAGTTTTAAACTACTGTAATGTGTGGTCAGTGTGTCTGTATTAATTCCTCTCTTTCTCAATGCAGTGTTAATGTACTGTAGTGTCCAGTCAGTGTGTTTGTATTTATCCCCCTCTCTCTGAGCACTGTTAATGTACGGTCTGTATAAATGCCTCTGTCTCAGTGTAGTGTTAATGTACTGTAGTGTCAAGTCAGCATGTCTGTATAAACCCCTTTCAGTGCAGTGTCCAGTCAGTATGTATCTATTAACACCTCTCTGTCAGTGCAGTGTTAATGTACTGTTATGTCCAATCATTGTCTGTATTTACCTCTCTCTCTCAGTGCATTGTTAATGTGCTGTAGTGTCCAGTCAGTGTCTGTATTAACCCCTCTCTCTCAGTATAATGTTAATGCACTGTAGTGTCCAGTTATTCAGTGTGTCTGTATTAACCCCTTTCTCTCTCAGTGCAGTGTTAATGTACTGTAGTGTCCAGTCAATGTGTCTGTATTAACCCCTCTCTCTCAGTGCACTGTTAAAGTAAATGTAACGTGATTGTGATATTATTACAGCAGACTTACTTTTTACATGGTAGTTAGGGTTTTGACAAAGCTAAATCAGAACACCCCCTTATTCCGTTATGTTTAAACAACCCAAATTGATTGTCAGTGTACTAGTACGCATGTGTGTGGTTTAAAGCTTTTTAGATCACATGGGCTCAGCTATCACTACTTTGCTGATGATACTCAAATATACATTCATACCAAACCTGACGCTAATGTGTCTGTCTCTATTCTATTTAGTTGCATCTCCCATATAAAATCTTGGATGACTCAAAATGTCCTTCATCTTAACTGTGACAAAACTGAAGTCATGCTTATTGGCACCACCCATCAACTTTATAAAACCAATGCTGTAACTCTATCTGTAGATAATCTTATACTTGAGCTTCAGTCTATATTGAAAAACTTAGGGATGCTATTTGACGTTTGACCCATATGTGCAGCAAAAATATTGCTCCACTACGCCCTATGTTATCACTAACTGTGGCTGAAAAGTGTTGTCTAATCTTGAATCGACTACTGTAATGCTGTACTCTCTGGAGATTCTAAATCCACATTGAACAAACTCCAGTATGTCCATAATTCGGCAGCCAGAATCCTGACCAGGTCTAGAAGAAGTGTTCACATTATTCCTATCCTGGAGTCCTTGCACTGGCTTCCTGTCAAGTTGCATGTCGACTTAACAATCCTCCTGCTCACCTATAAGGCTCTCCATGGCTTGGCACCTCAGTACCTGTCTGGTTTATCACCCTACTCCCCACGTCACAACCTTCACTCTTCTAATTGTGGTCTCCTATCTGTCCCCCAGTCCGTCTATAATCAATGGGTGACATGGCCTTCTCCTGTTAGCTCTGGAACTCTCTCCCTAAGGATATCAGAGAGTCACCTTCTCTAAACTCCTTCAAATCCAGATTCAAAACCTTCTTCTTTAGAAGACCCTTCATTGAACTGTTCTTTACTTCTCTGCTCCTACTGTATTTAGTACCACCATCTACTGTCTCCTCTAACTGTGTGTTCTCATCGTGCTTATTTGTGTATTTTTTGTTGTTGGCATTCTGTAAAATGCTTTGAGAAGCCACCTTTAAAGGTGCTATATAAAATAATGTTTTTTATTATTATTATAAAGATTTTATCTTGTTCTGTGTTTACAGGCTCAGAGGCCAGTGCTCTCTCTGAGGCTGGGGAAAGGGCTCCTCTTGAACAGAAGCATAGTGCGGAGGAGTGGGGCTCCAGTCTGATGCAGGAGACAGAGCTCGTTGCTCCAGAAGGGAAAAAGACTCTCAGTGAGCAGCACACAGAGAGCAGACAGATTGTTGAGGTTCTGGACTCTGTGCCCATGATGAAAATGGAGTCTGAGAGTGAGACACCTGGACTCTTAGTATGTGATGATTTTACAGAGAAGATGAATAATCTGTACTCAAAAAAATATTACACAAGTTTGTAATGAACTAGGCTGTTTCTCTGTAGAAGAGCACAAAGAAGAACTGGGTGAGTTTAATCTTACAGAGCAGGACATGGATCCCCAGTTGTTTGACCCTGCAGAGCAGCAGACTGATGTACCTGGTGAAGAAAACAATACTGAGTCACAGCACACTGAGAAGAGTCAGTACAGGGAGGAGCAACAGCAGCTCCTACAGGGCTTGATAATAATTAGGCCTTGTTCTGTTCAAGTGGAGAGACTGTCATTGCAGAGTCTCAAACAACCATATGATCCCTTAGTATCTGATGACTTTACACACAGGTTTAATGATCTGGTTACTGAGAAAATTGTTGAAAGTTTTAATGAACTGGAGAGTATGTCTGTTCTTCGGCAAAGAGAGGAACAACTGAATGAACTGGATGGTTTTAGTCTCAGAGAGCTGGAGAAGGAGCCCCAGATGATTCACACTGCTGAGCAGCACACTGAGGGACAAGGTGGAGAAAACAAATCTCAGTTTCACCACACAGAGCAAGATCATTCCATGGAGCATTTTCAGAATAAGAGACCACAGCACGATCAAAGGATGAGGAAGAATCACTCAAGGCCTTGCTCAGATGGAGTGGACAAACTGCCATTATGGCACAGGGAGGAGCAGCGTTTCTGTCAGTCTAGCATTTCAAAACCCTACCAGCACCTTCACACAGGAGAGAGACCTTTCAGCTGCAGTCAGTGTGGGAAGAGTTTTAGTCGGTCACGTAACTTAATAAACCACCAGCGCATTCACACGGGAGAGAGACCGTTCAGCTGCAGTCAGTGTGTGAAGAGTTTTAGTCACTCGCACCACTTAAAACGACATCAGCGCATTCACACAGGAGAGAGACCTTTCAGCTGCAGTCAGTGTGGGAAGAGTTTTAGTCGGTCAAGTAGCTTAATAGCCCACCAGCGCATTCACACAGGAGAGAGACCATTCAGCTGCAGTCAGTGTGGGAAGAGTTTTATTCGGTCAGGTGACTTAAAAACCCACCAGCGCATTCACACAGGAGAGAGACCATTCAGCTGCAGTCAGTGTGGGAAGAGTTTTAGTCGGTCAAGTAGCTTAATAGCCCACCAGCGCATTCACACAGGAGAGAGACCATTCAGCTGCAGTCAGTGTGGGAAGAGTTTTATTCGGTCAGGTCACTTAAAAACCCACCAGCGCATTCACACAGGAGAGAGACCATTCAGCTGAAGTCAGCGAGGGAAGAGTTTTAGTCAGATAAGCCACTTGCAATCTCACCAGCACATTCACATAGGAGAGTAACCATTCAGGTGCAGTCAGTGTGGGAAGAGTTTTATACAATCACATGACTTAAAAATGCACCAGCGCATTCACACAGGAGAGAAACCATTCCGCTGCAGTTAAGAGTGGGTTTTTTTTCCAGTCGGGTGACTTAAAAACACCAATCTAGTCACCAGGTCAGTTATCAGTCAAGTAAACTAAAATGTCTTTCAGTGCAAGTAGGCATGTGACATCCGAAGAAGGCTCCACAGCCGAAACATTTATTTTCTTCTCTTTTCAGCATGGAGCAAACCTTTACTTTACTAAAATATCTATTAGTCACAGTCACTTTGTACTCACCCACTTTTGAGTTCATCTGGTCAATTAAATTATGACTATACTCTTATTTACGATTGACTAAAATAGAAATAGCTCTTGTCACAGAGTCTAATTTATGTGTATAATAAAATGTTTTTAGTTTTATTCAATTTTAAAATGAATGAGGTCTAAATTGAATAAATTTCATTGTCAATTGAATTGAATTCCTTATAGTCTTGGAATGTTAATTTTAGTCCTGTTTAATTTTCCAATTAAGACTGTTCTCATTGGATAAGCTTGTAATTGTGTTACAGCTTTTAACTTACCATGTTATACACAGAATGTGTATAAAACAGATTAAGATCCTTAACCGTCACTCTTAAGGAAAAAAAGTCACACAGCTGATTAAATTCTACAAACAAAAGCTCAAAGTCTTTGTTGCACAATCTAAAGTGTATTTTCCCCAGAGAGGATATATATCAAATACAAGAAATATTTATACAATAAAGGGTAAATAATAAAGAACAAGATATCGTATGAATTAGCAATAATTCTATAATAGACATTTTTTTCAATGCAACTATTTTTTTAACAAGACAAGCAATATATACAGTGCCTTCAGAAAGTATTCATGCCCCATTGTTTATAATGTTAAAATGAAATTAAATATTTATAGTTCTTAAGTCATCTATTAAATAAAAATGGAAAATTACTTAATTTATAAGTATTCATTCCTTTTGTTTTAACAACCTAATTTGGGTCAATTATCTTGAGAGGTCACACTAAATTATGTTAACAAGGTACACCTGTGTTCCTTTCAAGTTCACCGGTGTTCACTTGCTTGATAAATTGCACAATAAATATCACTGACTGTGAGGTCTCACAACTAAAACAGCAGATCAGATCAGTCCTGCTGTCATGAGGACCAAGGAGCTGCCTGTGGAGCTTTGAGATAAAGTTGTTAGGAGGAGAAAAGCTGGAGAAGGTTATAAAAAGATTGGCAAAGCTTGAATCTTCCTAGGAGCCCCGTGAAGTCCATTGTAACTGAAGTGGGACATGTGTATATATCTCACTTATCCAGCATCACAGTATCACCACTTAAGCACACTGTGAGAGGTGTTGATGGGGTCTGTTAATCTAGCCTCAAACAAAAGTTAAACTAAGATGCCATAAAGCTGACCTGCTTTAGCAGCCCCAGTGGCTTAATGCTACATAATTAAAAACAGGAACAACACCCACAAACAGGATAAACCAGACCAATGTCTGCTGCATATCAAAGGACAGAACCTAGAGCAAGACAGAGTAGGACAAGAAGTAATTACGTATCAAAGAACAGGAGAAGCACTCAGGTGGTGAAACAAACTTTCTTCTGACTGTATATAAGAACTGAGAAACCCTTGCGGTTTGTCTGTTCTGTGGGGCAGACCCAGCACGCAATGTCAGACTTATTGAGCTCAATAAAACTGAATCTGCACAAGACCGTGTCCTGCTCCTCTGATGAAGAATTTCCCACAACAGTTGGCGTAGTCGACAGGATTCTCCAAGTCTTCGGTAATTCCCAGACAGCACACAGGGTGAGTATATTTTTTATGTTACCACACAATTAGGTTACCGAAAAGGAAGGACCTGAAACATACAGAGAATATAAAGAATCATTTATTGGGAAAAGAGTAAGGACACGCCTCTGAGATTCAGGGTAAAAATCCCTTAACCGAGACAAGACACAATTCCTCTGAGCTTGGTTTTGAAACCAAGACAAGACATGGTTCCTCTGAGCTCTGGGCGGGTCTCTAAACCAGGGAGCTTTCCCCCTGGGGTGAAGCAAAGTCCCTAAACGGAACAAGGTGAGCTAAGCGACGATATTGTGCCAGCAAGATTCCCTCTGAGTCCAGACAGGCACCCCTAAGGAAGCTAAGGTTAATAATATTATTAAGATTATATTATTAACAATATAAGTATAGACCAGTTGTGCTAGCAGTTTAATCACCAGTGACTGCTGAACTGAGTGTTAAATGAGGAGTTGGCCCTGCACGCTAACACCAGACTCATATTCACTGACTGCTTCACAAGGGTACTTGTAAGTGTGCTGGCAGCTCCGCTGGCAGCACTGATAAATCTGGAGATGGTATCTAGTCCAGATAAAAAATCTCAGGGTCGTGGGTTGGAGCTTGACCTTGGGCAAGGTGTATTTTCTGAGGGAAAGAAAGCTCCCCTTCATCCTTGACCAATTTTCATTTTATTGGTACCTACCACAAATCGATAATCAAGGTCCATCTGAACATTACCTAAAAGCAAATGTCTTTCCGTGTTTGAGTATCTAAATTACTGAAGCCAATGCTGCCATCAAGGAAAAAAATCCTGAGTTATGTAGTTTTGAGACTCTAAATATCGGACATTCAGTTTGAAGTGGTACAATGGATTCCAGGACACATTAGTTCTTTATTCAGGATATATATGAGTGTGCTAATGGTTAAAACTGTGTTTACATGAGGTACAAACGGTAACCTTTTCATTCCGAGAAGAAAGTCAGTCTGTGCGTATTTCTCAGCGTGCGCAGTGTCAGGAACACTAAACCCACAGTGACAGCAAACCTATCGATAGCCTGTAGGTACTGCCATTGCAAATGTAACAGGTTGTTCATACACACATATGATATCATTTCTATCTCGCAATTAGGAGATAATTTGGTATTTCTTAATTAAGAGAACTCTTAATTAGAAACTCCTTGGTGGCAACAATACGCTTCCACAATAAATCATAGACTCTTCTTTCAAAATAGCTGCACCAGGCACTTGGACACAGATAAACACAGGGATTTAAAATTCAGGAATATGAATGGTCAATTGCTTACAGTTGGGTTTTTTATGTTTCGTATTTAGCGATTTGTGTATCAATCTTTTAACAATTCATTAAAATGCTAACAATATGTAAAATAAAAACAACAGCAACGTTAAATGCTGGGGAGACGGGTAGTTTTTTTTTACAATCAGATTCCAATCTCTAATGCTGTGTGTGAGAGCTTGTAATGTAACTTTCCTTTTCTCACATTTTCTGACAACTATTCCAAAGGGGCACCCTGTCAACTCCTAATACTTTTTAAAAAGTCTGCCTGCATGTTTGATTTTTGTCGTTTTATTTAGAAAAAGTTCAATATTGATCATAACTAAAGAAAATTAGGATCAGGAATAAAAAAAGGGGCTAAAGATATGAGTCGCTCTTGAATCAGAGCTGGGTGACACGGGCTTCTGTTCTGATATAGTTGTACGAGAAGCAGGAGGAATCGCTTCTCTCCTATAGAACATGAGCTGAATCAGGAGGGAGACATTTCCTATACTCGTGCATATGTCAACGTTTGACCTACATCGTAAAACTAAAACTAAATTAAAAACTAACATTAAGTTGTCAGAGACATTCATTTATATACGAACAAGAGACAAAGTAATAATTCTACATTAACTTGTCCTACACTGATCAGACTAATTGAAATGTATGGATGCCCGTTTCCGCCAGGGAGTAAAAAAAACGCGCTATGGTATCTCAGGATTCTGACTTAGTAACTCAGAATTCCAACTTTATATCTCAGAATTGCAAATTAAAAACTCAGAATTGCGACTTTATATCTCGTAATTTTGACTTTATATCTCACATTCGCGATTTCGAAATAGCCCATATTTCATTGTCTGTCCTTTAGTTATTGTAACGGATTCGGGTTCTAAGGGCTTGTGCCCTCACCACTCCCACCCTAGTTCGTGCCTCACTGCATTGCCTCGAACCCAGGTCTTGCCAGTTGAGCTTAAGAACACTTTCTTTAGCCCCGGCGGCCAGCATCCCTGTTATGCGCAGGGGAGGGCGGTGCCATCACCACACTGCAACCAGATCGTACAAATTGTATGTTGCAAAGGAACAAGTAATAGGTTTATTCAATGCTGAAAAAAAAGAAAGAAAACACAACGATCATAGGATCTATAGGCCTGAAGACTTGATAAAAATCAAATTAATTACACTAATTTTTATGGAATCCCATTTCTGCCGTGAGGCTTCCATAGTACCCGGATGGAATAGCGGCTTTTAAAAAAAATATTTAAACACCAAAAATACAAAAACGGACACAGAATATGAAATAAGATACAGAAGCGGCGAGGGCACAAGCCCTAGAACCTGAATTCATTACAATAACAAAAGAACAGACAATGAAATATGGGCTATTTCGAAGTCGCAAATGTGAGATATAAAGTCAGAATTCTGAGTGTTTAAGTCGCAATTACAAGATATAAATTCGGAATTCTGAGTTTCTAAGTCGCAATTCTGAGATACCATAGTTTTTTTTTTACTCCCTGGTGGAAACGGGCTTCCATAGGTTCTCAGTGCTGCGAAGCAAAAGCAATCTGAAAAATCAGACAAATTATTATCAGATCATGTCAAAAGCTGATCAGTATTTCTTAACTGGGAAGCAAAGAAATGCTTGTATTACACATTTTAATATGACATGCAAAAATGAAAAATAGTAAAATTATTTTAATTGCGTTACATGTTGATAGAACAGCCCCCTCGATAAAGGAAAGTGTGGACGGATGTGTCACATTTTCCGTACTCTATCTGACAGCGAGTTTAACACACTGTCCTCGGAAATTAGAAACGAACAATAAATTAATCTGAGCCAAATCTACTTGTGTGGGTGATTTTATTCTGTCTAAATTGCGTGGAACTCCTCCACTGAGGTCAGATACACACGGTGTTCAGGCGGCTTCACGGAGTCCCGCCTCATACTGGAAGCAGGTTCTAATTAGACGCTGAGAACAATCCGGGTCTCTGTGTGTAATTGATTGTGTTGATTGAGCGGTAGTGTGACCAGGTTTATGGTAGCAGGTCCTGCCAGTGTAAAAACCTAGTCACCGCGTTCATACTTTATGCTCTCTTGCTTCAACACAGTTTGGTGGTTTACTTGTCTTACTCCTGTAGCAGTTTGCCGGGACGTCAATTTGGCGATGAGCTCATTTTCTTTGTGCTGTGCCCGCACTGATCTCTGCCGGGCCGGCTGGCTGGGACTCTCGGGAATTAGCGCTCCAGGCCAACTTCCCGGCTCTCGAAGACGCAGCCCAGTTGGAGGACTTGAGCCTGGCAGATGCGCCCTCCAAAGACCTGTCTGCAAGCGAGAACAACTCGCAGTCCTCGGCTCCCGACCACCGCTGCCTTCCCGTGTCCAGAGATGCGCACTCGCCCTACTTCAACAAGGAGAAGATGAACCCCGAAGCCGGCAGCCGGCCCTTACCCGCCTACGTCAAGAGCGTCCTGTTCCCTCCCCAGCGAGGGCGGCAGGCGGCTCACCCGGCCATCGGGGGCACCCGAGGGTCAGTGGGAGTGACAATGAGCTCAATCCAGCTCCCAACAGAATCCATTCTGGTTTGTTTACTGTCAGACTATGTGTCTAAGGCTCTTTGGATTCCAACGTGAACAAAAGAACAAAAACAACTGCTCACATCGTGTGATTTCTACTAGAGGAAGGGAAGATATCACCTTAGAAAAAATCAGAACTTAATATTTGGATCTGGAGCCCCAAACTTATCAAATTATTAAAATATCAGATTGTGTTTCTGTAACATTTCGTGCACAATACGCCATATTTAACAAGAAAACAACAGTCACAACGAGGCCTTTACACGCAGCCTGGGGTATTTTCCCCTTTTATATTTTTGCCACTTCATATCGAACCTGTTATTTTCCCAAAAGTGAACAGTAGCTTGTACTTAAAAAAATTTACAATTCACCGCTGCTATAAACAGATGTGTGCCTTGTTTGCCTTTGTAAGCATTTGTTTATAAAATAAGTTCACAATACGTTAAAAACACAAAAAGCACAAACTTAATAATACAACGATACAAAATCAAAACCAAATCATAAAGCCAATTAAGTACCTATCCTTTGAAAACAGAGAACACCTTTATATACAATATATACAATATATACATATATGTCAAGTTCTCCAACAAATCTGTGTTCTTATTTTAAAATATTTTTGATAAGGATACAATGGGTGTATAAATGAATTCTCCGGAGTGCCAATTGAAGATACAATTCCACATGTGAAAATGGTTTTCTTGGACATTGACTTAAGTACTTAATCGTTTACTTGTTGTAGTTCCACACGAGTAAACCACGCACATTTCCAACAAAGTTCAAGAGGGTTAAGGTTTTGCGTAGAAATCCCATCAATTTTTTTGCGGAGATAATCTGAAGCGCGTTCCTGAGTGTGCTTGAACCACCAGCCCTTTGTTTAACAGCTGCACAGAGACACACTCCCATTGCTTTTCACCATTCATGTGTTTGTAGTTAAAAGAAAATACTGGCATTTTCCTTCCAGCAGGGAGTATTTCTTCTGCACTGACCAGTGTAACCAAGAACTTCATTTAAACTTGCGCAGGCTGTAATCTACAGAAAAGGAAGTGAATACTTGTATTAAGCTAAATCAAGCCGACAGAGATGCACTGCCGTTGTTTTTCTCCACTTTTCGTTAAAAGGATAAAAAAATCACTGGCATTTACTTGCAGTATTTCTTCTGTCCTGCTAAGGAAGATTTGTATTTTATCTTGTAGAAATTTTATGAATTTCCTGAAGTTCGGAAACAGCTTGTTCCAGAAAGGAAATGAACACTTGTTTCAAAGTAAATCAAGACGTATATCTCTCTCGTTGCGTGTGCTCTTATCTGTCCATCTCTCTCCTCTTCTCTCTGGCAATCTGTGCAGAGTATCTGAAGGGGATGTAACACCACTTGGCAATGAAGAAAAATTCTCAGAGGCAGAATAAAAAATATTATTCTCTTCTCAGTCAGATTCACAGCTCAGACTCACACTTGGACAGAAGTTCATCTCCATACTGTTCTCTATCCTGACAACCCAGAACCAGAGTATATTCAGGCAATCAGTGCTGCTACATGAATAATATCAGACAGAACAGCCTAGACTCAGGTCTAATCTCTGGGCTCAGGGGGTCACTGATCTGGTAGCAGTGGGCTCTGTTCCAGGTCAGAAGCAAGAATATTCTATTAACCCTTTCCAGGACCTCAAGGCATTCGGTATTACTGTACTTTCTTTACTGTATATCAGCCTCCAAACACGTTTTACAAATGTTTTATAACACACGTGAGTGTGGAATTACCTTAGTTTTTATGTAATAAACACCAGTAGTGACACTCTGGTCAGTATATTGATAATTAGTAGTTGATGATCCGATGGTCATGTCTACAATAGTGACTAGTTGACCAGTCTGTAGCTCTGAGCAGTGGAACTCGGATCACACAGAAGATTCCACACCAGCCCTGGGATTCAGCTGCTCTCACAAGTGTCTAACAGTCTTCTAAATTTACAATTAGATTAATTATTGTAACAGTTACACAGTTAATGTAAACCATCAGACTACCTGTGGAACTGAGAGCAGGCTGGAAATGAAGCCAGGATACACATTTTAACCTCCAGGAACAGGAGTCTGTTCCTCCTGGCTCCTATACTCTAATGATTCGTTTAAAACATTAAAAAATTATTACAGGGACTTGTGCTAGTTCTCTACTGCTCCACACGGGTACGCTTTGTAACACATTAATCTGCGAAGTAAACTATTTTTTTTCCTGTTTAATGAATTTCATTCCTTGGTTTGTCACTCTCCTTTTGCAACTGTTATGATTCGCTTCTCTTCACAACCCGGTGCGTTCTTTTTTTTTTTGGGGGGGGGGGGGGGGGGGTGTTATATGTGTAAGAAAAGCCCCCCGGGCTCCAGACAGGAGTCTCCTCCGGCTGAGGCGCTCTGCTCCATCAGAAAGAGCGCTGTGACGTCACAGACACCAGCAAGAGCTCCGGGATCAGAGAGCGACCACGGGAGGCGGGCGGGGTGCACGGAGGAGAGTTATTGATCACTTATCTATCGACAACCAATTAATTCACCTGAAGAACCGTAGAATCAACGATTAACTTCACCGATTGGTGAGTACTGATTCTTTTTCCGTTCTTGACCCTGTTTTAAATATCTAGAAAACAGTCAAAAAAGACTGTATCGATCAATTACCATAGTGCGTTTAGTCTTAAAAATGTTCAAACTGAAATAAAACAATGATTATTCATATAATTATTTAGGTAACTGTATCCTAGAGCTAGAAAATTATATTCCAAGTTGATGAATGTATGTAAGTAACAGTTTACATGCATTTTTTCCACTGTTTATAAATCATAAGTATGGTAACCACGGCGACAGGCGCCACGTCACTGTATGCGCCTAGGTGTCTCGCTTTTGTCACAAAGAGCAATGTGACGTCATGGGTAGCAGCTAGTACTAATCCTAGTGTATTCATGTTAATATTAATTATAATTATATTGTTACTGTTAAGAGTATTAACAGTAGTAGTACTGTTAGTTTTAATGATAGCTTCACTGTTATTATATGTAGTTTGTGTCAGTGGTAGTGATAATGATAGTGTATGTATTAGTGATAGTGTTACTGTTGTAATATGAGTAGTATTTGTGTTAATGTTAGTTATTGTGTATCTGTAGATACTGGACAGATAGCCCTCCTGCACATCAAACAGTCCGAGTGACTGTTAGTGTCAGTTAGTGTTTACTGACCGTTGACAATGTACAACTATTTCTTAGGGCCAAGTTAAGTAAGCGAACACTTTCGCTTACTTAACTGACAAGCTCCGCAAGTTGGTGTGTTGAAAGCACCAGTAGTTCACAAAACTGAGAAATGCTTTGCTGGAGAAGCGCCACGTTGCCTAATGTTGCCTAAACGGATCGCGGAAATCAAATATTCGGATCGATTTAGAGTGTGCTTTACAGCCTTTGTGTAATATTTTAAATTGTTTTTAAAAAGTGTGTACTGTGTACTACGTTAAGGACTAGCTATTGCGGTAGAATATGGAGGTCATCTCCAGCTCTGAGCTCAACTGCAACAACAAGTCCTGCTGAACAAAGTCAGAGTTCAGCTGAACGTGTGCTCAGTGTGGTGCTCAGGACTCAGGAGCATTGTTGTGGTTCTAATTAGCACGAACTGCAGGGGCTCTGAATCAGAACATTTAAATTTATCTGTTAAGTAAATTAAAATGCAGGACACGTTAAAATCGGATTATTACTGTGTCTCTGTCCCGTTTGTATATAACCGTATGTTTAAAAGATACCAGTAAGGACACACAACTACTAATGCGATACTCATTGGAAATAGTCCCAAAACAAGCACGTCTGGCAGCTGGTAGACCCCTGTAATAATTTTGCAGTGACAGAACACTTTGAAGATTTGCAATCTATTTAAATATGAATTTACTAAATTTCAGTTCTCTTTACTCCCCAGCATAACTGAACTCTCACTGTTGCATACTAAAGGCTTTACTAGCTGTGATACTGTTTCTAATAAAGACAGAATTAAACTGTTTTTTATGTGTCTCATGGTGATCCTCTTCTCGATCCAAATGAAATGTTTAATATGATCCCCCAAGAAAAAAAAGGAGTTCATTTCCGCCTGGAATGATTGATGCTCCATCAAACATTTTGTAAGATCCCCAGAAGTTTATACAGTAGAATCCTGATTTGTGGCTTAAATTCAAGGTAAACAAGACTAAGGAAACAAGTTGGAAACTTGATGTCGAACTGGGATTTAAATCATCCGGAACATTTCACTACATTGGTTAGTATGTGCCAGAGAGCAGCTCTTGACATCTGTTGATAGTTCAGTTGGTAGAGTGAACTGCAGTGGAAACAAGAGGGAATCCTTAGGTTGCTGGTTTGACTCCAGCTTGAAGGAAGGTGCATTTTGTGTATTTCAATCAAAGAGTTAAAATAGCCAATCTTTTTCACTCAGACTTTGATCAAAAGCTCAATAAACGACGAAGCAGAGGCTCTTGTTCCGAATTCAGCTCACGTCTGATTGTCTTGTTTTGGCCAAGATCTGATCTTTGAATTTAGGGACTACTCTGTCTGATTTGTACAGTATTTCAAAAGTAGATACAAATGTCATGTTTGTATTGTAGATATAAAGGTGTTCTCTGTTTTCAAAGGATAGGTACTTAATTGGCTTTATGATTTGGTTTTGATTTTGTATCGTTGTATTATTAAGTTTGTGCTTTTTGTGTTTTCAACATATTGTGAACTTATTTTTTAAACAAATGCTTCAAAGGCAAACACAGCACACATCTGTTTACAACAGCTGTGAATTGTATATTTGTATTAAGTAGAAGCTACTGCGCACTTCTGGTAGTATAACAGGTTCGATATAAAGTGGCAAAAATATAAAAGGGGAAAATACCCCAGACTGCATGTAAAGGCCTCGTTGTGACTGTTGTTTTATTGTTAAATACAGCGTACTGTGCACGAAATGTGGCAGAAACACAATCTGATAGTTAAATAATAATTATTTTAATAATTTGATAAGTATGAGGCCCCAGATCCAAATATTCAGTTCTGATATCTGATATCTTCCCTTCCTCTGGTGGAAGTAACACGATGTGAGCAATTGTTTTTTGTTCTTTTTTTTTTTCACGTTGTGATCCAAAGAGCCTCAGACGCACAGTCTTACAGTAACCAAACCAGAATGGATTCTGCTGGGAACCGGACTGAGCTCATTCTTGCTCCCTGTACTGAAAACAGAATTAGCTCTTACCCGAGCACCATCTACAGCTGCTGGATGGTACTCTACGTCCTGCTGCTCCAGCAATTATTTTGATGAAAGACAGATTGTGCGCTTTTAACTTTCTCGCAGCTACAGGCGATACTGAAGCTGGCGATATTAAGGCACCCACTGGTACACCTTCTCTAACTTTCACAATCGCGATAAACATTTTTTTTTTAAAAAAAGACCTTTGAATAATTAGATATAGATATATGTATAAAAGTAGATAAAAAACATGAGCTTTATCGGTTTTTACATTAATCGATTTTGAATCAAATTTGAACTTTTTACATTTCATTTTACATTGAAAAAAAGCGTGCATACCTAATCTACCAACGGACTGAGCAATATTTTACATTGCCTTCCAGAGCTTCCAGCGTGTGATGGATTTGTATGGGCATCTGTATGATACCACTACAGCACTGGCGCAGGTGCAAAATCGACTTTCACAGGACTTTTTCAGTGTCTTCTCCTCTCTCAAATGGACCGAAGCATACGAGCCAATATTAGAGAAAACAACAGGTGTTTAAACAGAGGATGTCCCAATGTCTGGGACAACGCATTGTGATTTTGTATAAACGCAAATGGTTTCTCATTTAAAAGCCAACAACATTCTTTTTCTCCCTGGCGCTAATAAACTACCACACATGCGAGCTGTTTTGTGAAAGAAAATTCATATGTGCATAGGGAGCAAGAATAAAATCCAGAAATGTATTGGTGATATCGATAAACAGGGCTCATGTTCACAATAAAACTTTACTGTATAAAACGTTAAATTTCATACATATATTTTTTTAATTATGCAAAGTGTCTGTTAAACCATTCATGAACGATTTTTAAAGAAAAAAACAGACCATTATATGAGAAAATATATTTACTATATGTGCATTTAACTTACTTATTAACAATTTCAATTTCAAGGTTGATGAAAATTGTTGCCCTGCTTTTTTGTCATAAATACATAAGCTTGTTATGTCTTGTGTCAGAAATAAACTGCATGAAATTCGCTAAAGCAACAAAAAGTAAGAGTAATGTTATCTCATGTCTTTAAAATGACTTTAAACACAATTTGTTTTCTCTGTGGATCTAAGGCTTTGTCATTAAGGTGTGCTATTTTTTTACATGTTGTAAAAAAGTAGCTAAATCATACGAAACATAAAAACTCTAATTGTAAACAATTGACCATTCATATGTTACGATCCCTGCCTCCCGGCAACGGAGGAGGCAGAAGTAGGCGTAGCCCCTATCTATCAGTTCACCTATCAGTTTTCCCATTCACCACTACACCCCCGTCTCATCCTACTTAAACACCTGTCTTCCCTACCTCTTTGCTCAGTATTGGTTTTTCCTTTCGAGCTTCCTGGTTACGCTACTCCTACTTCTACCCTGTGTTCATCTTGGTTTCTGTTTGCGGTTTTTCCCTTTGGACTTCGGCTTTTCGGATCTCGGCTTGGCTTGGTTACTTTCGCTCTGTTTCGGATCACTGGCTACCCCTGGATTATCGGATTGCTCTACTGACTATGACTTCGGATCACGATTCGGCTTCGGTACTCGTTCCCTTTCGGATATCTGGCTTCCCCTGGACTCTCGGCTCGTTCCTACGATTACGGCTTGCTTTCGGATTACGGCTTGGCTTTGTTCGCTTGTGCAAGTGGGTTCACTCACTGGTTCGGTCCCTCTTACCAAATCCTTAACATCATATTCCTGAATTTTAAACCTATGGAGTATTTATACCTTGTCTTCGTATTTGTGAATATTACAGAACTCCTTTTCAAAAGCTGTCAGGTATGGATTAGTGCCCAGGTGTCCTGGTGTTCACCCAGGCGGTCCAGGTTTGACTCTTGGTATAGAAGCACATTTGTGTTGCCTTCCGGATTTCAAATGAGCAGCTCAGTGCAGAAAAGAGCCATGTAGATCAGCATGTACATTTGCCTGGACAGTAGATTTTTCAGAAAGCATAATTGGATTATAGCACGTGCCCCTGACGATGTTATTAATACATCATATGTGCTCTTTCTTGTATTATATGTATTTTTGTTGTTCAAATAAAAAAATGTTTAAAAAAACTTTCAGGATGCACCCTGCTGTATAAATAAAATGACATTAAGAATGCTGTACGCAGAGGTCTGAAGCCTGCTCCACAGAAGAAGTTTATCTGGAGGTGTTAAAGAAGTCAAGATCTCTCCATGAGAGGGGAAGCATCTCAGAAAAAGCAGGTGCAGTCAGTTCCACGGTCATAAGCTATAAGCCACCTGGCTTCCTCTGGGCAAGTAATGAGACAGAGAGAGGGCACAGTGGGTAGTCTTTTTGGAGGCGTGGGTTCGAATTCCACCACTGCCAGATGCTTCTGTGAACCTTTTTCTTCTGACTTGAAAATTGGAATTGTGGAAAATTGTGGAAAGTGGAATTGTGTTTTGACAGGCCCTTGAGAACCTAAGCAAAGTTTTTAGAGATACTTTGTCAGCTTGGCATCAAGGCAGAAAACAAAAGCTTTACTGCATCCTTTCAACCCAAATGCGCTTTGCCACCTTTAGCGTTATACAGGGAACAACGTCTGCTGAGATCACTTTCCAGTCAGTGCAAATCGTACTGTGTTTTAATATTGGTTGTGCTGGCGTACTGCTTCTGTCTGTGAAACTTTAATGTCCTGCTTCTTCACTCCGAATCGTTGGCGAGAGTTGAGCTTGTTAAATCTTTGCACATGGTGCTCCATCAGAAATAACAAATGGAACATTTTTGAAACAATAATAATAATAAAAATCTTTCAATGCCTTGATTGCATAAGTGTGCAAACCCTTTATAAAGGGGGTTGTAACTGTTGAAATTTAACCAGTAACATCCCGGATCATGAAGAAAGGTTATTTGCCTTCCCCAGACATCAATTGTATTGATTCTGATCAGTCCAAAATAATATCAGTTGATCTCATATAACGAACCAGATTTTGGAGAACAAACGTTCAAACTGCACAGCAGAACCTGATGAGAAATCCGTCTGCTGATTGACACCGAAGAACGTCGTTACAAATTTTCCTCCGAGCTGTTTTAAGTGTCCGGCCACCTCTGTCCTTCCTACTTTGCAGTGAGCACAATTATTTCAGTTTCTTCTCTTGTATTTCCTTGCTATTTCACTGTCTCTTTCTTCCATGGGGAGATGGATCCACAGCCCAAACCCTGTGTTTGTACAGTGTCAGTCTGTGTAGAGAGAAAAGCTCACACAGCTCTAGTGGTGCAATTGGTTTCAACAGCAGTGTGCAGTGAAGTCATGCTGAGGTAGTGAGTTGCTTGGAGCAGTCTCACCTGTGTTTTCAGGGGCAGAAGCTCGCTGTTGGATTTATGTTGGTTCTTCTGTTAATTTTTCTACTCGATGAAGCTGTATTAACTCAGGCACACCTGCTTCCATGGCAAGTTATTTTATCACTGCTCACAAGGCAGGCACCTCTAATACTGTCACTGCTTGTGGGCCACGTGTTCCTACTGTCAGCCTACTATACCACGTTCATGCACATCTAGAAACATTACTACTCTAGAACAAGAGTGAAAAACGAAACGAAAGCACAACCACTTAAAAAAAGCATATTTGTTAAACCCTGAAGTCGACGAGGATGGGATAAGAACCCACCTATGCAGAGCACAATGGATTAACAGTCCATCACCTGTATTGCACTGGACTCCCTGTAGATCATCAAAAGCATATTGAGCTCCTAGGTAATGAAATTGTCAGATAAAAGCCATTTCACATTCTTTCTCAACTTGCTCAGCGAGCAGGCTCAGTGCACACCGAACGAAGATGTGACAGAGTGGTGTGTCCAAGAAGCTGTAAAAGGACAGTACTTCGCAGGTGCATGGCTTAGTTGGTTAAAGTGCTTGTCTAGTAAACAGATCCTGTGTTCAAATCCCAGCGGTGCCTTTCTTCCTGTTTTCTCACACCGTTTATCGTTATAGCCATCAACATGCTTCTGCATTAAGTTTAATGGAAGTGTTCATTTCATTTTTTGCACAACTTTTTATTCAAGAAACCCACACATTGCGAAAGATAAAATTCTCATCTTTCTTATTAGTGCAGAAAAACTACTGCCAGCTGGCAAGAAAACGACAACGATTTTCTTTGTCTTTAGCCAAAAATCTGTGAAAGTAGAAAAAATACGACGTCTTAGTTTCTATGGCACAGTCAAGCAGGATGTCCTTCAGTTAAACACATCGTTGGTAGATCAAACGCACCCAGAGACACACTTCAAATTAATCCGATCTAAACATCACCTTCTCTAAATGTGATTGGGTTCTTTGCACATTCTCAACCATCCTGATATTTGCAGAGATTTTAAACTTTTGGCGTGACTCAAACTACAAAAAGTAAATATTTGAGTACCTAAGTCAATATCACTGGGAATTTTAATATAAACATAAACGAAAATGCTATTCAATACTTTTTAGAATATTTTAGCTGGGGATCTTCAAAAAATGAGTGTAGAAAAGAGCTAAACACCATCAGGAGTGCAGAACATGTGATAAAAGTGTTCTTTAATCAAAAAGTGAGTTTGTCTTTCACTTAGATGTTAATCGAAAGCTCAGTATACAATGAAGCAGAGGGTCATGTTCTGAATTATCGCGTCTTATTGTCTTGCTGTGACCTTTAAAATGTACTGTCGACTCCTCAATCTTCCTAACACAATTAAAGAGCCTCAAGCAAAAGTACCAATTGGGAGTTTAGTTCATTGGTAGAGCACGTGCATCGTGTGTATGAGGCTCAGTTTTCAATCGTCAGCGTCTCCACTCTGGAATTCTTTTTAAAGCGATATACCTTTTCTGTGATTTATTTCGTGTGACTTCCCTCATGTGTGAATTTCAGCGCGACGCGTAAACAGACAAAATGAATGACGTTGTATCTAATTGAGAAAAGTTTGACCGGGGCGGTTTTACTAGTCGCAGCTCTGAGATCAATGTGGTTGAGTTGGAGAATGTGACTCGAGGGCCAGGAGCGCAATGGGTAACGCGTCTGATTACGGATCATAATAGTAAAGCAAAACTGAATTATAAAATCATTTTAGGAATTCTGACCGATATCTCAAACAGGCGATTCAATAAGAACGTTGAAATCTTTGAATATCACCTCATTATATATAGTGCTGCTATAGTTTTTACTCTGAGTTAAACTATCGGATTGAAGGAATTCTTACCGCGGGGTTAAATGTATTGTTGTTATTTGGAGAAATCAATGAACTCGTAATTATATGCTTTAAAACACGGCCATATGCACAGAAATAAACGACAGTGCTGATTATTTTCCAGAGACTGAGCACTGATGACCTATCCGAGCGAACTGATAAAGCCCACCCAGAGGATACTCTAGCAGAACGTCAAAGAACGTTCAGCTTTGTAACCAGGGCAACCACAGGAACAACGTAAATAAGCACAATCAATTCCCCATTTAAGTCTTTCCTGTAAGGTATGCTTTGTGAAAGTATGAAGTAAATCCCCTAATCTCTTTTGGACATGGACAAGGTATTTCTGATGAAGCGTATGCACAAAGATTCAATAAGCTCTACTCCTGCCGATGATTCAGCATGAAGAAGTTAAAGTTTCACAGACAAAAGCAGCACGCCACCACAGCCAATATTAAACGTACTTGCCGGCACACTGCCATGTGCACTGGCTCTTAAGTGATCTCGGCAGACGTTGCTCCCTACGTAAGGCTGAAAGTTCCAAAAAGCATTTCTGTTGAGAAAACAAAACATTTTTTTCTGCCTTGATGTTAAGCTTAGAGAGCCCGTCTTTTAGAAATTCTCTCTCTAAACGCCTTGCGCAGCCTCCAGAGAGACTAAAAATTTATATTTTTTGAGAAATGGGCTCACACAACCGAAGACAGTAACGTTTATCTGCGTTAGAGTATATGAATAACAGTTTAACCGAAAAAGTTTGTAATTTTGATGTTGTTAAAATTCAATAAATCGTCTATCAGCAGTAAGAAATTATTTTATTTCATAAACTATAAGACAATTTAGAGAGTTTATAGGTCTTATCCGTCGCTTTTGTTCTTTTAACTCTAGTGTTCAGGATCCAAACCCAGGTGCAGACGGTTGTGTTTCTTGAATCTCTTGTAATCATCAAAAGTCGATGTGTAGTCCTTCAGTACTTTCTCGATTTGTACCATGGATATTTTATATGATCAATAATTGTCATGAATTTTTGCATTTTCCATTACAAACAATTGAAACAATTTCAAAGTGTGTTTATGTCTGTGCTTCACATCTACAAGAGAGCACTTGGTGGTAGTGGAGGGGAGACCCCATTACCTGTAAAGCGGTTTGAGTGGAGTGTCCAGAAAAGCGCTATATAAGTGTAAGCAATTATTATTATTATTATTATTATTATTACTTGTAACAGTACAGGACACGCAGTGAGGAGTTCGTGAAGCTTTCAGCTCAGTGCGGAGTTCAGAAGGAGGATTCGCTCGCTGAATGATCTCTCAGAAAATCCCGGGTGAGATTCAACAGGTCTTTTCTGCAACAGCCACGACAAGTGTGAAGCAATCTCAGGATTTCCTGAATTTGAACTAAATTATTAGTTCAAATAATTTAGGATTTAACAGAACTAAATGAGGTACATTTAAAACAGCAGCGCAACTCTGCAGCACGTCAAGTGTGCCTGCATTTAATTATGTAAACCTGGCTCTCTCTGAACACAAGCAAAGAGTTCTCACTCAACAGAAGATTGTGATGTGAGACCCGGAATATAAAGCACCTGGAGATGCCAGGGATTGAACCCGGGACCTCATACATGCAAAGCATGCGCTCTACCACTGAGCTACATCCCCGATGGAAAAGGTAATGGAACAGACTTAGAGATGTGCAGATGCTCACTGATCACAATCCACCACTCACGAAGAATGTCTGCAGTTTCCCACTACAGATTAATTAATGGGAATGAAGAAATAAGGAAGGAAAAATAATCGCATTGAAGCTTCAAGAGACTGGGCAAAAATTAATCTATTATTTTTGTATCCAGTCACACGTGCGACAGTGGTTAATTCCCAAACGGGGGAGAGCTTTTTTCCTACCTCCTTACTCGACTGTCTTTCAACTCTGTTTTATTTGAAAGCTTTTTGCATCTTTTAAGTGCTCTTAAAATTAAAGTGCTCTTAATTAAACTATGCATAGACAAACAGCACTACTGATGATTTTCATTGACCGATGCACACTTGTTCTGTACTCGAGTGATAAAGCCCTGTCTGCAAATATTGTAGAAGAACATAAAAGGGTGAAACAACGCCCCAACCACAGGAATGGTAACAGGAAGGATTGTGTTCTTATTTGATAAGTCCTTTTGAGATGTCTTGTCAATGCACACAGGCGTTAGAGCTGAATAATTTACTTTTAGTGGTGTTTTTAAACAAAGATGGAACATGTTATTTCTATACCAGGAAGAAAGGAGCAGACTTTAACGTTAAGAGGCAAAAACGACACCTTATCAAAGCTAATATTAATTAAAATGATATCACAACAAAAGAGTGGAGCCTTGAGTGAATAAAATTAGTTTTCATTGGACGTCTGTGTCTCCATAACTTTGAAGGTGAGAGAGAGGATTGTGATAATTTGCAGGTGCTTCTCGGAAGTTTGTTGGTGGTACAGGCGCCTTCCAAATAATTGAGTCGGGTTTGAATCCCAGCCAGTACAAACCCAAATCTTTTCAAGATAATTTGTGGTCTGCTAACACATCTTTTGAAACACTACAACAGGTAACACCCCGTGTGAAACATCATGAACATCTGTTAAACCTCTCTACCTGCCCGTTCCTCACAGAGACATGACGAGGGTCTAAAGAGACATTTTGAGCTGTAGAAACATTTTATCATTCCGTACTTTCCTGTGCAGTCAGGCCAGTTCCACTTCAACTGCACCCGACAACGGAGGTCGTTTTGAAAACAATGAGAGTAAAGGGACACTGCACGTCTGCAGAACATCACGTCCGAGTTTCAGGACACCAACATCAGAGATTGGAAGCTAGGGAGTTTCAGGTCTGTGTTTTTATTATAGGTGCAAGAAAGTCTGAATACCTTTGCAAGAAGTATTTCAGAATCCCAGTCAAATCCAGTACGAATGCCGCATAGATCTGCATTGTACAATTAGTATACTGTTTGTCCGTTGAATCAAACATGCCTTATGAAGCATTTCTAAAACAGGATAGATCGTTAGGGAATGCATCTTCCTGTAAAAATAAAATGACTTGAAGGGCTCTATAAGAGGTGTGAAAGCCTGAGTTTTACATACTCTAACGTAAATAAACGTTAGTGTCTTCCGGTGTGTGACCAATTTCTCCAAAAAATATTTGTTAGTCTGTCGGGATGCTGTGCAAGGTGTTAAGAAATAGAATTTCAAAAAGACAGGCTTAACATCAAGGCAGAAAAAAATGCTGTTTTCTCTACAGAAATGCTCTTTAAATTTCAGCACTGTTGCAACTCCCTTTATAAAGGGTGTGCACACGTATACAACCAAGGCATTGAAAGTGTTTTTTAATTATTGTTCCAAAAATAATTCCATTTGTTTTCCTTTTAATGTTGTTGATTAAAAGATTTTATTAAATGTGAAAAAAAATCTGAATGTGAAAAAAGGTCAAAATGCTATTGAAAAAAATCAGTAATGTGAGGAAAGATGGATTGTGGGAGCCCCTTAACTACCCATGTCATGCTGTATTCCTCACTCATTCTACTGGGAGTGGTGCCGTCGCTTCTGGATAAAGTCTGTCAGTGGTCATTCCAGACGGGTCAGGTATGACTGCTCTTCGGCACAAGAGACACGTGACTTGCGAGGATCCCGACAGTGTCGACTTTCTTTCAGAGCCCGGATAGCTCAGTCGGTAGAGCATCAGACTTTTAATCTGAGGGCCCAGGGTTCAAGTCCCTGTTTGGGCGGTCGTGCTGTTTTTAAGTCTATTGTGAATGTCATTCTAAATAGTATTTTATCTTTCACTCTTCTAGCTGTACTGTGGTTATTTTAAATGTCCATTACTTGTATTTACAGTACTGTATTTAGTGTTTCATTTCACAAACCGAAAATGTTCAAGTAGATCTTGTCAATCTACTCCACGTAATCATCTAAATAAAATCACAGTAGAGTACAGAACACACAGTGAGTACTCTTGAAAACGACAAGAGGAAAGGCACACTGCACATCTGCAGAACATCACGTCCGAGTTTACAGTGACAGCAGAGGTTGGAAGCGAAGTCGTTTTTTATTACTCGCTCGCTGAACGATCTCTCAAGAAACCTCGGTTGAGATTTAACGGGTGTCTAATAATCACGTTCAAAAAGGTGACGATAACTTTTTTTTTAACTAGGTAGCCTTAATGGCAACACGGTGTGAGTAGATCTTAAAGCAGCTGCAGACAGAGTACCCGTAATGGCAACACAGTGCTTTGAGTTCGGCTTTTCTTATTTCTTCTGCAGAACCAGTGGTATCGGAATATACCGATCCGCATAAGAAGCGCTTTCGGTTTCTGATCATTTTTATTGAGCGCTGCTCTAAGCTTTACATTTGCTCGGGCTAGTTTTCCCCATGAAAAAAAGACATATCCCTAATTACATGATTTCACTTTTTTTGTTATCAACGAGTAGAAAGAAATAATATATGTACTTCATTAAAAGTACCACAGGCAAGATGGCTGGTGGTCTAAGGCGTTGCGTTCAGGTCGCAGTTACCCCTGGAGACGTTTGTTAAAATCTCACTTCAAATAAAGAGGTCTTTCTCATTAGAGTAGAAACGATAGAAGCCTTAAGCGGGAAAAAAATCACAACACCTTGCATTTCACATGTTTAATGTTAACTGTCTCAGTGGTTGCCTCGGTGATTGATGGCTCTTCTCCCTTGTAGGGTGATGGCAAACTTCTTCATAGAGGGAGTCTCCCATGCACGGCTTTTCTTCATCAAGAGCTGAGACAACAGAAACAGACATCAAACTGACATGAATTACTTCTTGAGCGTTTATGACTGTCTTTAAAAGCTAAGAGCAGATGAAAAAGTCTTTGGAAATGAGGAAATGACTGCTGACAGTAAACAGAGCTGATGCTCAGCTGCAGACAAGCGCTCCTCGTTAGTATAGTGCTGAGAACCACCACTTGTTGCGCGGGAGACTGGGGTACGTTTCTGTGACAGGGCGCTGGTTTAATTTTTTAACAACCTGACTTCACTTAAAAAGTGTGTACTGTGTACTACGTTTCAGACTAGTTACTGCGGTAAAATATGGAGATCATCTCCAGCTTTGAGCTCAACTGCAACAAGAAGTCATGCTAAATGTAGTATAGTGAGTAGACATCGCGAGACAACAGAACGAGAGAGTAGAAGGCAGGAATATATGGTGTAAGGGCGTGATCTGTGTAGTTAACAAAATAGTTAAAATAATATAAAAACGTCTCTTTATTAAGCTACACAACATTTATGGCGACGAGAGATGAGTGCTTGACGGACTCAAAGCGAGCAGAACACTGCAGATTTTAGTTCTCTTGCTGGTAGAAACGAACTTCTGAATTTTCGGACTTTTCGTTTAGCTTGCGCCATGGAAGATATGGCAGCCGCGCCGAGAAGCTTTGCTTATGCCCAGCTTTTTCCACCGCTTCTACTGAACCTCGGAGCTCCGGATTTGTATACGGAATACAAGATATGGATGGAGTCGTACAGATTTTTTTTAAATAGCCGGTGGATCTATTAGATACTCTTAGGTATCTGATGGAGATAAATTAACATCAAACGAAGAAGTAAAGGTACTTCGAGTCATAATCAAATAAGGCTCCACAGCTGAAACATTGTTTCCTTCTCTTTTAAGCATGGAATAAACCTTGACTTTTTCCTTTGAAGCCCATGCATGCTGACGCAGCTGCCTACTTAAATTACCATCAGCTGTGTACCTCCAGCTGACCTGTACACAAATATATGAGAGAGGTCTACTGAGACGAGAGGAGCACTGAAGACTTGAAAAAGCTCTCGCATTAGACTCTGTGTTTTTGTTGTTCCCCAGATTTGTTTTTAATGTTCTTTTTCTTTTGAAGTTGTTGCGTTTGGTTTTTTTTTTCCATAGTTGTTAGACTACTACAGGGATTTACCTAGGTTCCTGGAAGACCTCTTGTTTTGTGTTTGTTGTGTTTTCGGGTTACAACAACATTTTTTTTTTCTATTGATAGGACCCCACGCATTACTATGGGAGTAGTTAACTTTAGTTCTTACATTGTACCTGAAATTACCACATAAACTACTACTCTGTTTCCCTTTTTTAAAAGGCACAAGTGAAGTTTGTTTTTCCTTGCTGCTGATTGGTAGCTACAATGGGTCAATTGCAATAAACTTATATACAATAAACTCCGCTGAAATTTGTCAGCAGCTCTGTACTAAACCTGTTCTCAATTGCAACAAACCTAAAATAACAGCTGCTGCCTGTTAGATGTTACTGCATTAGGAGTCTAGCTTAAACCACCTCTTCATAGGTTTTAAGCAACTCAGTAGCGGACTAAGCAGAACAATTGATCACATTAGAACTGTCTTGAATGTAATGGAAATAATGTACTCATTAAGTAACAAGCTTATGCACCACTTGCTTGAAAATTATTATTATATTTAACTAAAATTGCTTTCCAGACACCAAAATATTCACAATGAATGTTATCATTACACGTATTTATTAATAAAAGTGTTATTTATTAATAATTAACTTCCATGTATATCTTTATTAGTAGCTGTATTACAAGTAATGCATATACAGTCTTTATTATAGTTAGTTTTCAGTTATCCTGGGGAGGGAAGAGAATGGAAATTAAGGAAATAAAAATTTAAAGGGCTTTTAAGTCTTCAATGTGTTCTGTCATAGCTGTGTGTTGTCATATCTGGGTGTTAATTTAGTATATTTGTTGTATTATTTATTGTGATTTGACACTAATCTTGTGTTTCTCAGGAGAAAGCAGTAATATTTTTTTTTTAGTTTTTTGAGGGTACAGAAAATTGTATTGTACGGCCAAATGTAAGGTTACATTAAGAAACCCTTATTGTTACCTTTTGCAACGTTATTTATTTAAGACGGTTCTTCAGAATAGTGTCCCTTACGTATCTGTGACTGTGGTCCAACAATAACGGTGCTGAAATAGCCGGAATGTGTGGGAAGAAGATGGAGATGGAATAGGAGGCTTATTCAGTCGATAGAAAGGTTGTGTAGGACTGAACACACTACGGTTATGGTATTGGGTTTAAGAGCATTACGATCCTACAGTCTCCTGATCCGTAATCAGATGCGTTATCCAGTGCACCACTGGCCCTTGTACCGCATTCCTCAAGTGCACCACTGTGAGCTTGCGCCGCTACAATAATACATCGCCCCAGTCCAAATTTTCTCAATTAGGTGCACGTTTTCTATGTGTATTTAGTTAAACAGTCTTTCATTTTGTCTGTTTTAAAAATTGCATCTCTTTAAAACAGACAAACGAGTTTATGTGTCGCGCTGAAATTCACACATGAGGGAATTCAAACGAAAGAAATCACAGAAAAGATATCGCGCTTAAAAAGAAATCCAGAGTGGAGATGCTGGTGATAGAAAACGATGCATGAGATGCTTTACCTCTGAACTAAACTCGGCTCTTTAATTGTGTTAGGAAGAGTGAATAGCCAACAGTGTACATTTTAAAAATCAAAGCAAGACAATGAGACACGAAGAGAATTCGGAACACGAGCCTCTCCTTCATTGTTTAATGAGCTTTTAATGAACGCCTAAGTGAAAGACAAATTCACTATTTTCACTTTGTGATTAAAAAACACTTTTATCACGTTAAGCACTCCTAATGGTGTCGAATAGTTCTCTTTTCTACCCTCATCATTTGAAGATCCCCAGCTAAAATATCTTTTTAAACTACAACAAAATTGCAATATTTTGAATACTATTTAAGTTTACATAGTCACATTCCCAGTGATATTGACTTAGGCGCTCAACTATTAACTTCTTGTAGTTTGACTTGTGCCAAAAGTTTGAAATCTCTGCAACTATCAGGATGCTTAAGGACATCCAAAGAAACCCAATCACATTTAGGGGAGACGGTGTTGAGGTCAGATTAATTTGAAATGCGTCTCTGGGGACTTTTGATTTACCAACGTTATGTTTAACTGAAGGATACGCTGACTGACTGTGCCATAGAATCTAACGCACATCACCTTTCTTCTACATTCACAGGTTTTTGGCTAAAGACAAAAAAATCTTTTTCATTTCCTTGCCAGCTGGCAGTAATTCCTCTGCACTGACAAAACAGATGAGTATTTTATCTTTTGCAATTAGTATAACTTTTTTTAAAAACAAGTTGCTCCAAAAATTAAATGAACACTTCCATTAAATTTAATGTAGAAGCATGTTGCTGTCCATAATGATAAACTGTGTGGCAAGACAGGCACCACTGGGACTCAACGCCAGGATCTCCTGTTTACTAGGCAGGCGCTTTAACCAACTAAGCCACAGCATTCTCACATCCTAGTGTTAATCCTGCATCAGCAGGGTCAGCTTGTCGGCACGCCCGTCTCCATTTGGTGGTTTGAGCTGACGTTGCCATGACGTTGCCATTAAATGCGACCGAGAATACTCCAACCAGAGAACTAAGCCATGGCATTGGCATCAGATATCCCTTTTACAGCCACTTGGACACATCTCAATTGCTCTGAGACACCTGCATTCAGTGTGCGCTGAGCCTGCTCGCTGAGCAAGTGACGAGAAATGGCTTATGTCAAAGGAGTTCAATATGCTTTTTATGTTCAATGGGCTGTCCACTACAGCTAACACTGAAGCGCAGCACAGGCTCTGTGGTTTGACATCTCACAAGGTAAATGTTGAAATTGTAGGTGGAAGAGGAAAATTACCCTTGAGTATGGGGAAAGAGGCCAACTCATGTCCGGAGGGGGATAAAGTGTGTATGGAGGTGGCCTAGTGGTTAAAGCACTCTCCTCTTAGTACATGATACTCTGCACAAGTAGGTTTGAACCCCATCCTCCTCGAGGAAGGGCTTTGACACATTTTGACCTTTTTAAACTTGGTGTGCTTTCGTTTTGTTTCTTCGCTCCTGTACTACAGCAATAATATTTCTATAGGTGTATGATCATGGTAGGCTGACAGCAGGAACATGTGGCCCACAAACAGTGACAATATCAGAGGTGTCTGCAGTGTGTTGGTTTGTGAGCAATGATAAAATAACTTGACATGGAAGCAGGTGTGCCTGCATTAATACAGCTCCATTGAGAGGAAAAAGTAACACAAGAACCAACTTAAATTCAACAGCACGTTTCTGCAGCTGAAAACGGAACCTACTCCACGTGATGATTGAGCTCACAACCTTGGTATGACTCCACTACAAAAGCACCACAACCTGACCAATTGCGCTACTGGAGCAGCACAGCACAGTAGCACATTTTCCTCAGTGCATTCAAACAGTGCTTCTTCCCTAGCCTACCAGCTTCAAGACTTTTTTAAATCGATCAAAGATTCATTGGAAAAGGTTTGTCGATGGGTCAGGTGGGAATCACACCCGGATTCACTGCTTGCAAGGCAGCTATGTTCATCATTATACCCAGGACTGGCGCCAGGGGAATGATCTGTAGGGGGGGGTCTGAAATCCTGAGGGGGGCAGTGATATTTTGGTTTAAAAGGAGCCGTTGCAACCATCCAAGTGAATTCTCGTAAGCATGCCACTGATTAGTATTTCATGTTAGAAGATAACGACAAGCAATCTGGTATTTAGTGATAAAGAACAGTTCCACGTTCATCAGAACTCACGTGATTATTTTTGCCTGGAGCATCAACCATATGTGTTCATTTTTTCAACAACATCAACGGTAACGAGGATCTGAATCATTAAGAAATCATTGTAAAACCAACAGAAAGTACAAACTTCTATAACTACAGTCCTAGTTATATAACGATTGTAAGTATAAGGATAAACTACTGCAAGCCATTGGTCCACCTGAGCAAATAAGGTCATAATAATGTTGACACCCCAAAACATAGACACTATGTAACGTGCTGTTCCTGGATGGATAGCCCCCTGCACATCAAACAGTCTGATGTAGTAACTGTGAATTCGGGGTTAGTATAGTTATCTGACCATTGACAAAGTACAACTATTTTTTATGGCGCAAGTTAAGTGAAAGTGTTCAAAAACTTTTTATCCAAACCTTTTATCCAAAACTGAGGGGGGTGGAACTGTTCAGTTGAGGGGGCGATTTTGACATGCCAGTAATATTTTCACAAAACGTCCAAGAGTTACGAAAACACTTACTTTATGTATAAAGTACATTGTGTACACACTGTAAGTTCACAACGCGAGAAATACTGCTCAATATGGGATCCTGTCCAGGAATATCAGGGCTGTAAGGGGGTCAGATCTATAGATGTAGTAAACACATTAGTGGAGACAGTGTGTCTGTTCTCTGTATGAGAGCCGGACAGGAAGAATAATCTGTGGTCTGGGAAGAAGAGACCCTCGTTGGAAGAGCAACGCTTCTCACAGGAGAGAATGAAAAAAAAATCTTTTTCAGGGACGCTGATTTTTCTCCTTGGGGGAATTAAAAGCACTTACGGGGAGTGACCTTGTGGTGCAACGGTAGTGCATCTGATACCACATCAGAAGGTTGTGTGTTCAAATCATGTCGAGATTGGCTGATGTATGTTCAGGTTCAGCTGGTGCCGAACCCGGAAATTATACCATCCAGTTTGGTTTTATCTGTACACCACATAGATAATCTAAATGAAATAACAGAGCAGTACAGAACACGCATTCAGGAAATTACACAGCAAGTCATTTTGAACACGACAAGAGAAAGGGCACACTACACATCCGTGAAACATCACGTCCGACTTTAGAGACAGTTACATCACAGAATGGAAGTTTCAGGCCCCTTTTTCATTACAGGTTCAAACTAACCTGAAAGTTACAGAGTTTTAGGTCACTTTTGTATTAAAAAGTGTCTGAAGCCTGTAAATATAATTTGCCCTTTTTTAAATTGTGGATGAAATCCAATCCCATGTACCAAGACCTTACAGTATATTCATGTTAATTAAAATGACTAACGCTATTGGACATTAGCTGGTGCTTTTTGTAACGATTTGCTATTTCATGCTGGAAAGAAGGAAACCTGACCAACGTTTGCTTTCAGGTGCGGTTCATTCACATAATGGACATCTATTTCTGAGTAGCCTGATTTAAAAACACACGAACCCGGTAGAAGTCGAACCTACAATCTCATGATGCAAAATCAGACGCGTTATCCATTAAACCACTGGCCAATCATGTAACTGAATTGCACCATGGTAAGTTCAGCGCTGCAACTAGTAATACACCATCCCATCTAAAATTTCTAAGTGAGAAACGTGTTTTCTACATTTTTATCAGTTTTAAAATATCATCTCTTTAATACAGACAAAGGGTTTGTGTGTCACTTTGAAATTCTGATTGATTTAGAATTCAAAGAAAAAGATGTTTTCTTGAACAACGCAGTGAAATTATGACATCTTTCACTCTACTTCTCTCTTGTAGTAAAGCAGACCTTGCAGTGTGAGCATTTACTCCAGTAAATTAGGTCATGTATCATGTTAAATCACTTCTTCAAAACAAAACATTTCCTGGTGCAGGTTTTCTCCATGAAAAAAAATACATTTTTCCCTTACATGATTTCTCGTTTTTTTTTCCATCAGAGTACAGAAAGAAGAAAAAAGGGAAAAGCAGTGTCGCAAAAAAACTCCATCGCCCTTGGGAGATGTCAAGCTCATCGGATATGAAAAGTGCCCAATAAAAGCAATTTCTCTTCATTTATCTTAGCTTCAGGGCTGCTATTGTGTATAGAGGAGGCAACTTGCTCAGCCAGCAGACTCAGCGCTTACTGAATACAGGTATGTTTTGAGTGTCATGCTGATCGTCTTATAAATGCAAAAGAAACTTTTAAAGCTGATAAAGTAATTTGCATGTGGCTACAACATCCCTGGAAGAGAGATTTTATCAGTTGCACATAATCGATATTTTTTACTTTTTGTTCAGCACTGGAAATCTATTTTTTTAAGTTTTCTTAAGAAGATCTCATGAAGTATTGCCAGGACCTACCTTTAGCACTCAATAGCGATATTAATGGAGTAGAAATGTAAGATAAATTGATGATCTGAGCTAAAATAGTCCTTACGTGCCTCCTGTAACAGTGTTCGTATTCATAGCAAGTAATATTCTTTTTCAACCCCAAACGTTGCTATTGCATTAAGCTTTGTGCGACCATTGGAGGTTTCGGTAGCTTCTGGAGAGCGCACTTTTCCAAACTGAAACCTATAAGAACATTATTCAAGGTACACCATGTCCCAGAATCGTTCATCGGGACTAGGATTAATATCAATGGAAAGTACTTCAAGATTTAACTGAAATATTAAAAGAGTAGGAAAGCATTTAAAATAGAAAAAATCAGTTCAGATGATATTTAATTTTTGAGAAATGGGCACATACTGTACATCAGCTCAGTGAGCAGTGCGAGGTGCTCTCCTGGAGATGATGATAAATTAGTTAAAATCATGTGATAGTTGAAAAAGCTTAATACTTAGTGAAACAGCCAGCACAAATGGTTGTGTTTGTGATTATGTCACTTCTCTACTATAGCAGCGTTGATAAAAGACCCTCTGAAAGCAGTAAAGCACTGCACAACTGAATTCGTTGCTATTTGGAGAAATCAACAAACTTGTGTTTTTCATGTGCTTTAAAAGACAGCCATACTCACTGACAAAATAACGACACTGCAGCTGATTTTTTCCGAAGCACAGTTGACCTTTCTGAGCCAAATGATGAAGCTCACCCAGTGAATACTAAAGCAGAAGGTGGAGGAAAGTGCAACTTTGTAACTACTGCAACCACAGGGACAACTGCAAGAAGCAGAATCAACTTCCCATCGAATGGTGTTGTTGTCTGAGGTACGCGATGTGAACGTGTGCAGAGAATCCCACAATCTCTTCAAAACTTGGACAAAGTATTTCTGATGGAGTGCTGTGCGCAAAGATTGAATAAGCTTTGCTCCTGCCGATGATTCTGCGTGAAAAAGCACAGCATTCAAGTTTCACAGAAAAATGCACCATGCCTACAAAACCAATTTAAAAAACAATTGCGGCACACTACGATTCACACTGACTCAAAAGTGATCACGGCAGATGTTGTTCCCTGCATAATGCTGAAGGGACCAAAGAGCATTGCTGTTGGGAACACAAAATGAGGCTTTTTTATGCCTTGATGTTAAGCTGACAAAGACTATCTTGAAACACCTAGTTCAGTCTCTCGACAGACTGTCAAGCAAAGCTTTTACCCATTGAACTCGCAATAGAAGGAAGGTCTTAACCCACCAACACTTAGCAGCGGCAAGATTCAAACCTAACCCAGCGAAGAAAATGGAGCACAAACCCAGCACTTAGACCACCCAGCCACACTCCCAACACCTTACTCTTTTGGAGAACGTCGGGTGGGTTCAGCTCTTGTTGTGCGATGCTTGGAAATGACTGCACCTTCGTTTTCCGAGATGTTTCCTATCACTTCTTTGTCAGCTCTGAATATAGTGCTTCTTTGGAGCAGGCTTCAGACCTTTTATTTTATTTATAAAGGAGGGCGCATTCAGAAACGTGTAATTCCTGTTTTAGAAATACTTTGGGCGGTGTGTTTTATATAACGCACAAACAGTATTCTGATTGTATACTGTAGACCTGTGTAGCAATCATACTGGACGTGACTGGGATTCTGAAATGTTTCTTGAAAAGGTATTCAGGGCTGCTTGAATCTATAATAAAAAAGTGACCCGAAACTTCCTACCTTCCAATCACTGATGTAGCTCTCCCTAAACCTGTATGTGATGTTTTGCAGATGTGCAATGTGCCTTTACTCCTGTATTAAAACTGACCTCTGTTGTTGGGCGGAGTTGAAGGAGAACTAACTGCACAGAAAAAGTATGTAACAATAAAATGTTTCTACACTTCAAAATGTCCCTTTAAATCCCTGCTCACACACGTCGGTGTGGGGAGCGGGCAGGTAGAGAGCTTTTACAGATGCTCATGATGTTTCTCATGGGGTGTTACCTGCAGTAGCATCTCTCTCCACGCCTTTGGAAAGAAAAGAGTGGCTCCAGTGCAAGGTATGGTCAGAACAGCTGGTCTGATTGTCTTAGAAAACAAGAAATTAAAATCAACAGGGAAACTGAACAATACAGAAATCAGTGCAGTATACAATAGGAAGCAATCAAACAAAATGCTCAGCAAAAATCGTAGTTGAGTAAATTGGTGGAAAAAAAATATTTGTAAGCAAAGGAGAGCCCGCGCTGCGCGTGAAACACATCAATCGTTCAGCATTTCTGAAACATTTCATTGAATTGACAAAGAAGAGCCTTTAATGAACTATTCTTTACCCCTCTGTTCCTACTGTATTTAATACCACCATCTATTGTCTCCTCTAACTGTGTATTCTCATCCTGCTTATCTTGTGTATTTTTTTAACTTTATTGGTTTCATTCTGTAAAGCGCTTTGGAAAGCCACCTTTAAAGGCACTATATAATGTAAAGATTATTATTATTATGATTAATAATAATGAACAGTGCATTTAACACTGAGCACATGCGGTCCTTCTTTGCAAAGGATTGCAAAGGTTGGGAATTAGCCTTTCACTCGTGTTGTTGAAGATCGTATCCTGGCTTTGTTGCAGGAAATGTCTGGATGCCATCACCGGATCAAGGAGAGGATCAGGGTTTTGGGAAGTCTTTTTGATGCCTGACACTGTGTGTTGTAACGGGTGTCATTCTGGACCTAAACAACAGAGAACACTGTTGAAATCGCTGAACTGCCTAGCGGACACTTTGTCGCCTTCTTCTGACCTGTATTTAATGCGATTCTCTGAAAACGTGGCACGTTATATCTGCTACCTTTATGGAGGGCACACTCATAAGAATCATAGATTCGATCACAAGCATCTAAAAATGAGCATGAGAAAATGACATCACGCTATAAGGCTGAATGGCACAAATTCTCCTGTTACTTCTGCAGCAAATGTGTGTTTTTTGCTTCTTAACACTGAGATAGTTGGAGATATTTGGCAGCAGTGGGATTCCAACTCACACCCCCAAAGAGACTAGAGCTTTAATCCAGCTCTAAATTAAAAACTGGGTGACTTGTAAGGGCTGGTAGTAGAGGAAAGGTATAAATGCTTCTTTTTTGGACAAAGTCTTTATCTTTACTAAAAGAAGGAAAGAAATATTTGATTATTATTTTTTCACCAGTTGTTTTGATCAAATTATTGTAACGCAGTGCCATATTAAGGTATAATATGTACATGAACGTCATGTCTGAGTCGATGATGGCAGCTGAGTATCACTGGAGGACAGTTCATCATGAATGGGTAAGCCTGCATAATGAGGGAGAAGAGATCGGCCTCTCTGACGCAGTGTCCAGTGACACTAACCTTCTGTCCTACTGTTCTCTACTTATGTAGAGGGTGAATGTTTATTTAGGTGAATGTTACGTTTCATTCTTGTAAAATATTTCCGAGCACTTTTTTTGTTGCTGAAAATTAATCTTGTGCATTTGAATTAATTCCGATATTGTCACCTAATTCTATACATTGTTTCATCAGACTAGAACATTTAGAGGAGCTCAATTGCATTTATGAATTGCATAGTGATATTATTTCTTTCCGTTTAAATACTTCAGTCAAAAATGTAGAGAAGGTGCTCCTGTTTTCACCATTATAAGAACTGTGATGCACCAGTAATATTTACTCTCACAAAAGTATTGTAATTGTATTGTTCTGTTCTGTAACAATCTTGAGTGACACAAACCTTCTGTTTTACTGCACTACACTTCTCCAGAGGCCAGTTCAGCACACAAGGATCCTCAGTCAAACAAACACTGCAATCGCTTGATAAACGCCATTTCTCATCCTTTCTCTTAGTGTCGGTGCTACTATTGTATGCAAAGGAGGCGACTTGACAATGAAATCTTAAAGAGAGTCTTCATGAAGGTGTGCGTCGGCAAGCTGGGCAATTGACTGGGCTTGTGAAGAAACCAATCTCATTCAACAACCATACAAATTGCACAGCTTAAGGCACATGAAGCGAAATCTGTGAGCTGATTGACACAAAACAATGTCACTTCACATTATTTGCAAAGTTGTTTTGCTTGTCTGACCACCTCTTCCTACTTCACAGTGAGCACATATATTTCAGTTTCTTTCCCCCATGTGGAGATGTATCCACTGCCAAAACTGCTGTCTGATTATTTAAATTATCTGTAAAACTGTTACATGACTTCATCTAATTGTAAATTTATAAGACGGTCTATGAGACATTTGTTAGAGTAGCTGAATCCCAGGGCTCGTATGGAATCACACACAGACGGGTCTTCTGTGTGATCTGAGTCCCACTGCCCAGAGCTACAGACTGGTCAAATGGTCACTATTGTAGACACGACCTTCGGACCATCGGCTACAAATAATCAATATACTGATCATAGTGTCACTACTGGTGTTTATTACATAAATACTATATATAAATAATAAGATAATTCCACACTCATATGTGTTATAAAACATTTATAAACATTTATAAACAAAGAAAGTAATACTGAAGGGCTGGAAGTCCTGGAAAGCGTTAATAGAACCTTCTTGCTTTCAACCTGGAACAGAGCCCACAACTGCCAGATCAGTGACCCCTGAGCCCAGTTCACAGAGAGGAGAACCAGGAGGTCTTTTATGTCTCTAAGAGGGCTGGGAGGAAGGATAAAAGGGGGAAATGTGACATGAGTCCAGGCTGTTCTGTCTGATATTGTTCATGTAGCAGCACTGATTGTCTGAATATCTTCTAGTTCTGGATTGTGAGGATAGAGAGCAGTACGGAGTTGAGCTTCTGTCTGAGTGTGAGTCTGAGCTGTGAATCTGACTGAGAAGAGAATAATGATTTTTTATTCTGCCTGAGAATTTTTCCTGAGAATTTTTCTTCTTTTCCAAGTGGTGTTACATCCCCTTCAGATACTCTACACAGACTGCCAGAGAGAAGAGGAGCGAGAGATGGACAGATAAGAGCACACACAGCAAGAGACACATACGTCTTGATTTACTTTGAAGCAAGTGTTCATTTCTTTTCTGGAACAATTTGTTTCTGAACTTCAAGAAATTCATACAACTTCTGAAAGATAAAATACAAATCTTGCTTCTCAGGACAGAAGAAATGCTGCAAAAAAATGCCAGTGATTTGTGAAAAGCAATGGGAATGTGTCCCTGTGCAGCTGTTAAACAAAGGGTTGCTGGGTCAAACGCACTCAGGGACGGGCTTCAGATTGTGATGATGTAAACATAATCTCCGCTAAAAATTGAAGGGATTTCTTCGCAAACCCTCTTGAATATTGCAGGAAATCTTCGTGTTTTACTCGTGTGCAACTACAACAAGTAAACAATTAAGTACCTAAGTCAATGTCCAAGAAACCATCCTCACGTGTGGAATTTTTCTTTAACTGGCTGTTGGGAGAATTCATTTATACACCCGTTGTATCCTTAGCAAAAATATTTTAAAATTAGAACACAGATTTGTTGGAGAACTTGACAATCCTTGACAATCATTATTAAATGAGCATTATACAAATGTGCGTTGATATTTTTAATATGTACCTTAATTGTAATGTATATATATAATTGCTTTGATATGGATGTTCATTTGAAGGAATTGAGGAAACTATGAAGGATCGCAGAACAACCAAAGATACATTTGGGCATCTGCTATTGGTAAAGATTAACGAATACAGTAAGTGTGAAGCTTGCACACACACATGAGAGAAAAAAAACAGTTTGAATTCACTTCATTAGACTGACGGTGTGTATAGCAGAGGATGGTTTTGATCCATCGACCTCTGGGTTATGGGCCCAGCACGCTTCCGCTGCGCCACTCTGCTGACAGCTGTCATAGTGTGATTCAACACAACTGCTCTATCTTTGCTTTCTAAAAGTGTGCCCGAGATGAAAAGTCTAAACGGTAAACGCAGACGTCACTTTGAGCACTTGGTCTTTTATAGTACAAATATCACACGCTGCACTACATGGGCGTGTCTTCAAGATCGTTGAGAACCAAACCTTCTGCTTTCCCAAGCAACTGATTTTTCCTCCTTAATTCACAAATCTTCAATGAGAATCAGTGAAACGAAAACCAAACACATGTGCACACTCGCGTCCTAGTGTGAAAGAAAAATGATGGAAGCATTTGAGAAATAAGAAGAGTAGTCTGAACAGCTCCAGTCTATCAACTGCTCTACGAAGTGATCGCTACTTCCACACCCAGTTTATAACATTGAAAATGATTCAGGAAGCACAGCAAAGTTCTAAAAGCAGTGGTTGAAAAGCGTCTAGATACATAAAATGACAATTTCTCAAAAGTAAAATCTTCAGCTTTTAAATATTGTCATCCACATATTTTCGTTTTTCTCTTTTTTACATAACACGCTTTCGAGAAATAGACTGTCTTGTAATGAAGGCTGCATTAGAAAATGTGTATCTAAATTAAAATCGGGTTTATGACTTCTGCGTTTTTCAGCTTTCTTAGCGCTTGGGTCTCGATTCAGATATTTCAATGAAAGCAACAGGGGAGTAAGTTTTCCTTTTCTAAATCAAAGGTGATCTGCTCACAAGGAAGTATAAAAACTTCAGCGTTTACTTTTTGAAGACCGCAAATTGTCGAAACACTGTTGCTTCATAAGCTAATAAGTAAGGTTTCTGAGCACGCATTGTATTACTAATGCTGTTATTAATAAAAAAAAGCTGAAATTCACATAATGGAATTTGGACGGCTCAAAGTAGTCTATTCCTTGTACAACTAACTTGCCCGCACCGGGGTAAAGTTAGCTTGAAGTTCGAAAACGATTTTGGCACGCCTGTAGCGCTTTCACGAAATCTCTTAGAGTTACAAAAACACTTGCTTTGTGTATAAAATACATTGTGGATGATTTCTCAGCCTTTACTTTTTCGTTTTTATGACATTTTTTTGACCAAGCACGAATATGCTTTTGTCCATATCTCCGCAATGGAAGCACAGAACGCCTTCAAACCAAAACCATTTTAAAGACCACGACTTGTGGATATTTCCACAGCCTTTACATCAATCTATCGGTGAGCTAATTATCTTTTTTTAAACCTCCGGTTTTTCATCGATGCGTAATTACGCACGAACTGGAACCCGGGGGACCGCTGTGTGCACACGTTCACAAAGCGAGAAATACTGTTCAATACGGCTTCATGCGAAAAACCCGTATATGACCATAGGAAGCAGAACAGCGCGGTCTCCAATTACCCAGACTGTAAGCACGGGAATAAAGCTTTGTTTGATTTCTGAAACCCTTCCTTTACGTCCTGTTTTCATTCAGGTAAGGGTCAACTATATTGAAAATACTACTGACAGCAGGAAGATTAAAATATTCTTTACTCAGCAGCTTATTAAAAACAGCTCCCATGATGTTCAAACCGATTTTTTACACAGAACACTGACACAGCTTTGTGTTCTGAATCTCTTTTTCTCTTGCTTTTATTTAATGTGGCACAATGCACTGGGATAGGGGTATTCTGTTCACAAACCAATAGCATTTAAACCACAGCACCCACAATGCTGCAGGTAAGTGTTTTGCACACTAAGCAGGTCATCTGATCATTCCCAGCTTTGTTTTGGGTTATGGAACCTTTATTTTTTTATGATTTTCTGAAGATAACACTACAGGTGGGATGGGTGGGTCGTCTTCATGGCTCAATAGCATTTCAAATACAGCACCCACTCTGCTGAAACCAAGTGTTTTACACACCAGACAGGCCCCCAAACCTCATACAACCTTACTGTGGCTGTGGCCCCTTTCTTTATTTTGTAATGATTTTCTGAAGATAACACTACAGGTCATACACTGGGACAGGTGGGACATCTTCATGGCTCAATAGCATTTCAAATACAGCACCCACTCTGCTGAAACCAAGTGTTTTACACACCAGACAGGCCCCCGAACCTCGTACAACCTTGCTGTGGCTGTGGCCCCTTTCTTTATTTTGTAATGATTTTCTGAAGATAACACTACAGGTAATACACTGGGACAGGTGGGTCGTCTTCATGGCTCAATAGCATTTCAAATACAGCACCCACTCTGCTGAAACCAAGTGTTTTACACACCAGACAGGCCCCCGAACCTCGTACAACCTTGCTGTGGCTGTGGCCCCTTTCTTTATTTTTTTTAATAAGAATTTTAGTTTTTCAATATGGCACCATTAGACAGGCGGCACATGGGGATTGGGGGGTGCTATTCATGAGTCAATAGCTCTTCAAGCACAACAGCCACAGTGCTGCAACCAGGTGTTTTACACCAGACATTTCCCCTAACCTTATACAACCTCGCTTTGAGTTGTGGAACATTTCTTTATTTTTTAATTGTTTTTTTGACTGTAATCAAGTGTTGTGCTCACTAGGCAGGCCTCCTGACCTTTCACAGTCATGCTTTGTTGTGTGCAACTTTAATTATCTTTTTAGGATTTTTTGAACATGGCAACTTCCACCGAGACGGGTGGGGGGTGTGGGGGTGCTCTTCAATAGCTTTTTCATCTATACACACAAACGGATGTAACCAAGACACTCAGAACCTGTCACGCAGGGGCTGACTGCTGAGGATAGGGATCCAATGCGGTGCCCTTGGTAGGGTTGGCGCGAGACGCAGGCGTAGTCGGAGTAAACAGGCAGGGGCCCGAGTCCGGGAAGGCGTAGTACAGGCGTAGGCACAGAATCGACAGGCGAAGGCGTAGTCGAGGGACTGGCAGGGGTCGGAGTCCGGGAAGGCGTAGAAGTTGCGTCGGTTGGCAGAGGCGTAAACGAAGAGACAGGCTGGGGTCAGGATCCGAGAAAGCGTAAAACAGGCGAAGGTACAAAATCGAGTGGCTAAAGCAGTTGTCGGAAAAGCGGGGTCGAGGTCCAGGGGAGAAGTCATAGTAAGGCAAAGGCGTAGTTAGTAGGTAAGCTCCGGGAGAGAATCTCAATCGTGAGCAATGACCGGGGGACAGATGAGGGTTTAAGTAGAGGACTGATTGACATGTGCACGTTTGGTATGGGGAGAGCTCGAGGGAATGTGGGAGCGCTTGCCTGCGTGAGGGAGATTCATGACAGAACCAACAGAATCAACCTGAACTCATAGAAAAACAAGAATGCCCCCGAGACACCTGAATCCCCCTCCTGGACAACTCTGGTAACAACACCCCCAAACCCATCCATACCAGCTAACAAGATTCAGAATCGGTGTAACCCTCCAACCTGGACCAAGAGCAGGATGGGACAAGAACCTGCACCACACTACGTACACAGGTTTGTATTTTTGGCTGAAGATGAAAATGTCTAACATAAATTGTTTTGGTTCTAGCAAACAATAAAAATAGTTGTTAAAATCCAAACACACATAATGAGATCACTCTCTGTCAGTATGTGTAACATTCTGGGTCTGGGCTCCTCTGTATTTGGGCTAAAGAGAGTTCAACAACATTTATTAAATGCACTGACATCATAATCTGACAAGATCCATTGTTTAGGGGAGACTTGACCACCCACTGTCCCCCTGGTATCGTGAAGCTCATTGTCCTTTAGCTTTCCAAAACCAGAATCACTTGGGACTCCGGGGGGATCGGTGTATGCAAAATATGAATTCCTTATGCAAGAAATTGTATATGGTCAATATAGCGATCATATCTTATCAGCAGATGGTAATCTCCAAGGAACAAGTAATAGGTTTATTCCACGCTGAAAAATGATCAAATGATTGATGAACCCAAGTGATTTGAAAGAAATGTTAAACAACTCAAAGCGAGGTTGTATAAGGTTAGGGGAGCTGTCTGGTGTGTAAAACACCTGGTTGCAGCACTGTGGCTGTTGTGCTTGAAGAGCTATTGACTCGTGAAGAGCACGATGTACTATCCCCATGTACCGCCTGTCTAATGGTGCCATATTGAAAAACTCATAAAAAAATAAAGAAAGGGGCCACAACCACAGCAAGGTTGTATAAGGTTCTGGGGGCTGTCTGGTGTGTAAAACACCTGGTTTCAGCAGTGTGGGTGCTGTATTTGAAATGCTATTGAGCCATGAAGACGACCCACCTGTAACAGTGTATTACCTGTAGTGTAATCTTCAGAAACTCATTAAAAAATAAAGAAAGGGGCCACAGCCACAGCAAGGTTGTACGAGGTTCGGGGGCCTGTCTGGTGTGTAAAACACTTGGTTTCAGCAGTGTGGGTGCTGTATTTGAAATGCTATTGAGCCATGAAGATGACCCACCTGTCCCAGTGTATTACCTGTAGTGTTATCTTCAAAAAATCATAACAAATTAAAGAAAGGGGCCACAGCCACAGCAAGGTTATATAAAGTTAGGGGGCCTGTCTGGTGTGTAAAACACTTGGTTTCAGCAGTGTGGGTGCTGTATTTGAAATGCTATTGAGCCATGAAGATGACCCACCTGTCCCAGTGTATTACCTGTAGTGTTATCTTCAGAAAATCCTAAAAAATATAAAGAAAGGTTCCACAACCCAAAACAAAGCTGGGAAAAGTCAGAGGACCTGCTTAGTGTGCAAAACACTTGCAGCATTGTGGGTGCTGTGGTTTAAATGCTATTGGTTTGTGAAAAGAATACCCCTATCCCAGTGTATTGTGCCATATTAAATAAAAGCATGAGAAAAAGAGATTCAGAATGCAAAGCTGTGTCAGTGTTCTGTGTAAAAAATCGGTTTGAACATCATGGGAGCTGTTTTTAATAAGCTGCTGAGTAAAGAATATTTTAATCTTCCTGCTGTCAGTAGTATTTTCAATATAGTTGACCCTTACCTGAATGAAAACAGGGCGTAAAGGAAGGGTTTCAGAAATCAAACAAAGCTTTATTCCCGTGCTTACAGTCTGGGTAATGGGAGACTGCGCTGTTCTGCTTCCTATGGTCATATACGGGTTTTTCGCACGAAGCCGTATTGAACAGTATTTCTCGCGTTGTGAACGTGTGCACACAGCGGTCCCCCGGGTTCCAGTTCGTGCGTAATTACGCATCGATGAAAAACCGGAGGTTTAAAAAAAGATAATTAGCTCACTGATAGTTTGATGTAAAGAGTGTGGAAATATCCACAAGTCGTGGTCTTTAAAATGCATTTGGTTTGACGGCGTTCTGTGCTTCCATTGCGAAGATATGGACAAAAGAATATTCGTGCTTGGTCAAAAAAATGTCATAAAAACGAAAAAGTAAAGGCTGAGAAAGCATCCACAATGTATTTTATACACAAAACAAGCATTCTCGCAACTCTAAGAGGTTTCGTGAAAGCGCTACAGGCGTGCCAAAATCGTTTTCGAACTTCGAGCTAACTTTACCCCGGTCTTGCCCGCTGAGTAGAGTTTTAAGCAACGGCAGCAGATATAGCAGTAATAGCAACAGCGTAGAGTGTCACAATACTCTATGAAAGAATTACGGCTTCAGATCGTTTTGTTCTGTTGAAGCTACCTACAGGCTCCGAATTGTTGACATTGGCTGTGATCTTCTTTTTTCAGGTTTCATGAAATTCTTCACATATTTGAAATATTTCATTCGGGTTCGCCCAATACATGGTGCAAACCGTACCTGCAGCAGAATGCTGTGGCACATGAAGCCCTTTTGTTTGCCGGTTGTAAGGATTGAGGTGCGTACTACAAATCGAGCAAGCGAAAAGAAAATTAAATAGGAGTCTTTTTTTGGATTGCTAATCCACTGTGCTCTGCTCGTCTAGGTTCAAATCCCATCCTTGTCATAGTTAAGGCCTGAGACGTGTGTGTTTTTTCTAAACGGTGTTTGCATTTGTTTCTTTTTTTACTCCTGTACTAGAGCAGTAATATTTCTAGCGGTGGAAGAACATGGTATCACATGCTGACAGCAGGAACACGTGGCCACAAGCTGCAGTACATTGGTTTTGGAACAGCAATAAATTTCCTGTGGAGACAGGTGCGCCGGTATTAATACAGCGCTTTCGAGCGGAGAGAGTTACAAGAACTGACTTAAACTTACCAGTTATGTTCAATAGCTAAAAACACAAAACCAACCTCTTCAGTGGTTGAATCTAAATAACAGAAGCCAATGCTGCCATCAAGGGAAAAAAAATCCTGAGTTATGTAGTTTTGAGACTACATATCTGACTTTCAGTTTGAAGCGGTACAATGGATTCTAGGTCACATTCGTTCTTGATTCAGGATATATATGAGTGTGGTAATGGTTAGAACTGTGTTTACATGAGGTTCAAACGGTAACATTTTCATTGCGAGAAGAAAGTCAGTCCGTGCGCATTTCTCAGCATGAACATTGTCAGGAAAACTAAACCCACAGTGCCAGCAAACCTTTCGATAGCCTGTAGGTACTGCCATTGCAAATGTAACAGGTTGTTCATACACACAAATGACATCGTTGCTATCTCGTAATTAGGAGATAATTTGGTATTTATTAATTAAGATTTTTTTCCTGGGTGGCAACAATGCGCTTCCGCAATAAATCATAGACTCTGCTTTCAAAATAGCTGCACCAGGCACTTGGACACAGATAAACACAGGGATTTATAATTCAGGAATATGAATGGTCAATTGCTTACAGTTGGGTTTTTACGTTTTCTTAGCGATTTGTGTATCAATCTTTTAACAATTCATTAAAATGCTAACAACATGTAAAATAAAAACAACAGCAACGTTAAATGAAGGGGAGACAGGTAGTTTTTTTTTTTCCAATCAGATTCCAATCTCCAATGCTGTGTGTGAGAGCTTAGGTAACTTTCCTTTTCTCACATTTTCTGACGACTATTCCAAAGGGGCACCCTGTCAACTCCTAATACTTTGTATGTTTGATTATTGTCGTTTTATTTAGAAAAAGTTCAATATTGATCATAACTAAAGAAAATTAGGATCACGAATAAAAAAAGGGCTGAAGATGCGAGTCACTCTTGAATCAGAGCTGGGCGACACGGGCTTCTGTTCTAATATGATTGTACGAGAAGCAGGAGGAATCGCTTCTCTCCTATGGAGCATGAGCTGAATCAGGAGGGAGACATTTTGTATGCTTGTGCATATGTTAACGCATGACCTACATCGTAAAACTAAATTAAAAACTAACATTAAGTTGTCAAAGACATTCATTTATATACAAACAAGAGACAGACATAGCAATGGTTCTACATTAACTTGTCCTACACTGATCAGACTAATTGAAATGTATGAAAGCCCGTTTCTGCCAGGGAGTTAAAAAAACGCGCTATGGTATCGCAGAATTCCAACTAAGTAACTCAAAATTGCGACTTGGTAACTCAGAACTCCGACTTTATATCTAAAATGTTCTTTAGCTCAGCTAGCAAGGCCTGGATTCAAGCCAATACAGTGAGGCACGAAGTAGGGTGGGAGCGGCGAGGGCACAAGCCCTAGAACCCGAATCCGTTACAATAACAAAAGGACAGACAATGAAATAGGGGCTATTTCGAAGTCGCAAATGTGAGATATAAAGTCAAAATTCTGAGTTTTTAGGTCGCAATTCTGAGATTCTAAGTCACAATTCTGAGATACCATAGTGCGTTTTTTTTTTACTCCCTGGCGGAAACGGGCTTCCATTGGTTCTCAGTGCTGTGAAGCAAAAGCAATCTCTGAGAAATCAGACAAATTATTATCAGAACATGTCAAAAGCTGATCAGTATTTCTTTACTGGGAAGCAAAGAAATGCTTGTATTACACATTTTAATATGACATGCAATTACACATGAAAATTAGTAAAATTATTATTGTAAAATTACGTGTTGATAGAACAGCCCCCTCGATAAAAGAAAGTGTGGACGGACGTGTCGCATGTTCCGTACTCTGTCTGACAGCGAGTTTAACACACTGTCCTTGGAAATTAGAAACGAATTGAACAATAAATTAATCTGAGCAAATTTTACACGTGTGGGTAATTTAATTCTGTCGAAATTGCGTGGAACTCCTCCGCTGGGGTCAGATACACACGGGAAAGTGTTCAGGCGGCTTCACGGAGTCCCGCCTCAGACTGGAAGCAGGTTCTAATTAGACGCTGAGAACAATTCGGGTCTCTGTGTGTAATTGATTGTGTTGATTGAGCGGCAGTGCGACCATGTGTGTGGTACCGGGGTAAAGTTAGCTTGAAGTTCGAAAACGATTTTGGCACGCCTGTAGCGCTTTCACGAAATCTCTTAGAGTTACAAAAACACTTGCTTTGTGTATAAAATATATTGTGGATGATTTCTCAGCCTTTACTTTTTCGGTTTTATGACATTTTTTTGACCAAGCACGAATATTCTTTTGTCCATATCTCCGCAATGGAAGCACAGAACGCCTTCAAACCAAAAGCATTTTAAAGACCACGACTTGTGGATATTTCCACAGCCTTTACATCAAACTATCAGTGAGCTAATTATCTTTTTTTAAACCTCCGGTTTTTCATCGATGCGTAATTACGCACGAACTGGAACCCGGGGGACCGCTGTGTGCACACGTTCACAACGCGAGAAATACTGTTCAATACGGCTTCGTGCGAAAAACCCGTATATGACCATAGGAAGCAGAACAGCGCAGTCTCCCATTACCCAGACTGTAAGCACGGGAATAAAGCTTTGTTTGATTTCTGAAACCCTTCCTTTACATCCTGTTTTCATTCAGGTAAGGGTCAACTATATTCACAATACTACTGACAGCAGGAAGATTAATATATTCCTTTCTCAGCAGCTTATTAAAAACAGCTCCCATGATGTTCAAACTGACGTTTTACACAGAACACTGACACAGCTTTGTGTTCTGAATCTCTTTTTCTCGTGCTTTTATTTAATGTGGCACAATGCACTGGGATAGGGGTATTCTGTTCACAAACCAATAGCATTTAAACCACAGCACCCACAATGCTGCAAGTGTTTTGCACACTAAGCAGGTCCTCTGACTTTTCCCAGCTTTGTTTTGGGTTGTGGAACCTTTCTTTATATTTTTTAGGATTTTCTGAAGATAACACTACAGGTAATACACTGGGATAGGTGGGTCATCTTCATGGCTCAATAGCATTTCAAATACAGCACCCACACTGCTGTACCCAAGTGTTTTACACACCAGACAGGCCCCCTAACTTTATATAACCTTGCTGTGGCTGTGGCCCCTTTCTTTATTTTTTATGATTTTCTGAAGATAACACTACAGGTAATACACTGGGATAGGTGGGTCATCTTCATGGCTCAATAGCATTTCAAATACAGCACCCACACTGCTGAAACCAAGTGTTTTACACACCAGACAGGGCCCCTAACTTTATATAACCTTGCTGTGGCTGTGGCCCCTTTCTTTATTTTTTTATGAGTTTTTCAATATGGCACCATTAGACAGGCGGTACATGGGGATAGTACATCGTGCTCTTCACGAGTCAATAGCTCTTGAAGCACAACAGCCACAGTGCTGCAACCAGGTGTTTTACACACCAGACAGCTCCCCTAACCTTATACAACCTCGCTTTGAGTTGTTTAACATTTCTTTCAAATCACTTGGGTTCATCAATCATTTGATCATTTTTCAGCGTGGAATAAACCTATTACTTGTTCCTTGGAGATTACCATCTGCTGATAAGATATGATCGCTATATTGACCATATACAATTTCTTGCATAAGGAATTCATATTTTGCATACACCGATCCCCCCGGAGTCCCAAGTGATTCTGGTTTTGGAAAGCTAAAGGACAATGAGCTTCACGATACCAGGGGGACAGTGGGTGGTCAAGTCTCCCCTAAACAATGGATCTTGTCAGATTATGATGTCAGTGCATTTAATAATGTTGTTGAACTCTCTTTAGCCCAAATACAGAGGAGCCCAGACCCAGAATGTTACACATACTGACAGAGAGTGATCTCATTATGTGTGTTTGGATTTTAACAACTATTTTTATTGTTTGCTAGAACCAAAACAATCTATGTTAGACATTTTCATCTTCAGCCAAAAATACAAACCTGTGTACGTAGTGTGGTGCAGGTTCTTGTCCCATCCTGCTCTTGGTCCAGGTTGGAGGGTTGCACCGATTCTGAGTCTTGTTAGCTGGTATGGATGGGTTTGGGGGTGTTGATACCAGAGTGGTCCAGGAGGGGGATTCAGGTGTCTCGGGGGCATTCTTGTTTTTCTATGAGTTCAGGTTGATTCTGTTGGTTCTGTCATGAATCTCCCTCACGCAGGCAAGCGCTCCCGCATTCCCTCGAGCTCTCCCCATACCAAACATGCACGCGTCAATCAGCCCTCTACTTAAACCCTCATCTGTCCCCCGGTCATTGCTCACGATTGAGATTCTCTCCCGGAGCTTACCTACTAACTACGCCTTTGCCTTACTATGACTTCTCCCCTGGACCTCGACCCCGCTTTTCCGACAACCGCTTTAGCCACTCGATTTTGTACCTTCGCCTGTTTTACGCTTTCTCGGATCCTGACCCCAGCCTGTCTCTTCGTTTACGCCTCTGCCAACCGACGCAACTTCTACGCCTTCCCGGACTCCGACCCCTGCCAGTCCCTCGACTACGCCTTCGCCTGTCGATTCTGTGCCTACGCCTGTACTACGCCTTCCCGGACTCGGGCCCCTGCCTGTTTACTCCGACTACGCCTGCGTCTCGCGCCAACCCTACCAAGGGCACCGCATTGGATCCCTATCCTCAGCAGTCAGCCCCTGCGTGACAGGTTCTGAGTGTCTTGGTTACATCCGTTTGTGTGTATAGATGAAAAAGCTATTGAAGAGCACCCCCACACCCCCCACCCGTCTCGGTGGAAGTTGCCATGTTCAAAAAATCCTAAAAAGATAATTAAAGTTGCACACAACAAAGCATGACTGTGAAAGGTCAGGAGGCCTGCCTAGTGAGCACAACACTTGATTACAGTCAAAATAACCATTAAAAAATAAAGAAATGTTCCACAACTCAAAGCGAGGTTGTATAAGGTTAGGGGAAATGTCTGGTGTAAAACACCTGGTTGCAGCACTGTGGCTGTTGTGCTTGAAGAGCTATTGACTCGTGAAGAGCACGATGTACTATCCCCATGTACCGCTTGTCTAATGGTGCCATATTGAAAAACTCATAAAAAAATAAAGAAAGGGGCCACAACCACAGCAAGGTTGTATAAGGTTCTGGGGGTTGTCTGGTGTGTAAAACACTTGGTTTCAGCAGTGTGGCTGTTGTATTTGAAATGCAATTGAGCCATGAAGTCGACCCGCCTATGGCACTATATTACCTGTAGTGTTATCTTCAGAAAATCATAAAAAAATAAAGAAAGGGGCCACAGCCACAGCAAGGTTATATAAAGTTAGGGGGCCTGTCTGGTGTGTAAAACACTTGGTTTCAGCAGTGTGGGTGCTGTATTTGAAATGCTATTGAGCCATGAAGACGACCCACCCGTCCCAGTGTGTTACCTGTAGTGTTATCTTCAGAAAATCCTAAAAAAATAAAGGTTCCATAACCCAAAACAAAGCTGGGAATAGTCAGAGGACCTGCTTAGTGTGCAAAACACTTGCAGCATTGTGGGTGCTGTGGTTTAAATGCTATTGGTTTGTGAACAGAATACCCCTATCCCAGTGCATTGTGCCATATTAAATAAAAGCATAAGAAAAAGAGATTCAGAATGCAAAGCTGTGTCAGTGTTCTGTGTAAAAAATCGGTTTGAACATCATGGGAGCTGTTTTTAATAAGCTGCTGAGTAAAGAATATTTTAATCTTCCTGCTGTCAGTAGTATTTTCAATATAGTTGACCCTTACCTGAATTAAAACAGGGCGTAAAGGAAGGGTTTCAGAAATCAAACAAAGCTTTATTCCCGTGCTTACAGTCTGGGTAATGGGAGACTGCGCTGTTCTGCTTCCTATGGTCATATACGGGTTTTTCGCATGAAGCCGTATTGAACAGTATTTCTCGCGTTGTGAACGTGTGCACACAGCGGTCCCCCGGGTTCCAGTTCGTGCGTAATTACGCATCGATGAAAAACCGGAGGTTTAAAAAAAGTTAATTAGCTCACTGATAGTTTGATGTAAAGGGTGTGGAAATATCCACAAGTCGTGGTCTTTAAAATGCATTTGGTTTGAAGGCGTTCTGTGCTTCCATTGCGAAGATATGGACAAAAGAATATTCGTGCTTGGTCAAAAAAATGTCATAAAAACGAAAAAGTAAAGGCTGAGAAAGTATCCACAATGTATTTTATACACAAAACAAGCATTCTCGCAACTCTAAGAGGTTTCGTGAAAGCGCTACAGGCGTGCCAAAATCGTTTTCGAACTTCGAGCTAACTTTACCCCGGTGTGTGTGGTAGCATAGTCCTGCTAGTATAAAAACCTAGTCACCGCGTTCACACTTTATGCTCTCTTGCTTCAACACAGTTTGGTGGTTTATGTGTCTTACTTCTGTAGCAGTTTAGCGGGACGTCAATTTGGCGATGGGCTCGTTTCTCTTTGTGCTGTGCCTGTGCGCAGGGGCCGGGCTCCCCGCACTGATCTCCGCCGGACCGGCTGGCTGGGACTCTCGGGAATTAGCGCTCCAGGCCGACCTCCCGGCTCCTGAAGACGCAGCCCAGTCGGAGGATTTGAACCTGGCAGATGCGCCCTCCGAAGACCTGTCTGCAAGCGAGAACGACTCGCAGTCCTTGGCTCCTGACTTTCGCCGCCTTCCCGTGTCCAGAGACGCGTATTTGCCCTACTTCGACAAGGAGAAGATGAAGCCCGAAGCCGGCAGCCGCCCCTTACCCGCCTACATCAAGAGCGTCCTGTTTCCTCCCCAGCGAGGGCGGCAGCCGGCTCGCCCGGCCATCGGGGTCACCCGAGGAGTGGCTGTGTGGTGCGACTCCAGCAGGATGTACGTGAGGGTCAGTCGGCTCCTGTTCGGCTTCAGCTGTCGGCCATCGGAGGTGACCTTGGGCAACTGCAGCGTCAGCCGAACCACACGCAGTTACTTCTACTTCATCTACGGGCTTCACGAGTGCGGCACCGAGCGATCGGTAAGCGGGTCTTCATCTACAGGCAGTGTATCGATGTGAGCTGTAGGGCCAGTATCGGGGTTGCCTTTTCTGGGAATATCCATTCCTCTGTGACCCTGCAGGTTGTCCAGGGCCGCCTGGTGTACTCCAACACTCTCCGCTATGCCCCGCCCTCCTCCAGTGCACCTGTGCATCGCTTCATTCCCTTCTCTGTGCCTGTCAAGTGCTCCTACAACAGGTAGGCAGGGCTCTGCTGCTGCTGAGAAGCCGCTGGGAAAGTGTCCAGAAGCCCCTCATCCCCTCTGTCCTGCAGGTTCCACTACTCCTACAAGGTTGGCTATGTCCCCACGTGGGCCAGGAGAAGGACCTTCTTCAAGGACCTGAAGAACAAGCACAGCTTTGTCCTGCTCACCACCAACTGTAAGCTCCTTGAGCGAGTGGCTCCACCTGCCTGCAGGGGGTGCTGTGTGCAGGTGTAATGCTGCCTCTCTCTCCAGCCCACTGGGTCCGGCTCTCTCCCAAGGATGAGTACTTCCTGGGTCAGCCCATGTACTTTCAGGCCACTGCCTACTTTGCCACAGCGGAGCAGAGGCTGTACATCCACTCGTGTTACGTAACGGAGAAACCAGACCAGCACTCCCAGCCCCGTTTCCCCGTGATCGACAACTTGGGGTACGGCCCCTTCTGGGAGGGGAGGTGGGCAGGAGCCCCGAGAGCCTGCAGGGGTTCATCCTTGTCCTTGTCCCCAGGTGCATGGTGGACAGCAAGGCAGATGGCTGCCTGTCCAGGTTTGTCCCCTCCAAGCAGAAGGATGTGCTCCGCTTCACAATTGATGCCTTCCTCTTCCAGAAGAAGCTGTCCAGGAAGGTACTGCTCTCAAAGGCTGCTCAGCCTTCTCGCTCTACTGATCCATTGTCTGCTTTTTCATCCATGATCTAGATGTGAACCAGACTGTGGCAGCTCTAGTGCCTAGAGCTGCCAGCTTGCCTTCACTGATGGCAGAAGGTCTTTCTCTGTCCCTCTATTGGCCTTGATCCCTTAATGCTGTGACCTTCCCTCTTGCAGCATGAAGTGACTGAGCTGTACATGCACTGTGTCATGGCTGTGGCTTCTGCTAAAGCAACACCAGGGACCAAGTCCTGCACCTACAACAGGGAGGCTAAGAGGTACTTCTGCAAGGAGCCTGCTGAGGGTGCTCTGGGACATGCCAGGTTTAGGCCTCACCTGTCCTCCTCCTATCCTCCAGGTGGGAGGAGCTGTATGGTGACCATGAGGTCTGTGCCTGCTGTGAGTCCAGGTGTGCTGGCAGTCGGAATGAAGGTGGGTCTGGTTCTCTATCCCTTGTGGATTCATCTCTGCCCAAGAGACAACCATGCTTGGACAACTGAGGAATGATCCCGTGCTGGACAAAGGGACTGTTTAGATGAGTAGACTGTGGGTCTCTGGGTATAGCAGATCCCTCACTCCTGGGTGCTGCTTGTCCACAGGTACCAGGAACCTGGTGACCAGTAGTCGGGTGGCTGTGGCACCAGTAGAAGCTCCTCTGGATGTGGGAGCTGACTGGACTGAGGATGAGGAAGGAGACCCTCAGAGCTCCAGTGAAGATGCTGAGAGCACCAGTGAGGATGTGGAGGGAGCAGAGGACTTTGGAGATGTTGGCCAGTGGACAGGTAGGGTCTGGCAGGAGGAGCTCCTGTAGGGGTGGTGTCCTGCAGTGTAGCTGGATTGTTCTCCTTCCTCCCCAGGTGCCTGAATGAAGGCTCCAGCCTGGCCCTTGTGACTCTCCTGCCTCCACTTGCCTTGTAATGGCAACATCTCAATAAAGCTGTGAAAGACCCTTCTGCCTGCCCTTGTTTCTTTATGGTTTATAGGTTTGAATGGGGTGGAGGAATTCAAGGGAAGTATTTGTGGGGGTTCCCCTTACAAGAATGCTTCCCATATTGCTGCCAATGAGGACTGAAAATGGCTGGAGTAATAAAGCGTTGTACTGGGGGAAGATGGCCGCACTATTCCTTGGGCAGGTCATTGTGACTTTTTTACTGGGGGAGAGACAGAGGTGTTCAATATACTGGCAGTCCTCCTGTTTCCTAGAGGGGTAGTGCTTATGGAGTGTCAGTTGCTACTGTAGTGCCCAGTAAGAGTGAGATCTGATGTCCTATTCTAGGCTGCACAAACTGACTAAAAGAAACACAAGGAAGGGATTGTCAACAGGGGCTTGGTGTAAAGTAGGCCTTCCCTTCCTTAGCAGAGGAACAATTCTGGTGCCCAAACATCAGTGAATAAAGGTACAGTTAGAATCTTGGAGCTCTTGTCTTATGGGTGTTGGTTTCACAGTATTGGACAGTCACGGGAAGTATTACGATTGAAATTGGAGATCCCAGTACTTAACTGGGAAGACAAGTGTTCACAACCACCTCTACCAGCAGCACAGACTGTGTAGATTGAGACTGAACGCTTACTACACAAAGCCTCTCCCCTGTTTCAGTGTCCCATTTCAAATGAATCCTGGTCTCCCGTTGTGACTACCTATAATTTGCACAAATCCTGCTGGCCCACTAACACTGTTAATTTTTAGCCCTACTGAGTTTAGGGAAGGTGACTCTGGTATCCTTGGGGAGAGAGTTCCAGAGCTTGGGGGCATAACAGGAGAAGGCCTTGTCACTCATACAATGTAGATGGACTTGGGGGACAGTTAGGAGACCAGAATAAGAAGAGCGAAGGTTCTGAGGTGGGGAGTAGGGTGATAATAGATCAAACTGCTACTGAGGTGCAACTGAAATGTGACGGCATGTTCTACAATTTATGCAAGAAAGGGTAATGTTAGGCTTTTATGGACCGTTGGTACAACAGCAGTGCTCAAGGATTCATTTCTAATATTGAGGACAATGGGTTATATACCCATCGTTCTTACCAAAGGATCAGAGACCTTTTGCTATATAAGAAGACTCCTTTCCACCACTAATTTATACAAGTTTGGTTCATTTGGGTTTTATCAGTTAAACATTTAAGTGAAGTCATTGTCCTGCACGCGGCCGAGCCCGACACACGGTACCGTCTGGTTTCTGTCACTGGGCGCTCACTCTGCGGTCCATATGGGTCCTAATGCCCCAGTATATGGTAGTGGCAATTTCCCTAAGGAAACAAATACTCCACATTAGTCTGAATGCCACATTCTTCATTGGTCCCATTACATCACAGAAAAACAAAACTACTCACTCTTTAATCTCGTCTAATCCAAGACGCACCGAATATCACAGTCTTCTTTTAACACGCGTGCTGTGATTCCTCTATGTAACAGAAATGACAACCGAGGAGCCGAGAGATTATTTCAGCATTTCGCGTCTGAACGGAAAACACAAACGACTAACTTGGAATGACTTGCTTTTGACGCTTTTCAAAGCGTTCTTTGTGCACGACGACTGCGCCACCAAGCAAACTACATAAATATGAGAAAACACGCAAGAGAGTTGTCACTCAGAGTGTCGAAGGGTCGATGTATACTGGGGCTCAGTTGAAATGCAACGCCAGGACTTTTCCGAATTATGTCACACGAAGAGAGCACAGCCCTTTCCGCCCTGCCGCATGTGTCTCGGTAACTCGCTGTGATCGTAAAGTGGTCAGTACTTTGCGTTGTGGCCGCAACAACCCCGGTGAACGAACGGTGCTTTACAGAGGAGTACTGCCTGACTGGATCGTTGATGAACGACAGAGGCCACTCCGACCTCTTCTCGGTTTTCTTCAATGACTTACTAAGGATCTTCTTCACATTCGCCCATGCAGGGGAAGCCAGTTACACCAAAGCAAACGCAGGAAAGTGCATTTCAAGCAGAGACCAGGAGGGACTTGTTTACACCGAGAGTGGGCGGAGAATGGAACAATACGCCCAGCCCTGTTGCTGGAGCCGATTCTTGATGAGCTCTTGGGCTCACTAAGAAGCCCCCGCTGGATGCTAATCTTTCTGTTGTTCTTGCAGGTCCTGCGCTGCTTTTGAGCAGACAGAGCTCGTCCTGGTCTGTCGGCACAGCCCAATTGCAAATGATCGGCTCCACGTACAGAAGGAACGTGCGTTTGGTACAAGAGTGCATGAAGGCACCGGAAACACATTGGGAACAAATGACCGGTCGCTCAAGACCTCTGTGAAGTACAGGAGCGTGCAAAACGAGGCTGTTTCCACCCGGTCTCAAACCGGGAACATTTCGCGGGTTAGGCGAACGTGATAGCCGCTACACTACGGAAACCTGCAGGGACCGCTGCTGGTGTCTCGCTTGCATTTCGGGCTGAGAAAGGGAAGCGTCACTTTAGGCAGGGGGCGCTGGAGAGAGGAACAAAGGGCGCGATGAAACAAAATGCCGAAACCCGGGATCGAACCAGGGACCTTTAGATCTTCAGTCTAACGCTCTCCCAGCTGAGCTATTTCGGCGGTGCAGAAAGCATACAGCCACCTGCTCCAGCCTTCCTGTGTTGCGGCATGAGCGCACCAAGAGGAGCGGGAGAGTGTTGCGGGAACATCACTCAGAAGGAAAGCCACCCAGCTGCGCCCTCTGAGCTCTGTCCAGCGCATCTTCCTCGCATGGACTCCTGCCTGCAACGGGCAGGTGTGAGGGGTTGCTGGGCTACTTTAAGCAGAGCTTGGGCGGAGGGGGGGCGGGAAAGCAGACAAAGAGGTGACACCTCAAGGTCTGCACGATCACAGCTCTCCGCCACCCCAGGCTTCCGCTCGATAAGCTACTGGACACACCCGCCCCTCCTCACACAGACCGTGGAAAAACCCCCGCGTGGGAGGGCTCTCTCTTCCTCCCAGGAGCTCTTGGACACGACGCACAGACAGGGCGCGGGGAGCCGCCGCCTGCAAACACGGCTCCAGGCACGACCCCACTCCGCAGGAGCCGCAGAGCAGAGGAGATGGGGGCAGCTTAGCTCCTGTGCAGAGACCTAAGCTGTTGTTGCTGTGGACGCTGTCTTTTCTGCACTCGGGGTAGGAGTGAATGTTGAGTTGCCCTGGGTTCGATTCCCAGACGGGGAGTAGCTTTTCTTTCACCTCCTTAGAGAAAGGACTGCCTTTCACTTCTCTGTTTTCTTTATACAGCGTCGTGCACCTTTTCATTGCTCTCGCTTTCAGACCCTACGCAACGGCACACGACTCGACATCAGGAAGCACATTGAAGTAAAAGCAGGAAGCGCTGCGACATGCACTGTGCAGATCCCGCCACACTAAGAGGTGAGTGGGTCTGTTCAATGCACAAAGAACGCTTTGATAAGCGTCAAAGGCAAGTCATTCTGAGTTGATCGTTTGTGTTTTCCGTTCAGACGCGAAATGCTGAAATGATCTCTCGGCTCCTCGGTTGTCATTTCTGCTCCGTAAAGGAATCACAGCACGCGTCGGCTTCCAGCACGGTTGGTCGGGACACGAAGCCGGGGGTCGGAGAGAGCGATGTCTTCCTCGTTAGTATAGGACGTGTCACCTTTCCCCACCTGTCACGCGGGAGACCGGGGTACATCAGGACGCGCATTGAAGTGAAAGCAGGACTGCGACATGCACTGTGCAGATCCCGCCACACTAAGAGGTGAGTGGGTCTGTTCGATCACAGCGCTAGGCGAATCCCCAATCCCCTTTTGTGCGTGGCGACAAAAGAAGTCTGTTTCTGCCCGGTTTCGAACAGGGACCATTCACGTGTGAGGCAAACGTGATAACCACAACACTACGGAAACAGTGGTAAGATGTGCCCAGCGGCCCAGTGCTGAGCTTCGCCAATGCGATTCAGCTGCTTCCAGTGCCTTTATTGGAGTGCGCTGATGGACCGTGCTCTCTCTCCAGAGACCAGCACGCCTGTCATGGACGGAGCAGGAAAGGCGGCACCACATTCTACAGCCCTCTCTACGCAATCGACGAAATCGGGCTACTAAAGTGGAGAAAATCGCCTCTCCAGAATGTGCAAATATCATCTTGGAGACTATAAATCCTATTGCCGAAGGTCAGCCCTGTCTACCAGAGTAACCCTCCCACCTCCTGCAGCGATGATCAGCTCGTCTCACACGCGAGAAGTTTCGGCTGGAAACAAGCGCCCCCTCTTCTCACACGTTTTAATGCGGCTCCTTCGTACACGGTGCTGATCTTTTGGATAGCAGGAGGCAAAACTGACACGTTCCCATACCGGGAGTCGAACCCGGGCCGCCTGGGTGAAAACCAGGAATCCTGACCGCTAGACTATATGGCAGCACGCAATCCTGCTGTTCCGGGCATCATGCAAGCAAACTACATAAATATGAGAAAACACGCAAGAGAGTTGTCACTCAGAGTGTCGAAGGGTCGATGTATACTGGGGCTCAGTTGAAATGCAACGTCAGGACTTTTCTGAATTATGTCACACGAAGAGAGCACAGCCCTTTCCGCCCTGCCACGTGTGTCTCGGTAACTCGCTGTGATCGTATAGTGATCAGTACTTTGCGTTATGGCCGCAACAACCCCGGTTCGAATCCGGGTCATGGCAGACTAGGGGCGTCTGCTTTTACTACTCGCACGAATGAAGGCAAAAAAAAGCCAATCGATGTGAACGAACGGCGCTTTACAGAGGAGTACTGCCTGACTGGATGGTTGATGAACGACAGAGGCCACTCCGACCTCTTCTCTTTTTTCTTCAATGACTTACTAAGGATCTTCTTCACATTCGCCCATGCAAGGGAAGCCAGTTACACCAAAGCAAACACAGGAAAGTGCAATTCAAGCAGAGACCAGGAGGGACTTGTTTACACCGAGAGTGGTCGGAGAATGGAACAATGCGCCCAGCCCTGTTGCTGGAGCCGATTCTTGATGAGATCTTGGGCTCACTAAGAAGCCCCCGCTGGATGCTAATATTTCTGTTGTTCTTACAGGTCCTGCGCTGCTTTTGAGCCGACAGAGCTCGTCCTGGTCTGTCGGCACAGCCCAATTGCAAATGATCGGCTCCGGTTACAGAAGAAACGTGCGTTTGGTACTGTTGTAACAGAAGGAATAAGGTTCTTGATCCCAAGATGAAGTAAAACAGATGAGTTTATTGCATGCAAGGAACAATATAGCCGAAGTCTTGTTTCCCGCAAGAAACAACAAAACCGAAGTATTGTTCGATGTGCCGATACAAACTTTTAGGTTATATAGTCCTTGCTTGCTGCTTCAGACGTCATTCGATGTTATGGTAAGGGGGGGGGGGTCATGATATTTGGCCAGTTAAGAGGCCCTGGCCAAATGGTCAGTTTAAGATTATGCCCCCATGGGGTTCCTTGTTCGCATCTGGAATCCTTATCAGTTAACCCCCTTTCCTGCCATAAACCCCTGTTGCTTAGAAGTCTAATTTTCAGGCAGAACTGACTTTAGTTAACCCTTTTTACATCTTATCTCTTACTTCATTCCCCCCTTATAAAATATGGCATACGTCAGGACTGCCTATTTTTACACATACAATGTCAGGGCAGATCTTTCCTTTTTTGATGTACAGGCATGCATTACCATGACATTGTGCGTTCCACGGTTACAACAAGATGTTATTGATGTCTTTGTACATGTGATAGTTACATTTATACATATAAAACAACCCTAATCCTACAAATACATAAAGTCCTACTCCAGGACCCAAACACAGACCTCAGCCATGTGGAGATCTATCATCAGGATCTTGGAACAGCAATATTGACCCAACTCCGATTATAATTTTTTGGCTGACAGATATGCCAACACCCGGAATGTATTGATACCATATCCCCAGTAATGCTCCTCAAGCCTAACAAGCACACTGTTGGTCTTAGGAAGCATCAGACACAGAAACGGTAACAACATCCTTCTTTCTGTTCACTCAGTCTCTGGTGCCGTGGGTCGGTGCAAGTGCGATGTGCGGATCCAGCGATCTCATCCTGTCACTCAGATGGCACAATCAGTAGTTGGTGGCACTTGATATGGTCCCTCCCAGCAGGATTGCAACGTCTGGCAGGGTATCTCTTCTTCACCTACACCCACTCGCCAGGTATACGGTCGTGTCTCCCCTCTACTGGAGGTCCCCAAGCGTCCGGCATCTGTTCACGAGCCCTGTGCACCGCTTCAGTTAACAAACCTACAATACTTTAATAGAGAGTTAGTTAATTCATCAGTGCGTTAGCCAAACTTGGCCTCCAGGGAGTTTCTTTGGGTGCCCGTGATGATCTCAAATGGGCTCAGTCTCACAGTTCTGTTTGCTCCAGCCCGCAAACCGCACAGGACTGCAGGTAGACCATCTACCCACGGTGTTCCTTCAGTTGATATTTCCTTAGTTGGTCTTTCAGACTGTGGGTGATGGGAGCAATGTGACTTCTAACTTACCCCTAGTGAGGCAATTACAGCCTGGCACACCTTCCCAGTGTAGTATGCCCCTAGATCAGTATCCAAGGGGCAGGGCAGTCCGTACCACGGGATCATCTTTGTCATACACTTGGGTATGTGCCAGCCCACATCCCATCATTATACAACCCCACATTCTTTACACATTTGTTCTAACCACTATTAAACATCTATTAAAGCCCTCAACCTGAATTCTCCCCTTTCCCCAGTAGAGGTTTCACAGGGGTCTCAGACTCCCGCTCTCCTGGAACTGGAATTCTTTATTTATTGTGTTATTTACACCTTACTCAAGCTGCTTCTGTCAACAGCTGTAAAACTACAAATCAGTTCAGAAACAAGCCCAGTATTCTTAACTGGAGTCCCTGCCGTTGTGAGAGAATCCTATTTCTCCATAGCCATCCAGAATTGTGGCCTACATGCAACAAATACATACAGATGCAGCCATTCAAAGTGAGTGGTACAGACACGTACCAGAGGTAATTGGCTGCGGTGTCACGCATCATGACGCAAGATGACGCGGGGTACCGCGGATCGTGATTGGTTGACCGACAGGGGCACTTGTGGTCCGTTGGTCTGTCGTAGAAAGATTTACAGTACAGTAAACGTCTTTACTGTGCCCGTTGTAGAAATCTTAGTAGCTGAGCATAAAAAGAACAGGAGCATACTCTAACGCGTGTGAAGACCATAAACGCTATTAATTTTGGAACATAAACATACAGTACTGTATATGGCTGGTCTTGGTACTTTAAAGTAAAAAATACACACCAGTATTCCATCTCTCCCTAAACATTTTAAGCATCGAAGTCTTTAACTAAAGAGATACCGGAGTCAACAAGCATACTTTTAGAATTTGATTAATAGGGAATATAATATGGAATCGCGTATCTAAAGAATTTAATAACGGTATGATTATATTCGTGTACTGCGACAGGGCTGTGTAGGGCTGTTTCGCCTCCCTGTTCATGCGACTTCCCCTGTAGCCTACTGGTCTACGTGCCTGACCAACAACTCACAGATTGGGTGTTCAAATCCAGCTGGTGCTGGACTTTTCTTTTAACAAACATTTCTTCGAAAAAATAGAATAGCGATATTATGGACAATCAATTGACTTTTATATTTCAAAATATCACAACATGATCGATTTTAAGTCATTTTTTATAACAATGAATAGTCACCTTCTTCCCTTCTGACAACGGTCCCTGCTTCTGCTTCCTGCTTCTATTGTGTGTGTGTGCAATAGAATACATTTTTATAGAGAAATGGAGGCTGGACAGTATGCGTTACAATATAAACATTTATATTGATTTAAATCGTGTTCTGATTTAAATCGTAAACGCGTGTTTAATTATATGTGTTTTTTAATCATAATCAGGCTAATGCAACATAAATAGATACAGTATCTTTGTCTTCTAAGTATCTTAATAAACTTTCAGCATAAAAGTGGCATCTCAAAGCAATACAGTAGATCGACAAACAGTTAAAAGGGACCAAAGTAAATACCAGACAAACACAAACGCGTTTTTAATAAAATGCTTTTATTCATTCAGCAGAGAGTGAGAGGGACATCCAGCAGAGAGAGACACACACACCGGTTTCCATTGACAAAATTGTTTTTTTTTCAATTCTTCTTGTCTAACAGGAATGTTTTGTTTGTGGACAGACTGTTAAACTAGAGGAAAAGAGCGCCTCCTTCTATGAAGCATTTCGTTGATCCGATCACGAATTCTTTTCCAGTCGCACGAAGTAAGGGTTGTAAAGCGCGAAGTAAAGCGTTGATTCTTATGGAATGTGTTCCGCCGGGGATTCAAAAAAATTATTTGACAAAATTTGTTTTTTTCAATTCCTCTTGTCTGCGTACTCTTCTTATCGATGTCGGACTAACGGTCGCACCGAGGTCAGTCCATAGGCGTCTTTGGACTTGCATCGCCGGTAGCTCATCATTTTCATCAGTCAGTTTGTCGATAGCTCGCACAATAAGACTTGAAAAAAAAGAGGTCAGCAGTTAGTTTTAAAAATAATGTGCGTAGTTGTATTTACATGCAAGAAAGGTATTTTTAGAAATTTATTTACCTTTGAATCGTCCTCGGTTTAGATTCTCTTTGCCTCCTCTCCCCTTTATAATGCCGTCTCACTGTGCTTTCAGAAACGAAGATGTCCATCGAAGCCAACTGCTGTACAATGTCCCGTGTTGACTTCCCGTTTCTTTTCATCTTCATTATTTGGTGTGAGAGAGTCTTCGTGATTTTAGTCATTGTCCGTCCCCTTACCAAAGCGATACAGTGGTGCAGCTTGAATTCTGTACCTATATACTTACACCATAAAACTTAGATAAAACTTACACCATACCGATGAGCTAATGCCAGGGAAAGACACTCCTATTTTATTTAAAACACAATACGCCAGGAAATGTGTCTGATGCATTAGCAAGTTAAAACAATTGGGTCGAAAACCTGGGCGTAACACCATTTCCTTTTTCTGATCACTCGCTCTCTGGATACACATCTCACCTGTCCTGTTCTTTGTTTTCCTGGTTTGCTGATTATGCCTGCTGCGGTCCACTCCTACCCTCACACCTAAAGAATACTATTTTAAATTTCTTGGCACAGTTCATTAACCCTTGTATGTGCTGTCCGCGCCCAAAATGCAATTTAAAAAAAAGTCAAAAACCGCGCTCAAAATGCAATTTAGAGCTTAATAAGATACACTCCACAGGCATTCACAACAGCAACATATGAAACGTTTATTTTTTAATCGCATATCTAAGGAAATCTCAGTATAACTTTGTTCATGAACAAACAGTGGCATGTTACATTATTATTAGTTTTTTTGTTAACAAGGCTCGCCAGCTAATGTGAATCGAAACCTGTCTTGCTAGCTTTTAAGGTCGTGCATGTGTAAACGACAATTGAAATAGAGAAAAAAGACCTGACTGACAAGCTGATACATACTCTTAGAGTTTGATTAATAGGGAATATAATACAAAAATATAGTACTAAAAAAGGTACTACCAATTTTAAAGGTGATTTTACTTTTAAATAATCTTTCCACTTGTACTGTGAGTCATCGGAAAGTTTCTGCTTTGTGTAAGGATGGTATCGAAAAGCAATCTTAAGTGGTGAGAAAGCTGTGCTCAATGTATTTAAGGGACTTAAAAGTAAAAGGAGATGCTTCATATTGCTTGACTAATTTTAAAAACGAAGTTATAAATGCAGACGCTCCCTCGGTGCCGCGCCGTGTGTAAATATCAAAATATACATACCCAACACTGATTGTACCCATCTGTCATGCAAATAAAACACCTTGAATTGAATTGAATTGAGGGAGAGAGGGGGGAAGGGGGAGAGAGATAACAAGGACTCAAGGCAAATAAGATACACTCCACAGGCATTCACAACAGCAACATATGAAACGTTTGCACGTATAGTTAAGTTATTACTTGGTTTTCAAAGTGCAATGAAATACAATATTGTTGTTGTTGCTGTTCTGGATGTTTTTATCCTGTAAAGCGTTTTGAGAAGCCACCTTTAAAGGCGATATATACTGTAAAACCGCTGATTCTTATGGAATGTGTTCCGCAGGGGATTCAAATTTTTATTTATTTATTTTTTAATTGCGTATCTAAGGAAATCTCAGTATAACTTTGTTCATGAACAAACAGTGGCATGTTACATTATTATTCATTTTTTTGTTAACAAGGCTCGCCAGCTAATGTGAATCGAAACCTGTCTTGCTAGCTTTTAAAGTCCTGCATGTGTAAACGACAATTCAAATAGAGAAAAAAAGACCTGACTGACAAGATTTAATTAATGCACATCAGTAAATCAAGGGTCAAAACAACTATTGCGCCCGGGTCCTCAATGGGCTTTGACGTGCTAATGCGTTGGTTTAACAGTCCGGGTGTGGCAAGCCTCTAATGTCTCCCGACTTCGGCAAAAGGCACCCGCCTTTCATTGGAAGACAATGAACACACTCTAGCCGTACATGTGAATATAGCATAAATACACCAAGGGATTGGGTGAGCTCCCATCACAAAAAAAAACTGCGAACCTGCACTACAGCGACCACAGTACAATATGGAGACCAAGACCTTTTACGGGAAGAGACGGGGTGCTTCTGCCGCCCCAGCTTCCAAAGAGGGAAGGGTAAGCAAATACAGCAGACTTCATCTGAAATACGCGATTACAGCGCATATTACAAGGTATTTTTGCCGTTTTGAATTTTAAATTCAATTATAATTATTTCTTCGTAGCCTGTTCTTCAAGAAAACACCGCATGGGCGAAACGATCTTCGAAATCTACCACCAGGACAGTAAAAAAGAAAGCGGTAAGACGGAAAAAAAGAAAAGTTTATTTTGACTTCTGTTCCGCGACTGATGAATACTACTGTGTGACTTTATTTCTTACATGAATTATGTTATTTTGCCACAGGCCGTGGGTCTTTGCTCTCAGCCACTAGCCAGGGTGCCAACCTGTAGAAGCAGCACCTGTGTGGAGACATTTCGGCAGCAGCGGGAGCAGTACGATGCATTACTGGGGAGGATTGGGAGGCTAGAGACACTCCTGAAAATGCAGAGGAAGGAGACACTATGTTCCAGCAGTCAAACAGTTGAGCAGCTGTCTCCCGAAAAGTGCCTCTCCCCGCCGCGCAGGTTGCAATGCCTGGCGGAAGCTCTGCCCCCCGAAGAGCACACCGCCTCAGGACACTCCATCCCGGCCTCTCCGCTCACCACCGCGCAGGAATTTGTTGATGCTGTCCCCGCCGTCTATCTCCCCCCAGGAAGCACAGCGGAATTCACAGACGCCAGTGGGACGAATAATTCTCCCAGATGTCCAACTGCTACCCATCACGAAGGAGATGAGGGGGGGTTGTACTTGCAGTGCATCGGCATAGACGGGAAAGCAAGAGCCGACCGCTATGCCGCCCTCGTGTTTCGAAATCTTGTGACTTTTGAAATTTACTGGGGGTGGACCACGTCTGTAAATTTCGATGGGTCCAGAGGCAAAAGTGCCTTGCCTTGCAATCTCTGGGAAACCATTAGTAGCATGGTGAATCGGAGATTCTCAACCCTCTCAACATTATCGACAGACAATGTACAGTGTGTACTATTCTTGTGTTACGGTACATTAATATAAATCTTTATTGATTTCTTTAGATACGCGATTCCATATTATATTCCCTTTTAATCAAATTCTAAAAGTATGCTTGTTGACTCCGCTATCACATTAGTTAAAGACTTCGATGCTTAAAATGTTTAGGGAGAAATGGAATACTGTTGTGTATTTTTTCTTTAAAGTACCAAGACCAGCCATATACTCTATATTTATGTTCCAAAATCAATATCGTTTATGGCCTTCACACGTGTTACAGTATGCTCCTATTCTTTTTATGCTCAGCTACTAAGATTTCCCTTCAGTGGTAAAATTCAATATCTACAACGGGCACAGTAAAGACGTTTACTGTAAGTCTTTCTACGACAGACCAACGGACCACGAGTGCCCCTGTCGGTCAACCAATCACGTACCGCGGTACCCCGCGTCATCCTGCGTCACGATGCGCGACGCTGTAGCCAATTACCTCCGGTACGTGTCTGTACCGCGCACTTTGAATGGCTGCATCTGTACATCCCTCTTAAATCCCAGAAACACAGAAACTCCGGGGTGTTTCTGTGAGTCAGTACTGGGTTTCTCTGTTCGAGGTTACAAGCAGAAACAATAAAAGCGCTGAAAGCAGGAAGTTATTTCTGCTCGTAGGCATAAACGTGTAAAAATACATTTTCTGATTCCTAAAACCTCATAAAATCCATGTAAGTCTCCCTTTTGTTCCCAATGCATATAACTGAATATAAACCAGTCAAGTTCAGGTACTTTTCTGATGTACAGTATATGAATACACTAGTTCTGGCGCAGCTGTTACAACAAAGATACTTACGAACTTTTTTTTCATACGAGCTCTTGCCATTTTTAAATTGAATATTTTTTTCATTTCGGTAAATCACACCAAACACCAGCAACACTCATCGTAAGCATCTGACCAATCACATTCCTGAATGTTAAACCCATTAAGTATTTATTTTTAACTTGTTTTAATTATTTTTTAAAAACAATTACACTCCTGTTTTAAGTATTCTTGCCATTTTTAGCATATTGTAAGTGGATTTTTTGCAAACATTTTATTTTTTAAATCATATGAAACACAATCAACCCATTGTAACTTCACATTGATAATTCCTGAGCTTTATAACTGTGTATTATTTCTTTTTACCTTGTTTTAATATTTCTTTTATTATTTTTGCATTTTACAGAGCTTTTTAATATATTGTGAGCATTTTAGTGTCATTTTAAAATAGGACTATCAATGCTCCTGACTTTTAAACCTGTATTTATTCTGACATTATTCTCTCCACCTCCAGATGAGGGAGGTATTTGATTTTAAATTTGTTGATTTGGGGGGAAAATATACATTCATTTCCTTGTATGTATCACCAGTGGGAAGCTTGGCATTTTTGGATGAATTGCAATCTTTACTGCAAGGCCTTCAGACTGTTATAGAAATGACTGTAGATTTAAATGACACATTTGATAAATCAGACAGGAACAGCATAACATCTAAAATGGCAGAACCCTCTAAAGTACTGAAAAATTTCCGGCACATTCATAATGAATACAATTTATTTAATTTAAAGCATAAAATTTGCTTTAAAAAGAAAACCACAATTTGTACGATATCATATTTCAATATCGACGTTCAGATGAAGAATTTGAGGATTTGAATATCAATGGAGAGTACATTGATTTTGGGACAATGTTTGCATCTGAATAATCCTTCCTCCTGGAAAGAAGGAAAAAAAAAGTTTTGAGTCTCAGTCTTCAGGATCCCCCCCAAAAAACGTGCAAATTTGTTTCCGATGTATTTTGGATAAGATATAACTCTCATAGAAGATACATTTTATCAGTTGAATGCAGTCGATACTTTCAACTTTTTATATGACGATAGGACCTACATTTAGGGCTCAGTACTGATAACACTGCTGCTATTGATGGAGTAGAAATAACTGATGCACTGGCAGTTTTTTTTTCTGAGGCAAGAAGTCCTAGAACACCTCCTAAAAATGTTAAGATTCAGAGCAAGAAATATTTTTCCACCTCACCTAATGCTATTGCATTAACGAGGCTGAAGTTGGCTTCTTATTCGCCAGCTGCTGCTTTGCGTTTTTCGTTCCATCTTAAATGCTGCTGCTGTGATGTTATGTCGTCTTTCGCCTGTAGATGGCTCTCTACAGTCGTTTTTAAAAATACTTATCCGGATGTATTACTGGACATTTCCTCGGTAAAGGGGAATATGTAAGTAGAGACTGTCCAAATTGCATTTTTGTATGAAACACATTTCAGAAACACAACTCACAATAAAACAAACTGGCATGTTATACCACGAGTAAATAAAACAAAGGCAAAACGTAAATTCACTTTCTGCATTTTTTCCACGACCTTGCCTTCTGATCATAAAAAGTCTCAAACTCTTGCATTTTACAAGAAATTTTAATATAGCAGTTTTAAATGGAACATTTAGAACATGGTATATGAGACTATATGATTAACTGAGGATGAGCAGAGGGTGATCGAACCTACCTCCTGGTTATAAAAATGTCTAAAAATTCTGACACAGATGTGTGAGAGACAATGGAAAAGACTATCAAAATCCTGAACTTCAGGACATTGTACTGTACCGTTTTTTAAATACAACCCTCTGAGCATGGCATGTGAGAAAATGGCATGTGAGAATGCATTGGGAAAAGGTGAATGCAATTTCTGCTGAATTGCAATGGCCCACCCTCCTGATTACAAACTCGTCTCACAATTCTGACACTGAGGTGTGAGACACAATGTAACAGACACTATTAAATTGTGAAGTACAAGAGATTATACTGTTACGTTTTTTTTTATATTGACCCTCTGGCATGTGAGGACTTGTAGTCAACAAAATAGCACACATTCTGCCAATTTCCTTTGTCCCTCCTTCCTCGTTACCAAAACATCTTAGTATACCGACACTAAGGTAAATGTCTCTAAATCCAGAATTAAGTTGTCAAAGTATATCGGAGTCAACCGATACTGATCAGGTTCTGCTGATGCTGAGCCCGCAGCCTTCACCATAAGGTCCAATTCCCCAAGCCTGCTGACCTTATATGTCCATCCCTTCTCGTCAAAATTCGTATTTTCACAGGGTACCTTTCAGAAATTGCAGTATAGAATGAAAAAAACTCCAATAGATATCGGCCACTGTTGGCGATTTTCCTTTAAGATAGATAGATAATACTTTATTAATCCCGTAGGGAAATTGACAAATGATTCTCCAGAAATTTTACCGAGTGTATCACTTTCACTGAGACCGAGAAGTGTTAAGCTGTACGTGAGTCTTTGTGGTTTGGTTGTTAACCAAAAGGGTGGTGGTTTGAGACCTCCCAGGGACGCTATGAGCCTTTTAATGAACACACCCTCTTCACTTCATTTCTCCATGGCCGGTCTTGTACCGCAATCAAATACAGAGCCCGTAGGGGGCAGTAAGCCCGCATATATAGCTCACTGTGTATATAATGAAGAAGCGGAGGTTAGTTTCTCATCTGCATGTTGCAGAGCCTTACGCAACTCGTACCAACAGCTGGGGTTTGATCCCTGCACGGGCTGTTAGTTGAAAGGTCATTGTAAATGACGTGTAAGAGATTTATCCAGCTGGCTTTTATGTTTCATACTAAATTGCTATCTTGAAACCAAAATAATTAGAAATATGGAACACAACCGTTGTTCCCCAAGAAGGAAAGCTGTTTTACACTGACGTCACTCCTTTTTATTTAATCCAGATTTTAAAAACAACTCCGCCCTCAAAGGAAATCAAAGGAAAATGTGCGAGCTGCACAGGCTCTGAATCAGACCATTTCAATTAGTCTGATCAGTGCAGGACAAGTTAATGTAGAATTATGGCTTTGTCTGTCTCTTGTTTGTATATAAATGAATGTCTCTGAAAACTTAATGTTAGTTTTTAACTTAGTTTTAGTTTTACGATGTAGGTCATGCGTTGACATATGCACAAACACACGAAATGTCTCATTCCTGATTCAGATCATGCTCCATAGGAGAGAAAAGATTCCTCCTGTTTCTCATACAACCATATCAGAACAGAAGCCCGTGTCACCGAGCTCTGATTCAAGATCGAGTCGCATCTTCAACATTTTGTTTTTGTTTCTGATCATTATTTTCTTTAGTTATGATCAATATTGAACTTTTTCTAAATAAAACAAAAATCATCAAACATGCAGGCAGATTTTTTAAAAGTATTAGGAGTTGATAGGGTGCTCCTTCGGAATAGTCGTCAGAAAATGTGAGAAAAGGAAAGTTACGTAAACTCTCACACACAGCATTAAAGATTGGAATCTCATCGTAAAAAAACTAGCTGTCTCCCCGTCGGTAATCAAACCCCAGTTTCCCGCGTGACAGGCAGGGACACAAACAACTTTACTAACTAGGAGCGCTTGCTAGCTATTAGAAGGCATTTACTCTTAAATATGTTACTGTTTTGGGTTTCGACTTTAATTTTCCCGATACCAGTTTTTTACAAAAGTAAAGGCACACGGCACATGTGTGGCACATCACGTCCGAGTTTAGTGACAACTACCTCAGAGATTGTAAGCTGGGTAGTTTCAGATCACTTTTTTTTAAAGGTTCAAGCAAACCCGAATACCTTTGGAAGAGACATTTCAGAATCCCAGTCAAATCCAGTACGATTGCTGGATCCCTCGAATTCGACGGAACTATAGCACAGATCTGCAGTCCACCATTAGAATACTGTGGGTGTGCTGTATAAGCCATACCACCCAAAACAGTTCTAAAACAGGAGATGCATCCTCGTTTAGGAAGGTGGTATAAAGTGAAATGGTCTGGGAAGAGTCCTACGTTTGAACAGTTCAAAATAGACGTAAAGGGGAATTTACGGACTCTTTCGAAATGTAAGAACAAGCTTTGCGGACCTTATCTTTATTTACGTCGTGTAAACGTTTTTCATAAAGTGTAATTGTATTATAGCATGTGCCCCTGACGATTTTCTTGATACGTTATATGTGCTCTTGTTTGTATTGTATGTAGTTCTGTTGTTCAAATAAAACATAAAAGACACAACTTTCCGGATGCGGCTGCTGTAAAAATAAAATGACATCAAGGGCGCTGTACGCAGAGGTCTGAATCCTGCTCCACAGAAGATCTTTATACAGAGGTGTTAAAGAAGTCAAGATCTCACTACAAGAATGGCAGCATCTCAAAAAAAGCAGGTGCAGTTCGTTACACAGTCGTAATGCTACTAAGTCGGACCAGAAGAGCGAAAGCCACCTGGCTTTCTCTGAGCAACTAATGTGACAAAGAGACACAGTACAGTGGTAACTGTGGCTGAACAGTGGAAAGTGCTGGATTAAGGCTCCAGCCCCTTCAGGGGCTTGGGTTTGAATCTCACCTTGTTAGGTGCTTCTGTTGAGACCCCTTCCAACTGACTTCAAAAGGGAGGGAGCTGCTTTTTGGCAGTCTCTCGAGAAACTAAGCAAAGTGTTTAAAGATACTTTGTCAGCTTGACATCAAGGCAGAAAACAAAAACTTTCTTGAGTCCACTCAAACCAAATGCGGTTTGCCACCTTTTGCGTTATGCAGGGAATGACGTCTGCCGAGATTGATGGTTTAAAAACTTATTTAATGTGAAACGGTCATTGTGATTGTAAAACGGTCAAAATGTTAGTGAAGAAATCAGTAATGTGAGGAAAGGTGAATTGTGGGAGCCTCTTGACTCCCCGTGTCGTGCTGTGTTTCTCTCTCATTATACTTGGAGTGGTGCCGTCGCTTCTGGATAAAGTCTGTCGTGGGTCATTCCAGACAAGTCAGGTATGACTGTGCTTCACCACAAGAAGAGACACTTCACTTGCGAGGATCCCAACAGTATATTTCTCCTTTCAGAGCCCATGGGAGTGAATTTCATACACAATTAAAAAAAGGCCAATTTTATTTAGAGGCTTCAGACACTTTTTTAATTAAAAAAGTGACCTGAAACGCCTTAGCTTTCAGGTTTGCTAGAACCTGTAATAATAAAGTGGTCTCAAACTTTCATTGTCTGATGTAGCTGTCTCTAATGTTGGACATGATGCTTTGGAGATGCTGAGATATTGAGAAGAACTCAACTACATGGTGAGAAGTCTGGGTTCAGCACCAGCAGATGGTGAAAAACTCTTAGCTGACCCCAACCTAATTTGAACGTGCAACTTTCTGATCTAGAATCAACTACACTACCACTGTGCCACACCCTATAGTCTTCTTTACCGCCTAAATCAGCAAAGAGTTCTACGTTTGAACAGTTCTAAATGTAGGAACGTGAAAGCTGTGTGGACCTTGATTTTATTTACTTTGTTTAATCTTTTTTTCCATAAAGTCTAATTGTATTATTTATGTGCCCCTCACGAGTCTATTAATACGTTATATGTGCTCTTGTTTATATTGAATCTATTTTGTTGTTCAAATAAAAAGTAAAACAAAAAAAAAATCTGGATGCGGCTGCTGTAGAAATAAAATGACATCAAGGGTGCTGTACGCAGAGGTCTGTAGCCTGCTCCACAGAAGATCTTTATCCAGAGGTGTTTAAGAATTCGAGATCTCACCATGAGAGGGGAAGCATCTCAGAAAAAGCAGGTGCAGTCGGTTCCATAGTCATAACGCCACTGTCGGACAAGAGCAAAGCCACCTGGCTTCCTCCGGGCAAGTAATGCGACAAAGAGCCAGGGCACAGTGGGTAGTGTGGCTGAGGGGTCTAAGGTGCTGGATTAAGGCTCCAGTCTTGTTGGAGGTGTGGGTTTGAATCCCACTGCTACTAAGAGTTTTTGTGTTACAACCACCAAATGGAGCAATGTGATAAAAGCTACTTTATCATCTTAACATCATAGCAGGGAGAAAAAAGTGTTTCTTCTTCTCAACACAAATTCTTGTTTCCACCTTCAGCTGGAAAGTTTGTCTACCAAGATCACTTTTGAGTCAGTGCAAATCACAGTGCGCCCTCGATTTTAATGTTGGTTGTGCTCCTTTTATCTGTGAAACGTTAATGTTCTGCATTTTCAAGTCGAGTCATCCTCAGGGGTAGAGCTGATTAAGTCTTTCCGCATAGCGCTCCATCAGAAATAACTTGTCTAAGTTCAAAAGAGATTGTGGGTTTCACTTCAAGCAATCACAAAGCATACCTCACATGTCAGATCTAAATGGGGAATTTGTTGGTTACATAGCTGAACGTTTTTCCATGTTCTGCTAGAGTATCCACTGGCTTGCCTTTATCAGCTGTCTTGGAAAGATAAGCTGTGCTTCGTCTCAGGAAAAATCATCAGTACTGTCATTTTATTCTGTCCGTATGGCCGTTATTTAAAGTATATAAAAATCACGAGTTCATAGATTTATCCAAATATCAACGGCACCTTGTAAACCTGTGATAAGAATTCCTTCAATCCAATAGTTTCACTCCAGGGAAAAGGCAGGGAAACATAGAGAATTATTATTTAAAGACAACATCCGTATTGGATTGCATGTCAGCAGAATGTCAGAATTCCTAATATGATTTTGAATTCAGTTTTGCAGTTCTTTAGTGCTTTACTACTTTCAGAGAGTCCTTTATTGACCTTGCTGAAGCAGAGAAGCGACATAATCACAAATGTGACCAGTTTTTCTGCTGTTTCTGGGTTAATAATGATTATTATTTTGTATTTTGATTAGTATTTTTCGTAGAGTTCTTCCTCAGCTTTTAAGTTATTTGGTGAGCAAGAACCACTGAGAACAAGTCTGAATCAATCAAGAACACATACGGTACTGCTGTCCTGTGTACAACTGCTTCTTCCTAATTTAGCTTTTCAGTGTTGAAGAAGACGTTTCCAATTTTGATTGCTGGTTTCAGAGGATGTGCTACAAGATCACAGATTCATTTGAAAAGATTTGGAGATGCATTGACTGGGATTCAAACCTGGCTCAATTGCATGAAGGCACCTATACTCAGCAACGTGAGGAAAGGAGAGGGGGCCAGAGGTAGTGTGGCTGAATGGTCTAATATGCTGGATTTTAGGCTCCACTCTCTCAGGGGTGTGGGTTTAAATCCCACTAGTGCCCAATGTTTTAAGACCTTACTTCCTGTGATTTGTAATATGGTCAGTAAAAGCACTTTATGTGAGTATCTCTTATGTCAGCGCTACAAGTCACTTACTGCTCCACAGGTCCGGGGTTCAATCCCTGGCATCTTCAGGTGTTTTATATTACTGTACTCACATCACAATCTTCTGTTGAGTGAGAACTCTTTGCTCGTGTTCATAGAGAGCCAGGTTTACATTTTGAATCTCACCCGGGATTTTCTGAGAGATCATTCAGCGAGCGAGTCCTCCCTCTGGACTCTGCACTGAGCTGAAAGCTGCACGAATTCCTCACTGTGTGTCCTGTACTGTTACAGGTGGTCCAGCGTAAATGTGCAGCACAGTGATTTGAACTTTTTCTGTATGTGAAGGAAAATACAAAAGAGCATGTAAAGTATTGATCGTATAAAATATCCATAGTACAACTCGAGAAAAAACTGAAGCACAAAACAACGACTTTTGATGATTACAAGAGATTCAAGAAACACAACCATCCAACATTTGGGGTTAAACTGTTATTCACATACTCTAACGAAGAGAAACGTTAGTGTCTTCCAGTGTGTGAGCCCATTTCTCAAAAAATAAAAAAATAAGTTCTATAAATTGAATTGTTCTATTTTTCAGGCTTGCATAGTCTTATTCATATTTCAGTTAAACCTTTTCTTCTGTAGTAATTTCATTTGATATTAAAATTAGTCCTGATTTACAATTTTTGGACATGGTTCATCTTAAAGAATTTTGTCATAAGTTTCAGTTTAGGAAAATCGTGCCCAGAAGCTACCAAAACTGGTAATGTTCACATAATGTGTAATGCAAAAGCAGCAGTTGGGGTGGGAAACAAAAGGCATTTCTTGGTATGAATCCTTAAACTTCATAGATGGCGTTCTAGGACTTCTCGCTTCAGATAAAGCTGTCAATACATCATAGATTTCTACTCAATCAATATCAGCAGTGTTATCACTACCGAACACTAAATATAGATTCTGGCAATAATTCATGAGTTGTTCATTAGAAAATTGTTTATGTTTTTTTTAACATATTTCCAATACCAGACAAAAAGTCGGAAGTTTCAATTTCATGCAACTGATGAAATCTCTCTTCGATGGAAGTTATAAGTACAGTACATCCAAAATACCGCGGAATCAATCAAATGTACATGTTTCTTGTGGATCCAGAAGATCATTTTGAGACTCAAAACATGCCTGTCTTTTCTTTTTTCGAGGACGAAGGAGTAGCAGCAGGAGTAGCAGTAATGGCAAGAACATGTTTAGAGTTCAGCACTTCTCATTTCTAATGCAGAGCCATCGACTCGGAAAGCACCGCCCGCGATAAAAGAAATTGCAGAATTGGTCTGTTCATGCTGCCTACACGCTTTGAATTCCTGGCATTTTTTGCAAGTTCCTTTTTGAAGGTTCATGAAATTCCTCACATTTGAGCCAACACTAAAATATTTCATTCGGGGTCGCCTAATTCATAGTGCAAACCGAATCTACAGGGGAATGCTGTGGCACATGAAGCCGTTTGTTATTCTGTTGTGAGGTGTGAGGGGCGGAATGCAAATTGAATAGAAAATGAAACAGGAGTCACTTCTTGAGCTACGAATTGCAAAAAGTATGTAAACCTGTGCATTGCTTGCTTTTATATTTCAGTCATTCACTGTCAGCTAGCACTAGAACAATTCAAGAGAGGTAAGAACAGAAGCTGTCAGGAGTGGGATTTTAACCCACACCTCATTTTGGAGACCAGAACACCTAAGCCAACTGGAAAGACACATGTCTTTGAGTCTGTTGCCTTAGACCACTCTGCCATCCTAACAAGCAAGAGCAAATGCTCTGCTGAATGCACCAGTAGTTGACTAAACTGAGTTTCTTCCCTGAAATTATTTGCTTGTGAAGAGCCAAGTTGCCTTGAATGGATCTTGGAAATCAAATATACAGATGGATTGTTATTCGGTTATGCGTTTTGAGGGGCGTATTATAAATCGAGTTGGTGAAAAGGTGCTTTTTGTTAGTCTGTCAGGAGGCTGCACAAGGTGTTTAGAGGGAGAACTTCTAAAAGGCAGGCTCCCTATGTATAACATCAGGGCAGTTTTTTTTTCTCAATGGAAATGCTCTTTGGCGCTTTCAGCTTTACGTAGGGAACAACGTCTGCTGAGATCACCTTTGAGCCAATGCACATGGTAGTGTGCCACATTTAATATTGGCTGTGGTAGCGAGCTGCTTTTGTCTGTGAAGCTTTTACTTTTTCAAGCTGAATCATCGGCAGGAGTAGCTTATTAAATCTTTGCTCATAGCGCTCCATCAGAAATACCTTGTCCATGTTCAAAAGAGATCAGGGGATTTACTTCATGCTTTCACATAGCATACCTAACACGAAATATTTAAATAGGGAATTGATTGTGCTTCTTGATGTTGTTCCTGTGGTTGCCTTGGTTACAATGGTGAACGTTCTTCCACGTTCTGCTAGAGTATCCACTGGGTGGGCTTTATCAATTGGTTCGGATAGGTCATCAGTGCTCTGTCTCCAGAAAAATAATCAGCACTCTGTTTTTTCTGTGCGCATGACTGTCTTTTAAAACATATAAAATCACGAGTTCATTGATTTCTCCAAATAACAACAATACACTTTAACCCAGGTTGGCATGCCTTCAATCCAATAGTTTTACTCCAAGTAAAAAGCAGGGCAACATATAGAGAGATGATATTCAAAGATTTCAACGTCATTTTTGGATTGCCTGTATGCAGATATCACTTGCTAATATGATTTTAATTCAGTTTTTCTCTACTACTTTCAGAGTCTTTTATTGACCTTGCTGAAGTGACATAATCACAAATGCGACCAGTTGTGCAGCTGTTTCTGGTTAATAATGATTAATGCGAAAAAACAAAACAGCTCCTTGCATTGAGAGCAAGAGCAACCAACATGCTCACTTGTTGAATTAGGTATTTTCCGAGCTACTCTTCCTTAGCTGTAAAGTTATTTGGCGAGCAAGGACCTCTGAGAAGGAGTCTGAATCCATCAAGAAGACAGGAATTCTAATATTGCCGTCTTGTGTACAAAATATTTGTTCAGCTCTAACGTCTGTGTGCGTTGACAAGGCATCTCAAAATGACGTATTAAATAAGAAAATGATCCTTTCTGTTACCATTCCTGTGGTTGGAGCATATATGTTCTACAATATTTACAGACAAGGTTTTATCACTGGAGTTGTACAGAACAAGTGTGCATCAGTCCATGAAAATCATCAGTACTGCTGTTTTTCTATGTATAGTTTAATCAAGAGCACTTAAAAGATGCAAAAGATGGATTGTGTTCTGTGAGCACCTGCACATCTCTAAGTCACTTCCACAACCTTCTATGCTGGGGATGTAGCTCAGTGGTAGAGTGCATGCTTTGCATGTATGAGGTGCTGGGTTCAATCCCTGGCATCTCCAAGTTACTGTGCTCACATCACAGTCTTTTGTTGAGTGAGAACTCTTTGCTCCTGTTCATAGAGAACCAGGTTTACACAATTAAACTTGAAGTGCTACAGTGTTCTCTGCAGTTTTAAATGTACCTCCAAAGCATTTAGTTCTGTTAACTACCAAAGGATTTGAACTAATTTAACGTCATATTCAGGAAATCCAGAGAACGTCTTCACACTTGTCGTGGCTGTTGCAGAAAAACCTCACCCGGGATGTTGAATCTCACCCAGGATTTCCTGAAAGATCATTCACCGAGCGAGTCCTCCCTCTGGACTCCGCACTGAGCTGAAAGCTGCGCGAATTCCTCACTGCGTGTCCTGTACTGTGTAGCACAGTGACAAGAACGCCTTGAGTTTCTTTCCGTATGTGAAGGAAAATGCAAAAGAGCATGAAAAGTATTGATTATATAAAATATCCATGGTACAACTCGAGAAAGAACTGACGGACAAAACAATGACATTTGATGATTACAAGAGAAACACAACCGTCCGAACATGGGCTTGGATCCTGAACACTTATGTTAAAAGACAAAGCAAAGGTTATAACCTGTCAATGTCTCCATGTCTTACAGTTTATGAAATAACACAATTTCTTACTTTCTTATTAATTTCTTACTATAGATAGATGATTGAATTTTAACAAAATCACAATTAAAAACATTTTGGGTTAAACTGTTATTCACATTCTCTAATAAAGAGAAATGTTAGTGTTTTCCAGTGTGTGAGCCCATTTGTCAAAAAATAACAAATAAAAGTTATATGAATTGAATTGCTCTACTTTTTAGGCTTGCATAGTCTTATTGATATTTCAGTTAAATCTTTTCTTCTGTAGTAATTTCAGTTGATATTATATTAATCCTGATTTACAATTTTTGGACATGGTTCATCTTAAATAATTTGTAATTAGTTTCAGTTTTGGAAAATTGCGCCCAGAAGCTACTAAAACTGGTAATGTTTGCATAATGTGTAATGTAATAGTAGCATTTGGGGTGGAAAACAAAGAGTATTTCTTGGTATGAATCCCAAAACGTCATAGGCAGCGTTCTAGGACTTTTTGCTTCAGATAAAGCTTTCAATACATCATAGATTTCTACTCCATCAATATCAGCAGTGTTATCACTACCAAACGCTAAATATAGATCCTGGCAATACTTTGTGAAATCTTCGAAAGAAAATCCAAAATTCTACTGAAGCAATCAAATTTATAGGTTTCTTTTCGATCGAGAAGAGGATCATTCCTCTCAAAACTCAAAACATGCCTGTCTTTTATTTTTTTCAAGGACAAATGGATTATTGAGGTGTAAAGATGGGTTCAAAAACCAAAATCATCTGCTATTGCTGCTGTTTCTTTGATAGTTTCTTCAAATCCTTCAAGTGATCATCGATATCAAGGAATAATATCATACAATTGTCGCCGTGCATCCTCAGCTAAAATGTTTTAAAAGTGCGACAAAAAAAGTACTTCTATATTAAAATGAAGGTAAATATACCAAGATATTAAAATACAATTGTACAGTGCTAACCTAATAATGCCTGTGAAATTTGAACTGTAATTCTGAAATATTGTATCTGAGAATGCAAAGAGAGTACAAAGATCAAATTCAATCAGTGAAAATACAACAGTAGTTCACTAAACTAAGTTTCTTCCCTGAAATGATTTGTTTGCAAAGCACCAAGCACCCTTGAATGGATGGTGGAAATCAAATATACAGATGGATTGAGAGTGTGCTTTCCAACTTTGTGTAACATTTTCTTTTGATAGGGCGGAGTTGTCTTCACAATCTGGATTTTATTAAAAGGAGTGACATCAGTGTAAAACAGCTTTCCTTCTTGGGGAACAACGGTTGTGTTCCATAGTTCTTATTCTTTTAGTTTCAAGATCGCAATTTAGTGTGAAACAGAAAAGCCAGCTGGAAAATCTGTTACACGTAATTTACAATGGCCTTTTAACTAATAGCCCGTGCAGGGATCAAACCCCATCTGTTGGTACGAGTTTCGTAAGGCTCTGCAACATGCAGATGAGAAACTAACCTCTGCTTCTTCATTATATACACAGCGAGCTATATTTGCAAGCTTTCTGCCCCCTACAGGCTCTGTATTTGATTGTGGTACAAGACCGTGGAGAAATGAAGTGAGGAGGTTGTGTTCATTAAAAGGCTCAGCGTGCCTGGGAGGGCTCAAAACACCACCCTTTTGGTTAACACCCGAGCCACAAAGACTCATGTACAGCTTAACACGTCTCGGTCTCAGTGCAAGTGATACACTCCGTAAATGTTTCGGAGATTCATTTGTTTTTAAAGGAAAATTACCAACAGCGGCCGAGATTTATTGGAGTTTTTTTCATTCTATACTGCGATTTCTGAGTTTTGACGAGAAGGGATGGACATATACAGTGCCTTGCGAAAGTATTCGGCCCCCTTGAACTTTTCAACCTTTTGCCACATTTCAGGCTTCAAACATAAAGATATAAATTTTTTATTTTATGTGAAGAATCACCAACAAGTGGGACACAATTGTGAAGTGGAACGAAATCTATTGGATTTTTGAAACTTTTTTAACTAATAAAAAAATGAAAAGTGGGGCGTGCAAAATTATTCGGCCCCTTTACTTTCAGTGCAGCAAACTCACTCCAGAAGTTCAGCGAGGATCTCTGAATGATCCAATGTTGTCCTAAATGACTGATGGTGATAAATAGAATCCACCTGTGTGTAATCAAGTCTCTGTATAAATGCACCTGCTCTGTGATAGTCTCAAGGTTCTGTTGAAAGCGCAGAGAGCATCATGAAGACCAAGGAACAAACCAGGCAGGTCCGTAATACTGTTGTGGAGAAGTTTAAAGCCGGATTTGGATACAAAAAGATTTCCCAAGCTTCAAACATCCCAAGGAGCACTGTGCAAGCGATCATCTTGAAATGGAAGGAGTATCAGACCACTGCAAATCTACCAAGACCTGGCCGTCCCTCTAAACTTTCAGCTCAGACAAGGAGAAGACTGATCAGAGATGCAGCCAAGAGGCCCATGATCACTCTGGATGAACTGCAGAGAACTACAGCTGAGGTGGGAGAGTCTGTCCATAGGACAACAATCAGTCTTACACTGCACAAATCTGGCCTTTATGGAAGAGTGGCAAGAAGAAAGCCATTTCTCAAAGATATCCATAAAAAGTCTCGTCTAAAGTTTGCCACAAGCCACCTGGGAGACACCCCAAACATGTGGAAGAAGGTGCTCTGGTCAGATGAAACCAAAATCGAACTTTTTGGCCACAATGCAAAACGATATGTTTGGCGTAAAAGCAACACAGCTCATCACCCTCAACACACCATCCCCACTGTCAAACATGGTGGTGGCAGCATCATGGTTTGGGCCTGCTTTTCTTCAGCAGGGACAGGGAAGATGGTTAAAATTGAGGGGAAGATGGATGCAGCCAAATACAGGACCATTCTGGATGAAAACCTCTTGGAGTCTGCAAAAGACCTGAAACTGGGACGGAGATTTATCTTCCAACAAGACAATGATCCCAAACATACAGCAAAATCTACAAAGGAATGGTTCACAAATAAACGTATCCAGGTGTTTGAATGGCCAAGTCAAAGTCCAGACCTGAATCCAATCGAGAATCTGTGGAAAGAGCTGAAAACTGCTGTTCACAAATGCTCTCCATCCAACCTCACTGAGCTCGAGCTGTTTTGCAAGGAAGAATGGGCAAGAATTTCAGTCTCTCGATGTGCAAAACTGATAGAGACATACCCCAAGCGACTTGCAGCTGTAATCGCAGCAAAAGGTGGCTCTACAAAGTATTAACGCAAGGGGGCCGAATAATTTTGCACGCCCCACTTTTCATTTTTTTATTAGTTAAAAAAGTTTCAAAAATCCAATAGATTTCGTTCCACTTCACAATTGTGTCCCACTTGTTGGTGATTCTTCACATAAAATAAAAAAATTATATCTTTATGTTTGAAGCCTGAAATGTGGCAAAAGGTTGAAAAGTTCAAGGGGGCCGAATACTTTCGCAAGGCACTGTAAGGTCAGAAGGCTGGGGAATTGGACCTTATGGTGAAGGCTGCAGGTTCAGCAGCAGAACCTGTTCAGTATCAGTTGACTCCCATGTACTTAAAACATTCAACTTCCGGATTTAGAGTCAGACGTGCTACCGTTGCACCATGGGGTACTTAATGAAAAAAAAACAATCAGTGTTCCTGGATCTGTTGTTGAGAACAACACCTGCTCAAGAGCTGCGCAGCAAGAATAAAATGTGGTCTGGGAAGAAGAGACTCTCTTTGGAAGAGCGGCGGTCCTCACAGGAGGAAAAAAAAATTTGCGACGCTGATGGGGGATGAAAAGTAGCTGTTTGGCGTGACCTCGTGTCACAACGGAAGCGCGTCTGACTTCACATCAAAAGGCTGCGTGTTCAAATCACGTCGAGGTTTTTCAGGTTCTGCTTGTGCTGAACACGGAATTCACACCATGTAGTTGAGTTCTATCTGTCCACCACATAGATAATCTACACAAAATAGAGTAATAAAGAACACGCATTTAGGAGCTTATGCAGCGAATACCCTTGAATACAAGAGAAAAGTTACGGTTCACATCTGTGAATTATCACCCCCGTCTTTAGAGACAGCTACATCAGAGAATTGAATCCTGAAAGTTTCAGATCTCCTTTATTATAAAGTAAAACAAACCTGAAAGTTGGAGATTTTAAGGACACTGTTTTATTAAACAGTGTCTTAAACCTGAAAATGTAATTTGAAAAAAAACCTGCTATTGGACATTAGCTGGTGCTTTTTGTAACGATTTTTGTAACCATTTCATGCTGGAAAACTAAGGAAACAGACCCAACGTTCGCTTTCAGGTGCGGTTCATTACATAATCTATTACTGAAGAGCCTGATTAAAATTTACACTAACCAGCTAGAAGTCGAACCTACAATCTTATGATCCAAAATCAGATGCGTTATTTATGAAAACTCTAGTATATCACATAACCTGAATTCCCCCATAGTGTGCTCAGCGCCGCTACTAGTAATACACCGCCCTGTCTAAAATTTCAAACCGGGGTAAAGTTAGCTTGAAGTTCGAAAATGATTTTGGCACGACTGTAGCGCTTTCACAAAATCTCTTACAGTTACAAAAACACATGCTTTGTGTATAAAATACATTGTGAATGCTTTCTCAGCCTTCACTTTGTCGTTTTTATGACGTTTTTTTGACCACACTTGAATATTCTTTTGTCCATATCTTCGCAATGGAAGCACAGAACACCTTCAAACCAAATGCATTTTAAAGACCACGACTTGTGGATATTTCCACAGTCTCTACACCAAACTATCAGTGAGCTAATTATCTTTTTTTAAACCTCCGGTTTTTCATCGATGCGTCATTACGCACGAACTGCAAACCCGGGGGACCGCTGTGTGCACACGTTCACAACGCGAGAAATACTGTTCAATACGGCTTTGTGCGAAAAACCCGTATATGACCATAGGAAGCAGAACAGCGTGGTCTCCAATTACCCAGACTGTAAGCACGGGAATAAAGCTTTGTTTGATTTCTGAAACCCTTCCTTTATGTCCTGTTTTCATTCATTTAAGGGTCAACTATATGCACAATACTACTGACAGCAGGAAGATTAAAATATTCTTTACTCAGCGGCTTATTAAAAACAACTCCCATGATGTTCATACCGACTTTTTACACAGCACACTGACACAGCTTTGTGTTCTGAATCTCTTTTTCTCGTGCTTTAATTTAATGTGGCACAATGCACTGGGATAGGGGTATTCTGTTCACAAACCAATAGCATTTAAACCACAGCACCCACAATGCTGCAGGTTAGTGTTTTGCACACAAAGCAGGTCCTCTGATTTTTCCCAGCTTTGTTTTGGGTTGTGGAACCTTTATTTTTTTATGATTTTTTGAAGATAACACTATAGGTAACACACTGGGATAGGTGGGTCTTCTTCATGGCTCAATAGCATTTCAAATACAGCAGCCTCACTGCTGTACCCAAGTGTTTTACACACAAAACAGGCCCCCGAACCTCATACAACCTTGGTGTGGCTGTGACCCCCTTCTTTATTTTGTAATGATTTTCTGAAGATAACACTACAGGTAACACACTAGGATAGGTGGGTCGTCTTCATGGCTCAATAGCATTTCAAATACAACAGCCACACTGCTGAAACCAAGTATTTTACACACCAGAAAGGCCCCCTAACCTCATACAACCTCGCTGTGGCTGTGGCCCCCTTCTTTATTTTGTAATGATTTTCTGAAGATAACACTACAGGTAACACACTAGGATAGGTGGGTCGTCTTCATGGCTCAATAGCATTTCAAATACAACAGCCACAGTGCTGAAACCAAGTATTTCACACACCAGACAGGCCCCCTAACCTCATACAACCTTGCTGTGGCTGTGACCCCTTTCTTTATTTTTTTTATGAGTTTTTCAATGTGGCACCATTAGACAGGCGGTACATGGGGATAGGGGGGTGCTATTTACGAGTCAATAGCTCTTCAAGCACAACAGCCACAGTGCTGCAACCAGGTGTTTTACACACCAGACAGCTTCCCTAACCTTATACAACCTTGCTGTGGCTGTGGCCCCTTTCTTTAATTTTTTATGATTTTCTGAAGATAACACTACAGGTAATACACTGGGACAGGTGGGTCGTCTTTATGGCTCAATAGCAATTCAAATACAACAGCCACACTGCTGAAACCAAGTGTTTTACACACCACACAGGTCCCCTAGCCTTATACAACCTTTCTGTGGTTGTGGCCCCTTTCTTTATTTTTTTAATAAACATTTTAGTTTTTCAATATGGCACCATTAGACAGGCGGTACATGGGGATTGGGGGGTGCTATTCGTGAGTCAATAGCTCTTCAAGCACAACAGCCACAGTGCTGCAACTAGGTGTTTTACACCAGACATTTCCCCTAACCTTATACAACCTCGCTTTGAGTTGTGGAACATTTCTTTATTTTTTAATGTTTTTTTTTTTACTGTAATCAAGTGTTGTGCTCACTAGGCAGGCCTCCTGACCTTTCACAGTCATGCTTTGTTGTGTGCAACTTTAATTATCTTTTTAGGATTTTTTGAACATGGCAACTTCCACCGAGATGGGTGGGGGGTGTGGGGGTGCTCTTCAATAGCTTTTTCATCTATACACACAAACGGATGTGACCAACACACTCAGAACCTGTCACGCAGGGACTGACTGCTGAGGATAGGGATCCAATGCGGTGCCCTTGGTAGGGTTGGCGCGAGACGCAGGCGTAGTCGGAGTAAACAGGCAGGGGCCCGAGTCCGGGAAGGCGTAGTACAGGCGTAGGCACAGAATCGACAGGCGAAGGAGTAGTCGAGGGACTGGCAGGGGTCGGAGTCCGGGAAGGCGTAGAAGTTGCGTCGGTGTGGATTCAGAAGGCAGAGGCGTAAACGAAGAGACAGGCTGGGGTCAGGATCCGAGAAAGCGTAAAACAGGTGAAGTTACAAAATCGAGTGGCTAAAGCGGTAGTCGGAAAAGCGGGGTCGAGGTCCAGGGGAGAAGTCATAGTAAGGCAAAGGCGTAGTTAGTAGGTAAGCTCCGGGAGAGAATCTCAATCGTGAGCAATGACCGGGGGACAGATGAGGGTTTAAGTAGAGGACTGATTGACGCGTGCACGTTTGGTATGGGGAGAGCTCGTGGGAATGCAGGAGCGCTTGCCTGCGTGAGGGAGATTCATGACAGAACCAACAGAATCAACCTGAACTCATAGAAAAACAAGAATGCCCCCGAGACACCTGCACCCCCCTCCTGGACCACTCTGGCATCAACACCCCCAAACCCATCCATACCAGCTAACATCGGTGCAACCCTCCAACCTGGACCAAGAGCAGGATGGGACAAGAACCTGCACCACACTACGTACACAGGTTTGTATTTTTGGCTGAAGATGAAAATGTCTAACATAGATTGTTTTGGTTCTAGCAAACAATAATAATAGTTGTTAAAATCCAAACACACATAATGAGATCACTCTCTGTCAGTATGTGTAACATTCTGGGTCTGGGCTCCACTGTATTTGGGCTAAAGAGAGTTCAACAACATTATTAAATGCACTCACATCCTAATCTGACAAGATCCATTGTTTAGGGAGACTTGACCACCCACCGTCCCCCTGGTATCGTGAAGCTCATTGTCCTTTAGCTTTCCAAAACCAGAATCACTTGGGACTCCGGGGGGATCGGTGTATGCAAAATATGAATTCCTTATGCAAGAAATTGTATATGGTCAAGAAATTGTATAGCGATCATATCTTATCAGCAGATGGTAATCTCCAAGGAACAAGTAATAGGTTTATTCCACGCTGAAAAATGATCAAATGATTGATGAACCCAAGTGATTTGAAAGAAATGTTAAACAACTCAAAGCGAGGTTGTCTAAGGTTAGGGGAGCTGTCCTGTGTGTAAAACACCTGGTTGCAGCACTGTGGCTGTTGTGCTTGAAGAGCTATTGACTCGTGAAGAGCACCCCCTATCCCCATGTACCGCCTGTCTAATGGTGCCATATTGAAAAACTAAAATTTTTATTAAAAAAATAAAGAAAGGGGCCACAACCACAGCAAGGTTATATAAAGCTAGGGGGCCTGTCTGGTGTGTAAAACACTTGGTTTCAGCAGTGTGGCTGTTGTATTTGAAATGGGATTGAGCCATGAAGATGACCCACCTGTCCCAGTGTGTTACCTGGAAGAGGTGTTAGTGGGGCCAGCAGGGGGCGCTCACCCTGTGGTCCATGTGGGTCCTAATGCCCCAGTATAGTGATGGGGACACTATACTGTAAACAGGTGCCGTCCTTCGGATGAGACGTAAAACCGAGGTCCTGACTCTCTGTGGTCATTAAAAATCCCAGGGCGCTTCTCGAAAAGAGTAGGGGTGTAACCCCGGTGTCCTGGCCAAATTTCCCATTGGCCCTTACCAATCATGGCCTCCTAATAATCCCCTTCTATGAATTGGCAACATTACTCTGCTCTCTTCCCCACTGATATCTGATGTGTGGTGAGCGTTCTGGCGCACTATGGCTGCCGTCGCATCATCCAGGTGGATGCTGCACATTGGTGGTGGTGGAGGGGAGTCCCCATTACCTGTGAAGCGCTTTGAGTGGAGTGTCCAGAAAAGCGCTATATAAGTGTAAGCAATTATTATTATTATAATTACCTGTAGTGTTATCTTCAGAAAATCATAAAAAAATAAAGGGGCCACAGCCACAGCAAGGTTATATAAAGTTAGGGGGCCTGTCTGGTGTGTAAAACACTTGGTTTCAGCAGTGTGGCTGTTGTATTTGAAATGCTATTGAGCCATGAAGATGACCCACCTGTCCCAGTGTGTTACCTGTAGTGTTATCTTCAGAAAATCATAAAAAATAAAGGTTCCATAACCCAAAACAAAGCTGGGAATAGTCAGATGACCTGCTTAGTGTGCAAAACACTTACCTGCAGCATTGTGGGTGCTGTGGTTTAAATGCTATTGGTTTGTGAACAGAATACCCCTATCCCAGTGCATTGTGCCACATTAAATAAAAGCAAGAGAAAAAGAGATTCAGAACACAAAGCTGTGTCAGTGTTCTGTGTAAAAAGTCGGTATGAACATCATGGGAGCTTTTTTTAATAAGCTGCTGAGTAAAGAATATTTTAATCTTCCTGCTGTCAGTAGTATTGTGAATATAGTTGACCCTTACCTGAATGAAAACAGGACGTAAAGGAAGGGTTTCAGAAATCAAACAAAGCTTTATTCCCGTGCTTACAGTCTGGGTAATTGGAGACCGCGCTGTTCTGCTTCCTATGGTCATATACGGGTTTTTCGCATGAAGCCGTATTGAACAGTATTTCTCGCGTTGTGAACGTTTCTCGCGTTGTGCACACAGCGGTCCCCCGGGTTCCAGTTCTTGCGTAATTACGCATCGATGAAAAACCAGAGGTTTAAAAAAAGATATGGGATGTGTTCATGGAGGCTATGGCAGAAATCAACATGCTGGGCACCTTGCTAGCCAACGCTGGTAACTGAGAGCTACTTGAAAAACTCAAGGCTGCCCCGTTGGGGTGTGCGGCATCGGTCAAAACGCCCGACTCGGTCTCTAAGATAAACGCAGAAAGGAGATGATCATTAATACCTAGACCCACATGGTTGACTTTGTAACATTTTTTCTGTGGGTATGTGTGTTTGTGATAAATGACTTGAAATGTATATTAAAAAGCGTGAGCAATGTAGTTAAAAATGTTTGTAATAAAATGGCTTGAATGTAACATGTATTAAAAAAAGCTTGAGCAATATAACCGCGAATGTATAATAAAAATATTGTATTGATTTTAAATAATATTTTGTGTTCTTTTTTAAATAATAACCACACAGACAATGAAATGTTTCGATTTCATTTTTATTTTAGACGGTCGATTAACATTCATGACATGTTTTAAATTGGGATAAACACCCGCATAATTGAACATTCCCCAGTGGGCAGTGATTCATCGAATATACGTATATTCTCGTCGAAAATCCGGCTATAGGTATATATACGTCTCCACGACGTATAATCAACGTCAAATTGCAACCGTAAAATCGACGACATTAATAAACGCATATATGCACTCTGCACAGTGTACAGAAATGTATTATATTTACTATATTTATTATACACGTGTAAATCAATTACTGCGAAAATACTTTACTTCGTACACTGTGCAGAGTGCCGTATACTCCTAGTTGCGGCACACACGATACATACAGTAAAAAGCCTCAGGCACTGTGTTAGATGTGTTTTCGACGTTATATATGCATTTATTAATGTCGTCGATTTTACGGTTGCAATTCGAGGTTGATTATACGTCGCGGCAACGTATATATACGTATAGCTGTATTTTTTACGAGAATATACGTTTATTCAACGAAACTGCCCACAGCTTGGCATGCAAGGGTTTTGCGGAGAGGGTCTTGCCACCTGCCTGAAAAAAACAGTAAAATGTTTGAGTGCCTATAGAGTTTCTATTTTTATTTTCTTGAGAAAAGTTGATATCATTTCCTGGACACCCCGTCCCCCATCAGTGCGCGGTGCCCGGGGAAAAATCTGTAGGGGGACGTCTGAAATTCTGAGGGGGGGTGATATTTAGGTTTAAACGGAGCTGTACGGTGCAGCTACCCAAATGAAATCTCGCAGCTATGCCATTGATTAGTGCTTCATGATAGAAGATAAGGACTAGCAATCTGGTATTTGCGATGAAGTTCAGTTTCACATTTTTTGTCACTCTCGTGGTTTGTATTGCCTGGAGCAAAAAATACCATAAGCATTCATTTTTGCAGCTACATGGAGGTTCTGAATCGTTAAGAAAAAATTGTTGTTAAACCAACAGAAAGCACAGACTGCTATAACTAGTCCTAGTTATATAACGATTTTAAGTATAATGATAAACTACTGCAAGGAATCTGTCCACCTGAGCAAACAGGATCGTAATGTTGATGCTCAATAACGACACTGATATGTGCAGTTCCTAGACGGAGAGCCCTCCTGCCCATCAAACAGTCTGAGTGACTGTTAGTGTCAATTAGTGTTGTCTGACCATTGACAAACTACAACTATTTTTTTAGGGCGCAAGTTAAGTAAAGTAAATCCTTTTGCCCCAAACTGAAGGGGCGACACTCCTCCCTCCCCCTGTAACGCCAGGCCTGTCCCCATCCTATTCCATAATGTCATTATACTATATATAATACAACAGGTACCGATCGTTACTAACTGTATGGGTTAAAATTGCAAATCAGCATAAAGCAGGGGGCACATAGCCGCGATGTATTATCAATGTTAAATTTCAACCATAATATCGACAACATTAATAAACACATACGTTGAGAAAATATCTAACCCAGCATTTTTTCCGGTTATATACCACAATGCATTGCTAGTATTCGTTGGTCGCCATTTTGGCCACGTTTTTCAATCGTAGAAGAAGTCCGCGAATATCGCAGCGATCCTCTTTTGACGAGTAAGTATAAATAATAATAATAATAATAATAATAATAATAATACTATCTGAATACATATAGATCTTACTTAATATTATTTTGATTAAAATAGTATGTTAATAAGCAAAAAATGGCACATAAAAATAGTGTGAAGGGGAAGATTACACAAAATCATTTTGCTGTTTCTCTAATTTGAGAATCAGAAAAAACAGCATATGTTCAACGGGTCATTGAAAATAAGTATGTAACATGTACCATTAACAATGTCAATGCTAAACAACCCTTAATGTTATAGTACCCCATGGATTTGTAAAGTATGTGATGATAATTTTCTCTGATTCTCCTAAAAATATATGGATATTCTTAGAAATTAGAATTGCCTCAGCAAGATAACGATATGTTTTTATGGGAAAAAAATAATCGCGGTGTTATACTCCTTTCTGTGTGATTTCTGAAATAGTTATTGTTCTAAATTTAACTAGGCAATGATACACGGGAAATACCTGCGTAGTGTGACCTTTCTTACTCACCCTTTTAAAGTTAACAACGTTTTTATCGCAGTCATTTTGTTCTTTTAATCAAATTAGATTATATAAATGTAAACAGTAGAAAAGCTCTGTTAAAATCCCAAAAATAAAACTGATGACAGGAATTCCGGGAAATTACCGAGTGTACGGTATGGTCTAAAACGTGCAACAGTGCTGTATGTAATTTATTTACACAGCTTTGCATACAGGGGTTTCGCGAGGGGGTCTTGCCACCTGCCTGAAAAAAATGTAATTATATGTTGATTTCTTTGAATGACAATATTTCTATTTTTATTTTCTTAAGAAAAGTTTATACCATTTCCTTTTATATTCCATCGTCCTTATAGTACCTTACATACAACAGTCACTGTTTATTTACTGTTTATTTGCATGTGTTACAATTATCTGTAGGTGCACATCAGCACGCAGGGGGCACACCAAATCAGACTTTATGTCAAAGGACTATTTATCCCGATGGAGGAAGCGACGTGCAGAGCTAAATGCTCTAGCAGAATCCAGCAGTGATGATCAAGATGACAGTTTTCACATAGATGACACCAAGGACGAGAATGTGGAACAATCGTCTGGTGATATGGGTGCTTGTGTCAGTGATGACATTACACATCAGGATTCAAATGACTATGGGTACACTGAAGAAGTTATTACTTCTGAAGAAGAAATCTTGAATGAGGTTGAAATTTCTGACTCTGATGAATCTGATGTAACTGACCCCAGTCCTGAATCTACTGACCTTGTAGATGAGACACAGACTGACCCAGCAAGGCCAAATCTATCTACCGAACTTGTAGCTTTGTCTGCAAAGCATGGTTGTAAAAGACAGTGTTTCAATGATTTATTGGAGATATTGAGACGTCCAGGACTCTCCTACAAACACCTAATAAAGTGCAAATCAGTGATAAATGCGGTGTTCAGTACATTTACTTTGGATTAAAGAAAGGAATCCTGAAAAACATATCTTCTAAAACATTCCAAGAAGGCATGCATTCTGTAGACCTGTGTATCAATGTTGATGGAGTTCCTCTCTTCAAATCTACATCTGTGCAATTTAGGCCTATTTTGTGCTCTTTTCACCAATTCCAGCCTTTCATAATGGCATTATTTTGTGGAGGGTCCAAGCCTGATCCAGTTGATGATTATATGAGTGACTTTTTAGAGGAGTTAAAGTTACTCACCAATAATGGCATTCACTTTGAAGATAGAGTATTTAATGTTACTGTGAAGGCTTTTATATGTGATGCCCCTGCATGCTCATATCTAAAATGCTGCAAAGGACACAATTCGTACTTTGGCTGCAAAAGATGCAAAATTAAAGGGAGCTGGGAGGGAAGAGTTGTTTTCACAGGGGAAGAGGCATGTAATCATCGTACAGATGAACAATCCAAGAACTTTGAGCACAAGGAACACCAACAAAGACTTTCTCCCTTAGCTGCTGCTTTAATTGGGTGGATAAGCCAATTCAACCTTGACTACATGCATCTAGCTTGTGTTGGTGTTGTTAAAATAATTCTTATTTTCTTAAAGCAAGGACCAGCTAAATGTCGACTGTCTGGCAGGCAGAGGAAAGAAATTTCTGATAATTTGGAAATTCTTAGCGGAAAGATGCCTGGGGAATTTGCTAGACAGCCAAGATCCCTCTCAGAGCTTGACAGATGGAAGGCTACAGAGTCCCGCCAGTTCCTTTTGTATACAGGCCCCATTGTGCTTCGTAATGTTGTATCAAAGGAACTATACACACATTTTCTGATGCTAACAGTTGCTCTTTCCATTATGTTGGACTCGGATGAAAGAAAGAGAAATGCCAACCTCAACTATGCCCAAAAACTGCTTGATACCTTTGTTGGCAATGCTCAGCATTTGTATGGACCAACATTTGTTGTATACAATGTGCACAGTTTGAGACATCTACATCAGGATGTGGTACAATTTAATTGTTCCTTAAATGATGTATCTGCATTCCCATTTGAAAACTTTTTACAGTCCTTGAAGAAACTAGTGCGGAACAGTCATACAGTAACCCTATAGCTCAAGTAGTAAAGAGAATGAAGGAGAAGGAAAGAGTTCAGAGCAACTGTGAAACATCTGGTTCACGGATGTATATTTCGTCAAGACAAAAAGACTGTTGTTTCCTGTTGGATAATGAGGACTTTGCATTTGTGAAGGAAAAAAGAGCAGACAGAAGTCTTCTATGTGATGTTGTATGACAGACTCAGACATGTAACTTCTTCACTGAACCATGTGAGTAAAAACTGCATAATATTGTATATGTTAATAGTCTGGAGATGCATGCAAGGGAGAAATTCCTCTCTGTAAAAGAGTTGCACAGAAAAGTAGTGTGTCTCCCATATGGTGCTGGGTATGTCCTTTTCCGTCTTCATAATGGCATAGAACATAATCCTGTTCCATGAGGAAGTTGCAACTTTGATTCACACAGGATGCTGCTGTCGGCTCTTTTCTCATGGTTAAGTTTAAATTTTAAAGTTTCTGAGGAATTGCATGTAGTGAATACATCTAACTACAAATGTATACATAAAGCAGAATGTTTATTATTGAATTATGTGTTTTTATTGAGTATAATCTTTATAAGCGAACACAAGTGTAGTAATCAGCACCACAATCTGAATTAAGACTCAAAATTAAAATGTGTATGTCTGTTTCAGGTGATGTGGACACGCGCTGTTTGGATAGAGCAAGAGGGGGAGGTTGAGGGAGTCCTGCCCTCAAACTGGGTGGAAGCCCGAAGAGAGTCTGTGTGGTGGCCGAATGATCCAAAGCAGGCCACAAAACTATACAAAGAGAAGGCCAACCCTAATAAAGATACTTGGGTTACCTTCAAGCTCATTAAAGTTAAACATACATCAGGTATAGCTTTCTTTGAAAATAAGAGCAAATTCCTGTTAATTATTATAAATTCCAATTGAATATTTACAGTAACTGTCTATGTACATGTATTAGTGCAACAATACCTTTTTCATATTTGATCATATGTAATGTAAATTTAATTATTTGTAGACAAGAAATCAGAGTGTGATCACTTTGATTTAACCACCTCTGTTACGGATGCTGAAGATGAGGATGAGACACCCAATCCAAAACGCAAAAGAAAAAAGCGGGTGTTCTCCGATTACGTTGATGGTATTGTAACGTTGCCCAGGGACGCCAAAATAAATGAAGTGGCTATAGGCACCAGTTCTGTAGGGTTTGGGCATTTACTGGGACAATTATTAATTGTAGCAGTAAAACACAAAATTGATTCTTTTGATGGCTTTAGAATCCAACCATGCGACATAACTCAAACAACGCACACACACAGGTACTAATACACGATGATACATTTATTAATACATAGAATATGCATGTAAACCTAACAGATCTTATCGAGAGGGTTATCAGAATACAAAAGGTATATATTCAGTCAGTTACAAAGAGTTACATATATCAAGAGGACATACGTTCAGTATATCATTCATTAAGAGCGTTTCGTAATTGAACTTGGTTACAACTTCTACATTAGATACTCAAAACAAGTACATAACTCTTAGGAATTAAATTGATATCAACTGGTTGGGATAACAATTGAATTCTCGAGCAGTAATGCAGTGAAGTTGAATACTCATCCAATCTCTGGGGATTCAGATCTCCTGCGGGCACAAAGAAACAGTTGCAGGCTTGTTGCTGTGCGGCTTGCGACGGTGCGCTGCTGATGTTCACTGACCGGCTAGTTAGTGTTGGCTTTAACTAGCAAAGTTTGTGCACAGGAGAAAAGATGACTGTGGGTCCCAGCAAGTCAGGAAGAGGACCAGTTCGTTCCTGATGAAGAGCTAGTTCTGAATAGTGATTCAGCTGTCCACAGTTCTGACCTGTTCACGAGGCCTGCTGCTGGTGCTAACCTCGGGTGGATCCTCTGGTTACTCTGTTCCTGGGCCGTCCTGCCCTGGAATTCTCCTTTGAATTCCCTTTAGAAAAGTCCACAGAATTCTCCACTGAATCTAACTGAATCTCTGTGTTGCCTGTTTTTACTTGGAGGAACTTCAGCTCGCTGATAGGCTGAAAGTTCCATGGGCATCAGAGTCCCATGTGGGTTACTCGGCCCTACCAGTCCCTGATTGGTTGATCAAGGTGAGATATGAGTCACTTACTCCTGACACTTAGGAATGCAGTCCAGATGTCCATCTGGCACTCCCTAGACAGATAGGCGCCAATGGATGACCATTGATCATGATAGCCAGGCTTAGCTAAGTGCATCCCCCTTTGGGAGCTGTCCTAGGAAACCTTATTAAAGGAAACCTTAAATCAGCCTGCACCACAAAGATGAACAGAGAGACGGGGCCTCATTTGGGAAGGCTCAGAACACTTAATTCTTCCTTATTAATAAGCCTCGCCGCTACAGTATGTAAAAGTAACAGTCTCAATAGCTATATTTTTCACTAGTTATTAATATCAACTGATGCCTCACTTAGCTTGTACCTTGTTATTGATTTTTTTACAACCCTTTAAAATAAGTCATTTTGAAAGGTGTTCTGTATGAAAATGTTAAAAATCTTATCAGATTTGTTGATCATGGAAATTGCTAAGAATTTTGGTTAGCTTATTCTATTTTAAACTAATTTTCAGTATTATATTGAAATATAATAATTTTCTATTATATTACAGACTTTGATTCTGATGCTGCTACTCCAAGTTAGTCCATTTCTCTGCCTTCAAAGTTCCCAAAATAAAGAAAATAAATTTATTGTAAAAAGTTACAGATCAAGTTGATTAAATAATTTAATTTGATATGAAATATTTTACTGCCATATTTTTTCTGTTTAGAAAAGAAGCCACCGAAGCTGCCAGTTCCACCCCCAAAACTGAGGTTCTCTCCTAGGAAGAGTGTCTCCCAGAGCTCACTCAGCTGTTCAAGTACGCTTAAAGGTAGGTTATTGCAATCAAAGTTAAAATGTTTTATTAATGTCCTTAGATGTCCTTAAAGATAACCATCATCAATCATATTTAAAGACAAGTTAACACCATTTTTTATGTTATTGAAGCCCAACCATCAAAGGTGAGAACCAAGGAAAAAAATGGTGCCGAGTTCTGGCTTCAACATTCCTGAAGTTTTTACTACATTTTTTGCCTACATCTAATTACTCTATGAAATTGAGATGAAACTCACAAGTTAATTTTTATTTTTATTACATCTGAGGTTATGTCACTGTAATTTCCTAAGTCTGGAGAACTGTCTTCCATAAGCAAATTATATTCAAAGATTATTGGACTGGTGAACATTTTACATCCATACTTAAATATTAAATTAATCTGCAATATTATATTAACAGCCCAGGTAGTCCAAACTGGGACCTCACCACGCAAAGTTTGAAGCCCTAAGCAAGTTATAAGACCAAAGTCTTCAACCGAAGTACTTAGTACATTACTTGTATCATATTAATTAAATTATTAAATTTAAGAATGGTTTATGATCCCTCTGCAAATGATTTGTTAAGTATGAGATTATTGTTAACTTTTTAATTTCTAGTATCAAACCAGGATTGGCCAGATGGCAGAAATGATCCTGGAAGACTGTCAAAAAGTATGTCTTTTTTATTGTATAAAGTAATAAATAAAACTACCCATATTATAGTTTTACACAGAATGTATTTTAATTATGTGTAGGCTCGTACACAATATAAAAATAAGTTGTCTTTTACCACAATGCTACAAATGACACAAACATATTCAAAATTGAAGCTATGTTTTTAATAAATACACCAATGGAGTTTAATTGACATTGTTTATAGAATCCTAGTTTAATGACAGACTAAATGACTAAATTGAAATATTAAGTTGTGTGATAAAGTAAATGTTTTCCATAACTGAATTCTTTTCAGAGTCTCCAAGGCAGAAGACCACATAAAGACCAGAAGAGAAGAGAGAGAGATATCCTCCTTCAGAAGGAAGTACAGTTAAAATGAACTACAGATGTGGGAATTTTTACTTTTTAAGATTATAAATTGCATGTAGCACATTAGCAACACTACAGTTATGCTAATGTGACAATAGTGTAAGAAAATCCTAACCTAATTCCTTTTAAATGCTGATATAAAATGTAAATAATTTCAGGAGTTCAGAAGTGGGTATTGGGCCTCCTGATAGAGATGAGGGATGAATTGAGGCGTTTGGGTAGGTCCACAGAACCAGTAGACTTCCAATTCCACATCAGGAGGATGACCACAATGGAAGAGTTCTGTGCATACGAGCAAGCACTTGACAGCATGGACAATCAAAACCTGCTGGTATGATATTATATTCTCATTGTGGTGTAGAAAATATTCACTACTAATGTTCTAGGTTTCAGATAGGTCATAATTTTATAGCCTACATCTGATTAATGATCCATCTCTGGCATACATTCATATTTTTAGTTTATAATGTATAATCTTGCTTATCCTTTAATGGCAAAATAAAGTGTTTTTAATGTTCTAAAAAGTTACTACATTTTTTTTTACTTTGAAAAATGGTCACTTTGTATTTATAGACTGAGAAAATACTGAAAAAAAGTGCAGTTAATATGTGAAAATGTGTTTGTTCCATTGAATGTGTAAATGGGTATGTCTCATTAGTTAATTAATGAAGATCTAGTAGCTTCTAACATTATTTCTAATATAATATTATTTCCAGATAAACCAACTTCGGAGAGTAGGCGGCAGTGATGTCAGAGAAAGTGTGTTCACAGTCTTGTCAAGGTATTGCTTGTTGATTTTTAAAATGTTTTTACATTACATTTTTACTTTGATCAAGTTAACATATCCACAGAATTGAGCTTATAGATACCTATGTGTTAACCACTGAATGTGCAAGGTGTAAAACTGCAAAATTGTCTTAAAATATAAGGATTACAGTACTAAATTTGACCTAAATATTTGAGTAAATAAATGCTGAGTGGAAACTTACTTGAAAAAATGTCTAAACTCCAATTTGGTTTTCAGACTTATGACAAATGAACTGACGACAGAATTGAACTTCGTTGGCACAAGCCGAAAAGATAAACAACAAAAGAGTGGCCTGGGAGATACAACTCTTTATACAGTAATTAAAGGTACTCCTATTCTATGTTGTACTTTCAAACTTTGGGTACTCTTTAATTAGGACAGACTTTATTGCTCAACTGCTATGATGCAAGCCAAATTTTATCCATTTATTTCAGCTTTGAGCTTAGTAAACCTTAATGGTTCATTTTTGAGATTATACTCAAGAAGATATTAATCATCATTTATTTGAGTAGTATTATTATATAATTTTCTCCTAGCTGCGGTGCTGAAGTCCCACCCTACATCAACAGAAAAATAAATAAAGGAGCACGCAATGCGTTACTTGAAGAATGCATATGCAAGGCAGGGGGCCAGGAGATCTGGACACTGAAAATAATAGGATTCTGGTCCTGTTAGTACAATTAGACAGGGTTTGCAAATGGTGGACAAAAATTGTCTTAACTTCCATTGTAATTTGTTTTTCTTTGAAATATAGAAGTTGTACATTTTAAAATTTATATTTGAATCAAAATGTGGTTTTGAGTTAGATAGTGTGTTAATGTAATTAGTTTGTGTTTGTCATTACTATACTGTATATTGATGTTACCAGAATTTGTAGCTGAAGTTTAAGACTAGTTGTGTTTTTTTTATGATTATTGCTTATATGTTGATTGTTGATTGACTGTATACAATGTATAATTTGAAATACATATTTTTCAGATGTGAATGTGTATTTTCAGAATAAATTTCTAAACCAAATCATTGGCTTGGTTTACTAGTTTCTACACCTATAAAACCTATCTTTGATGTATAATAAACCTCTAACCATATACGTATAATAGTCCTCTAAAGTTATCCGTATAATAGACCTCTAACCATATACGTATAATAGTCTTCTAACCATATATGTATAATAGTCCTCTAAAGTTATCCGTAACTCCAACCATATATGTATAATAGTCCTCTAAATTTATCTGTATACTAGAACTCCAACCATTTATGTATAATGAACATCTAATCAGATGTATAATTGACGTATAACGATAGATGTATATTTAATTCTAGACTAAATGCGGACCACATTTATACGTCTAAGGTATGCGTTTAATAGATGTATATTATACATCTTTTGCCCACTGGGTCACTCGAATTTAATACAGTCTCATTTTAATTAATTTCCCTTATTTCTCTGGTATGTCGTGAGACATATGGATCCTCCAATTCTACCTACAGGTTCTCTCACACAGAATGGTCTCTCTCCTGTGTGAATGCGCTGGTGTGATTGTAAGTGGCTTTTCACACTAAAACTCTTCCCACACTTACTGCCGCTGAACAGTCTCTCTCCTGTGTGAATGCGCTGGTGTAATTGTAAGTGGCTTTTCTGACTAAAACTCTTCCCACACTGACTGCAGCTGAACGGTCTCTCTCCTGTGTGAATGCGCTGGTGAGCTTTTAAGTTACTTGACTGACTAAAACTCTTCCCACACTGACTGCAGCTGAATGGTCTCTCTCCTGTGTGAATGCGCTGGTGTGATTGTAAGTGGCTTTTCACACTAAAACTCTTCCCACACTGACTGCAGCCGAACAGTCTCTCTCCTGTGTGAATGCGCTGGTGGGTTTTTAAGTTACTTGACTGACTAAAACTCTTCCCACACTGACTGCAGCTGAATGGTCTCTCTCCTGTGTGAATGCGCTGGTGGTCTATTAAGGTACTTGACTGACTAAAACTCTTCCCACACTGACTGCAGCTGAACGGTCTCTCTCCTGTGTGACTGTGCTGGTGGGTTTTTAAGTGACTTGACCGACTAAAACTCTTCCCACACTGACTGCAGCTGAACAGTCTCTCTCCTGTGTGACTGCACTGGTGGTCTATTAAGTTACTTGACTGACTAAAACTCTTCCCACACTGACTGCAGCTGAACAGTCTCTCTCCTGTGTGAATGCGCTGGTGGGTTTTTAAGTGACTTGACCGACTAAAACTCTTCCCACACTGACTGCAGCTGAAAGGTCTCTCTCCTGTGTGAATGCGCTGGTGGGTTTTTAAGTGACTTGACTTACTAAAACTCTTCCCACACTGACCGCAGCTGAACGGTCTCTCTCCTGTGTGAAGGTGCTGGTAGGGTTTTGAAATGCTAGACTGACAGAAACGCTGCTCCTCCCTGTGCCATAATGGCAGTTTGTCCATTCCATCTGAGCAAGGCCTTGAGTGATTCTTCCTCATCCTCTGATCATGCTGGGGTCTCTTATTCTGCAAATGCTCCATGGAATGGTCTTGCTCTGTGTGCTGAAACTGAGATTTGTTTTCTCCCATGTGACCTTCAGTGTGCTGCTCAGCAGTGTGAATCATCTGGGGCTCCTTCTCGAGCTCTCTGAAACTGAAACCTTCCAGTTCATTCAGTTCTTCCTCTCTTTGCCCAAGAACAGACATACTCTCCAGTTCATTAAAACTTTCAACAATTTTCTCCGTAACCAGATTATTAAACCTGTGTGTAAAGTCATCAGATACTAAGGGATCATATGATTGTTTTAGACTCTGCAGTGACAGTCTCTCCACTTGAACAGAACAAGGCCTAATTATCAAGCCCTGTAGGAGCTGCTGTTGCTCCTCCCTGTCCTGACTCTTATCTGTGTGCTGTGACTCAATACTGCTCTCTTCACCAAGTACATCAGCCTGCTGTTCTGCAGGGTCAATCAATTTGGGCTCCATGTCCTGCTCTGTAAGATTTAAAATATCCAGTTCTTCACTGTGCTCTTGTACAGAGACACAGCCCAGTTCATTAAAACCCTGTGTAATATTGTTTGTGTCCAGATTATTAATCTTCTCTATAAAATCATCACATACTAAGAGCCCAGTTGTCACACTCTCAGGTTCTGTCTTTATCATGGCCACAGGGTTCAGATTCTCCACACTCTGTCTGCTCTCTGTGTGCTGCTCACTGAGTGTCTCTTTCCCTTCTGCGGCAGTGAGCTCTGTCTCCTGCATCAGACTGGAGCCCCACTCCTCCTCACTGTGCTGCTGTTCAAGAAGAGCCCTTTCCCCAGCGTCGGAGAGAGCACTGGCCTCTGAGCCTGTAAACACAGGACAAGAAAACAAGACCTCTATAATAATAATAAAAAAACTATTTTATATAGCACCTTTAAAGGTGGCTTCTCAAAGCGTTTTATAGAATGACAACAACAAAAAATACACAATATAAGCACGATGAGAATTCACAGTTAGAGGAGACAGTAGATGGTGGTACTAAGTACAGTAGGAGCAGAGGGTTAAAGAACAGTTAAATAAAGGCTCTTCTGAAGAAGGTTTTGAGTCTGGATTTGAAGGAGTTTAGAGAAGGTGACTCTCCGATATCCTTAGGGAGAGAGTTCCAGAGCTTGGGGGGATAACAGGTGAAGGCCGTGTCACCTATACAATGTAGACGGGCTTGGGGGACAGTAAGGAGAGCAGAATTAGAAGAGCGAAGGTTGTGAGGTGGGGAGTAGGGTGATAACTCAGACAGGTACCGGAGCCATGGAGAGCCTTATAGGTGAGCAGGAGGATTGTTAAGTCGACAGCAAACTTGACAGTAAGCCAGTGCAAGGACTCCAGGATAGGAGTAATGTGAACACTTGCACTAGACCTGGTCAGGATTCTGGCTGCCGAATTGTGGACATACTGGAGTTTGTTCAATGGGTATTTAGAATCCCCAGAGAGTAGAGCGTTACAGTAGTCGATTCAAGATTAGACAACACTTTTCAGCCACAGTTAGTGATAACATAGTGCGTAGTCGAGGAATATTTCTGAAGTGAATGAAAGATGTTTTGAGAACATTCTACGCATGTGGGTCGAACGTCAAATATCATCCCCACGTTTTTCAATTTAGAGTGAAGCTCAAGTACAAGACCATCTACAGATAGGGTTTCACACTGATTTTACAAAGTTGATGGGTGGTGCCAATAAGCATGGTTTCAGTCTTGTCACAGTTAACATGAAGGACATTTTGAGTCATCCAAGTTCTTATGTCAGAGATGCAATTAGAATAGAGACAGCCACATCAGCATAAGGTTTGGTATGGATGTATATATGAGTAATATTAGCATAGTAATGATAGCTGAGGCCATGTGATCTTAAAAGCTTCAAGCTAAAGCTGTAAGCTTTAAGCTACACAAACACGCGTCTAGTATTCTCGCAATCAATTTGGGTTGTTTAAGCATAGAGGAATAATAGAGTTTAAGTGGGTTTCTGATAATATGTGATTTTAGATATACAAGCTTTGTCAGAAACCTAATTACCGTGTAAAAAGTAAGACTACAGAAATAATAATAATACATGACATTTACATTAACACTGCACTGAGAAAGAGAGGGGTTCATGCAGACACACTGACTGCACACTACAGTACATTTACACTACACTGAGAGTAAGGGATTTATACTGACAAGGACAAACTGGAAATTACAGCATATTAACACTGCACTGAGAGGGGTTCAAACAGACACACTGACTGGACACTCCAGTACATTAACACTGCACTGAGAGAGAGGGGGGTTAACACAGACACACTGACTGGACACTACAGTACATGAACACTGCACTGAGAGGGGGGTTAATTAACTCCGTAAAGTTGCCCCCCTACTGACAGCACAAACGATGAAACTTACCTCATTCATTAGTGCTGTTTGTGTCGGTATGTGCCGTTAAAAGTAGCGTTTGTGTTGCTTTCGTTTCTGAGATATAGCGCCTTGTTTTTTCGGGCTTGTGACATCACTCAGCCCCCCTACAACGTCGTAGGGGAACTTGACCGGTCTCAATCATTAGTGCTGCGTTTGTGTCGGTTTGTTGAAAGTAGTGTTTGTGCTGCTTTCATTCCCGAGATATAGCGCCTTGTTTTTCCGGTGATCACGTGACCATGCACGGTGACTTGGACCTCCAGTAACCCCGTCTGCCGAGTTCAAGCGCTCTGTTACCAGCGCGAGAGTAACAATTCTGCAACTTTGTTCCTCTGTTTGCCCGGGTGAGGGTATGGCGGTGGATTTTGCATTTAATATCATTATCTTCTATGCGTTTGTGTGATTAGGAAAATTAAATTTGTCTCCAATATCATACCCGATTCAGAGCAGTTGCGGGTGTAGCCTTAAAAAGCGAACATTAGCAAAATTGTATATTCTTACAAAGAGGCTTTAACAAACAAGTCTTAATACCTCATAGCATTGTCCTTTTTTAAAAATCTGAAGAAGTAATCAGTTTCGCAGTGTCTCCTTCTTAAATAAACAGGCATCAAAGGACGTGTGAAGATCCAACCTGTCTGTCGAGGCACGTATTTAAAAAGACTTGAATTTGCAACTTTCTGAACCATTGTTGCTCTTTTTTATGCAAAGCCAAAGTGAAAAGGAACCAGGACTTCAGGACTTTTTTTTAAAGGGGCACTATGTACAAAGTTTACACAGTTCATAACACATCCGAGAAACAAGAGTCTTACCATCTCATACATGAACACCGCGGCAATATTGGAAAATATTTTTATTTTCACAGAACAGAAGTGAACATATATCTATATATCGTGGAAAAACTGGCATTATCCACGTGTTTGTATTTACAGGGGTCTTATGCGCAAACATGAAACGATTAGCTCACAGTTCTTTTATCTGTGTTTCTGGTCAGTCCTTGGTGTAGAATACAGCATGAGGGCACACCTTGACCTCTGAATACACAAATATGACTACAAGGACGTTTACAGGTACCAACACACTCAGTACTTAAATTACTGGATGTGATGAAAACAATGAATGCAATTTGTTTTCCGACTCTGTCTGGTCGGGTGGGGGTGGATGTTTTACATTTTAATATAGCGCCTTCTTTTTCTGGCCTTGACGTCACTCTGTGCCGTTGGCACCATACAAAAACTGCAAGTTCAAGACCACCAGACTTTTCAATTGTGATCTCTTGATCAGCTGACCCCAGCCTTTGCAGTTGATGTTTGATTTATTATCTGCATCTCTGGTGAAGACCTCTTCTTCCAAATCGTAAGTTACTTTACAAAATAGAAATGCTATACTGTAATTATGATGCTACGTTGACGTTACCATGAATTTATTTTAAAGTAAAGATATTTGAGAAACTTGTTTTATATCGCGGGGAATACCACAAAAATTAGTAAGCTTCATTTGTCATTATCATGATATTTCTACACATGCAAGTGAAACTTGAAATGACTTGTCACACTTCTGAATTTAAATTATAATGTTTTGTTTCTGTACGTGTTACAAGGAGAATTGAACCCCAAAAAATCTCTGACATGTTACAAATTGGGGATATGAAAGCTGAAATGATTAAGTGGTGAATGCAATGCTTTAAAAACACATTCTATCTACATATACAGAAACTTTTTGATGTGCACTGTAATCCATAACAATGTAAAAAACTTAGTTATATTTTCATTTACACAGTGGAGGGAAGTCCCCATTACCTGTAGGGCACTTTCACTGGGGTTTCCAGAGAAGCATTATATAACTGAAAGGATATTATTAATCACGTGAAAATTTGGAAGAAGAACAGTTGAAGCCAGGTTTGGTGAAATTCATTTTTTGTTACATTTTTGAGTGTTAATCGGACTTCTCTATACTTTGCATTAAACATTTCCCATAAAACCCGGGCCATGGGTCTCGCTGGGGATTCGGCCATCAAATGAACATTAAGATTAAAGGGTGACATCACGGAGCTAACAAAAGAGTAGTGTAAAGCTCGCCACGATTTGTTGTTTGAGACTTCAGTTCTAAGCAATATACAGTGTTTTGCATTCATCCTTATTTCTTTCTGGGGATTTAAACTTCTCATCAATTGCTTGATTTTTTTTAAACCTTGAGCGATCCTATTCCACGTACTGCACTACATATTTGTGATTTTTGATTGTGTATGAAAGTAGATATCAGACCTACTGCATGCAATAGCTTATTAAGGAGCTGTTGCCTTTCTATTGTTCCATTACCTGTAGAGAGGGAGAGAGGTTTATAATGTACGTTGAAGTACCTGCCTCTTTGAAGTTCTGAGCATCTTTGGGAATGTTTGCATGGTTTACATTGATTGTATCATGTCCCAAAAGCAGCAGGCACGAAACTGGTGATTCCACTATTGTATTCCACTATCTGCAATTTCCCTCACGGGATCAATAAAGTATCTATCTATCTATTGTAGTAAATGTAGTAGAGTTAACCATTTGACAATAGATTAAGGTCTGCCTTCACAGAGCATAGAACAGGATAAAATGAGTTTTGTGTGAGCTTTATTAAGTTATACCCTCACACAACAAAGTATATTAAGGAAGTACAGAGTTGGTATAAAATAACATCATCTGGTGTGTTACACTGTTACCACACTTAAGAGACCAAGGAAATGTACTGGATTAAAGCTCTGTATTGTTCATTGTTATTCTGACATTGTTAAACATTTTACACATTGTTTGGTTAAGAAAGTCGCTGTGAGGACAGGATTTGTTTTTTTGTATTTTAAACAATGTATGTTGTTGCACCATAGTACTAATTCTACATATTTGCCCTTCATTCCAGGATTCATCACCTACAGGCACTGTTAGGAGGGTAGGAACTTAACAGTACTAACATTCAGGCTGTGCTGCCAGACATAACCTGACAAAAGAATATACCCAAGTGCTGCAGGACTGCAAAGGTAACAAATAATCAATGTATACATGCATAACAGAGTAACTGCAAACTATAAAATCACACATAAAACATCACACTTAGACCAAAAAAAAAGAAGGATACAATGCTTTTTCTTCTGAAGAAGTTCTAGAAGAAATAGGTGAAGCAGGGGACCAAGAGCCAAGCTGTACCCTTGATGCATGCCCGACAGCATTGAAAGACTGGGTAACAGAAATCTGTGAAGAATGCAGGTTGCTTGCTGTGGACAGGGGTGATAGAGATCACCTGGAATTCCTACCAGAGATTGTTCCTCATCTCACGAGGCTTGCTTGCTGCGTTCTGCCAACCTGCCAGCAAACATGTCCTGGGTCATTACATTGCATACTGCAAAAGACATGACTTCATCTGGGATAAATTTGATGATCTAACAAAGACAATCAAATCTGTGTCTTCAGTGGTCAAGGTGTGCCCTCACGCTGTATTCTATAACAAGGTCTGACCAGAAACACAGATAAAAATCTTCACATATCCCTTGATGCCTATGTTTACTTAAGAAGGAGACAATACGAAACTGATTACTTCTTCAGATTTTTAAAAAAGGACAATACTATGAGGTATTAAGACTAGTTTGTTAAAGCCTCTTTGTAAGAACACACAATTGTTTGCTAATGTTCTCTTTTTAAGGCTACACCTGAAACTCTTCTGATTCGGGTATGATATTGGAGACAAATGTAATTTTCCTGTTCACACAAACACATAGAAGATAATGATACTAAATGCAAAATCCACCGCCGCCCCCTACCTGGGCAAACAGAGGAACAGAGTTGCAGAATTGTTACTCTTGCGCCGATAACAGAGCACTTGAACTCGGCAGACGGGGTTACTGGAGGTCAAAGTCACCATGCATGGTCACGCGATCAACGGAAAAACAAGGCGCTATATCTCGGGAACGAAAGCAGCAAAAACGCTACTTTCAACGGCACAAACCGGCACAATCCCAGCACTAACGAATGAGGTGAGTTTCATTGTTTGTGCTGTCTGTAGGGGGGGCAAATTCACGGAGCTTACTATTCGAATGAAGAATCTCTATCTGCTTGTTTAAGTGTTTAGAGAAAATTCCCACGACACTACTCAAAACTTTGCCCCTCTACTGAGCATATACTTTATTTTCCCAATATAGGAAACAGAGCAAATAAAAGAATTACCATTTAATAACATGCAATACCAGATGCAATCTCTTACCATCTTAAGAGCAAGAGTTCACATGACAGTAAATCAAAACCTGATAGTTTCCACAAAAAAAGGGTCTCTTGCGAGATAAATATTCAAGAAGCCGCTACAAATTATCATCTGGTACCTATTTTTCTATGTATATCACCATTCTCTCTTGTGTGTTAGACTTTCAGCAAGGAAAAGTATTTTTGTACGATCCAGAACCTTGAATTGCAACAGAAAATGGTTTTATATATATACTATGTAGCAAGATCCCTCAGTAACAAAAACAAAACCACAATAATTATTATAAGAAGGAGACATATTCTCCTAATATAATAATTAATACATATATTATATTGACATTTATATTGGTTATATATACACATATCGCAACCTGTTAAATATTCACTTTAAATTCATGAGCTCTTAAGTCCTATCTGGTAGTGAGGATGAATCAGATGTTAAATTGAGGAACAGTAGCTTGAGCCCTACCCCCCAGACAGACTGAGAAAGGGTTCACTGTCACACAGTGAACAAGACAATGTGAGGCTCCGAACCGCAGAAGCCACAAATCCTGCTCTTGTGTCAATGTAAGAGGGTTTAAAAGACATTCAACACACATTTTTTTATTGATTCATGGCGTAACTTGTCCTCCCTATTCACTAACATTATAAGAACACGTCCCAATTCTCAAACTGTACCCTAAGCCCTTCCTCCAGGTCCACACCTCCATGACACAGCGTAAGTGTGGACTTCAAGTACATGAGCATTTGAGGGGACCGTTACAAAAAGGGGGGATGGGACACCCCGCCACGTGATGTCACCGGTTTGTTACGCGGGTCAAAATGCTTCCTGTGGCTGTTGCTGCTTTTGCAGTGACTGAATGCATGTGGACAGAATCTCGCAAAAAAATTTTCCTTCCTCCATTCGCAGGCTGATGAACTTGAATCTCACCGCGTCTATCCCTGAACCAAAAGGCAGTGACGCGTTGTGTTCATTCGTGTTGAGCAGACTTGACTCCAAACAGGAAAAGGAAACAAGGGAAAACTTGGTGATACCGCCCTGTTTATCCGCGGCTTTGCGTTACTAAATAAATTTAAACTCGACTATCCCAGTACACAAATGACAGTAGGAGGAAAATCATTTATTTGCTTTTTTTCCAATGCAAACTAGGCTGGACCTCAAAGCTTTGTACTATTGAATATGTCTACTATTAAATATTCCATCTACAAAATATACTGCAGGTTAACCAATATTATATTCATCAAAATGGGGTGGCGAAATCAAATCTTTACGTCAAAACATTGTACCTAGAACACAAACAGGATGAATCTGAAAGTAATACATACTCTACAGATGTAAATAATACATACAGCATGAAAACCTAAAGTAGTTCACGTAGGGAGCTGCATCAGTATGCGTAGGCTGCAAAGGAACAAGTAGAGGTATATTCCTGTGCTGAAAAGAGAAGAAAAGAAACAACATTTCGGCTGTGGAGCCTTCTTCAGGTGTCAAAACCTTCTTCCACAGCTGAAATGTTGTTTCTTGTCTTTCCAGCAGGGAATAAACCTTTACTTGTTCCTGAACCGAAGGTAGTCGAATTTATGTAATTTTGTTTTACATAAAATATGCAAGTTTTAAAACCGAAAAAAAATAATATTTTACTTTCCAATTGTGGGGGGAAAGCAAGCGCTGTCTTGACATTAGTGGTTCAATAATAATTAAGCCTGCTTTACTACACCAGCTACATCACTTCTTCGTTGGGTATTCCTCAGACTATATTCAGAAGACGGCAAAACAGAGCACAAAGCTACTCATCGTAGCAATTAACAGGGTCTAGGAGGAGAAGCTGACCGAACAAAGTTGTAATAATTTTCGTAAGACTCTTTTGTGCTCTCCAGAAGATCAAAAAGGGCAGCGGAGGACAGTCGGGGATGTAATTTCGCGAAAACTTTTGTCCACTGCACTGGAGGGGGGTTAATACAGACACACTGACTGGACACTACAGCACATTAACACTGAACTGAGAGAGAGGGTTTAATACAGACACACTGACTGACTGGACACTCCAGTACATGAACACTGCACTGAGAGAGAGGGGTTCATACAGACACACTGACTGGACACTCCAGTACATTAACACTGCACTGAGAGAGAGAGGGGTTCATACAGACACACTGACTGGACACTCCAGTACATGAACACTGCACTGAGAGAGAGAGGGGTTAATAAAGACACATTGACTGGACACTCCAGTATATTAACACTGCACTGAGAGAGAGGGGTTCATACAGACACATTGGCTGACTGGACATTGCTGTACAATGCAGTACATTAACACTGCACAGAAGAGATAGTTACCGCCACGTCGATAAATAATCTGCCCACAAACATATTTCCAAGACTCCAAAGTCTCCTAAATTGGCTTTCACATGGAGAAAGTGTATCAATTGACGACATATTTCTGTCCAAATTTAAAGAACAGCAATAACCTTAATGAGAATATAACCAGACCACAACTAGTTTAGTTCGCAGAAAAGAATCCCTCGGCAACATCACAAACATTTCCTGCTTTGCTCTGCATCTCTCTACTACAGATTCAACAGTGAGGAAGTTAAAAACACCGTTTTTAAACACAGACATTACTACATAAGTCATCGCACTTACCCGACGGCTCCGTTTCTTCATTTGTTTCTGCAGTGATTTCACAGGGAGGCATGAGTCCAACATGATCTGTCCCTCCCTGATCTCCTCCTGCTCCCGACTCCTTCTCCCACAGCTGCAATCGCACTTTAAAGGTCTCGTTTTCCTTCATTCGCGTTATTTCTGTCCCGAAACTGTCCTCCACACACTGTATGATATTAATCACGGCCCGACTCACCAGGATCTGGGAGACGCTGCGGAGTTTGTCTTGAAACTCGTTCTCAGAGTCAGACATCCTGTTTCGGAAAACTTCTGAAACTTCATACACAAACGATTTGAGCAAAACCTCCACGAAACAGTGAAGCTCGTTTTCCTGCTTCATTTGCGCGATTTCGACCCCGAAACCGTTGTCGACAGACATGATTTTAATCAAGACCCGTCTCCCCAGAACCTGGGAGATCCGGCGGAGTTTTTCTTCAATCGACTTCTCGGAATCATCTGTCCGGTTTCGGAAAACTTCCGAAACTTCGTGCACGATCGATTTAAGCACAGTCTCCATGAAAGAGTGCGCCTCAGTTTCCAGATTAAGCAACAGATTCTCCATTTTTTTCAGAGTCGATCTGAAAAACACAAACAATTCCTGCAGCTGCAGCGGGTGTAAACACGTGGGTTTGAACACAGAAAGCGAAACTTGGTCAAAAAGAGGACTTCCGGGTTATCAGATTAACTTCCTTAGTGACCGTTGCTATGAACCACAAAAATATTAGTCGAATAAAAATAATCTGAAAAAAATAGTCCAGAATAGATGTTTGCGTTATATTATAGTGTAACGTATACGGCCTACATTTTTTTGTATTAAATATGTAAATAATGTACAAATACAACTACAGGAGCAGAAATGGATACAAGAAAAAAAACACGGACAGAAAAAAAATAACTGCCAGAGGTAACGAAGTAAATTATATTTTTTACATATATCAAATGTTTTCCTTGCTTTAGCATTTTTTTCATTTTTATAGAATTTAAATAATATTTCAACTCCATCTGAAAAGTACTAAAAAGGGGAGTATTACTGGACCATTTTGATTTTATGAATGTGACATTTACTAAGAATGATCATCCTGCTCATGCTTTAATAAGTACTTTAGAGAGTACTTATTTAACTGGATAAAACCTATGAACAATTTTAAATAATATTTTTTTAACTTTATTTGTAATACAATATCCAACAGGAGTTGTCCAAACTAACTTCCAATTTATATTTTCAAATGGTGCAATCCAAAAAGATCAACTTGACGCACATGCCTTTCTTGTATGATGTAAAAATCATCTCTCATTCTTTTACAAAACAAATCGCTTTTCTTTTTGCAACATTTCGAATACCGTTAATTTAATAGAAACATCTACCTTAATTTCTTATTTATTCCGCACATCTGCAGTCACTGTTTACATGTCTGCATTGTTTACTTGTACGTTGTCTACTGTTTGTACAATATATTGTCTTGATGCACTGTCTGTACTTTGTGTAAAGTATCTATATCTATGCTCTTGCAGTCTCCTTCCTCACTGCTCCTGCTCGCTCGACACTCAGCCTGGGCTCATTGAATCTCTGTCCAAGTCTTTTGGATCTTAATGACTATATGAACAAAAAATAATTTCAGGTTTACAAATTTGACACCCACTCAATTTAGTGTGCACACGTTTCTTGTTACAGATGGGAAAAAATGCACAAGATGAAATTTCTCATGCTCACCTATAAGGCTCTGCATGGCTTGACACCTCAGTACCTGTCTGAACTATTATTGCCCTACTCCCCACCTCGTAACCTTCTCTCTTCTAATTCTGCTCTCCTAACTGTTCCCCAAGCCCATCTACATTCTGTGGGTGACAGGGCCTTCTCCTGTTATGCCCCCAAGCCCTGCAACTCTCTCCCCAAGGATATCACAGAGTCACCTTCTCTAAACTCCAAATCAAATCCAGACTCAAAACCCTCTTCTTTAGAAAAGCCTTTACTGAACTGGTTCCATTCTTCACCCCTCTGCTTTTCTTAGTACCACCATCCACGGTCTCCTCTATATATTGTAATTGTGTTTTATCTTGTGTATTTTTACAATTGTTGTTGTCATTCTGTAAAGAGCTTTGAGAAGCCACCTTTAAAGGCGCTATCCCCATGTACCCCATGTATTAAGAAGACCCCCCTATTCCAGTATATTACCTGTAGTGTTATATTCAAAAAATCATAAAAAATAAAGAACACTTTCACAACCCAAAGCAAGGTTGTATAAGGTGAGGGGGGCTGTCTGGTGTGTAAAACACTTGGTTGTAGCATTGTGAATGTTGTGCTTCAAATGCTATTGAGTCATGAAGAGGACCTCCCTATCCCAGTGTATTGCATGTCTAAACGGTGCCGTATTGAAAAAATCATAACAAAAACTGAAAGAGGTTTCACAACCCAAAGCAAGGCTGGGAAAGGTCAGAGGACCTGCTTAGTGTGTAAAACACTTACTTGCAGCATTGTGGGTGCTGTGGTTTAAATGCTATTGGCTTGTGAACAGCATCCCCCTATCCTAGTGCACAGTGCCACATTCAATAAAACCATGAGAAAAAGAGATTCACAACCCAAAGCTCTGCCAGTCTTCTGTGTAAACAATCATGGACATCATGATTTGAACATCATGGGTGCTGTTTTTAAAAAGCTGTTGAGTAAAGAATAGGAATTTTCCTGCAGAATGAAAACAGGAAATAAAGAAAGGGTTTCAGAAATAAAACAAAGCTTTATTCCCGTGCTGACAGTCTGGGTAATTGGAAACTTCTGTTCTGCTTCCTATGGTCATATATGGGTTTTTCGCATGAAACTCTATTGAGCAGTATTTCTGTGTTGTGAATGTATGTATGTATACAGCGGTCCCCCAGTGTTCCAGATGGTGCGTAATTGCGCATCAATCAAAACCCCGACTGTCAGAAAAGGATAATTAGCTCACTGATATGTTTATGGTGGGGTTGTGAAAATTTTCAAAGTCGTGGTCTTTAAAATGCATTTGGTTTGAAGGCGTTCTGTGTTATATGATATGTGATATGGACACAAGAATATTCGTGCGTGGGATAAAAAGACAAACTGAAGGCTGTGAGAATATTCACAATGTACTTTATACACACAGCAGTTGTATATACAAAGCAATTGTTTCATAAAAACGCTACAGGCGTGCCAAAATCGTTTTTGAACTTCAAGCTTACTTTACCCAAAAGTGATGAAGACACAGACATTCAATGAAAACGAATTTGATTCACTCAAGGCTTCGCTCTTTTGTTGTGATGTCATTTTAATTAATGTTAGCTGTGATTAGGTGTCGTTTTTGTCTCTTTTAACTTAAGAGTTAAAGAGTTTAAGAGTCTGCTCCTTTCTTCCTGGTATAGAAATAACATGTTCCATGTTTACAACCACCACTATACATTATTTGTTCAGCTCTAACGCCTGTCTGCGTTGACATGGCATCTCAAAATGACATATTAAATAAGAACACGATCCTTCCGGTTACCATTCCTGTGGTTGGAGCGTTGTTTCGCCCTTTTTCGTTCTTCTACAATATTTACAGACAGGGCTTTATCACTGGAGTTGTACAGAAGAAGTGTGCATCGGTCCATGAAAATCATCAGTACTGCTGTTGTGCTATGCGTAGTTTAACCTAGAGCACTTAAAAGATGCAAAAAGCTTTCAAAGAAAACAAAATTGAAAGACAGTAGAGTAAGGAGGTAAAAAAGCACTCCCCCGTCGAGGAATTAACCACCGTCGCCCGTGTGACTGGATATAAAAATAACTGATTTGTTTTTGCCCAGTCTCTGGAAGCTTCAATGTGATTATTTTTCCTTCCTTATTTCTTCATTCCCATGAATTTACTCTGTAGTAGAGGAAACACGAAAGTGGGAAATTGCAGGCATTCTTCGTGAGCTCACACCACTGGGGATGTAGCTCAGTGGTAGAGCGCATGCTTCGCATGTATGAGGTCCCGGGTTCAATCCCTGGCATCTCCAAGTGCTTTATATTATTGTGCTCACATCACAGTCTTCTGTTGAGTGATAACTCTTTGTTGGTGTTCATAGAGAGCCAGGTTTACACAATTAAGTTCAGTCACACACGAAGTGCTACAGTGTTGCTCTGCTGTTTTAGATGTACCTTCAAAGCATTTAGTTCTGTTAACTACAACAAATGATTTGAACTATTTTAACGTCATAATCAGGAAATCCAGGAAATCTCCACACTTGTCGTGGCTGTTGAAGAAATCACCTGTTAAATCTCACCCGGGATTTCTTGAGAAATCATTCAGCGAGTGAGTCCTCCCTCTGGACTCCGCACCAAACTGAAAGCTGCTCGAATTCCTCACTGCGTGTCCTGTACTGTTACAGGTGCTCTCGTGTAGATGTGGAGCACAGCCATAAGGACACTTTGAACTTTTTCCATATGTGAAGGAAAAGGCAAAAGAGCATGAATAGTATTAATCGTATAAAATATCCATGGTACAACTCGAGAAAGTACTGAAGGACTGAACAACAACTTTTGATGATAACAAGAGATTCAAGAAACACAACCGTCCGCACACGGGCTTGGATCCTGAACGCTTAAGTTAAGACAAAGCGAAGGATACGAACTGTAAACTCTCTTCACATCTTACCGTTTGTGAAATAAAAAAAATTCTTACTTTCTTAATAATTTCTTACTGCTGATAGACGATTTATTGCATTTTAACAAAATCACAATTACAAACATTTTGGGTTAAACTGTTATTCACACACTCTAACGAAGATAAACGTTAGTGTCTTCCGGTGTGTGAGCCCATTTCAAAAAGAATAAAAAATAAGTTATATAAATTGAATTGTTCTACTTTTTATACTTACATAGTCTTATTGATATTTCAGTTAAATATTTTCTTCTGTAGTAATACTAGTCTCGATTTACAATTTTTTGACATGGTGCATCTTAAATAATTTTGTTATTAGTTTCGGTTTTGGAAAATCGAGCCCAGAAGCTACCAAAACTGGTAATGTTCACAAGATGTGTAATGTAATAGCAGCCTTCTGGGTGGAAAACAAAAAGTATTTCTTGGTATGAATCCTAGCTCTTTTATAGGCGGCATTCTAGGACTTCTCGCTTCAGAAATCCTATCAACGCATCGTACGTTTCTACTCCATCAATATCAGCAGTGTTATCACTACCAAACGCTAAGAATAGATCCTGGCAATACTTCATGAGATCGTCTTTGGAAAATTGTTTATTTTATTTTTAAAAAATATTTTCAATACCTTCCAAAAAGTCGAAAGTTTCAATTGCATGCAACTGATGAGATCTCTCTTCGATGGAAGTTATAAGTACATCCAAAACACGTTTCTTGTGGATCCAGAAGAGGATCATTATGAGGCTCAAAACATGCCTGTCTCTTCTTTTTTTGAGGACGAATTGATTATTGAGGTGTAATCATTGGTTCAAAACCCAAATCATCTGGTATCGCTGTTGTTTCTTTGGTAGTTTCTTCAAATCCTTCAATTGATCTTCGATATCGAGGGATAATATCATACAAGTTGTGGTTTTCTTTTAATCACCAATTTTATTAAAATGTCACCTTCTTTTACAGATGTCTTGCATGTATCACAAGATATAACAGTCCTTGCATCTTCAGGTAAAATGTTTTAAAAAGTACAACAAAAGTACAATATACTGAACAGCATTTATGCTTACATGTATATTAAAATGAAGGTACATATACCAAGATATTAAAATACAATTGTACAGTTTTGTGAAGTTTTCCACCAAATCTGCACTGTAATTTTGAAGTATTTTAGCTGAGAATGCAAGGTGAGTATGAAGATCAAATTCAATGAGTGAAAATGATTTTCTTGGAAGTTGCCGATGTTGGTCATTATTGATCATTCCAGGTATATTGACTTAGGTACTCAAATGTTTACTTGTTGTAGCTTGAAATGTGCAAAACACTCACATTTCTTTCAAATATGAATATGTTTTACTGAATCTAGTGCTCTGTACTCGTCAATCTGGGTGCTATAAAATACCTATGGTTTGAGGTGCAGTATAAAGTGAATATTGGGGTGTCTCTAGTGCTGTGGGATGCTGCGTTTTAAATTGAGCAGCTCCTGAAGGCAGGACAAGGAGTCTTAGATAGATAGATGCAATTTCTTCTCATGGGATCAATAAAGTATCTATCTATCTTAACCTTTTGATTTGAAGGGAATGTAAATAACAGCCAGGTTGTCTCTTTGGTTGTGTTGTATCTGGCTCTGTCGACAGTGCCTTTTGTTCCTTGTGTGGATTAAATCATACTTTTGAATTGATCACAAACATTTAGGCATTCTATCCTTCTGGGGTTGATTTTATCATTGTGAGTGGCCAAAGGTTCCTTATATATTTAATTAAAAGTCTTTAATTGTACAAAATTAAGAAATTACAAATGAATGACAAAATGGTTTTAAAAAGTTTATTTTTAAAAAGGAAACGTTAAGAAAATGTCTATACATTTCTGCACATCAGAAATCTTCAGAATTCTATATCAATTAATAGTTTTATTTCAGAAACATATCATATTGTACAAGAAAAAAGACTGAATGGAATAGGGAACTTTAAGGTCTCCCTGTTTTAAAACACAAACTGCAGGTCCTGTAGACAAAGTCAATGAGGACAGTGACTCACTGGTCAGAGCTCTCAGGTGACAGACAGTGTCAGTGTGGAAGCAGTGGAGTGAAGTGGACTCAGGTCACAGACAGTCTCAGTGCTCAGAACTGTTGTAAGACTGTGTGACTCTGTTGGTGAAGCTCTTCTGTGTCTAAACCTGCTGGAGGAGGTTCTCCCAGACAGCTCTGTCAATCTCACAGCGCCCATCCTCTCCCTGAGAGTCATCCCCAACATCATCGTAGTCAGTCCTATCAGGGGCAGGGGCTCCTTCTTCAGAGGGCAGTGTGGGCAGGACCCTGTCCACTCCAGGGCCAGGCTGGAGGACACCTGACAGAGAGACAGACTCATGATTTGTCAAATGAGCCAGTTATTGAAATAATATTGTTACATATTAGGATTATGAAAATTGTGAATATCAAAAATGACTGAGTAGATAAATTAAAAAATAAATTAATCATAACCCCCTACTTTTAAAGATTTTGCCAAGAATATACCCAAGCATTTGGTATAGTTAAAGGCACATAAGAGATTTGTTCTTTGGAACAGCTTTATTGAAAAAAGTAATAGTTCAGACAATTAGTTAAATATTTGTTAACAACACTACACACAACATAAACATACAACACGCAATTACAAATTTGCTAACAAGGTGTTTTAGACACCTACATCCTAAACACCCAGAAAATCCTCAAACTGCTACCAAGTATTCAGCTTTTACAGAACACCTACATAAAAGAAAGAGATAAACCAAACCTTCTAAACCAAAGACATTACAACCTACAGTTAAATCTCTTTCTTTGTGAACCCAATTGCTACGAAATGAATGGGAACCTATCTCCCTGTTCTAAAGATGCTCCCACTAGCCAGGAGAGGCACTTTTTAACTAAGGGATTATATAAAAAAGAAATAAAAGTTTCTAAAAACAACAGAAAGGCAAGGTTCAAAGACTAAACTCCAGTCCGGTCTTTCCAGTTGATCTGGACAAGTAGTAGAAGCAAGAAGTAGCTCTCGCCTTCTATCATTGACAGTTGATTGACAATCATTTAACCAGAACTTTATGGTTGCTTTGATCTCTGAATCTCACACCTCAGCATCTCAGCAAACATCTCCTTGCTTTGCAGCCCCTAGCCATGTACTGGAATTGGAATTGGAATTGATGACATTACCCAGGTGTACCTAGATTTTTTAAAACACTTACATAGTCACAATAGTGTAGTGAATGGGGATTTTAATTTTCTGTAACAATAAGAAATTATAGCAGTATATTTTGAGAGTACTTGTAGACTTTTAGGAACTAATCAAACATAATAATCTATAGTCTCACACATGTATTCTAACCAGACAATATACAATTTATTGATATAATCATAATTTGCATAACAAACAATAAGCATAATAGAACATACTGTATCTGAGAAGTACTCTGCTTTGATATCAATGGCTATTAGTGGGCTAACAGTTATAGTATACAGAATAGATGTTACAATATTGTACTCAAAAGCGTTTAATAGGTTTTTTTAATTAAATTGTATCTTTTTGGAAGAATTGATGATTCAGTGTAGAATTAACTTATACTTATGAAGTATCAATGCTCTAAAACCACAGTGAGGAAGACCTAATAATTTCTGAGCCTAGTAATTCTCTCTGCAGTCAGAGAACAGAATTCCTGGTCTTGGGGAATCTAAAGCTGCTGATCAATTTAAATTAATTTAAATCTGATTGGCTAGGTGTGTCAGTAGGTGGGTTTCAGTGACACTGTGATCTTTGTGATCTAACTTTGTACAATTCAGGTCACTCAGTCTTTATTGGCTGTTATTGATCCTTGTAGGACATGATAGAGTGAAGCTACTGCTACTGCAAAATGCCTGATTCCCCCCTGTCTTGGATGACAGTGCAACAGAGATGGATTATCTTTCCCATCCCTGAAATACCTAACCCACACTGAGCCCCCTGGCTGTACTTTTACCTGAAGTGGGGTCTTCCTCACTGCTGAACACATCACTGTACCCAGAGGGTGTCTCATCAGAGAGGAGTCTCCCTGTGAACAGAAGAGCAGGTCAGTAATGGCTCTGTCATTCTGACACAGACTGGCCTGTCAGAGACCTCTTCTCTTCTAGGTAGTGTTTATTTGAAGATATGAAATTAGGTTGAGACTAATTTCTAATGACAAAGGCTACTGTGGGCTGGTACAGGGGGTACTCCTGAGTCTTATTTATAATAACTCACCTGACACAGTGTCTGGACTCTGGGGCACAGTGATGGCATCATCATAGTACTCAGGGGCCTCTTCTTTCACAGAGGACATCAGCTTTCCTAAAGCACACAGAGCACAGCTTCACTGTCACACATCAGCACACTGAGGTATCTAGAGCACAGGACTGCTGGAGCTCATCAGAACACACTGATTAACTGAACATCACACAGGATCTAAAACTCCAGGCTCTAAGCACAGGAGATCAGGGGAAACCTGATTTCCAGTCCTATTCACAACTGTAATAAATGTAAAACAATTCCTAGATTTTCAAATAAGATGTTGAAGGAAAACAGGGCAGAGAAAGTTTGGCTGTATTTGGACAGAGAGGGTGGTGATGTGAACCCTATGAGATACTGAAGAGGAGCCGGACACTGTCAGCAGTGACCCAGATTGAGTGTGCAGGGCTGAGATCACAGAGAGAGAGTCAGATTCATGTAACTGGTACAGAATAGTACAGACTCCGTATTCAGAGGCTGAGATCCAAGAAAGAGTAGAGAGATTCAGACTCTGTGGGAGTCCAGACTGGAGTTTAGTCTTTGAACCTCATAAAGAGAGCTTGCCTTTCTGTTGTTTTTAGAAACTTTTATTTCTTTTTTATATAATCCCTTAGTTAAAAAGTGCCTCTCCTGGCTAGTGGGAGCATCTTTAGAACAGGGAGATAGGTTCCCATTTATTTTGTAGCAATTGGGTTCACAAAGAGAGAGATTTAACTGTAGGTTGTAATGTCTTTGGTTTAGAAGGTTTGGTTTATCTCTTTCTTTTATGTAGGTGTTCTGTAAAAGCTGAATACTTGGTAGCAGTTTGAGGATTTTCTGGGTGTTTAGGATGTAGGTGTCTAAAACACCTTGTTAGCAAATTTGTAATTGCGTGCTGTATGTTTATGTTGTGTGTATTGGTGCAGAGTTTCCCCATGTGATTGGACTGAAATAACCCACCTGACAAGGCATCTGGACTCTGAGGTACAGTTACAGCATCATCATAGTACTCTGGGATCTCTTCTTTCAGAGAGGTTATCGAGTCTCCTGAACCACACAGAGAGACAGAGAATTTACACTTCAGGACTCAGACTTACTTTGACCATAGAGCTGCAAAGTAATTGGAAAGTGTGATTTTAAATGTTTTGTGGTGTATAGTTAAGCCAAAACTCTAGGGTCGCTGATTAATCTGATCTGAAAGGCCGTTTTTACAGCATGCTGTTCCGCAGTCTCCTTTTCTATCAAAACCAATGAGAGCACCCCAGTATTGACCAGGTCTAGTTTTGCTCGGCATCTATGATTTGCTGATGTAGCGGCAATGCTTGTTAATAAGACAGAATTAAGCGTTGGTATGCTCCTAAAGTAGGCCCCATCTCACCCTCCATCTCTGTGGTGCAGCCACAGAGAAAGAATTCATGCAGGCTGATTTAAGATGTTTTCTTTTGATAAGAAACAAGCTCCCAGACGGGGATGCAATTAGCTAAGCCTGGCTATCATGATCAATGGTCAACCATTGGCGCCTATCAGTCTAGGGAGTGCCGAATGGACATCTGGACTGCATTCCTAAGTGTCAAGAGTAAGTGACTCATATCTCACCTTGACCAACCAATCAGGGACTGGCAGGGCGTGGTAATACCACGTGGGTCTCCAATGCCCGCCAAACTCTCAACCAATCAGCACACATCTGGGTCTTGATCAAAAAGGGAGCGCAAGCTCAGATCGGAGCTCTCCTTGGCCATTTTCGCGCATCCTCAGAGACAATCACGTGACAACTGCTGTTGTCTGCAAAAGGACTTGGACTTTGTTCTAAGCGCGAGGCCGAGGATCCCGTACGTACTCAGAATTCTACCAACGTGAATGCTGCGCTTGATCAACGGCAGCCTACAGTTGGACCCTCGTCGACAACCTGAATAGCTTATTCAGAAGCAGCGCTGGACCGGGAACGAACCAGCTTCTTCCCAGGCAAAAGAGTGACTTGTGAGGACTCGCAGTCACACTCTGTGCATAGAGACTTTCTACTAGCCAGCCGGACTGCTGGTAGATCCCCTCGGAGCAACGACTGCCCTGCGCACCGCAGTCAGATTCCTCCGCCCGTCCTACTCCGAGCTGCACCTTGACTGGTTGGCCGGTAGCCAGAGGACGCCGACACAACGCCCATTGGACAACCGCTGGAACCGAGGCTGCAACAGAGCCTGTCAGCTGGTTTGGTGTTCATGCCGGGAAATTCCAAATCCATACACAGTGGATAAGTAAACCCCATGTTCTACATTGTGTCTCGAGAATTCAATTGTACCTCAACACAAGTTGTTATCAATTTAATTCATGCGTAATGTATTTACTTCCGAGTTTAAAGTAACAGTGGTTAATAACACTGATTAGCGATTTGGTAACCGAACGATATATATTGACATATATTCTCTATTGTGTATCTCTTTGTGTTTGCATCTCTTCGAGATTATATACCTTGTATATTGATAACCCTCACAGTAAGGTCTGCCGCTCGTATCCAGGCAGACTAGTATATGTTTGGTGCACAGTTTATATTAAGAAATGTATCCCGTGTATTGAACCCGTGTGTGTGCGTTGTTAGTTGTTCTGACGATTGATTTTCTAAAAGCCCCAACGAACAACCTCGTGATTACTGCTACAATTAATAATTGTCTCAGTAAACCCATCAAACCACTACACTGAGATAAGGCTAGTGTGAGGCAACACTGAAGAAACACGTGGGGTTATATTTATATAATTCAGGATTTTCTACATAAGTTCTCTAAACGTCAGCCTGGCTTGAGGTGAGAGTGAGTACTGGACTGAAGACCTCCTCACTCCCACACTGAGCCCCTTGACTCCATCTCCCCTCACCTGGTACTGGGTCTCCCTCACTGTCCTCCACATCATCGTATCCAGAGGGCAGCTCGTCAGAGAGGAATCTCCCTGTGAACAGGAGGACAGATCAATATTACCTGCAGTCAGACAGCAGACTCATTGTCTTCCACTGGCTGTGGAAGAAGGCAGGGTGTGAACAGTATCTCAGAGTTTGTGTGTATAAGGCAGATCAGGAACTGTGAACTGTGGTGTCAGTTACTTTGACACCAGTTGAGAAAAAACAATCCTACAGTCAGTCAGCACTGTCTCTTACTGGGAGAGAAGCCAGGTTGTCAACAGAAACACAGAGTTTATGATGCTTTTCTTCACTTACTTTGACAGCAGTTGAGAAAGAAAACTCTACACATTTAAAACCAGTATGGTGAGATTTTCTACAAGTGTTAAGTCCTCAGATCTTCCTCAGAAGATGGAGACTAATCACTCCTGAAGACTCTCTCCACTCACCTCTCCTGGGGGCGCTGTAGGTTCCCTCTCTGGCCAGTTTGTACTCTATTTCCTCGTAAACGGCATCATGATAGGGGGCGAGTGCTCCCTTAGATAGGGCTGTGTGAGAAAATAGACACTCAGGGTTAACATGCAGGGAGAGGAGTACAAGATCAAACATTGACTACTAAACCTTCTTTGGACATTACAGCACATAAATGTTATGCTTCTGGATTTGCAAATTTCCTGATATCTCCATCTGTAATTGTTGATAATCTTTTTTAAACTTTAAATGGTTTTCTCTACCAGGTCTCTACCAGGGCACAGCCGGTGCCCCTCAAGGCTGTGTGCTCAGCCCACTGCTCTACTCCCTGTTCACCCACGACTGTACTGCTAAGTTCAGCACAAACACCATCACCAAGTATGCTGACAATACCACAGTCGTGGGCCTGATCACTGACAACGATGAGGCTGCCTACAGAGAGGAGATAAAACAACTCGCAGACTGGTGCCGAACCAACAACCTATGTCTCAACATCAGCAAAACCAAAGAGCTGATTGTTGACTTCAGAAGACAAGGAAAAGTTCACTCCCCCATCTACATAGAAGGGTCTGCGGTGGAGATGGTGAATAACTTCAAATTCCTAGGCGTTCACATCTCTAAGGACCTTACATGGACACTGAACACCTCCAGTCTCATCAAGAAGGCACAACAGTGGCTGTACTTCCTGAGAAGGCTGAAGAAAATACACCTACATCCACAGATCCTCACCAACTTCTACAGATGTACGGTGGAGAGCATACTGACCAGCTGCATCACAGTCTGGTACGGCAACTGCACCGCATCCGACCGTAAGGCACTACAGCGGGTGGTCAAAACTGCCCAACACATCGTCGGCAATGCCTTACCATCCATCCAGGAAATATACAACACCAGGAGTCTGAAAAAAGCCACCAAAATTATGTCTGACCCCACTCACCCCGGTCATAACTTGTTTCTTCCCCTACCATCTGGCAGAAGGTTCCGGTCACTCCAGTCGCACACAACTAGACTCCAAAATAGCTTCTTCCCCAGAGCTGTCAAGTTGGTGACGCCCCCACTCCCTTCCACCTTATTATGATCTCTCCTAACATCCTCCTGTACCCACAACCACTGTACTCCTACACCACCACACACACGTAAGCCAAAATTGTACTGTCCCCTCGATAGCCCAGTAAAATTGTAACAGGCATAATAATATTCAATATTAATTAACCACACTACTTTTAACCACTGTTTTTTTGCACTGTTCCAAGAATTACCTTGCACTGTTTTTGTCCTGTTAAATTTTCTCTGCGGAATTTTGCACAGTTTTCGATTACTTGATTACATGTTATTTATGTTATGTTATTACATGTTACTATTATTGCTATTGTGTAACTGTCTATTGTCTCATCTTCTGTCCTATTTATATACTGCACCTGAGTGACTAATGAGAAACACTTTTCATTATACTATGCACCTGTGTAAGTTTAATGACAATAAAGTTGAATTGAATTGAATTGAATTCTTCCTCAAGGTAATTATGTAAATATAAGTTCCATGTGAGTGACAGAACTGACCACTAGAGGTCACTATGTGGATGGAGAGTTCCCTCCCTACCTTTCCTCAGATTCCTGTTCTGGATCAGCTGCCCCACTAACAGGGCCAGCACCACGAAGAGCAGAGCCCCCAGCAGCAGGAGGACCAGGGGCGAGACAGACAGGCCTCCCAGCGGCTGTGTCTGGGGTGTTGTCCTGGTGCTGCCTGAGGGAGGGGGAGACAATGGATGATTGGTTGGTCAGGGATCAGGAGAGGTGCTCTTGGGCTCATATACACTTCGACACATGTCCTGTTCTCCTCCTGTTCCGATGTGTGGCTCTCATGGCTTCAGGGTGAACCCAAGATCAATGAAGAACAGTTAAGGATTCCCAATCTAACCCATCAGGACTGTCACTAAATCAGTGTGGAAAGAGAGGACACTAGCACAAGATCTACACTGGAAATCTGAAAACACTGATCTTCACTCTGAGAGAGGAGAGGAGCCACTACAGCTACACTGGGAATCTGAAGAGACACTGATCTTCAGACTCAAGGAGGAGAGGAGACACTACAGCTACACTGGGAATCTGAAGAGACACTGATCTTCACTCTGAGAGAGGAGAGGAGACACTACAACAACACTGGGAATCTGAAGAGACACTGATCTTCACACTCAAGGAGGAGAGGAGACACTACAACAACACTGGGAATCTGAAGAGACAGAAAGACAGGAGTTATCAATGACAAGGAGGATTTCTGTTCACCTGTAGCTGTTGCTGGACTGGCTGTTGTCTCTGACAAATCTGTAAAAGAGATAGGAGAACTGTCATTATTTTGTCTTTGGTTTTAAAGCAAGTTGAATCCAGAGTGGTCTTAATAAAAAAAAAATCTTTACATTTGTTCCTTGAGGTCAAATCTAGGATTGCTGGATGAATGGTGTCTTGTTCAGAATTAAAGCCTAGTGTTGTTCACATACACATGGCTTTAAAACATCCAAATCTTGTGACTGATGATCTTAGTTGGATTAGTTAGATATTAAGCAGTGATAGAGTATGGGTAACATCAGTCTAACTTCTCCATTGATCTGCTACCTTGTTCATCTACAGTTCTAAGACTCTCCTCACCTGTACAGGTAACCCCTGCATCCTCCTTGTGTCGACAGTCGCTCTGATTCAGTCCAGAGTGACAGCAGTCCCACAGGTGAAGTTCACTGCCTGTGCAGTTCACCTCGTCCAGCCAGATGGCGCCGTTTCCTGGTCCAAATGAGGCCTCTATTGCTGCACTCACTGCGTCCCCACAGCCCAGCTGTCTGCAGACCACCTGGGCATTCTGCAGGCCCCAGGAGTCGTCACAGACTGTCCCCCAGGAGCCCTCGTACCGCAGCTCCACCCGGCCAGAGCAGTTAGTGCCTCCAGCCAGGCGCAGAGCCAGTGGGACTGAAAGCCAACAGAAAGGTTAACGAGTGTCATTAGATCTGTGACTGTAGACGAGAGCAGAGAGGTTACTGAGTGTCTTCAGCTCAGTGACTGTAGTAGAGGTTAGTGAGGTATTGAGTGGCTCTAGAAGAGAGCTGTATGGTTACTGTTCCTCAGCTCAGGGCTGCAGTGTCTCTGACTGTTTTACACACTGAACTCACCTGGGCAGTGCTGCTGAGGCTGCTCTTCCTGAGGGGCTGGAGTGCTTCTGTCAGCTTCTTTTCTAGGACCTTCAAAGATTAATAATAATTATTTAATTTTATACATGTTTGGAGATAAATTACTAAGAATTCAGTTTAAAGCTTTTGTCTGTTCTAAATATGGCAAAACACTAATTTACAGAGCATTACTCTTCCCTCTGTACCTGAGCAGGTGATGTTAGCCACTTCTCGGTCTGTGCAGTCATTCTGACCCCAGGGGAAGGAGGGACACTGCCACAGGGTGGAGTCGTGTTTGCGACAGGAGACAAAGTCCAGCCATCTGGGATCAGGGCTCAGCCTGGAGTTTATCTCACTGATGGTGCCCTTGTCTCCACAGCCCAGCTGTTTACAGATCACTGCGGCTGTGGAGTCAGTCATGCCGTTCTGACACACACTGCCCCAGGTGCCATTGTAGTAAACCTCTGCCTGTCCTGAACAGCCTGCAGACAGTCTCAGGAGAGTGTGATCTGCCAAGACAGCAGGGAAAGTCAAAGGAAACAAACCCTGGCAAGACAGCCCAATGTTTCAATCTGAACTGGTAAGAAACAACCAGCAAACAATGTGAACAGCAACCAGTCTCATTTCCCGTACTAATCCAGTTATAACTGACTCACGTAATGAAGCAAGGACAGCTGTACAATAACACAGTTGACATGAAGGTGACTGTGTGGTTCTGTTCATTCAGAACCTGGACAGTGTATCACACAGAGCTTTAAAATCCTATTACATGATCAGGTTCTGACCCAAAATGTAATTCTGATCAGCTTGGCTATTCAGCAGCAGCACAACTAAGAGACTGAGGCATGAAAGTAGAATTTATCTTGAGTTTCTTTCTCTCTTTATTTATTTTTGCTGGGATGTGAATATGTGCATTCACAACTGTATCATAAATATCAATATTTATTTTAAAATTAATTCTGCATCCAGCTCAGTCTTTTCCTCAACAAGATGTATTTAAGCACTCCAGATGCAAACCATATCCACAACGTGGAATTTAAGAATATGGATTATTTTACTTAACTAACTTACTGAACACAAGATTCTCACATCCTCACAAGTCAAACATATCTAGGCACTCTAGATGCAAGCCATATCCACAATGTGGGATTAAAGAATATGAATCATTGTAATTTTAATGATCTCCCCTACCTGAACACAGGATTCTCACATCCTCCTTGTGTCCACAGTCATGCTGTCCCCACCATGCTGAGGGACACTCCCCCAGGGACGACTCATTCCCCAGACATCCCACCTCGTCCAGCCAGATGGGTCCAGTTCCCTGGCTGAAGGAGGCCGGCACTGGGGCACTGAGGACCGTCCCACACTGGAGCTGTCTGCATACCACCTGAGAGTCTGCCAGGTCCCAGGAGTCATCGCAGACTGTCCCCCAGGATCCCCTGTGATAAACCTCCAGCCTCCCAGCACAGTCACCTCCTGCACCAACCAGCCTGAGGGACAGCTGATCTAGGACCAGAAAATTAGAGGTCAGGGGTCAGAGATCAGGAGTTCTAAGAGATCACCATGACCTCCTGTTACAAGTTGGCCCACTAGGCACAGCAGATACAGTTCAAGTACAGTGTTTCTTGACTTTTTAATAATTTAATATATACACTTACTGTAACAAATTGTTCATAAGCAGTATATATATATATAATATTATATATATATATATTTAATATATACAGTAAGTTTAACATATTCCACATTGTTCATAAACAGTATACCAGATAAGTTATTTTTTCTGACCCACTGTTGGGCATAGAGACAATAGCTCCACCAGTGTCAAATTGCATTATTCAGATAGATGTGTTTCCTGTAGATCCCAAAGACCAGAGTGTGTTTGTGACACACAGAAAAAACTGCACACACACAGCTGTTGCCTCACTGACTGATCTGGGATTCCACTGAGCAACAGAGACATCAGCACACACTGAGAGCCCTGGAGATACAGAACAGGGGCTTATTCATACCTGGTGTTTTGGAAGAGGGAAGAGCTGAAGAAAGGAAGTCTGTGAAACAAACAGAGAGAGAGAAATCAGACTGTTAACCTTGTGTGAGAGGAGCAATTTAACACCAGAAATGAAACTACAAATAAAACAGATGTGATTAAGACAGTCCTCATTCTCTCTTTACCTGCTCAAGGTGAATCTCTGGTCATATTTGAGTCTGTAAAAGAGAAGAAAGGAGCTCATTTCTGTCCACAGGAGTGATGTTTCACCAGTGGAATGTCAGCTGTGTGTGGGGCTCAACTGCACATAACATCTGTAAACTTTGACTTTCTGAGACTCACTTTCTTTTCAGGCTCCTGTTTAATTGGGCTCTATTAATTAAACTAATTAAGCAGGTCAGATGTTAATTACAGGATACTGAGGTACAGAACTTTCTTTAATCTTTTAGAGCATTGATATCAACATAAATATAAAACTGAGCTTTAGTCCTCAGTGTATTTGTGCATCTGTCCATCAGAAAGAAAATAACAACCTAATAACACCTTAGGGAATATTTGAGATAGATATGACATGTTTAAAACACACTCACATTTTAAGGAATATGTGTTTTCATCTTTGCATCTATTACATAACTGGGAGTGTGTAACAGAGCAAATATTCAATAATGAAAACAGTGTGCTTCTGTGTGTAAGCAGAGGGAGTGTCACTGTGTTTTAAATACACGATTCTCACCAGAGCAGATGACTCCTGCGTCCTGTCCATGAGAGCACCCTGCTCTCCCCCATGTAGAGACAGCGCAGTGTGAGAGACGGCTCTCATTGCCCTTGCACTCAAACACATCAGCCCTTACTGGTCCACTGCCCTGTCCAAACCAGGCCTGTCCTGGTGCTGCTACAGCCTCTCCACAGCCCAGCTGCTGGCAGAGAGCCCTGGCATCTCTCAGATCCCAGTACAGGTCACACACTGTCCCCCAGTCCCTGAAGAGCCACTGTAACTCCACTCGGCCAGAGCAGGAGTCAGAGCCGTTCGCCAGCCTGAACCCTGTGTATCCTGCAGATAGGAGAGAACTTCACCAGCATGACACCACAGCAGGCCACAAGAAATACAACAAATTAAAGTACCAATACAGTGAAAAAAACTATAAGATCCAGCACATAGTGAGTGAGAAACCAATAGCAGGCATAGAATAAGGACAGATATTGTGATGCCATAAGGGATTGTTTCCTCAAAGGGTGCTACTTTCCCTGGGGACTCATTTTTCCAAGTTTTCCCCATACGTAAGATAACGATGTGCAGCTCATAGGAGACAATTAGCACCCTGCTCTAGGCCACATAAAACCAGGATGGACTTGGAGAAGACAGAAAAATTCCCCAATAATTGCCTCAGCCTGGCACATATTGAAATAAAGTATTAATAAACCGTCCCCAAGATGAAGGTTTTCACTTATATTTTTATCTCTACAATTCCAGTCTTAGGCCTGAAGAATAGCGTTGATATTTCTGTAACAGTCCTTGCCATCACACTGGCTGTTTACCTTACTTTTCCTAGCTTCATTGGTGAGGAGCTTTGTTACAATTGAAAAATCTACCTACTACCTGCTAACTGTACTTTTTTCCCACACAGTCTGAGTGGGCTGTAGGGTAGGCTGCTGCTATTAAAACAGGCTTTGGCACAGCCTAGGCTGATTCGTTTTCCCAGCCTCAAGGCTGAAGGGCAGTTTTCTCCATTGCACAGGCTGTAGATACACGTTTCACAGAACAGCCCAGGCAGAAAGCACCATCCCCTCAGTTCTTACGCTGAACCACCTGTGTTATTTTCTTCCCCTAGCAGTTCCACACCGGGTGCCGATCGGAACACCAACACAGCCAACCGACATCCTCAAAAACAACTCCTATGTCTACTGTGCCAGGTCCAGGTCATATACTGTAAGTTCCAGCTAATAAATCACTGGTTTAAATTAAGTCTGGTGTGTGGGGTGTGTGCTTGGGACCCTGCCTAGAACCTGCCGATTGCATGCTGTCCCACTTGACACTCCTCAGGAGATCACCCACTCTCCTCAGGAGATCACTCAGTCTATAACAGAGATCACCCAATCACAATATGTATCATTTATGACTCTATAACGATTGTTTCCATGAGTGAAAACAGTGTGACAATCTTACCTGTACAAGTCAGACCCACAGCTCTGTTCTGGGAGCAGCTCTGCTCTGGCCTGGCTGCAGTGGGGCAGTGCTGTAGCTTGGACTCTTGTCCTCTACACTGGAACTGCTCTGACCCGACTGGACCCTGGCCCTGTCCGAAATGAGCGCCTCTGTGTATCACTGAAGGAGCCCCACAGTCCAGCTCCCGACAGACAACCTCTGCATCCTGCCAGTCAAAGTCAGAGTCGCACACTGAGGTCCAGGTGTTCTTGAGATTCACCTCCACTCTCCCAGAGCAGAGACTGTGTCAATTCACCAGCCTCACAAAACCTGCAATAGAGAACTACAGGCTGTCAGTCTGAGCAGGTAATCTCTCATAGTGCAGCTCATTGCTCACTGTCACTGAACCTGGTGCCTGTGAGAATTAAACTTACTACCCTATGAAAATAAATTAACTTAATGTGAAAAACAGATATCATAGATTCTCAATTTAAATCTTGACTTCCTATTGTTTCATTCATAAATATATTTACACCTATAATTAGGCATAGAAAATTACATTTTAGAAATACATACACTATTACAATCAATTGTACAATAATACAGAGTGCTTTCAATAAGAATATAGATAATAGGATAGATATAGATAAAAACAGTAGATAATAGGACATAAATAAAAATTAAATGAAAGAGAGGAGAGTCGGAAAAAAATCTGAAAGGTCAACTTCAAAAAGTTTAACCATAAAATATTTTGGGGCTGAACTTTTTTACAGATTGTAAAATTGATTCCTTTCCTCTGGAAATAATGTAGATACATGTACATCTAATAATTGTAGATGAATGTTAAGACTCTAAATCATCAATCTCCACCTCTGTGCTCTAGCATTTGCCTCTAAAGAAGGTGTTCAGTGCATTATTATCTGTACACTGGGGCAAATGCAAGATACAAAAATCAGAGACACTAAATTTATCAGTTTGTGGAATATTACAAATCAAACTATCAGCATCATTCCAGCTGTTCCACATGTTCATACCAATAATCACAGTGCTGAAGATGCCACCTGTGGAACACATTCAACTGTAGAATAAGTAAAAATAGAAACTGATCACAAATCCATCCATCCATTTTCTAACTGCTTCTTCCAATTCATGGTTCCAAGTGTATCTAGGACTGTAGAATTAATAAATACAGAAGGAAAAACTGATCCTTATCACCAAATTCACAGAAGCAGAACGACATGTCCTAGACTCAAAGAAAAGATTCCCTATAGCCTGGTGCTGCTGAAACAGGACTGTCTGACCTGAACACTGACACACACTCTGGACAAGACCAGCACTGTCACAGCCTGGCATTACTAGAGCAGGACTGTCTGACCTGGGCACTGACAGACACTCTGGACAAGACCAGGACCGTCACAGCCTGACACTGCTGGAACAGGACAGTCAGACCTGGGCATTGACAGACACTCTGGACAAGACCAGGACTGTCACAGCCTTGCACTGCTGGAGCAGGACTGTCTGACCTGGACACTGACACACACTCTGGACAAGACCAGGACTGTCACAGCCTTGCACTGCTGGAGCAGGACTGTCTGACCTGGGCACTGACAGACACTCTGGACACATCCAGGGTTGTGCTTCTCCACATGAAAGCAGATCTCAGAGAATGACACACTCTCATGGAGTTCAGCACTAATTACACACACCTGGGTCTAGAGTCAGCTCCTGGCTACAGTGCATCACAAGAAAATACATGACCATCAGTGCCTTAAAGAAGTCAAAATATGGCAGAGCAGTTAAGACGTTAGAGGTCCAGTCTGAAATAGCAAATGTGAAATAATTGAATTACATGAATGAACCAACAGAACTGTTCTTTTTCTTTTCTATTTATATCCAAAGCTGCATTAGGAGCTTATCTGACATTAAATTATTAAATTCTGGGCTCATCAGAATCAGACCGAGAGTCACTATACCACCAAGGATCAGCCCCTTGGACAGCTGGTAGTGCAGCTGAACTCCACTACAGCACTGAGCTCCAACATACCATTAAAACACACCTGAAACTGACCAGATCCACTGACACTGACACCAACATACCATTTAAACACACCTGAGACTGACCAGATCCGCTGACACTGACACCAGCATACCATTTAAACACACCTGAAACTGACCAGGTCCATCGACACTGACTCCAACATACCATTAAAACACACCTGAAACTGACCAGATCCACTGACACTGACACCAACATACCATTTAAACACACCTGAAACTGACCAGATCCACTGACACTGACACCAAAATACCATTTAAACACACCTGAGACTGACCAGATCCACTGACACTGACACCAAAATACCATTTAAACACACCTGAAACTGACCAGATCCACTGACACTGACACCAAAATACCATTAAAACACCTGAAAATGAAAAGGCATTTCACCCAACAGCACAGTGGAACCACAGCAGATTGTCACTTCACCAGTGCTAAAACAGTAAAGACAAAGTGAAGTAGATACAGACTCACTGAGCACAGCCTGCCTGTTTAAACTGAACAACACTGAAGTGCCTGGAGACAGAAGATGAGCTACAGGCTCAGTGAGACTGCATAAACACAGAGGAAACACAGAAACAAGACACACCAATCAAATTAACTATATTATGTTTATAACGTATATTGCTTTGAATTATTATTATCATCATATTATCAATACTAGATTTTAATTAATTAAATTTTAATTTAATTGATCATGATGATGGACTCTAGATCAGTGGAGGAGTTTTCATTGTCCTCAAGCTGGAGACTGGAGAGAGTCTCTGTCTCTTACCTGAACACCTCACTCCAGCATCATAGGCATGAGAGTAGCTATACTGCTTCACTTCTTGTTTTCCACAGTTCCTCAGCGCAGCCTCTGACCCCTTGCAGTTGACCCAATTCAGCAGGACTGATCCAGACCCTGGTCCGAAGTAAGCTCTTCCTGGTGCTGAAACAGCAGATCCACAGCCCAGCTGTCTGCACACCACTGTAGCATCATTGAGATCCCAACCATAGTGAATTACTGTCCCCCACTCTCCACCATGATACACCTCCACTGCCCCCTCACAGGGACTGGCAGCATTCACCAGCCTCACATCAGCACTGCCTGCAGAGAGAGAGAGAAACAATCCCTATCACCATGTCTACAGGATATTTTTATATTAAGAAGTTTTAGAAATACACCTGGAATTTTTATTTTGTTTTACCTGTTTGATTGGATTGCTAGTCTCTCCCATGGGGAACAAGAGACAGTGGAGTGACAGGAAGTCCACCAGCAGCCATCTTACCTCTCCCTCCACACACCTGTGTCCAGATCCTGTTATATATCTCTCTGTCCATATCACTGTGTGACTGCAGAGGGCTGTTCTGCTATGGTTACTACAGTGGACAGTGGCTCTAATTACTTTTTTCCTGTGTTTCTGGAAGCTGTGGTCAGTACAGTGGACAGTGGCTGTAATGATCATGTTCCTGTGTTTCTGGAAGCTGTGGTCAGTATAGTGGTCAGTGGCTGTAATGATCATGTTCCTGTGTTTCTGGAAGCTGTGGTCAGTATAGTGGTCAGTGGCTGTAATGATCATGTTCCTGTGTTTCTAGAAGCTGTGGTCAGTACAGTGGACAGTGGCTGTAATGACTGTGTTCCTGTGTTTCTGGAAGCTGTGGTCAGTACAGTGGACAGTGGCTGTGGTGTCAGAAGGCTGAATCACTGAAACCAGGTTTGGTGTATCTGGTGTATCTGGGTCTCAGGCCCCACATGTACTTAAAAGTGGATACTGACCACATGTCTGTATCAGGTAAGAGATTTAAACACTGATGAGTCTCTTCAACATTCTACTTTGAAAATAAGTTATAAAATCCAAAACAGAATCAATAAAAATATTTTTAATAGATGGGTGCTTCACAAGTTGTGCTGAAATATGTGAAGTGTAATGCTGCAGAAAGATGGAAAAGCAGTTCTGCAGCAGGAGATATAATTGAAACCCAGGTGCAGGACTTTCAGAGATTTATTGATCAGGGAGTAACAGATCAAATGCAGGCTGCTGATAATAGGTTGGGCTGAATTAAAAAGGCGAGCAGAAAGAAAACATAAAGAGGGACGCCCATCTCCTAGCTGAAATAAAGAAAAGAGAAGCTGGAGAGTCGGCGCAGAAAAGGGAAAAAATTAAAACAGAGAAAATATTTCAGGATTGAAGAGCAGGAGCAGTGAGATATGAAAATATCCAAGTAAAAACTTGACTATGAGAGGAATGCGATCGCTAGTTTCACAAGGTTTAGCTCTAATGATTGAGATTCGGTGTTCTGAACAGTTTCAAATAAAGAGGTGATTAGTGTGACTGGGAGCCTGAATGAAAGACTGAAAGTTTAATTGAAAGACGTCCTGACCCAGTCTGAATGACAGGGTGAATGTCTGAATGAATGTCCATTCTGAATGACAGGGTGAAAGCTCGAGGGAATGTTGCTGCTGACGCAAGTCAGTCCCAGCCCAGACTGTACGTGAAGTGTGTATACTTACTGTCCAGCGCACATTTACATTAACTAGATTTGTTCTTTTTGATTAAATATTCAATCACCTTCAGTTTGGAGTGTGAAATATTTTTTTTCTATCATATACTACAATTCATTGTAATACTACTTTTTATTCATATATGATTTTTACTATGATAACATGATATATATGTGAACAATGTGTTTTAGCTTTTACCTCTCAAGATCTTAATCCATTATTCACAGATTGAATTATAGTTGCATTTAATAATATATTCTAAAAGCACGGTGCACAGGTTATTTTTATTAATCATTCTTTTTTAAAATTCCATGATGTAAGAAAAATGATCCCTATCATTAGTTATCTAAGACTTACAAACAACAATTCATTTAGCTGTGAAGTATCAGACAAATGCAGAATAAACATGGAACAAGAATTAAACCTTTATCTTTTCAAAATGAAGGACTTCCGGGTCAAATACACATTTCTTCCAACATAATAGACTCCAGTCTGAACAGATCCCAAACTTTTGTTTAAAGATTTGATACAAGATTTGCCTCAGGACTCCTGTGTTGTTACTGAAACTGGACACTGTTGTCTAAAAGCACCCAGTATGGATTCAGGTCAAAAAACTACAACACACTGCAATACAAATACCTACCACCTGAACGTGACTGTTATAACAAATAAACACAACTATATGTCTTGTCCTCAATCATGTTACAATGTTAGATCCTTCTGCAATATAATTACCATAGTATCTAAAACTGTTGTAATCATTCTCAAAAATAACCATGGATCAAAAATATTTTAATACATTTACCTTCAGTACTCCTATTTGTATTAGCACATTCACCTGCAATAGGGCCCGAGTTACTAATATTATTTGTTAATCGGAAACGTGCCTTAAATATACTTTTATCTCTGATCACCTATCTGTAATAGTTCTTTGCACTAAAATTGTCACCTTCTCTCAAAATACTCTATTTTTAATAACATTTCCATAATGTTATAATGTTATTATTATTAATGTTACTTGAATAATACAGTAAATATAAAATGTATCAATAGTAATAATACTGGAGTCTCAATAATACTCTAGTATTTAATAACACACTTATCTCAGTTAAAATATTAGTCTAAAATATTGTGTTTAATAACACATCAGTTAATTACTTTAATAAAACATATTAATTCATCAGTGTGTAAAATAAAATATCAGTCCGATCAATACAACAGTGTTTAAAAACAACTGATCTCCGTTAATACACTAGTCTGTTATTTTACCTGTTAGAGAGGGCAGAATTGAGCACCATGAAATAAACAACCCCTGGTAAATATTTTGAAGACGTTGTATTATTGTTAAAACATTTGTATTCCTTTTTGTTTGCAAATGGGAAAATCCCTAGTCCTAGCACATGACCCAAATTACAACCAAAATTTTGTATTTTATTAGTATGGTAATAGATAAGGGATTGTCAAGTTGTACAACATTTGTGATAAGGTTGCTAAATATCTACAATATTAATAGTTATAATAATTATATGTTAGTACTTAAAAAACATTATCCTTAGACTGTGTTGTGTGTAATAGTGTATAACTGCATATAAAACTATTAATACAGCATTAATAGAAAATAGTTAAAAAACATATAAACTGAATTAATATTATGGTTAATTGTAGAGGTGAAATTCTTGTTAATACTGCAAATTGTTTATTATTTTTCCTTATTTATAGCACCAGAATAAAATCAATTATAATTTTAAGGAATATCCATAAAGCTGAGTTTTAAATTAAACAGAAAAGCGCTTCTGCAAACTGTGGTCACTACGGCGGTGTCACGCCCTCTGCAGCCAGAGGGCGCTCCTTCTCTGTCCTGTCCCTAGTTTCCGGTCTGCTGTCCTTCCTGTCCCTCTCTTCCTTGGGCTATATATTTCCGGGTCTTGCACTCTGTCCTGGCTTAGCATTGACGTTCGGATGTCCTGAGACCCGCCTAGCACCAGGGCGCCCCACGTCCGCTCCCTGAGGGCATAGGTTTCTATACGGCATTCCTGAACTCTTTGCACTAATGAGCCCGGGCCTTTTTCCCGTCTCGCCGCTACGCATATGGGTCTTTTTCCGCTCTCCTGCTCCCCACGGTTAGTCCCTTTGGACGTCCGTGACAGGCGGGCAGTGGCTGTAATGACTGGAGAACTTCAGATGGCTGGTCCTGGGTTCCAGGAGACTGTGGTCACTATACTGGACAGTGACTGTACTAACTCTGTGGCTTCCAAGTCCTGGGACCAGTGTTTCTGTGTTAGTGGGACCTGTGGTCACAACAGTGGTCAGAGGCTGACAGGTGCTTCACATGTTGTGCTGAAATGTGTGTGAGGTGTATATTCCCATTGTCTGTATGTGAATTGTTGACAATGATTTTCTAGCCTTTACCTGCTTACATCTAAACTTAACACATGATCATCAGATTAAATTATATTAAAGAACAACATTTTTTCAAAAATACCAGACAGGTTTAACATATAGGCACAGATACATTTATTATGATGTTGTCCTGAGCAACTGCTCAAAAATCTAAACTTGAGTCCTGTGATTACGAATTAATTTTTAAATATTGCATTTGTATGATAACATGTAATTAAATATTTAATTTGTATTAATCATACTTATATAATTGCATTTGATAATAATTTCAGATTTCGAATGTAGTCAAAAACAATAAAGCATTCGTATTAAAACTTCACAATTTACAAAAAAACCCTGTCATTAGATAACTAACCTAAAAACACAAATTAAATTATTTAGCTGTTAAATAATAGACAAATCCTGTATAAACACAAAACACAACTACCATTTGTTACAATCCCTGCCTCTCGGCAACGGAGGAGGCAGAAGTAGGTGTAGCCCCTATCCATCAGTTCACCTATCAGTTTTCCCATTCACCACCACACCCCGTCTCATCCTACTTAAACACCTGTCCTTCCCTACCTCGTTGCTCAGTATTGGTTTTCCCTATTGAGCTTCCTGGTTGCGCTTCTTCTACTCTGTGTTTGTCTTGGATTTCGGTTTGCGGTTTTTCCCTTTTGACTTCGGCTTTTCGGATCTCGGCTTGGATTGGTACTTTCGCTCTATTTTGGATCACTGGCTACCTCTGGATTCTCGGATTGCTCTACGGACTACGACTTCGGATCATGCTTCGGCTTCGGTACTCGTTCCCTTTCGGATATCTGGCTTCCCCTGGACTCTCGGCTCGTTCCTACTACTACGGTTTGCTTTCGGACTACGACTTGGCTTTGTTCGCTCCTGCAAGTGGGTTCACTCACTGGTTCGGTCCCTATTACCGAACCCTTAACACCATTTTTTAATTCCTCCTGTAATGCCACAATGTCTTGTAGTTGTTAAATTATTAATGTTACACCTCAGTTTCTGATGAGACCCCAGTTAATAATAATACACCTACAATACTAAGAATTTCCACAATTTTGTTAATATTTTTCATTTTATAGCTTATAAACCAATAATGAATGTAACTTTTATCAGCCTGTACTTTTCAATGTGAAAACAAGCAGACCTGGTCTTTATGAACGAGGTTATACATACAGTATACAAATTTTATTTTCACATAAATATAAAAATACAAGAGCTAATTGTCCTATGACTGAAAAGGTTTTACATTTTGAAAATGTAATTGTATGTCTTTAAAATGAAGAATTCACATTCATAACTTCCTATCATATTGGAACACATATTCTTATAACACCTAGAGGTACTACTTGTTTTCACAGCAACTGAATATCGCATAGCCTAACGATAGAAACCTGGACTGTCTGAATACACCAAAGATACAGTATAATGACAGCATTAAAACTCCTGTCTTAATTCTCTAGCATAAACACTTTAGGTGGTAATAACACATTTACTGTATATCTATTAATACATCAGTCTGTAATAATTTAATATCAGTCTCAATAATAATTCACTATTTAAAAACACGTGAATCTCTATTAATGCACCAGTCTGTAATAAGACAATACAGAGGAGTCAGAATTGAACACAATAAAACAATAAACAACCCAGGGTATTTCTGAATCATCCTGTATAATATGATATTATTCTAGAAACATTTTTTATTGCTCACACTTTTTTTGTTTTTGAGTAAATGAAGACTTTTTCACATGTCACAGCATATCACTCAAATTATCACTTATATATAAAGTTGATTATTACAGTAACAAGTAAGTTAAATAACTTTTTAAAGATTGTATACACTCCATGTTTTCACAAATTATCAATAGAGGGTGATAATGGCCAGCTTCTGCTGTATCCATCTATAACATTTTTAGTATATGTTTAGAAATCTTAAGAATATTTTTAAAAAATCCAATAAAAATTAAAAGCAACTAATTATATTTAGACACAGCTAATTATATTTCCTTACTTACAGACCAAGATAAAATACAGTTATAATATTTTTGATGAATACCCACAAAGCTGAATGTAAATTAAACATTTAAAAATTGTTCAACCCACTTATTGCTCCATTTCCATCAAAGCTTTACTTAATTTAATTCCAGTTGTTGTCTGTCTGTCTGGACAGGAGAAGACTGGTCACTTACTGGCTGAGCTGTGCAGCACCAGGACAGCGAGAGAGAAGATGGACAGGCAGCTCTCCATTGTCATCAGGACAGAGCGCAGCTGAGACCCCTGTCTTCACCCCTGAGCCCACAGGGCAACTGAGCTGCTGCTCCGCACCCCAGACCCCCAGTAACAACACAGCCCCCCGCCCCGCCAATCACACACAGCACTGCCTTTTCAGACTGACAGCAGGAACCTCTCACACAGGCGGGATGGCCAATCAGACAGGGCCCTTTCAGTCTTCTCCATATATATCAGAGACACATCACTGTTTCCTCTCCCTGAAGACACTCCCAGCAGCGCGGAGGAGAGGAGAGACAGGAGCAGCTCTGTGTCTCACTGGAGGAAACACAGATACAGATACAGACAGCAGGGCTGCAGGTGCTACAGGGGCAGGAAGAGATCAGATATTAAACAAAAAAAATCTTTGCAGTTCTAGACAAGTATTATAATTGAAAATCAGTATCAAGATAATCAATTATGTATATATGGTCCTGTAATTCTTGTTGTCTGTATCAGGAAGTGTCTAGAACTTGTTCCTGTCTTTCTGTCTGTGTAAGGCAGTGTCCAGTGACTGGTGTCCTGAATATGGTCCTGTCTTGCTGTCTGTGTCAGGCAGTGTCCAGTGACTGGTGTCCTGAATATGGTCCTGTCTTGCTGTCTGTGTCAGGCAGTGTCCAATGACTGGTGTCCTGCAGTGACTCACAGAGTTGTTGTGTCTCCAGACAGTAATGTCTTCTGGTCATGGTCAAGGGCAGTGTGAGGAGAGCCTGTGCTCAAGGTGGCAGTGAGGTCACTCAGGTCAGCACAGGAATACGGAGACAAGGTGGACTGAATAAGAACTGGCTGTCCTGTGACTGTGATCAATAATTTAAATGAAAAAGAAAGAAAGCCCAGCAGTGATTGTCCCTTATGTACTGAGCCTGTTGGACAGCAGCTCTTCCAGTTGACTCCCTCAGACCCTCAGTCTATCTCTGCGCAGCTCCAGTCCACACAGATGTTCCAACCCCTCCAGCTGTGGCCCCAGTGCCTCTCTGTGTGGAGCCGACTGTGTGACTGAGACTCTCTAACAGCACAGTGGAGCTGAACTGATACTGATAGACTGATGCACCACCAGGCTGAACAGTGTGAGGGCACAGCTCACATCCTCTTCCTTATTATTATAGGTAGTAGGAGCAGCAGTAGGAGCAGCAGTAAAATATTAGTAGCAGCAGTAGTATCAGTGGCAGCAGCAGTTGTGGTAGCAGTAGTAGTATTAGCAGTTATGCTGTATTTAAACTCTCCTGTTCAATATAGCAGAGTTCTTGTGTTACAGCTTCACCATAATAGCTGCAGCAGCAGGAGCCACAGAGTCAGTTTCAAATTTGAAAAAGCAACAAAATTATGAAATAAAAAAAGTTCAGTCCTTGTTAATACAGTGGTGATTTAAGGCAGAGCTGTACTGGAGCTACAGGTAAGGCTCTGCAGTGAGACTGTGGTTTGTGCTCCTCCGAGCTCTTCCAGCACAGGAAGCCAGGCTGTACTGTGAGGCTGTGGGTGTCAGTGTGATGAGGCAGCTGAGAGCTGAGGTGTACAGAGAGACACACAGGGAGTCCAGTGTTCAGAGCTCCAGTGCTGCACAGGGAGACACAGGAGAGTCCAGTGTTCAGAGCTCTACAGGGTGACAGGTCCTCTCCCCACACAGCTCTCTCAGTGTGTCTCTCAGGGCTGAACAGGAGGGGCTGTTCCTGTCAGAATGGAGGCTGACTCTCAGAGCTCCAGTGTCAGTATGAGGAGAAGCTCCCAGACCTGACTGCTGCCAGAGCCTCTCACCCTGAGTGGCCATGAGCACTGAGCTCCTCAGCAGCTGAGAAAAGCCTCCTGTCTCCTGTGCTCACAGTGTGGTTGAACACCTGCACTGTCTTCCTGCTCCTTCTCCTCTCTCTCTCCCTTCCTGTCTCTCTCTTGCTGTGTGTGCTCTTTCTGTCCATCTCTCTCTCCTCTTCTCTCACTCTGACAGTCTGTGCAGAGTATCTGAAGGGGATGTAACATTGATCGGCAAAGGAAAAGACTTCTCAGAGGCAGAATAATAAAAAAATCTTTATCTCCTCTCAGTCAGATTCACAGCTCAGACTCACACACAGAGCTCTGGGTCCTTCAGTACTTTAACCAAACTCCTCCGTACTGAACACACAGAAGCTCATCTCCATCCTTCTCTTTATCCTGACAATCCAGAACCAGAGCACATTGAGACAATCAGTGCTGCTACATGAACAATATCAGACAGAACAGCCTGGACTCAAGTCACATCTCCCCCTTTTCTCCTTCCTCACAGCCTCTTAGAGACAGAGCAGAGCTCCTGGTTCTCCTCTCCATGAACAGGGCTCAGGGGTCACTCATCTGGCAGCTGTGGGCTCTGTTCCAGGTCAGAAGCAAGAAGCTTCTATTAACCCTTTCCAGGACCTCCAGCCCTTCAGTATTACTGCCCTGATTCATTGTCTGTACTGTAAGTCAGCCTCCATCCCTCTGTCAGAAGTGGTTTACTGAAAATTGAGCAATATGTGTTTATCTCTTATTATTATTTTTACTGATTTAATGAACAGCAGTATTGCCACTCTCTCACGGAGTCTTATATACAGTTAAACAGAGTCTGATAACAGTTATACAGTTAATTAAATCACCAAACTGGTTGAGGAACTGAGAGCTCGAGTGGAAATAAAACCAGGAGATGCTCTTCAACCTTAAAAGCGCTCATTACAGGGACTTGTGCCCTTTCTCTTCTTCTCTAACGGAGTATGCTTTACAACGCATTAGTCTGTGAAGTAAACTATTTTTTTTTTGTTTAATAAATTGTATTCCTCGGTTTGTCGGTCTCCTTCTCCAGCTGTTATGAATCGCCTCTCTTCACAGCCTGGTGTTTTTCCTTTTGGAGATGTTACAGTATATCTGTAAGAAAAGCCCCCCGGTCTCTGGACAAGAGTCTCCTCCAGCGGAGACGCGCTCTGCTCTGTCAGAAAGAGCGCTGTGACGTCACAGACACCAGCCAGAGCGCAGGGATCAGAGAGCGAGACCGCAGGAGGAGCGCGGAGCGCACTGAGAAGAGATATTGATCACTTATCTATCGACAACCAATTAATTCAACTAAAAAACCTTAGAATCATCAATTAACTTCACAGATTGGTGAGTACTGATTATTTTCTTTCTTTAAATTCTTTAAATATCTAGAAAAGAGTCAATACACCCTGTATCGATCAAATACCATAGTGTGTTTAGTGTTCATAATGTTCAATCCCAAATTAAAGAATGATTATTCAAATTATTGTTTAGAAATTGTATTCTAGAGCTTGAAAATTATATTCTAAGTTGATAAATTTGTGTAGGTAACAGTTTAAATGCATTTTTCCACTGTTTACAAATTATAAGTATGGTAACCACGGCGACACGTGCCACATCACTGTGCCCAGCTAGGTGTCTCGCCTTCGTCACAAAGAGTGGTTTGACGTCACGGACTAATACTAATGCGAGTGTATTCACATTTAATATTAATGAGACTACAATCGGTAGCTTTAATAATGCTAGTGTTCATGTCAGTATTAATGGTGATTGCGCTTCTGATAGTTTTGATGCCAGTATTCATGTTAATATTAGTTATAATTATAGAGTTACTGTTAGAGTATTTACACTAGTAGTCATGTTTTAGTGATAGCATTACTGTTATTATTAGTATTAGTAGTTCAGTAGTAGTTTGTGTCAGTGATAATGATAGTGTAATTCTTAGCGATAGAGTTACTGTTTTAATGTTAGTGGCATTTGTGTTAGTGTTAGTTATACTGTATTTGTAGTTCTGAGTGTGTGTTTTTTTGTCTGTGTGTGTGTGTTGGTGTGTGTCTATAAGTATTTGTAGTCTATGTGTGTGTCTGTGAATGTGTGTCTGTGAGTGTGTGTAGTGTATGTGTGTCTGTGAGTGTGTGAATATGTGTGGGTGGGTGTCTGTCAGTGTGTGATAATGTGTGTGATTGTGTGGGTGTATATTTGTCAGTGTGTGTGAGTGTGTGTGTAGGTGGGCTTGGGCTCCACTCGTATGTCTGACAGAAGTGACCCATCAACAGGTGTTGAGGTCCAGAGTCGCCTGAGAATGGAACCACTTTCTAGACCAACGTCCAGAGAGCTGTGAGTGCTCTGTTTTCATCACTATAACTAGTAATGACAGCAGTAGTAGTATTAATATCAGAATTAGTATTAGAATTTGTAGTCATGGTCATAGTAGTAGCAGCAGAAGTAACAACAGTGGTAGTTGGATTATCCAAGCACTAACTCCAGGAACTACAGTATTACACATTTATACTCTATTTTTCAGGTATGTTTTGTAAAGTGCTTTGATGTTCTGGATTAAAAGGCAAAATATAAGAAAAAATTGATTGATTGATTGATTGACTGTGAGAGTGAAGTCTGGTCGAACTTGTTTGTCTAACTGAACTGTCCTGTCCACAGATGTCAACAGAGGTGAACAGAGAAGATGTCCAAACCCACCAGAGACTTAAGACAAGTTTGAGAGTCAGGCCCCGGACCCAGAGAGCTGTGAGTCCACTGCTGATCTTCTTCATATTGTAATTCTTCCTCTTCTTCCTCCTCCTGAAATTAAAGCTCATCACAGTAGCCGTGCTCTATTGTCCTCTCTTGAAGAAGAGAAAGACTCTACCTGACAGTGTGTGCATCTGCGTGTGTGTTAGTGTGTGGGAGTATGTGTCTGTGGGTGTGTGTGCTTGTGAGTCTAGTCCAGCCTATGTCTGTAACACAACTGTGTCTGACATCCCCAGATCAGGAAGGAGGTAACAGGAGACTCAGCCAACACAGGTTGTGGAGCCAGACCCAAGACTCCAAGAACAGCGAGTCTGCATTATAATTATTATTATTATTATTATTAGTAGTAGTAGTATTTGTAGTGAATGTGTGTGACGTTGTGTGTGAGAGAGGGTGAGCATGTCTCAAACTCCATTCCTAGAGGGTCTGGTGCATCATCTGGTTTCCTGCCCAGAGGTCTTGGTTACAAAGTTGATCTAATTTTTTAATTAAACAAAAAATATTCTAATACTGTACCTTTATCCAGACCTTAAATATCCAACTGTGCCTTGAATATTTTGAGTCTTCAACAGTGAGAGACATCAAAATATATTATTAATCACATTATTTCCACATCTTCTTATGAAAATAATTAGATTAATTGTTTAATTGGCTAGCCCCATTTGGAAAGAAAACCTGGAGATGCACCTGGCTCTCCAGGGATTGTGATTGGGCTTGAGACCCCTGGTCTAGCAGAACTGGCCCCTCAACAGGTCTCGATAGGGATGTTGGGGATCATGAAGCTGGATAGCTGAGGGCTGGACACTGCTTCTGGATCGAGGATGACAGGCCACTGTCATGTGGGGTCATCTTGGCCCATGATGATGATGTGTGTTTGTGTGACTGGCTGGTAACTCTATTTTCTCCTCCCCAGCACTGCCTGGAGAAACTCGCTCAAGTCGAGAGAGGAATGGCCGAGCAGAGACAAGGGTGTCACACCGAGACCTGGGGCAGATCCCACAGGAATGTGAGTAGTGGCTTCAACAACATGGTTGGATAGCTTGTTCCACACCCCCACCCTTCTCTGTAAAGAATACTGTATTAATACTGTTAGACTAAGAATAAACCTGTACTGAGACACAAACTTGGTTAGCTTCTGCTGGTGAGACTAAAGCAGTCAACTTGCTGACAGGTCTTGACAGAGGTGGACGTGACCCTGAAAGGCCGGAGAGGGGCAACCGATACTGAGGCTCTGAGCAAAGATTCGTCCAGTGTAAGACAACCAATGTGTTCTGCTCAGGATGATGATGGTGATGCAGATGGTAGTGTAGATAATGAAGGTGGTTATTATCATGATGTTGATGGAAAGGTGTTGATGATGATGATGGTGGACATGATGATTGTCATGATGAAGAAGGATACGGTGATGAAGTTGGTGGAGATCATTTATTAGAAATGTGATGAAGATGATGGTGACGAAGATAGTGGAGATTATAATGGTGGAGGTGTTGATGAAGGTGACACAGTCATGCCTATGTGTGGCTGTGTGTGAAAGGGAAGGTGGGGTTGGATCAGGTCTGCCGCTGTCATCTGATAAGAGTGTCAGAGGAAGAGGGAGCAGACTCCCCCTGCGTCTCACCCCGGGCAGCCGAGAGCTGCAAGTCTGTGAGCCCGATATGTCTGTGAGGTCTGTCGAAAGTTTGGTTTCAGCTGCAATGATGGTGACTGTGATTGCTGGGAGTCCAGGGGCAGGGCTTGGTCCTCCTGGAGACCGTCTCAGTTTTCTCTCTGTCCTCCTCATGCCCTCTCTGTGCCCCTGTCCCCTCAGGCCAGCCAGCCAATCACCAGGCAGGAGACCGAGACCCAGCTGTGGAACTACCCTAAGGGCCCGGAGAGGGATCTGCAGAAGGACAGGGCATGGACCTCCTCCTTGGCAGCCCACATACCCCATTGCTCGCCCCCTCACACACCCCCTCACCCACCCCCTGGTACACCCGCTCACCCGGGCCTGACCCCAGCGGCCCTGTGGCGGCTCAGGGAGGGCCTGCAGGTCGAGCTGGAGGGGCTGCTCCAGGAGGAGGAGATACGGGTGCGGACCTGGGCTCAGAACATGATATCATCGATCCAGCTGGACTGCCTGGCGCTGTACAATGAAGTCCTGCCTGACTTTGAATCAGAGGGATTGGTAAGTCCCTTAAACCCCTCCCCCTTGCTTGAATCACACTGAGGTATGCAGGGGCTGGGGCGACTCACCTCTCCAAGACACCTGCGTCATCCCACTCCCATTTCACCTCAACATGGTTCTGAGAAAATCTCCCGTCCCCAAGGGGAGAGAGACAGGAGCCGGGCTGGGCCTCCAGCCCTCTGTTTATTCAAGATTATTGCCTCAGGAGGTGGGTGAGGTGGAAGACACACTGTCTACAGATCACCACTAGGGACAGCGTAAAGCAGGAGGTGAGACTCTTGATCATGGATAAGGATAACAGTGGGATGACTCCCCCTCTCTTGAATCACTGCCTACTGATGATGTTATGTCACTCCAGCTCCTCCTCATGGTGGTGTCTGCAGTCAGGCAATTTGGAGAATCGTTGAGGGATGATGATGAATATTCACCTTTCTTGTTCTCCCAGGGCACAGGAATCATGAAGCAGGACAACTATGAGGAGGTGAAAGAGGCGCTGAAATCCTACTTCGAAAATACAATGGTCAGGTGTGACTTATCCGAGGTGGACAAGTGCTTCCGCCAGGCTGCAGCCGAGCTTGACCTTATCCTGCAGAAGTACCTGGGAGATGTTGTGGCCGAGGTCTGTGAATAGCAGGTTTATTTTGATAAAAGACATTTCTCATCCCCTTCTATTTTGGTGTCTATTTCATGTAAAGGATTTGACTTGAAAATTAAATGTTTAATCGACTTACAGGGAGTCTTCTTTAAGATGTGTATCGGATAGCTCTCCACTGTCACTTTACTGGACTTTTGAAGTAACCAATCTACAATGAAAATATATACTGCACATCTTAAGTAAAATGAAGAGAAATCCGTGTGCTGATTGTCACCAAAAATGTCACAAATTAACCGCCAAACTGTTTAACATGTCCAACCACATCTTCCTATTTTGCAGTGATTATAATTCTTTCAGTTTCTTCTCTTGTATTTTCCTTACTGTTTCACTGTCCCCTTCCCCCATGTGGAGATGGATCCACAGACGAAACCCTGTTTCACCATTTGTTTGTTCAAAGTCTTTGGACTGACTTGCAACTTGCGAAGCCCCAGTGGCACAATCAGTCAGGGTGCACAGCAGAGTTATGGCGATGTTGTGTGTTCATGCTTCACCTGGAGCAATGGCACCTACAGATCCAGCCATTCAAAATGTGTGGAGTACATGGCGGTAAAACGCGGTGGGCATGGCGAATCATACCACATTTGAATTGAAATATGATAATAGTATCTGGAAGCACCTTGTAAAATCACCAGGTGGAGCTAATAAAGCTTAAAATCTCATGTACAGCATTTGAGCTGTCACCAGAAAACACCTTGTTTTGAATCCCAGTCACTGCTGAGGGACAGTCTTTTCACAATTAAGAATTTAAATTGCATACTCTTTTAATAATTTGAAACTGTATTACAGAATGTCAATCATTAAACATTAAAAAATAGGTACATTTTATAAAAGAGATTGCTCTTGTGGACAAAAGTACACAACCTTCCACCTTCATCATAAATATTTTAATTATGCATAAATATTTTATGCATCAAAGTCTTTAACTTGGTAACTAACATGGGTTCTGGTTTTAACATGCTTGTTCTAACATTATTAAGCTTCTATTCTGTAATTCATAAAAAGTTATAACGTTTTATCCTTTTCTAAGAATACGTAGTAAAAACACCACTTGCTGTTATTGTAAAAAAATACATGTTGTAGTGATTTAACATCACTTGATAGTTATATTAATATGGGATCGTGTAACTAAGCAGCTAAAGTATCACAAGTGGACGTTTTGATCTTCGTTTCTTTTAAAAAAAACTTCTATTGTCATTGTAGTGGTAATGAGCACTGTAATTGTCACGAAAGCTTTCTTTCCAGACCCTATGCGGACGACACAATCCGGGGTTGAGTGAGGAAACACAGGGAAAAAGTCATGCAGGATACGGGAATAAAAACAGGGGGGCGTGTCCATGGAGTGCTGGTGGTCAGGGAAGGTGTAGCGAGGCAAACAATTCGGGGACGAGTCCAAAGAGAAGTCCAAAAACAAGGCAAAAGTCCATGGCCAGGAGATCCATCCAAGACAGGAGATTAAAAACCAGAACCGGGTCGGGACCGGCAAGGGGAACAGGAACAGAAACTTAAAACCATGACAGAGCCAGACACATCCAGGACCCGGGCTCGCATGATACAGGAACCAATGCAGAGCCCAGATTGGCGTCTGCGTCTGGCTTATAAGGGGGAACTGAAAAGGGGCTGGAACAAGGGACAGGTGTGGGGAATAAGGCAAACAAGGAAGGGCTGGAGCGCCCTTCAGAGGAGGGGTTTGCGATCATGACAGTAATGTACCTAGGCGCACCTAGGCACGATCAGAGCCGAATGCATAAAGATATTCCTTTATTATAGTCTACTACTACTACTACAGTCCACTATAGCTTATTGTGAACATGATGTGTCTTTTTCAGGTTTACACCCAAATTGAGAAAATAATGACCAGACACATTATTATAGTTTCAGTGGTATTTTTAATTTGTTATTCTCAATTCTAATTACAATACATACAACTTCGTTTTAAGGCTTGAGGCGTCTGTTAAACTGCCCAACTGAATAAAGTGTTTTGAATCAAATCGGTTGAACAGTTGACAGTATTCCCGTTTGATAATTCACGTTTTTATTTAATTATTAATATAAATTAACATTGAATATGTTATGATAAATACATATATAAAACATGTTAATATAGTGTCCATTATACTTATTTTTTTTAAGTATTTGTTAGAAGAAAAACTTGTGCCGTAAGCAGGTATTGAACTTGGATTGTCAAGGGCTGCTCGAAAACACAGCTGAGACGAACAGTTTTAAAATGTTTTGAAAGTAATCATGCGCGATTGAGTCAAATTAAAAATAAACCATGTTTGCAAAGAATGTGGAGTACAGTAAATTAATATCATTATTAATTTCTTTAGATAAGCGATTCCATCTTATATTTCCTATTTAGCGGATTCTAAAAAGTATGAGGTTTTTTACTGCGATAACGAGCACAAGTATTCATAGAAAAGGTTAATCAGTTAACTTTGAATGTGTTGTGATATTTAGAAATACCATCAAATTCAATATATTGTCAATAATATTTTACTATTTTAGTTTTTCAAAGAAATGTTTATCTGTTAAAAGAAAACTCATGGCAAGAGCTGGGTTCAATCCCCCAGTTTACAGCATACAAGTCAGATGCCTAAGCCATTATACCAAGACACTGCTTGACAGTTCAAGTTATAACTGAACAGGGCAGGCCAAAAGTTTCCAAGTAATCGCGGGTGAATGAGTCAAATTGATGCAGATGTTTACAAAGAATGTCTACTACTGTGATATTTTGAGCTATATGAATAAAATAATATCATTATTAATTTATTTAGATACACAGTTCCATATTATAATCCCTATTAATCAAATTATAAAAAGTATGCATTTTTTACTGTGATATCGAGCCCAATTAAATATGAATAAATATTAATGAAGTTAGTACTTTTACTTAGTATATACTTTTTATGAAGTTCTGTATATAAACTTAATACAGTCAGAAGTACATAAAACCTTTTCCAAAATAACCACAGTATGTAACCGAATGAAAGACTGATGCTTAAAATGTTTATGAAGAAAGTGGAATACTGGTGTGTATTTTTTATTTAAATTACCAAAACCAGACATATACATTTTACATAATATGTTTATGTTCCTAAATTAATATCATTTATGACCTTCAGACGCATTATACTCCTCTTCTTTTAATGCTCAGCTACTAAAATGTCCCTTTAGTTGTAAAATGTCCATATTAATATTCAATATTAAGCGGATTGAAACATGCACAGTAAAGAGATCAAATAAAGCAATCGTTTCACTAACAACCAATTCATCATGAGTGCTGCCTGTCAGTCATTTTGGCCAGCCAATCACTTACTGCGGTACAACTCGGTGAACTGTAGAAAATTTCCACAGTACGGGGTTGTACTGTGCATTTTCAATGGCTGTATCTGTATATATAAAAATTATAAAAGCCAACCACTTTTATCATCATATTCTCGCTGAGAGGAAGGAATCAGTGTAAATATATAATTACAAGTGATAATAAGAGCAGCTTTATGATAACCCTAAGAAAATACTACTATATTGGTAGTTGGGGGAATGTATATTACATATATCTAGAATATAAAATTAAGGAAAAGGAAATGTATCACTCAAAAGGAAAAAACGAGAAAATCATTAGTTAATGAACCATTAGAATACTATATATTTAATATTTCTGAGTACATGATTATGTAAAGTTAAAAACTACTTATGTTGAAAGAACTGCAAAAACAAAATAATATGCAAACAATACATGGGATAGTGAAAAAATAAAACTTTTCTGACATTTGGAATAGAAATTATACAACAACTGAAAATTAGACAATTTTATATTGTAAAGTGAAGAGACAGGTGAGTTTATAAAGAGCAACATGAAAGTGAAGCTCCCAGAGTTAAAATTGCAGCAACTTAAACCCTGTGGTGTCTCCGGGGGAAAGTTTATGTAAATGAAAGTAGTACTCACACCACACTTTTCTTTCCGGAGTTTCGTGGCGTTTCTTCCTCCAACTATTTTCCAAACACAGTCCGTAATCCGTTCCCTAATCCTGATCCGAACCGAGTTCCAAAAGTCCGTAATAAAGCCAATCCGCGATGTATCCTTATCCAGTGTCCGTAATCCAAAAACCATAAACCTGTTCTCCTTTCAGTAGTCCATTATTCTTTAGCCCGATCTTTAACATACACCTCTTTCCTCTCTTTTCCTCCAAACCGCATCCACTTATCGGCTTCACTGCCTCCGGGGCACCTATATTTCGATTCCTGATGCAGCTCAGCTGTGTCTCATTGTTTCTCAGGGTAGACCCTTTCCATTTACTGGTCAGCTGATTCTTTTTGGCAGCCATTTTGCTAAGGTCCATATCTAGTATTTTAAGTAGGTCATTCCGAAATTACCTGTTATGAATGACCCTTCCCCTGGTCATGTTATAACCCTTAATCAAACTAGGAGAAGCCTAGACAAAGAAGAACCAAAACAATGAAATAAGACTTTTGCAATGGTCTAACACAACATAAGAATACATTTAGATGAAATCTTTACTATTTTACAGGAGAACCTAATAGGGAAAGTTATAAAAGCGTGTACAGTATGTGTCAGAAACCTAGAGAGAATTCACGTGCAGTATCATTTTGCTTAAAGTTGAACTGAGTACAAACAATACAGTTGCATTACAGTGTGCAATACACTATTTCAAGTTTAAACTATAGTACAACTCACTCTGCTGTGACTCCTTGCATCTCTAGGCTATAACTTCCATCGAAGAGAGATTTTATCAGCAGCATGCAATTGATTCTTCCGACATTTTGTTTAATACTGTAATGTGGATGTAAGAACTCATGAAGTATTACCAGGATCTACATTTAGCACTGCTGGTATTGATGGAGTTGAAATGCATGATGTATTTATTGACAGCTATATCTGAGCCGATAATGATTAAAATACCTCCTGTAAAGTGTTAGGATTCATAGCAAGGCATATTTCTCCCCCCTAAACGTTGCTATTGCTTGTGTAAATGTTGCTATTGCTAATGTAAACGTTGTACATTATATGAGCCTTACCAGTTTCAGTAGCTCCTGGTGTGTGTGGTTTTTAAAAACCTAAAGTAATAAGAAAATTACTTGTACACAGCAGTGTGTCTGTGGAGATTACCTAGGAAACGCTGAAGCTCTCTGCACACAAGCAATCCACCTTAAATGAAAATTGCCTGCAGTCTGCCACTTATGCGTTTCCTTTACTACAGAGTAAATTCATAGGAATGAAGAGAAATGGAAAGAAAAAATATCACATTAAAGTTTCCAGTTACTTGGCACAAATGAATCAGCTATTTCTATATCCAGTCACACAGGAGACGGGTTGATTCGCCGATGGGGATGTGTTGTTTCTCTACCTTCTTACTAGACTGTCGTTCAATTCTGTCTTCTTTGAAAGCTTTTTACATCTTTTAAGCGCTCTCGCTTAAACCACACATAGAAAACCATCACTGCTGATGATTTTCATGGGCCGATGCACACTTGTTCTGTAGAACTCTAGTGATAAAGCCCTGCCTGTGAATATTGTACGAGAATTATAAAGGGCGAAACAACAGCACCAACCAGAGGAATGGTAACAGGAAGAATTGTGTTCTTATTTAATATGTCCTTTTGAGACATGCCTTGTAAATGCACACAGGTGTTAGAACATTGACAAATAATTTATAATGGAGCTGTGAAAACAAAGATTTTCCTATACCACCCAATAGTAAAAAGGTACTGTATATGTGAAATTGATTTTTATAATAAAAATGTAAAGTTAAATTGTTTCCTGATTACTTGTTGCTGAAATTTGCATTACATTAGGTATATATTATGTTATACTTTTTATGTTCATCCACCAAAATTTCCCTTAAGTTGTAAATTCCACATTAATATTCCATATGAAGTGGATTTAAACATGCACAGTAGAGATACAAATTAAATGATGAAATCGTTTCACTAACATCTAATGCAGCACAAGTGCCACTTATTGATCATCTTTGGCCAGCGAAATGCATACCGCAACACACCACACGACCTTTACTGTATTAGGAAGAAATACTGCACGTTTTGAGTGCCTGCATCTGGAGTCAGGGGTCTTTTGTCTGTGATTTGAAAGTCTGTTTTTTGTGATGGCTTGTCTTGGACTCTTAAAAAGGACAAAGTGAGTCCTGCAGTTTGGTGTTTGTATTAAAGATCCCATTTTATTGTATTTTTCTTCTTAAAAGAGGGAGCTTGCCTGTGTTTTTGGATGCTTTTGTTGTAAAAGACTTAAGGACAAAATCTTGGCTTTTCTCCAGAAGTACAGCCTTGAGATTCCAGTTGGTTGTGACCAGACAACCTCTGAAAATGTCACACTGAACACCAGTGAATCTCAGCTGCAGGAGATTCAGGAGGGACTTACTGTATCCAGACTGATACAGATACAGACTTACTGTATCTCAGAGGTGTTGACAAGAAAGTGGGTTTCCATCACAGCACAGGATTACTACTTTACACAAACAGTGGTGGGAGTGTGAAACAGGTTCCACAACATTTTAGAGTAACATGAGATGAGATAGTTAGATTAATTAGTTTCTAATAATAATCAGACACACAGGGTGCTGTCAATGTCACACAGAGATCAGGGGTTTGTTAAAACAGCTGGATGGGCCAGCTGGCCTCCTCTTGTCTGTCCCCATCATGGTCTGATCTTCTCATGCTGTGTGAGTGAGTTAGTATTTTATTGTTTTAATTATTGGGAACACAAACCACTGGATTGACTTCACATTAATCTCTGTACATGAGCAGCTACTGACATCTTAAAAAATCATAAAAAAACTTCTCTCTGTCAGCATGAGTCCAAAATGACACCAAAAGTCACCTCCCCTACAACACCACCTCCTTCTTTTAAACAACAACCACCAAAGAAATCACAGCTGTTTCTAAACCACTCCCCCTAATAATCGTAATCACACCCCTAAAAACGACACCCCCTAGCACTCACAGCCCCGCAGCTCTGTGCAGATCCAGGAAGTGAAACTCAGAGATCAGTTTAGTTTCTTTTGAAACAACCTCACTGCAGCTCTGTCTCTTACTGCTCCTCTCTGTGCAGTTTTTACTTGTCAGAAAAATGGCAGAAGGCAATATTTCAGTTTCTCAGGACCAGTTCAGTTGCTCAGTGTGTCTGGATTTGCTGAAGGATCCAGTGACTCTGCTCTGTGGACACAGTTACTGTATGGGCTGTATTAAGAACTGCTGGGATCAGGATGATCAAACTGGGATCTACAGCTGCCCCCAGTGCAGACAGACTTTCACCCCAAGACCTGATCTTCACAGAAACACCACCTGGCTGAGGTGGTGGAGAAACTGAAGGAGAAAGAACTCAGTGGTCCTCCTCCTGCTCACAGTCCTGCTGGCCCTGGAGATGTGCTGTGTGATGTCTGCATCTGAATCTTACTGAATCTCTAGGCTCTCTGTGTTGCCTGTTTTTACCTGGAGGAACTTCAGCTCGTTCATTGGCTGAAAGTTCCATGGGCATCAGAGTCCCACGTGGGTTACTCGGCCCTACCAGTCCCTGATTGGTTGATCAAGGTGAGATATGAGTCACTTACTCCTGACTCTTAGGAGCTACAGAAACTGGTAAGGCTCATATAAGTGCAATGCAATAGCAACGTTTAGGGGGGAGAAATATGCCTTGCTATGAATCCTAACACTTTACAGGAGGTATTTTAATCATCATCGGCTCAGATATAGCTGTCAATAAATACATCATGCATTTCAACTCCATCAATACCAGCAGTGCTAAATTTAGATCCTGGTAATACTTCATGAGTTCCACATTACAGTATTAAACAAAATGTCGGAAGAATCAATTGCATGCTGCCGATAAAATCTCTCTTTGATGGAAGTTATAGCGTAGAGATGCAAGTAGTCACAGCAGAGTGAGTTGTCCTATACTTTAGACTTGAAATAGTGTATTGCACATACAGTGCCTTGCGAAAGTATTCGGCCCCCTTGAACTTTTCAACCTTTTGCCACATTTCAGGCTTCAAACATAAAGATATAATTTTTTTATTTTATGTGAAGAATCACCAACAAGTGGGACACAATTGTGAAGTGGAACGAAATATATTGGATTTTTGAAACTTTTTTAACTAATAAAAAAATGAAAAGTGGGGCGTGCAAAATTATTCGGCCCCCTTGCGTTAATACTTTGTAGAGCCACCTTTTGCTGCGATTACAGCTGCAAGTCGCTTGGGGTATGTCTCTATCAGTTTTGCACATCGAGAGACTGAAATTCTTGCCCATTCTTCCTTGCAAAACAGCTCGAGCTCAGTGAGGTTGGATGGAGAGCGTTTGTGAACAGCAGTTTTCAGCTCTTTCCACAGATTCTCGATTGGATTCAGGTCTGGACTTTGACTTGGCCATTCAAACACCTGGATACGTTTATTTGTGAACCATTCCTTTGTAGATTTTGCTGTATGTTTGGGATCATTGTCTTGTTGGAAGATAAATCTCCGTCCCAGTTTCAGGTCTTTTGCAGACTCCAACAGGTTTTCATCCAGAATGGTCCTGTATTTGGCTGCATCCATCTTCCCCTCAATTTTAACCATCTTCCCTGTCCCTGCTGAAGAAAAGCAGGCCCAAACCATGATGCTGCCACCACCATGTTTGACAGTGGGGATGGTGTGTTGAGGGTGATGAGCTGTGTTGCTTTTACGCCAAACATATCGTTTTGCATTGTGGCCAAAAAGTTCGATTTTGGTTTCATCTGACCAGAGCACCTTCTTCCACATGTTTGGGGTGTCTCCCAGGTGGCTTGTGGCAAACTTTAGACGAGACTTTTTATGGATATCTTTGAGAAATGGCTTTCTTCTTGCCACTCTTCCATAAAGGCCAGATTTGTGCAGTGCAAGACTGATTGTTGTCCTATGCACAGACTCTCCCACCTCAGCTGTAGTTCTCTGCAGTTCATCCAGAGTGATCATGGCCCTCTTGGCTGCATCTCTGATCAGTCTTCTCCTTGTCTGAGCTGAAAGTTTAGAGGGACGGCCAGGTCTTGGTAGATTTGCAGTGGTCTGATACTCCTTCCATTTCAAGATGATCGCTTGCACAGTGCTCCTTGGGATGTTTGAAGCTTGGGAAATCTTTTTGTATCCAAATCCGGCTTTAAACTTCTCCACAACAGTATTACGGACCTGCCTGGTGTGTTCCTTGGTCTTCATGATGCTCTCTGCGCTTTCAACAGAACCTTGAGACTATCACAGAGCAGGTGCATTTATACAGAGACTTGATTACACACAGGTGGATTCTATTTATCACCATCAGTCATTTAGGACAACATTGGATCATTCAGAGATCCTCGCTGAACTTCTGGAGTGAGTTTGCTGCACTGAAAGTAAAGGGGCCGAATAATTTTGCACGCCCCACTTTTCATTTTTTTATTAGTTAAAAAAGTTTCAAAAATCCAATAGATTTCGTTCCACTTCACAATTGTGTCCCACTTGTTGGTGATTCTTCACATAAAATAAAAAATTTATATCTTTATGTTTGAAGCCTGAAATGTGGCAAAAGGTTGAAAAGTTCAAGGGGGCCGAATACTTTCGCAAGGCACTGTACAAGTATACAATGCAACTGTATTGTTTGTACTCAGTTCAACTTTAAGCAAAATGATACTGCATGTGAATTCTCTCTAGGTTTCTGACACATACACACTTTTATAACTTTCCCTATTAGGTTCTCCTGTAAAATAGTAAAGATTTCATCTAAATGTATTCTTATGTTGTGTTAGACCATTGCAAAAGTCTTATTTCATTGTTTTGGTTCTTCTTTGTTTAGGCTTCTCGTAGTTTGATTAAGGGTTTAAGTTGCTGCAATTTTAACTCTGGGAGCTTAACTTTCATGTTGCTCTTTATAAACTCACCTGTCTCTTCACTTTACAATATAAAATTGTTGTCTAATTTTCAGTTGTTGTATTCTAGATATATGTAATATACATTCCCCCAACTACCAATATAGTAGTATTTTCTTAGGGTTATCATAAAGCTGCTCTTATTATCACTTGTAATTATATATTTACACTGATTCCTTCCTCTCAGCGAGAATATGATGATAAAAGTGGTTGGCTTTTATAATTTTTATATATACAGATACAGCCATTGAAAATGCACAGTACAACCCCGTACTGTGGAAATTTTCTACAGTTCACCGAGTTGTACCGCAGTAAGTGATTGGCTGGCCAAAATGACTGACAGGCAGCACTCATGATGAATTGGTTGTTAGTGAAACGATTGCTTTATTTGATCTCTTTACTGTGCATGTTTCAATCCGCTTAATATTGAATATTAATATGGACATTTTACAACTAAAGGGACATTTTAGTAGCTGAGCATTAAAAGAAGAGGAGTATAATGCGTCTGAAGGTCATAAATGATATTAATTTAGGAACATAAACATATTATGTAAAATGTATATGTCTGGTTTTGGTAATTTAAATAAAAAATACACACCAGTATTCCACTTTCTTCATAAACATTTTAAGCATCAGTCTTTCATTCGGTTACATACTGTGGTTATTTTGGAAAAGGTTTTATGTACTTCTGACTGTATTAAGTTTATATACAGAACTTCATAAAAAGTATATACTAAGTAAAAGTACTAACTTCATTAATATTTATTCATATTTAATTGGGCTCGATATCACAGTAAAAAATGCATACTTTTTATAATTTGATTAATAGGGATTATAATATGGAACTGTGTATCTAAATAAATTAATAATGATATTATTTTATTCATATAGCTCAAAATATCACAGTAGTAGACATTCTTTGTAAACATCTGCATCAATTTGACTCATTCACCCGCGATTACTTGGAAACTTTTGGCCTGCCCTGTTCAGTTATAACTTGAACTGTCAAGCAGTGTCTTGGTATAATGGCTTAGGCATCTGACTTGTATGCTGTAAACTGGGGGATTGAACCCAGCTCTTGCCATGAGTTTTCTTTTAACAGATAAACATTTCTTTGAAAAACTAAAATAGTAAAATATTATTGACAATATATTGAATTTGATGGTATTTCTAAATATCACAACACATTCAAAGTTAACTGATTAACCTTTTCTATGAATACTTGTGCTTGTTATCGCAGTAAAAAACCTCATACTTTTTAGAATCCGCTAAATAGGAAATATAAGATGGAATCGCTTATCTAAAGAAATTAATAATGATATTAATTTACTGTACTCCACATTCTTTGCAAACATGGTTTATTTTTAATTTGACTCAATCGCGCATGATTACTTTCAAAACATTTTAAAACTGTTCGTCTCAGCTGTGTTTTCGAGCAGCCCTTGACAATCCAAGTTCAATACCTGCTTACGGCACAAGTTTTTCTTCTAACAAATACTTAAAAAAAATAAGTATAATGGACACTATATTAACATGTTTTATATATGTATTTATCATAACATATTCAATGTTAATTTATATTAATAATTAAATAAAAACGTGAATTATCAAACGGGAATACTGTCAACTGACAACAATAAGCTATAGTGGACTATAGTAGTAGTAGACTATAATAATAGTGGACTATCTTTATGTATTCAGCTCTGATCGTGCCTAGGTGCGCCTAGGTACATTACTGTCATGATCGCAAACCCCTCCTCTTAAGGGCGCTCCAGCCCTTCCTTGTTTGCCTTATTCCCCACACCTGTCCCTTGTTCCAGCCCCTTTTCAGTTCCCCCTTATAAGCCAGACGCAGACGTCAATCTGGGCTCTGCATTGGTTCCTGTATCATGCGAGCCCGGGTCCTGGATGTGTCTGGCTCCGTCATGGTTTTAAGTTTCTGTTCCTGTTCCCCTTGCTGGTCCCGAACCGGTTCTGGTTTTTAATCTCCTGTCTTGGATGGATCTCCTGGCCATGGACTTTTGCCTTGTTTTTGGACTTCTCTTTGGACTCGTCCCCGAATTGTTTGCCTCGCTACACCTTCCCTGACCACCAGCACTCCATGGACACGCCCCCCTGTTTTTATTCCTGTATCCTGCATGACTTTTTCTCTGTGTTTCCTCACTCAACCCCGGATTGTGTCGTCTGCATAGGGTTCGGAAAGAAAGCTTTCGTGACAATTACAGTGCTCATTACCACTACAGCGACAATAGAAGTTTTTTTTTAAAGAAACAAATGTCAAAATGTTTCCAAAACGTCCACTTGTGATACTTTAGCTGCTTAGTTACACGATCCCATATTAATAAATCTATCAAGTGATGTTAAATCACTACAACATGTATTTTTTTACAATAACAGCAAGTGGTGTTTTTACTACGTATTCTTAGAAAAGGATAAAACTTTATAACTTTTTATGAATTACAGAATATAAGCTTAATAATGTTAGAACAAGCATGTTAAAACCAGAACCCATGTTAGTTACCAAGTTAAAGACTTTGATGCATAAAATATTTATGCATAATTAAAATATTTATTATGAAGGTGGAAGGTTGTGTACTTTTGTCCACAAGAGCAATCTTTCTTTTATAAAATATACCTACTTTTTAATGTTTAATGATTGACATTCTGTAATACACAGTTTAAAGTTATTAAAAATCTAAAGAGTATGCAACTTAAATTCTTAATTGTAAAAAGACTGTCCCTCAACTGTGACTGGGATTCGAAACCAGGCGTTTTCTGGTGACAGCTCAAATGCTGTACATGAGATTTTAAGCTTTATTAGCTCCACCTGGTGATTTTACAAGGTGCTTCCAGATACTATTATCATATTTCAATTCAAATGTGGTATGATTCGCCATGCCCACCGTGTTTTACCGCCACGTATTCCGCACATTTTGAATGGCTGGATCTGTAGGTGCCATTGCTCCAGGTGAAGCATGAACACACAACATCGCCATAACTCTGCTGTGCACCCTGACTGATTGTGCCACTGGGGCTTTGCAAGTCGCAAGTCAGTCCAAAGACTTTGAACAAACAAATGGTGAAACAGGGTTTCGTCTGTGGATCCATCTCCACATGGGGGAAGGGGACAGTGAAACAGTAAGGAAAATACAAGAGAAGAAACTGAAAGAATTATAATCACTGCAAAATAGGAAGATGTGGTTGGACATGTTAAACAGTTTGGCGGTTAATTTGTGACATTTTTGGTGACAATCAGCACACGGATTTCTCTTCATTTTCCTTAAGATGTGCAGTATATATTTTCATTGTAGATTGGTTACTTCAAAAGTCCAGTAAAGTGACAGTGGAGAGCTATCCGATACACATCTTAAAGAAGACTCCCTGTAAGTCGATTAAACGTTTCATTTTCAAGTCAAATCCTTTACATGAAATAGACACCAACAATAGAAGGGGATGAGAAATGTCTTTTATCAAAATAAACCTGCTATTCACAGACCTCGGCCACAACATCTCCCAGGTACTTCTGCAGGATAAGGTCAAGCTCGGCTGCAGCCTGGCGGAAGCACTTGTCCACCTCAGATAAGTCACACCTGACCATTGTATTTTCGAAGTAGGATTTCAGCGCCTCTTTCACCTCCTCATAGCTGTCCTGCTTCATGATTCCTGTGCCCTGGGAGAACAAGAAAGGTGAATATTCATCATCATCCCTCAACGATTCTCCAAATTGCCTGACTGCAGACACCACCATGAGGAGGAGCTGGAGTGACATAACATCATCAGTAGGCAGTGATTCAAGAGAGGGGGAGTCATCCCACTGTTATCCTTATCCATGATCAAGAGTCTCACCCCCTGCTTTACGCTGTCCCTAGTGGTGATCTGTAGACAGTGTGTCTTCCACCTCACCCACCTCCTGAGGCAATAATCTTGAATAAACAGAGGGCTGGAGACCCAGTCCAGCTCCTGTCTCTCTCCCCTTGGGGACGGGAGATTTTCTCGGAACCATGTTGAGGTGAAATGGGAGTGGGATGACGCAGGTGTCTTGGAGAGGTGAGTCGCCCCAGCCCCTGCATACCTCAGTGTGATTCAAGCAAGGGGGAGGGGTTTAAGGGATTTACCAATCCCGCGTATGCACCCTCTGATTCAAAGTCAGACAGGACTTCATTGTACAGCGCCAGGAAGTCCAGCTGGATAGATGATATCATGTTCTGAGCCCAGGTCCGCACCCGGCTCTCCTCCTCCTGGAGCAGCCCCTCCAGCTCGACCTGCAGGCCCTCCCTGAGCCGCCACAGGGCCGCTGGGGTCAGGCCCGGGTGAGCGGGTGTACCAGGGGGTGGGTGAGGGGGTGTGTGAGGGGGCGAGCAATGGGGTATGTGGGCTGCCAAGGAGGAGGTCCATGCCCTGTCCTTCTGCAGATCCCTCTCCGGGCCCTTAGGGCAGTTTCACAGCTGGGTCTCGGTCTCCTGCCTGGTGATTGGCTGGCTGGCCTGAGGGGACAGGGGCACAGAGAGGGCATGAGGAGGACAGAGAGAAAACTGAGAGGGTCTTCTCCAGGAGGACCAAGCCCTGCCCCTGGTCTCCCAGCAATCACAGTCACCATCATTGCAGCTGAAACCAAACTTTTGACAGACGTCACAGACATATCAGGCTCACAGACTTGCAGCTCTCGGCTGCCTGGGGTGAGACGCAGGGGGAGTCTGCTCCCTCTTCCTCTGACAGTCCTATCAGATGACAGCGGCAGACCTGATCCAACCCCACCTTCCCTTTCACACACAGGCATGACTGTGTCACCATCATCAACACCTCCACCATTATAATCTCCACTATCTTCGTCACCATCATCTTCATCACATTTCTAATAAATGATCTCCACCATCTTCATCACCATATCCTTCTTCATCATGACAATCATCATGTCCACAATCATCATCATCAACACCTTTCTTTACATAGAGGAGGGTGGGGGTGTGGAACAAGCTGTCTAGCCATGTTGTTGAAGCCAATACTCATGTTCCTGTGGGATCTGCCCCAGGTATCGGTGTGACACCCTTCTCTCTGCTCGGCCATTCCTCTCTCGACTTGAGCGAGTTTCTCCAGGCGGTGCTGGGGAGGAGAAAACAGAGTTACCAGCCAGTCACACAAACACACATCATCATCAAGGGCCAAGATGACCCCACATGACAGTGGCCTGTCGTCCTCGATCCAGAAGCAGTGTCCAGCCCTCAGCTATCCAGCTTCATGATCCCCAACATCCCTGTCGAGACCTGTTGAGGGGCCAGTTCTGCTAGACCAGGGGTCTCAAGCCCAATCACAATACTTGGAGAGCCAGGTGCATCTCCAGGTTTTCTTTCCAAACGGGGCTAGCCAATTAAACAATTAATCTAATTATTTTCATAAGAAGATGTGGAAATAATGTGTTTAATAATATATTTTGATGTCTCTCACTGTTGAAGACTCAAAATATTCAAGGCACAGTTGGATATTTAAGGTCTGGATAAAGGTAGAGTATTGGAATATTTTTTGTTTAATTAAAAAATTAGATCAACTTTGTAACCAAGACCTCTGGGCAGGAAACCAGATGATGCACCAGACCCTCTAGGAATGGAGTTTGAGACATGCTCACCCTCTCTCACACACAACCTCACATACACTCACCCTCTCACTACTACTACTACTACTACTACTACTACTACTACTACTACTACTACTACTAATAATAATAATAATGCAGACTTGCTTTTCTTGGGGTCTTTGGTCTGGCTCCTGTTTTGGCTGAGTCTCCTGTTACCTCCTTCCTGATCTGGGGATGTCAGACACAGTTGTGTTACAGACACGGGCTGGACTAGACTCACAAGCACAAACACCCACAGACACACACTCCCACACACTAACATACACGCAGATGCACACACTGTCAGGTAGAGTCTTTCTCCTCCTCAAGAGAAGACAACAGAGCCCTGCTACTGCAATGAGCTTTAATTTCAGGAGGAGGAAGAAGAGGAAGAATCACAATCTGAAGAAGACCAGCAGTGGACTCACAGCTCTCTGGGTCTGGGGCCTGACTCTCAAACTTGTCTCCAGTCTCTGGTGGGTTTGGACATCTTCTCTGTTCACCTCTGTAGAAATCTGTTGACAGGACAGTTCATTTAGACAAACAAGTTCGACCAGACTTCACTCTCATAGTCAATCAATCAATCAATCTATTTTTTTCTTATATTTTGCCTTTTAATCCAGAACATCAAAGCACTTTACAAAACATACCTGGAAAATAGAGTATAAATGTGTAATACTGTAGTTCCTGGAGTAACTGCTTGGATAATCCAACTACCACTGTTGTTACTTCTGCTGCTACTACTATGACCATGACTACAAATTCTAATACTAATTCTGATATTAATACTACTACTGCTGTCATTACTAGTAATAGTGATAAAAACAGAGCACTCACAGCTCTCTGGACGTTGGTCTGGACTCTAGAAAGTGGTTCCATTCTCAGGCGACTCTGGACCTCAACACCTGTTGATGGATCACTTCTGTCAGACACACGAGTGGAGCCCAAGCCCACAGATATACACCCACACAATAACACACATTATCACACACTGACAGACACCCACCCAAACATATTCACACACAGACATTACACACACACACAGACACTCACACACACTCACAGACACACATTCTTACACTGACAGACACACACACATACACTACACACATTCACAGACACACATTCACAGACACACACACAGACACAACACACACTCACAGACACGACATACATTTATATACACAATCAGACACTCACACACATACTCACACACATTCACAGACACACACATAGACTACAAATACTTATAGACACACACCAACACACACACACAGACAAAAACACACACACTCATAACTACAAATACAGTATAACTAACACTAACACAAATGCCACTAACATTAAAACAGTAACACTATCACTAAGAATTACACTATCATTATCACTGACACAAACTACTAATACACTACTAATGCTAATAATAACAGTAATGCTATCACTAAAACTAACATGACTACTAGTGTAAATACTCTAACAGTAACTCTATAATTATAACTAATATTAACATGAATACTGGTGTAGCGGCGAGGCTTATTAATAAGGCAGAATTAAGTGTTTCTGAGCTTCCCAAATGAGGCCCCATTTCTCTGTTCATCTCTGTGGTGCAGCCACAGAGAAACCATTCATGCAAGATGTTTTCTTTTGATAAGGACAGCTCCCAAAGGGGGATGCACTTAGCTAAGCCTGGCTATCATGATCAATGGTCATCCATTGGCGCCTATCTGTCTAGGGAGTGCCAGTTGGACATCTGGACTGCATTACTAAGTGTCAGGAGTAAGTGACTCATATCTCACCTTGATCAACCAATCAGGGACTGGTAGGGCCGAGTAACCCACGTGGGACTCTGATGCCCATGGAACTTTCAGCCAATCAATGAGCTGAAGTTCCTCCAGGTAAAAACAGGCAACACAGAGAGCCTGAGAGATTCAGTAAGATTCAGGGAGATTCAGTAAGATTCTGGAGAGGATTCTGTGGACTGTTCTAAAGGGAATTCAAAGGAGAATTCCAGGGCAGGACGGCCCAGGAGCAGAAGGCTCCCAAGGGCAGGACATTCTCGCAGCGCGCCTCCTGACCATCCTGAGACTCAGCCCGGACAACCACGGAACGGCCAGTGTGTCCGAGTGCCAGAACTTTCCTTTGTTCTAAGAGTCTAGAGTGGAGGTTGCCAGAGAGTAACCAGCAGCAGGCCTCGTGAACAGGTCGGAACTGTGGACAGCTGAATTACTATTCAGAACTAGCTCTTCATCAGGAACGAACCGGTCCTCTTCCTGACTTGATGGGACCCACAGTCATCTTTTCTCCTGTGCACAAACTTTGCTAGTTAAAGCCAACAGTGAGCATCAGCAGTGCACCGTCGCAAGCCGCACATCACAGCCTGGCACGGAGCCAGAGAGCGCGGATTGGACAGCAACAGCCTGCAACTGTTTCTTTGTGCCCGCAGGAGATCTGAATCCCCAAAGATTGGATGAGTATTCAACTTCAATGCATTACAGCTCGAGAATTCAATTGTTATCCCAACCAGTTGATATCAATTTAATTCCTAAGAGTTATGTACTTGTTTGAGTATCTAATGTAGAAGTTATAACTAAGTTCATTTACGAAACGGTCTTAATGAATGATATACTGAACGTATGTCCTCTTTATATATGTAACTCTTTGTAACTGACTGAATATATATCTTTTGTATTCTGATAACCCTCTCGATAAGATCTGTTAGGTTTACATGCATATTCTATGTATTAATAAATGTATCCTCGTGTATTAGTACCTGTGTGTGCGCGTTGTTTGAGTTATGTCGCATGGTTGGATTCTAAAGCCATCAAAAGAATCAACTTTGTGATTTACTGGTACAATTAATAATTGTCTCAGTAAATGCCCAAACCCTACAGAACTGGTGCCTTCAGAGAGCTACTATGATTACATATTTGGCGCCCCTGAACCGGTTTTCCCTACACTGGCATCAAAACTATCAGAAGCGCAATCACCATTAATACTGACATGAACACTAGCATTAATATTAAAGCTACCGATTATATTCTCACTAATATTAAATATGAATAAACTCGCATTAGTATTAGTCCGTGACGTCAAAGCATTCTTTGTGACGAAGGCGAGACACCTAGCTGGGCACAGTGACGTGGCACGTGTCGCCGTGGTTACCATACTTATAATTTGTAAACAGTGGAAAAATGCATTTAAACTGTTACCTACACGAATATATCAACTTGAAATATAATTTTCAAGCTCTAGAATACAATTTCTAAACAATCATTTGAATAATCATTCTTTAATTTGGGATTGAACATTATGAACACTAAACGCACTATGGTATTTGATCGATACAGGCTGTATTGACTGTTTTCTAGATATTTAAAGAATTTAAAGAAAGAAAAGAATTAGTACTCACCAATCGGTGAAGTTAATCGATGATTCTAAGGTTTTTCAGTTGAATTAATTGGTTGTCGATAGATAAGTGATCAATATCTCTCCTCCGAGCGCTCAGCGCGCCTCCCTCGGTCTCGCTCTCTGATCCCGACACTCTGGTTGGTGTCTGTGACGTCACAGCGCTCTTTCTGACAGAGCAGAGCGCGTCTCCGATGGAGGAGACATAACAGCTGGAAATGGAGAGCGACAAACCGAGGAATACAATTTATTGAACAAAAAAAATAGTTTACTTCACAGACTAATGCGTTGTAAAGCATACTCGCGTAGAGCAGAAGAGAAAGGGCACAAGTTCTTGTAATAAGCGCTTTTAAGCGTTTTACACGAATCTCCACAGAATAGAAGCCAGGAGGATCAGACTCATGATCCTGGAGGTTGAAGAGTATCTCCTGGTTTTATTTCCACCCGAGCTCTCAGCTCCTCAGCCGGTTTGATGATTTAATTAACTGTATAACTGTTATCAGACTCTGTTTAACTGTATATTTATAAGACTCCGTGAGAGACGTGTGGGAGACGCTGTATCCCAGGGCTGGTGTGGAATCACACACAGACAGGTCTTCTGTGTGATCTGAGTCCCACTGCTCAGAGCTACAGACTTGTCAACTGGTCACTATTGTAGACAAGACCATCAGTCTGCTGCTGCTAATAATCATATTACACTTATAAGAGTAGCAATACTGCTGTTCATTAAATCAGTAAAAATAATAATAAGAGATAAACACATATTGCTCAATTTTCAGTAAAACACTTCTGACAGAGGGATGGAGGCTGACTTACAGTAAAGACAATGAATCAGGGCAGTAATACTGAAGGGCTGGAGGTCCTGGAAAGGGTTAATAGAAACTTCTTGCTTCTGAATTGGAACAGAGCCCACAGCTGCCAGATCAGTGACCCTTGAGCCCAGTTCACAGAGAAGAGAACCCAGAGCTCTTCTCTGTCTCTAAAAGGGCTGTGAGGAGGGAGAAAAGGGGGAGATGTGACCTGAGTCCAGGGTGTTCTGTCTGATATTATTCATATAGCAGCACTGATTGTCTGAATGTCCACTGGTTCTGAATTGTCAGGACAAAGAGAAGGAGCTTCTGTCTGTTCAGGGGGTAGGAGTTTTGGTAAAGTACTAAGGGATCCAATGCTCTGTGTGTGAGTCTGAGCTGTGAATCTGACTGAGAGGAGATAAAGATTTTTTTTTATTCTGCCTCTGATAAGTTTTCTCCTTTGCCAAGTGGTGTTACATCCCCTTCAGATACTCTGCACAGACTGTCAGAGTGAGAGAAGAGAAGAGAGAGAGATGGACAGATAAGAGCACACACAGCGAGAGAGACAGGAAGGGGGAGAGAGAGGAGAAGGAGCAGGAAGACAGTGCAGGTGTTCAGCCACACTGTGACCACAGGAGACAGGAGGCTTTTCTCAGCTGCTGAGGCGCTTAGTGCTCCTGCCCACTCAAGCTCAGAGACTCTGGCAGAAGTCAGGTCTGAGAGCTGCTCCTCATACTGACACTGGAGCTCTGAGAGTCAGCCTCCATTCTTACAGGAATAGCCCCTCCTGTTCAGCCCTGAGAGACACACTGAGAGAGCTGTGAGAGCCCTGAGACATCTGTGTGGGGAGAAGACCTGTCACCCTGTAGAGCTCTGAGCATTGGGCTCCCCTGTGTGCCTCACTGTACAGCAACAGAGCTCTGACTGGACTCCCTGTGTGTCTCTGTACAGGACTAGATATCTGAACACTGGGCTCCCCCGTGTGTCTTCCTGTACAGCTCAATTCTCAGCTGCCTCATCACACTGCACTGAGCATCACAGCACAAACCACAGACTCACTGCACAGTCTGATCTGCAGTTCCAGTAAAGCTTTGACGAAACAGGCCCATTTCCTAAAGACAGGGGAGTGAAGAGATAATGCAGTTTTACTGAAGATAATATGTCCCTCTGTACAAATATGTTGTCATGTCATTATGTGAAACTTTTTCATGCTGGCCCAGCAGGAATTGTTGCCTTAAATCACCACTGTTAGGCTGTATTAACAAGGACTGATTGTTTCTAATTAATCATTATAATCATTAATTATCATTAATCATCATCATTATTAATCATTTTGTTGTTTCTTTATGCTTTGAAACTGACTCTTGCTCTTTTGCTCCTGCAGTTATTATGGTGACAAATACTACTGCTGCTATTACTACTACTGCAAATACTGCTACTATTACTACACCTACTACTGCTACTACAACTATGACAGCTGCTACTATCACTGCTACTAATACAACTGCAACTAGTAATATTTTACTGCTACTACTAATGCTACTAGTACTACTGTTACTACTGCTGCAGGTACTACTGTAACTGCTACTACTGCTGTCAGTGCTATTACTGCTACTACTATTAACAAGGAGGATGTGAGCTGTGTTCTCACTGTTCAGTCTGGGAGTATTAACAAGTTTTTCTTTTTGTTGTTTTTCCAACTTTGAAACTGACTCCTGCTCTTCTGCAGTTCTTATCGTGAAGCTGCAACACAGCTTTGCTATAATGTTGAACTAAAGAGTTTACAGCATAACTACTAATTCTAATATTGTTACTATTGCTCATACTTCTAGTATTACTACTGTTACTACAGCTACTACTTCTGCTGCCACTGATACAACTGCAACTTATAAGATTCTACTGCTACTCCAACTGCTACTACTAATGTTACTAAAGCTAGTATTACTAATATAATTAGTGCTGCAAGAAGTATTGTTATTGCTACAAATACTGCTATCACTACAGCTACTAACACTACTAATAATAAGGAGGAGGTGAGCCATGTCCTCACTCTATTCAGCCTGGGGTTGTATCAGGGTATCAGTATCAGTTCAGCTCCACTGTGCTATTTGAGAGTCTCAATCACACAGTCAGCTCCACACAGAGAGATGCTGGGGTCACAGCTGGAGGGGCTGGAACATCTGTGTGGGCTTGAGCTGCACAGGGACAGACTCAGGGTCTGAGGGACTCAACTGGAAGAGCTGCTGTCCACCAGGCTCAGTACAGAGGGCACAGTCACTACTGGGCTTTTCTTTCTTTTTCATTTAAACTATTGATCTCTGATCACAGCCACAGGACAGCCAGTTTTTATTCAGTCCTTGTCTCTGTATTCCCGTGCTGACCTGAGTGACCTCACTACCCCCTTGAGGACAGGCTCTTCTCACACTGTCCTTGACCAGAACCAGAAGACACAGCTGTCTGGAGGGACAACAACCTCTTTGTGGCTCACCACAGGACACCAGTCACTGGACACTGCCTGACACAGACAGTAAGACACAGAGGACCATATTCAGGACACCAGTCACTGGACATCGCCTGACACTGTCATGCAAATTTTATTTAGCTTTTTTATTGAACATAATTTATTAACTTGATAATTATTTAAAGTTACATAACTTATCTAAATCGTCAGAGAACTGTGACATTAATTTTTATCTGATTTCTTCCTGCCCCTGCAGCACCTGCAGCCCTGCTGTCTGTATCTGTGAGTTTCCACCAGTGAGACACAGAGCTGCTCCTGTGTCTCCTCTCCTCCGCACTGCTGGGAGTGTCTTCAGGGAGAGGAAACAGTGATGTGGCTCTGATACTGTATATATGGAGAAGACTGAAAGAGCCCTGTCTGATTGGCCGTCCCGCCTGTGTGAGAAGTTCCTGCTGTCAGTCTGAAAAGGCAGTGCTGTGTGTGATTAGCGGAGTGGGGGGCTGTGCTGTTACTGGGGGTCCGGGGTGTGGAGCAGCAGCTCAGTTGCCCTGTGGGCTCAGGGTTGAAGACAGGTGTCTTAGCTGCGCTCTGTCCTGATGACAATGGAGAGCTGCCTGTCCATCTTCTCTCTCGCTGTCCTGGTGCTGCACAGCTCAGCCAGTAAGTGACCAGTCTTCTGCTTTCCAGACAGACAGACAGACAACAAGAATTAAATTTAAGATGGAAAAGCTGCACAACATAATTTGTAAATGAGCTCGGGATAAGAGGTTTTAATGTTTTATTTTAAATCCAGGACTGTGGGTATTCATAAGAAAACATTAAAACTATTTTGATTGGTCTGTAAGTCAGGTCAAATACTTAGTTGCTTAGAACAACTTTATATTTTTAATAGCATCACCTCTGCCAATCTACTGCTACTTATTATTATCTTCAGTTTATGTCTCCAGTATAATTATCTGTATGCAATATTCTTATTCTAAAACAGATAAGAGCGTTATTAAAGACAGGAGTATATTTTATTATTACAGGTTGTGGCTTTATTACAGATGGAACTTTTATATAAATCTTTTCTTGAGAAGGTGATATTTTAGCTTGAAGAATTATTAAGGCCAGGTATAATAATAGATTTAAATGCATGTTTAAACACTAGAAAATGTCTGAGAAGGTAATGTTTTCCCACTAAATAATTATAAGAAACTGAGGTAGCATTGTAGGTAAATGAATTATTAAAGATGTGTATTTTTTTGATTATGTGATACTTTCAGTGTTAAAGCTCATTAGATAGGTCAATGTTATTTGAGGTAAATCTGTGTTTAAAGTCTGGAACAGTTTTAAGCCAGTAATAATTTTAGAGAAAATTAAAAGAGACTGAGGTACTATTGGAGGTCAATATATTTAAAATAAAAATTGAATATAGGAGGTAAATATGATGTGAAACTATTTTTGACCCATAGCTGTTTCTAGATAGGAGTATATATATATTAGAGACTATGGTAGTTTTATTACAGAAACTTCTTTTTCTGTATGGTTCATGCAGGTTTGCTGTGTTTAGAAATTGAAAAGAACAGGCTGTACTGTAGAAAAAATATTTACTGCTCAGATAATAGTAAAATATGATTTTTTTTATTATTAGAAACCAGGGTAGAACAGTTACAGTTGCTTTATTGAATGAAGAGTCCCTGGGCAGCTGGAGTAAATCCCAGCAAGCAACGGACACAATGCAGGCGACACACTGGAAAGCACACCAATCCATCACAGGGCACACACACAGACACAGACATGCACACACTCCCACCAGGGTGAATTTGATAGTACCTGGGAGGAAACCAGAGAACCCAGAGAAAAAAAAAAGATGTGAGCTCAGGTAAAACATACAAACTCCACACAGATAGCAAAGAGGGTCTGGAACTGAACTGGAAGGCAGCAATTATATTGACTTTGCACATTTGAGTAAAATTTGACAGATAAATGAGTTGGTCTTCTACAGTTAAGATTCAGATAATAAGGACTATTTTTTTTTGATAATGTGGAGATTTAATAAGAATGGTTTACTGCAATCTGGTTGGTGTGCATTTGAATGCTAGTTTTTAAGCATGGATAATGAAAATCAAATAATTACTTAAATAATATTGTACAAGTTACACAAATACTTTTCCTGCCTCCATCAGTTGGAGATTCATGATCAGAGCACTCAGGCTTGAGGCATCGTTTAGGATAACTTTACAATAACACAGAGGGTTAATGAATTTACTAGTTAGCAAAATATATTAAACTTATCTGGTATATTTGGAATATGATTAATCTCTGAATCAGTTGTTAAATGATTCATGTGTGAGATCTTGGCATGTAAGGGCTAGAAATTAGATGTATGAAAGAAAGGGGTACCTCTCTTTTTTGTTTGTTTAAATTTATTATTTTTTATTTTTTCTTCATAAATTATACACAACATGAAAACTCCTAAGAGGATGAGAACAAGCTTCAATGCTGTTTAATAGTTTATCCTGTAAATAGCGTTTTGCCACTGGCAGTGATAAGGAAACCGCGGTTCTGGCAAGAGTGAAAAGGCAAAGTAATTAAAGGCACCGCCAGAACATTCTGCACACTAATTCGTGTCTGGTCTCCTCATCACTTTGCACATTGGTAAAACTCTTTAAAACCTCATAAATATAAAATAAAGTGAGCACAACATGAATGATTGGATGTTGTGGCTAATGTATAGAGTTTTTGTATCCATCGCTGGTCAGAATGATTACGTTGTCTTGACTATTTTTCAGCTAAGCTACCAGCCATGGTCCTTATTGTCACTCCCGCCGCGGAGGAGTAAAAGCACCTATTTCCATTTTAGATGATTTTGTGTGATTTGCGTTATTTAACTGCATTCTTTGTAATGGTGCTTGTGTTGTTGAGTGGGCAGTGGTTGAGTCTGTAGTTCTGGGAATAATGTAGGAATGCTCTGTGTGTCTGTTGAGAAGACCGTCTGTTGTGGTGTTAAAAGCAGTTTTAAGTGGCTTCTGTATATGTGTATGTAGGGCCAAGGAGGCTTTTTGCAACTGTAAGACTAAATTACTCTTTAGTTTTGATTCTAACTTGTCTTAAGCTCTGCTTTTTACAACATTTTGAACAAGATTTGAACTTTAAATGTAGTGTATGGCAAAGTTGTGTAGGGCACAGTTGTGTTTGTTGATTAAGTGATGTGAGTTGGAGGGGCCCCCTGAAAGTCTATAGCCCTGAGGTCTATGATAGTATTAATGTTGCCCTGGGTAAACAGGATGTGATTATCACACACAGAAATGTGGTGTTATGTTTGAGTTGTGGAAATAACTAGAAATTGGTTTAGCGTTTATGTAGAAGCCACATGAGGTAAAGATGTGTTGTTAAGAGTAAACATTGATTGGAAATATTACTTATGCCGTGCGGCTATACACTGAAGCAAGATGGTGAATTCTATTGTAAGAAACATGGTAAAGCAAATGGTGACATGAAAGGAGTTGACAATAATAGTGGAAGTGTAAATCTGAAGTGCTTCAATCTGAATGAGAACTCGATAAGGTGGGTGGTAAACTTCCTAACCAGCAGGTCTCAACAGGTCAAGTTGGGGGAAGTGCTTGTCTGACATTCGCTACACTTCAGTTGGATCACCACAGGGCTGTGTCTTGTCCCCTCTGCTGTACATTTTGTACACTAATGATTGCATAAGCAAACACACAGATAGACATCTCTTAATCTCAAAGGAACAAGTAATAGGTTTATTCTATGCTGAAAAAAAGAAGAAAGAAAATACAACGTTTCGGCCGTGAAGCCTTCTTCAGGTGGCTGAACCTGAACCTGAGCAGCAATGCTCAGTGTGTTAAATGAAACTGTAGTTCAACAGTTATTGAATTGTTTAAACAGTGGAAATCTGGAAAAATTGTATATTGAAACAGTGAAAATGTCATGACTGCTAGCCAGCGGAGATCAACCCATAAGAGAACTAATCAATTCAATTTCAATTCAATTCAATTCAACTTTCAATTCAACTTTATTGTCATTAAACTTACACAGGTGCATAGTATAATGAAAAGTGTTTCTCATTAGTCACTCAGGTGCAGTATATAAATAGGACAGAAGATAAGACAATAGACAGTTACACAATAGCAATAACAGTAACATGTAATAACATAACATAAATAACATGTAATCAAGTAATCAAAACTGTGCAAAATTCCGCAAACAGAGAAAATATAACAGGACAAAAACAGTGCAAGGTAATTCTTGGAACAGTGCAAAAAATAGTATGGTTAAAGTAGTATGGTTAATTAATAAATATTAAATATTATTATGCCTGTTACAGTTTTACTGGGCTATCGAGGGGACAGTACAATTTCAGCTTACATGTGTGTGTGGTGGTGTAGGAGTACAGTCGTTGTGGGTACAGGAGGACGTTAGGAGAGATCATAATAAGGTGGAAGGGAGTGGGGGCGTCACCAACTTGACAGCTCTGGGGAAGAAGCTATTTTGGAGTCTAGTTGTGTGCGACTGGAGTGACCGGAACCTTCTGCCAGATGGTAGGGGAACAAACAAGTTATGACTGGGGTGAGTGGGGTCAGACATAATTTTGGTGGCTTTTTTCAGACTCCTGGTGTTGTCTATTTCCTGGATGGATGGTAAGGCACTGCCGATGATGTGTTGGGCAGTTTTGACCACCCGCTGTAGTGCCTTACGGTCGGATGCGGTGCAGTTGCCGTGCCAGACTGTGATGCAGGTCGTCAGTATGCTCTCCACCGTACATCTGTAGAAGTTGGTGAGGATCAGTGGATGTAGGTGTATTTTCTTCAGCCTTCTCAGGAAGTACAGCCGCTGTTGTGCCTTCTTGATGAGACTGGAGGTGTTCAGTGTCCATGTAAGGTCCTTAGAGATGTGAACGCCTAGGAATTTGAAGTTATTCACCATCTCCACCGCAGACCCATCTATGTAGATGGGGGAGTGAACGTTTCCTTGTCTTCTGAAGTCAACACAAGGAAACATTCACTCCCCCATCTACATAGATGGGTCAGCGGTGGAGATGGTGAATAACTTCAAGCACCAGCAGCGGGTTACTAATAACAAGCGCCGCCGCACGTATTAATCCACCAGCACACGCTCTACCGTGCAGCACGCAGCGCTATTTAAACCATCCAGACCCGCTTCCTGCCGCTCGGTATTGAGTCTTTTCTCAGAGAGCTCTACCCTGCCTTTGTTTGTACCTCGCTTTCTATACTTCTCCCGGTTACTGAACTTCCCTTATGCCCCTCGACCTTATACCTCGCCTACTGATTTGGATTGTACGCCTCTCTTTGCATCTCCTGGATTTCGAACTACCTATCACCTTTCGACCACAATCTTGCCTGACGTTTCGGATTGTACGCCTGTTTCGATATCTACCTGCTCCTGCGTCTGCATAGGATCCACATGCCTCTTCTTTGGGGATTCCTTACAGAAAAACAATTATTCAAAAAAGTAATGTTGAAAAGATGGTTGAAAAAGGCAAAGCAATTAAAGGCACCTCCAGAACATTTTACACACTTATTCGTGTCTGGTCTCCTTAACACCCCAACTCAGGCGCCCCTTGTCTGAGGCTGGGGTAACATTCACATATCACTATTTTGTTTGTTAAAGACTGCGTTATAAAGAAAGAGAATATACACTTCAAGTAGGTTTCAACAAAACATGTGAAGCACTGAAAGATTTGTGCTTTACACTGTAGTAAGGGTTCTAATATAAAACATATGCAAAATTATGTATAATCACATATAATCAGAACACCCTTCTTAGCCTCATCATATTACTCTATTAATAATAATAAAATGCAGGGAACACAACAGATTTGAATTTGAGTAATTTCTCTTGTTATTTGATTTTTTATTTATTTTTATCAATCCCCGCGTATACATGGATTTGCGTAAACATATTTTGTGTATTAGGCGAGTCCACTGCAGACTTTATATTTAAGCATTTAAGTAACTCTCAGCTTCAAAGTACAACACCAAGAGTAAAAAGACTTAAATCAGTTCTTAAATCTCATACCTTGTACAGACCAGTATTCAGTTTCCATTCTTATTTTGCAGTTATTACATGAGGCCTGATACACAGATACAAACAAGCATCAGTGATTCAGACTTCTGACACCAGAGGCACTGAAAACTCTGACCACAGCTCTGAGAAAAAGAGAAATACAAGTCCCAGCCCTCTAAATTCATAGAATTACTACATGTATGCTGGTAGACTCTCCAGTATCTCACACATAGAGTCACTGTGCTGCTAAACTCTCCAGTATCTCATACTGCAGAGTATGAAGTATCTCTCAGTAACTATGCTGTAAGACTCTCCAATATCTCATGCAAAGTCAGAATCTGAAAAGGCAGATAGTGGGCGTCAATGTTTTACAGACGTTGAGTTAGTATACTTAGTACGCTTTCTGTGTTGGTTTCTGCATGTAATCTGTTTCTAGTTCACCAGGGAATGGAGTAGCAATCCAGTCACACAGAAAACTAAACTATCAGAAATATTTTCAATATGTATATGTACATATATAGAATTTTTCCTCCAAACATGGTAATATTATTTTCTCTGTCTCCAGGTAGTGCTGATGTCAGGCTGGTGAAGGGTGCCAGCCCCTGTGAGGGGACAGTGGAAGTGTATCATGATGGAGAGTGGGGGACAGTATCTGACCAACACTGGGATCTGGATGATGCTGCAGTGGTGTGCAGACAGCTGGGCTGTGGATCTGCGGTTTCCGCACCAGGAGGAGCTCACTTTGGACCAGGGTCTGGATCAATTCTGCTTAGCTGGGTCCTTTGCAAGGGGTCAGAGTCTGCACTGAGGGACTGTGAAAAACAAGAAATTAAACAGTATAGCCTTTCTCATGCCTTTGATGCTGGAGTGAGGTGTTCAGGTAGGAGACACTGATCTATAGTTTATCATCATGATCCATCAGTCCATCCTCTCATTTCCACAGTTGAGAGCTGTGACAACACTCCTCACTGTAACAGCTGTATGTGTCTCTCTACCTGTGGGGAGATCAGAGGTACAAACACAGTCAAGAGACCCTGTCTGAGTGTCACGCCCTGTACACCTAGAGGGTGCTGCTCTTCTGTCTTGTTCCTAGATCCCTGTGATTATTCATGTCTTTCAGGTGTGTCTTATTGTGTAGCCTATTTACTTCCTGTGTCTGCTCTGCTCCTTGCTCAGCACTGAGGGTTTGGATGTCTTGAGACCCACCTAGCACCTGGTCCTCTCCTCTGCGGCCTGTGGGCATAGATTTCTACCAGACATCGTCTGACCTCCTGAGTTAATCCCCGTTTTTCCTCTCTTTTTTGCTCTCCTGCCATTTCATGGCTTGCCCTTCCAACATCCATTACACTGAGAGCAACAGCAGGACAAACCCCTCCTCTCTGCTGTCTGTCAGGAGAGAGGAGACAGTTTTACAGTCCACCTGCTAAATAGGCTGAAGCACAATATCATAAAACTTTGTGACTATTCAACCTGAACTGGACAAATCAGAATCCTGAACTCTCGATCAGTTTGTCATGGGTTTCAGAGTAGTGACTTTTGGAATTTGGTAAAAATCCAGTCTGACCACAAAACCATGTAAATTTTCCAAGCCTTCTCATTGTCTTATTTGCCAGTGTTAATGCTCCCTCTTATTACTACCATCTATCATTAAGAATGAATAATGTGAAAATAATAAATGATTATTATGTTGTTGTTGGGTCACTTTTGCATGTCACTGCTGGCAAATGGGGCTGCAACGTTTTCCTGTTGTTGTTTCGTGACATCAGTTTTAACGGGACAAGGCTGTTAGACTTGCGCCCTTGGCACCCCACATGGGAGGCAAAACCACTACCCTGAAATTCTAACATGAGGTTCCTACATGTTCTTGCAACGCTCTGTAGCCAGGAGATGACTGCTAGACCCTGGTATGTGCAGCTGGTGCTGGAAGGACATCCCTGGTCTTGTACAGTACAGAGTGTCTTTTAGTGCCAGGTCAGACTGTCCTGCTCCAGCAGTGCCAGGCTGTGACAGTACTGTTCTCTGGGCTCTATGAGTGATGTAGTTTAAATGATTCATAAATGTTCACGAGGCTTCAGTTTCTCTGATTGTTGTTGAGACTCCAGGAGCTGCTCCTGCTGGCTGTCTAGATGTCAGTCCTGCTTCATTCTCTTTTAAGGCCTCAGTGCAGTGTGATTTTCTCACCGTCCTTCGGCACCTCCTCCCTGCTGTATTATTGCCCCCTTTACATTAAATTCGAAACTGAGTTTCTAATTTTTCCTTATTTTTCCTAACGTGACCGAGCATATTAATACTTTAGATTAAATGCAAATTATGATTTTAAGATATTTTAAATTGAGGATTACAATTTTTAAATACAGGTAATCTAAAGAATATAATTTATCTGATTTTATTTTACTTTGACATACTGTATTATACACACTGTTAATGTGCTCTAATACTGTTAAAATGTGTACAAATGTTTTTTTACATGTCAGGAGTGCGGTTAATAGGAGGCAGGAATCTCTGCTCTGGCAGAGTCGAGGTTTTGCGAGGGACGTCCTGGAGTACGATCTGTGAGGCCGACTTTGACATGAAGGATGCGGAGGTGGTCTGTCGTGAACTAGACTGCAGATTTCCAGCAGAGTTGCTGAGAGGGGCTCATTTCGGAGAGGGACAGGGGCTGATCAGGACAGAGGAGATCCAGTGTCGGGGAAATGAGACCAGAATCCACGACTGTCCCACCTCAACCAGGGAGCACCAGAGCTGCACTCACGGCAGTGACATCAGCCTGGTCTGTACAGGTGAGAGCACTGCTGTCTGTACTGATTCCCAGCTGTATAAACACTTCGATATCTCACTATGAGCTGCTCTCACAGCAATGACACCATCCTGGTCTGTACAGGTGAGAGCACTGCTGTCTGTATTGATCCTCAGCAGTACAAGCACTTCAATATCTTGAAGAAAAATCAAAAGAAAAGATGTTCACAGTTGTTGTCAGACAGTCAATATTTATATATTCTTATATGTAATAATTATGGTATTAGAAGAGAGTATAGTATTAGAAGACGGAGTAAGTGTGATGTTAGAATTTCACACCCTAGCAAACTTCTTAAGCAAGATTATTTAAAAAAAATATGATGACTATTTTTAAAACACTATGTTCAGACACGATAAACTGGTGTATCAAGTTAATTTTACAAAAAAAAATATTTATGATAATCCCTCTACGGGTTTGTTTTATTTTACTGATGTGCGACTGAAAATAAACATGATTATTGATTTTTATAGATTCATCCTTGTCAGCTCTAGACGGTGGAGACCGGCTGTCAGGAGGAGAGAGTCACTGTGATGGCAGGGTGGAGATTTACTACAACAGCACCTGGGGAAGACTCCTCCAACACTCCTGGGGCTACAGTGAGGCCTCTGTGGTCTGCAGACAGCTAGGCTGTGGCTCAGTGGTGCAAATATACAACTCCTCTGTGTATGAGACAGGCAACAGTGCTGCGTGTCTGACAGGTATTCAGTGTTCTGTAATACAAGTGTATCACTCCTCTCTGTATGGGACACGGTAACACTGCTGTGTGTTACGAATGATGTGTCCACGAGTTAGAGGAAGAATGCTGTGTGTTATTCTGAGAGTTTCGGAGGGTCGGAGAGAGGGGTAAAAGGGGAAGGAGATCGATGGCTACTTACCCTAGATGCTTGGCTGTAGTCGAAGTTAAGGGACGAAGGTTGAGTATCAAATTTAAATCGAAGGCCAGAGGTTCAGTCAGAAAGAGTATTTCTCAGTAAAGAACGGCGGGGTAGGAGCTCCTAGAAAAGAGTCTAGTACCGAGCACAGACCTGAAGGTAGTGACAGTAAGAATATCCCAGCAGCTGAGGTTGCGGTCATTAGTGTGGTGTCATTGTTGGTTAACTGATCAGCTTGGGCTTGATGGAATTACCCATAGCTATGACCTGATTAGCGAGAGGTCGTTTGCGAGATATAATGCAGTTGCTGGTGGACATGACACTGTGTGTCTGCCAGGTATTCAGTGCTCTGTATTACAAGTCTATAACTCCTCTCTGTATGGGACAGTGACAGTGCTGTGTGTCTGACAGGTATTCAGTGCTCTGGGGATGAGACTCATCTGGTGAACTGCAGTTCTCCACAGACAGTCAACTGTAGTGATGGACAGGAAGTGTCCCTGCTTTGCTCAGGTAGGAGTCATTTGGTCTACTTGATCTTTTTTTATTAGTTTAACTAAATACATATATTTTGATGCCTGCTGCACTGACCTGGTAGAAGGAGACTGAAGCCAAGATGTCTGAGTAAAGCAGGCTGAGTAGACAGACAAAAGTGAAAATAAACGTGGGCAGAATTAAACAATTCACTTTCTCTACCGAGACACACAGGTCCTTCTGTAAAAACTTTCCTGGAGAGATTGTTTCAGGCTGACTTCTTTGGCATCCTTTCCTCTCTTCAGTGAGAATCACAGTTCTCACTCCAACTTCAGCTGACATATTGCCCTCTTTTTAAAAAAAAATTCACCTCAAACCCTAAACATCTCCTATAAAGACCCTCCTTCTTCCAAAACCCAGTCAACAAACCTATTCTACAAAATAATAAATTGAGACTATTAGGAGTCTAAATATTATTTTTCATATAATATACTGAATCACAATTAATTTAGTTTGAAATCATAAGAATCACATTAATTTAACACATATCAAGAAAACATCTGACTTTTTTTGTAATTTGGAAGGCAAATAGCACAACACAGCACAACTTTACAATTGCTTTTACTAAAGGGTTTATAATGTTATCCTACTAAATTTTCTAGGGCTTCAATTTATAATTACTTATCAGAATGTCTCAGAAACAACTTCAAAACACAGTGGATAAGCAGAAAAAAATAAACACAATTTGTACGTAAGGAATGTGCAGTGTATGAACTTAGTATTAAGATCCTGGCAGGTAAAAGCTAAAAGCAAAGTATTGATATATTTAATATTTTCAGAGAAAATACTGTATAACTGTAAAAAGCCTGTTAATGTGTTTTGATGTATAATGGAAGCAATATTACATATTGCACACTGAAGATGAATTACTACTGAGAATCTCTCATATTCAAAGCACACTATTCAGACTAAGGTGACTTGTTAGTGTTTAAATCTCTAACCTGACCCAGATACTACTCGTATCATAAAGCTGTTTACTCTCCAGTATCTCACACACAGTCATTATTCTGCTTGTATCTTACACACAGTTAGAGTGCTGGTAGACTCTCCAGTATCTCACACACGGTCACTGTACTGGCAGACTCTCCAGTATCTTTCACACATAGTCACTGTGCTGCTTGACTCTCCAGTATCTCACACACAGTCTGTCACGAATCGCACGCAGGCATGCAAGCGCTCCCACATTTCCACGACCTCTACTCTCCGTAAACGCCCACGCACCAATTAACTCAGCACTACTTAAACCCTCACTTGTCTTCTTTTCCTCGCTCACGATTGAGGTCTCCTCCCTGAGCTCCGTACTTGTATATTCCCAGTCCTAGTCTTGTGATTTCTACTCTCCCGGCAATTCTTCCCGGAACCTTCCTGGCTTTTGACCCTTTTGTCCTCGACTATGACTTCACCTCCTGTTTTTGTACCTTTGGTTCTCGGAACCTTCCAGACTTTTTGACCTCCTAGCTTTTGCCCAAGACCATGTCTTCATCCCTCATTTCAGCACTGAACCACAGATACCTGAATTGCCACGCACAGGGTCCTACCTCCCGTAGCCTGGTGTTATGTGACACAGTCACTGTGCTGCTAGACTCTCCAGAATCTCTCCCCTCCTATAGTCACTGTGCTAGTAGATTATCTACTATCTCACACATATTGTGAGTCTGAAATGATATTAGACTTTCTGTGTTCCACCTTCTGTGTGTCCCTAGTTTTTAGTTCACACGAAGATGGACTAGCAATCCAGTCAAACAGGTTAAAGAAAATTTTAATGTCTGACATATTTTGAGTATGTGCAGTATAAATATACAAAATATCCTGTACACATGGTATTTTTCTCTCTCTCCACAGGCAGTGCTGATGTGAGGCTGGTTAATGGTGCCAGTCCCTGTGAGGGGACAGTGGAGATTCACTATAAAGGAGAGTGGGGGGCAGTTCGCAGTATTATCTGGGATCTGGATGATGCTACAGTGGTGTGCAGACAGCTAGGTTGTGGATCTGCTATTTCAGCACCAGGAGGATCTCACTTCGGACCAGGGTCTGGATCAGTCCTGCTGGGCTTGGTCTCCTGCAGAGGTTCAGAGTCTGTGCTGAGGCACTGCAGAACCACTGAAGTGAAACACTATGGCGCTTCCCATGACTCTGATGCTGGAGTGATCTGTTCAGGTAGGAGACACAGACTGTCTCCAGCACTGAGGACAATTAAAACTCCTTCACTGATCTAGAGTCCATCATCATGATCCATCTGTCCATCCTCCCATTCCCACTGCTCCTGTCCTGCTGAGACCTGCTCACTGAGAACACTCCACACTGTCACTGTGTGCCTTTATTTATAAATCCAAACCATATAAATTATCAATCACCTCTCACTTACTTTTTCCCTACAGTTATTCCTCCCGCTCTCTTACTGTCTACTATTAGCAAGGAATATTTTTAATAAACATAAAAATAAATCCTATAAAACACAAATCATATAGTATTTATAAATATAAGCAATACATATATGTCTTACATAAGATATAATTTACTGATAATTATATTCTATAACTATATGAAGGACAAAGTGTAAATTCAGCACATGACTCTTCAGTTTGGGAAAACTCTCCTTTCTCATACATGTGTTTGTACAGCAGGATAACTGGAAGTGTCTCTGTCTGTCATTCTGAGCCTGTAGTTCACCTTGTCTGCCCTGGACATTGGGTGTCGGTCAGTTTAAACAGCCAGAGTGTGGTCAGTGAGTCTATATTTAGTTCTCTGTCTGCCCTTACTGTTTTAATACTGGAGAGGCAAGAGTATGCTGGGGTTCTGGTGTGCTGTGGGGTGATTTGCCTTCTCTCCAGGTGTCAGTGGATCTGGTCAATATCAGGTGTGTTTTAATGGTTTTTCAGTGTCAATGTCAGTGATCTGGTCAGTTTAAGGTGTGTTTTAATGTGTTTTCATGATATTTTGGACTCGGTGTTTTAGAGCTTGGTGCTGCAGTGTGTTGTGTGTTCAGGTGCTGTATCAGCTGGCCCAGGGGCAGACTCTTGGTAGTTGAGTAACTGTCAGTCTGATACAAATGAGCACAGAATTGATTTGTGCAATGAGCTCTCAATACTGAATTGTATATAAATAGAAATGAACAAGATCATGTTCTGTTGGCTCAGTCCAGTTGTTCAATTATTTTTCTATTGAAGATTTTACGTCTAACCTCTTACCTCCTCTGTCAAATTGGAAAATAGGTTGGGTTGAACGTACTCATGATGAGGAATTAATGTTTAAAGATTGGCACTTAAAGATCCTTTAAAGGCCTCTATGGAGATCCGATGTTCCTGAATTTTCTTGCAATGCACTATAGCCAGGAGCTGGCTGCTAGACCCAGGTGTGTGTAAATAGCGCTGAGTTAAATTACTGTGAGTCTTTCACTGAGATCTGCTTTCATGTGAAGAAACACATTCCCGGTCATGTCCACATTGTCTGTCAGTGCCCAGGTCAGTCAGTACTGCTCCAGCAGTGCCAGGCTGTGACAGTCCTGGTCTTGTCCAGAGTGTCTGTTAATGTCCAGGTCAGACAGTCCTGCTCCAGTAGTGCCAGGCTGTGACAGTCCTGGTCTTTTCTAGAGTGTGTGTAAGGGATCATACTGGTCAGGGACAGTGATCTCTGTTATTGTTCTGATATTCCAGCTCATCGAGGGGTCAGACTGGTTGGAGGCAGTAATCTCTGCTCTGGAAGAGTGGAAGTGCAGCACGGAGAGACCTGGGGCTCAGTGTGTGACTCTGACTTTGACTGGCAGGACGCAGAAGTTGTCTGTCGACAGCTGGGCTGTGGGATTCCCTCACAGGTGCTGAAGGGGGCTCATTTCGGGAAGGGGGAGGGACAGGTCTGGACAGAGGAATTCCAGTGCCAGGGCAACGAATCTCAGATTTTCTCCTGTCCAAAGTCATCCACAAAATCACAGAACTGCCCTCTTGAGAACAACGTGGGACTGGTATGTTTTGGTAAGAGCAGGATAATTGATTCCTTTTATTTTTTTAATGTAGTTCCTAATTGAAATAAGAGAAGTTTAGGAAAGACAGACAACACTCAACTCCTGCCAGTCACCTGCTCACTGCAACATAAATCTGAAGCATGTCCTTTCCAGTAATCTTTGCTCTATAACCTCTCCCTTGACTCAATGCCAATACAGCAGGGGCAGCAGCCCTATGTCTTTTGATACAGTGGCTCTGAGTGTCTCATCCAGTTTTTTTTCTTGAAGTGTAAAATTAAGGCTGACTAATGGTAATTATATGTAAAACGGTTTAGATTTGTTCTCTAAAAGAAAAACAGAAATAACAAATATAACTTAGACCTGCTCTGTTCTGCCCTTGAATTCACACAGCTTTTTAATTAGTAAAGAGTTGAATAAGCCTCATTCATCAGTGTTAGTATAACTCTGTCTGAGTCAGTACTGTGGATTTAATCAGTGAAGAGCTCTAGAGTTCCATTCATCTGTGGTATTATGTTGAGGGTTTACTGTATACTTGAAGGTGAGTTGAGGATAACTGCTAGATGTTGCAGGATTTTTTTGTGTTATGACACTGTGTCTGCTCTCTCTCCCCTGTCCTATCTGCAGGATACACAGAGTTCAGGCTGATGAACGGCTCTGACTCCTGCTCTGGCCGAGTGGAGTTACAGTGGCTCTTCAGGGACTGGGGGACAGTGTGTGACCAATACTGGGACCTGAGAGATGCCAGTGTTCTCTGCCAGCAGCTGGGCTGTGGGGAGGCTGTAGCAGCTCCAGGACAGGCCTGGTTTGGACAGGGCAGTGGACCAGTATGGGCTGATGTGCTTGAGTGCCGGGGCAATGAGAGCCGTCTCTCACACTGCGCTGTCTCTTCATGGGGCAGAGCAGGGTGCTCTCATGGACAGGATGCAGGGGTCATCTGCTCTGGTGAGTATCATGTGTTTAAAAATCATGTGTTTACACACAGCAGCACACTGTCTTCACGATTGACCAAATAACTGCTCTGTTACATACAGCCAGATGCCCAAATGTTATTTGTTAATGCATTTCAGTGTATTTTCACTAAAATTACAGTAAAAATCACATGTATATTTGTTATTCAGATCACCGATGAAAGAATATCCTGGAACTCAATATACTGTAATTAAATTATATATATATAATATTAAATGTAATTGCCTGATATCTGCAATTAATCCATTAATTAACCCAGAGCGTACGTAAGGAGGGTACTGCACAACAGAGAAAGTGAGAATCCGGAGCTCAAGGTTAATAGAAGTTATTTTTGTGACACACACACAACTGACACTCCACTGGTGAAAGATCAATCCTGTGGACATTAATGAGCTCCTTCCTTCTCTTTTACAGAATCCAAAAGTAGCAACGATTCACTTGGAAATGGTAAAGTGAGAATGATTTTGTCATTAGTCAGTGCTGTTTTAATTGTAGTTTCATCGCTGGTGTTAAATTGCTCCTCTCACACACAGCTCACACTCCGCTTTCTCTCTCTGTGTGTTTGATAGGTATCCCATCTTCCTCTGTTCCTTCCTCAGTAACACCAGGTATGAACTGGTCCTTGTTCTGTATCTCCAGGGCTCTCAGTGTGTGTTGGCATCTCTGTTACTCATCTCAGACTGTAGTTGTGTGAGGCAGCAGGTGTGTGTGGAGGTTTTCAACACTGTCCCACTCAATCTCTCTAACACACGCAGTCAGGTTCTGTGAGACAGCAGGACGTAAAAGCTACTTGCACTGCATCTGGTGCCCCTTAGGTGATGTTCAGCAAATTATCTCCCACTAGAGGTCATAGTGATCTCTTAGATCTACTGCACTGACCTCTGACTCTCTGCTCCTAGACCAGCACTCCCTCAGGCTAGTTGGAGGAGGAAGTGACTGTGCTGGGAGGCTAGAGGTTTATCACAATGGATCCTGGGGGACAGTCTGCGATGACTCCTGGGACCTGGCAGACTCTCACGTGGTGTGCAGGCAGCACCAGTGTGGGACGGCCCTCAGTGCCCCAGTGCCGGCCTTCTTCAGCCAGGGAACTGGACCCATCTGGCTGGACGAGGTGGGCTGTCTGGGGAACGAGTCATCTCTGTGGGAGTGTCCCTCAGCAGGGTGGGGACGGCATGACTGTGGACACAAGGAGGACGTGGGAGTGGTGTGTTCAGGTACAGGTCTCCAGTCACACCAGGACTGTGTTCATACAACAGCTTGTTCACTGCCAGGAGCAAGTACAGTATCCCCAGTTCAAAAAAAGAACAGGGACAGTACTGTGAAAACAAATAGTATTGTAATTCTAATAGGGTGCTTAATAAAAATTAATAATAATAATTGCTTACAGGTTACAATTACATAGCGTTTTTCTGGACACTCCACTCAAAGCGCTTTACGGGTAATGGGGACTCCCCTCCACCATCACCAATGTACAGCATCTACCTGGATGATGCAAGTCTTAACATAATAATCAAAAGATTCTCAATTTAGATTGTAATTTACAGAAAATTTACAAACTGATGTTGGCACTAATTTAAAAAAAATGTCACCATTGCATTGTTTTTTATTGAAAAACAACATTCCATTCTATTACATTAATATGATTTGGGGAAAAAAGATCATGATAATCTAATGTCACAGTAGTTAGCAGACACACTGTTTCTATCTGAGGTGTTTAATCTAGAAAGTCTGTATCAGTTCAGAGCAGGGTTCTCTCAGTCTGTCCACTTGTGTGTCCCCAGAGTTCAAGGAGCTGCGACTGGCCGAGGGCTGTTCTGGTCAGCTGGAGGTTTTCTACAATGGCACCTGGGGCAATGTGTGCTCAAATAGGATGAGTGAGGACACAGTGAGTCTAATCTGTCAGGAGCTAAACTGTGGGAAGAGTGGGCATTTCATCGATTCAGCCCCCAGACGGGACTCTGCTCCTCACTGGCTTGATGAATTTAAATGCCGCCCTCACGACTCCACGCTGTGGCACTGCCCCTCCTCAGCCTGGAATCATACCTAGTGCACAGACTCTAAAGTGGCTCTGATCACCTGCTCAGGTAAGGACTCCCTCTTCCACCTGTCAGAGGGTCGTCAGGGGCTGGATGTGTGTGTGTATGAAGGAGAGGGTGAAGGGGAAGGAGATCATGACTAGACTACAGACAGCCCAGTGTTTCGCTATATTTGACCACAGTCTGTTGTGGACAGTAATATTGTGAAGGTTAGGATTATGATGGGATGGCCCAGAAGCTAATTTGACATAAATCTGCACAAAACAGGGGGGAACACATAATCACATCGACAATTGATTAGTTTCACAAAAACTGTTCCTAGTGGCTTTTATTACAATCTAAAAATGATGTTTGAGACTAACATGCTTGTCATTATTATCAAAGAAAAAACAAATAAAATATTTTGAGTTTCAAAGGAATTTTAAATGTCTTCATTGAAGAGAATGTTCGATCATTGATGTTCGATCTGTATACAACAGGTAGTGATTGCCAAAGAGCAATAGTTGTAAAAGTGTAAAAGTGATTTCATATTGCTTATCCCTAGCAAATAATGTTCTGTATGTGTGGTGTTTATCTTGAGTTACACAATATCTGTTTAGCCTTGCCCATTACTGATTACAGTATTTCCCAATTCTGAGACTGAACAATCTGCTAATTATGAAATAAGGTGAGCTGTCACTTATCAAAAGTGATGAATTTTAGTTTTATCAGATCCCTGAATAGATTTTAGTGTTTCTAATCCCTAATCCCAGAGTGTGTGAAACATTAAGTCCAGCAGTTTACCAAGTGGTATGCGTGCAAGTGCCTTACAAATGTATTCAGACATTCACACAGTTTCCATATTTTGTAGCTTTACAGCTAGCAGTCACAGCATTTTCAAGTTGCAATCAATATTTGTTATATACACAATCCAAAAATTAAAAATTAAAGTAAATAAATATCTAATACGAAAGAAAAAAGAAGACATAATGACTGCACGAGTACTCATACTTGCAGCTTACACATTCTGACATGATACTCATTAATGTCATAATGTCCAGTATAAAAGTTATTAATCTTAAATTAACAGGGTTTTCCTTCTTTTAGATGAAGAGAAGAAGGCTGTGTCCCGGAGTTTTAAATCCTGTTCCACAGCCTCAGGCCAGGAAACATGTTCAAGTGAGTTTACAAAATGTGTCTGTATTTTGATAAAATAAATACATTCTTAAATTGTGTTTCACAAATAACAAATACAGTCAGTGCACTGAATTAGACAGTAGAATAGCTGTATTTGTTTTGATGTTTATTAAATGTGTCAAACCAGGAAGGAGGAACATAGAATGGAACACAGGCTGGTGGAGTTTGTGTCTCTGTGTCTGTTAATCAGGTTTATTTAGTTCCCTAGACTATTGGCCATTCAGGCTGGTTGGAGGAGGAGGTGTTCTTCAATTTTGTTTCACACATAACAGTTTGTGCACAAACCAGACAGTAGCCGAGATGTATTTTACTTTGATGTGGATAAGATGTGTCAAACCAATCTCTAGACTACTGGCCCCTCAGGCTGATGAGGTTTGTGTCTCTGTCTGTTAATCAGTTTTATTTTGTTCACTAGACCAGTGGCCCCTCAGGCTGGTCGGAGGAGGAGGTGCCTGCTCTGGGAGGGTGGAGGTTTATCACAATAGCTCCTGGGGGACAGTCTGTGACGACTCCTGGGACCTGCAAGATGCCCAGGTGGTCTGCAGACAGCTGGGCTGTGGAGACGCAGTGAGCGCAGTGGGAAACGGATCATTCGGACCAGGAAACAGCACCATCTGGCTGGACGAGGTGAACTGCAGGGGCAGTGAGCTCCACTTGTGGGATTGCTGGCACCCTCCCCTGGGACAGAGCGACTGTCGGCACAAGGAGGACGCTGGGGTCATCTGTACAGGTGAGTGGGAGCTGCTGGAGGCCCCAGGGTATTTGGGGCTGCTCTCAGTACAGGAATACAAATGTAAATAAAAATGAAGATGCAAATACAAATTCTGCCTATTAGAAAAACAATTAGTATGAGCCCTTGTGGCCATTAAATACTCTATATTAGTGCAGTGTGTGTTTGTCTTGGCTCATCATCTCTCTTTCATACTCTCTGAATCTCGACCCATCCCTTTTCTTTTTTTTTCAGGTTGGGAATCTCAAAGCCATCCAGTGAGAACAGGTAATGCAGTTGATAGAAGGGAATAAAATACATTCTGGTTTGTCTAAATGATGCTGCTGGCAGATTGCATGATTTTCAGAAGTACTGCTCTCTCTATGAACTGTGGCCTCTCTGTTTAATTTTTGTCAAGAAATACAGAAGAATTGTTGTGAATCTTGTCATCAAAAAACATTTTATCTTCTATTATAGCTCTTCCTACTTCCACCAGCACTTCTTCAGTGAAAACAGGTAAATCCCCAGTTTCTAATCTCTGTCCAGATTAGATCACTACTGAGATTGAAGATTAAGACACAGAAGATCATTTTCTGATCTGTGTCCCTCTCCCTCAGGCAGCACCAGGACAACACCCCAGACACAGCTTCTGGGAGGCCTCTCCGTCTCGCTCCTGGTCCTCCTGCCACTGGGGGCTCTGCTTTTTGTGATGTTGGCCCTGTTAGTGTGGCAGCTGATCCACAACAGGAAGCTGAGGAAAGGTAGGGAGGGAACTAGTGACCTCTGGTGGTCACTACTATCACTCACATGAAACTGATATGTGGACTTTACTCTAAGATCGAGATCTGCAGAAATTTGCAGATGTGAAGAATTATAATATTTATGTGCACAGATGCCCAAGACAAAGTTTAGCACTGAACTGAATACCTTCTATTCCCCTCACTGCATGTTAATCCTGAGTGTTTGTTTCTTAACACAGCCCTATCTAAGGGAGCACCCACCCCCTATCATGATGCTGTCTACAAGCTAATAGAGTACAAACTGGCCAGAGAGGGAACCTACAACATCTCCGGGAGAGGTGAGTGGAGAGAGTGTTCAGGTGTGATTGGTCTTCACCCTCTGAGGAGGATCTGAAGACTTACACTTGTAGAATATCTCACCACACTGGTTTCAGATAGTAGTTCTTTCTCAAGAGGTATGTCAACATGAGTAAAGAAAATCAGCACAGCACTGTGCCTGATCTAAAAACAAACTCTGTGTTACTTTTCACACTCTGGCTTCTCACACAGTGGGAACAGCCAGTAGAGGACAGTGAGGCTGCTGTCTGACTGCAGGTATTATTGATCTGTCCTCCTGTTCACAGGGAGATTCCTCTCTGACGAGCTGCCCTCTGGATACAATGATGTGGAGGATAGTGAGGGAGACCCAGTACCAGGTGAGGGGAGATGGAGTCAGGGGGATCAGTGTGGGAGTGGGGCATCTGCAGTCCAGTACTCACTCTCATCCCAAACCAGGCTGAAATCTAGAGAACTTGTGTAGAAAATCCTGAATCTTACAAATTTAACCTCTGGTGTTTGACACCTTATCAACTCTGCTCTTCAGTGTTGCCTAATGCTGGCCTGATCTTAACAGATTACAGAGGCTAAGACAAAACAAAACTAGACTTTATCAGTAGAGGGAGAGGATACCTTTAAAGAATAGTTAGGCTGCAGCTCTAACTAGTGTTGATGCAACAGTTACTGTTTCCCTCAGGAGCAGAAATCAGGATCGTTGTCCCACTATGATGATAGGGAAACTAAAGGCAATAAACACTGCCTTTCAGATGAGATATTAACACCAGCATCCTGACCTAATTATTAAAGATTCTGTTGATTGCTGTTTATAAGACTCACCCTGGAGTTTTGCCTTACTTTTATCTCACAAAGCATTTAGAATTGCACTTTACTATAACTACATAGAAAACATATTTTACTTACTTTGCAGTTCATATGAACATCAGTTTGTTATTAATGTTAAAAGTGATTGCAGCACTGTGGTTAAGTGAGTCAGAGTCCTGAAGTGTATATTCTCTGTGTCTCTGTGTGGTTCAGGAGACTCGATAACGTCTCTGAAAGAAGAGATCCCAGAGCACTATGATGATGCTGTAACTGTACCTCAGAGACCAGACGCTTTGTCAGGTTGGTTATTTCAGTCCAGTCCCAAAGAGAAACCCTGCACCAATCCTAGTGAGTCTGACTCTCTACTCTCCCTTTTATCTCAGCCTCTGAATACTGGGTTTTCAGTTACTCCGCAAGAGTCACATTAAACTGACTCTCTATGGTCTCAGCTCTGCGCTATCAGTCTGGGTCACTGTGTTGCCAGTGTCCAGCTCCTCTTCAGTATCTCATACAACTTAAAACATCCATTCACTATACTATTGTGACTATGGAAGTGTTTTCAAAAATCTAGATACGCATGGCTATTGTCAACATTTCCAATTCTCAGGGCCTTCAAAGTAAGGAGATGTATGCTAAGATGTAGGGATGTGTGATTCAGTGATCAAAGCAACCATAACGTTTACCTCAATTTACTTTAGTTGTTTCTAGAAACTTTAATTGTTCTGAGATTCCCTTGGCTAAAAACAGCCTCTCCTGGCCAGTGGGAACATTTTTAGAACAGGGAGATAGATTGCCATTCATTTTGTAACATCCAGGTTCACAAAGAGAGAAATGTAACTGTAGGTCGTATTCTGTATTCAGCAGCTTTATCTCTTCAGCGGGGACAGGCAGAGGACAGCTGATGGACAGGAATGACTCTATATCAACTAAAATATCTGTGTCTCTCGGTCAGGTGTCACCCACACTGGCCCTGGAGTGGACAGGGTCCTGCACACACTGCCCTCTGAAGAAGGAGCCCCTGCCCCTGACAGTACTAACTACGATGATGTTGGGGACGAGTTTCAGGGAGAGGATGGGTGCTGTGAGACTGACAGGGCTGTCTGAGAGAAGCTCCTCCTGCAGGTCTAGACACAGAAGAGCTTCACCAACAGTCACACAGTCTTAGACCTGCTCTTAGCACTGAGACTGTCTGACATTGTCTGTGACCTGAGTCCACTTCACTCCACTGTTTCCACACTGAGACTGTCTGTGTCCTGAGTCCACTTCACTGTTTCCATACAGTCCTCAGTGTCTGTGTCTACAGCTTGTGTTTTACAAAACGGAGGCTTGAACATCCCATTTCTGCTCAGTCTTTCTTCTTTTTTATAATTTGATGTTTCAGAAATTAGAAAAAAAACATTAATTGATGTATAATTCTGAATGTACCACTTTTGATTGTAACTGATTTGATTGTTATTAAAATTTTGCTCTGCAATAAAGTTTTTAAAACCATTTTTGTTATCTGCATGTAATTTCTAAAGTATGATTTTGTTACGAATTCCGCACGCACTCACACGGTCACGCATTCCACCCGCTCTAACAAACGCCTTCACATTCCCACGCACACCCACTTAAACAGATACTCACGCCGCAACTAATATTCCTATCGCCTTTCACTCCCGTCACTACTTTAACCCTCCTCTTTTCCCGCACTAAATCAGATTCTCTTTGGAGCTTCCTAGTGCGCGTACTCTTCTTCTTTTGGTTTGAACTTATCGTTGCTTCCTGGACTCTCACTTGTTTCTGATCTCATTTGTGCCTTTGCGATGTGGATTCGTCATCTCGATTGAACTGTTCCAGCCTGATTTTTTATTTTCGCCCGCCCATCGGCTTTTTGAGTAAAAGGACTTGCGTTGTTGTAACAATTTCTATAAGGACTTCCTGCAACAGCGTGGGGATATCAACTTGAGCACAGGGTCTTTATTTTTTAGCATAATGATTGTCAACAGATATTAAAAGTATCAATAAAAAAATAAGTAGTCTTTGTCCACTTACAGTAGATGGTCTTTTGTCCCTCAGTTTTCCAACTTGTTCTAGGAATGTTTTAGCACTCTTAAGCACGTTCCGTCACAAAGTTAATGGTGTTCTTGGCGCTGTGCTGCACGTAGATAATGTAGACGAGAGCACAGGTAACAGTACAGGACAAGCAGTGAGGACCTCACGTAGCTTTCAGCTCAGTGCGGAGTCCAGAGGGAGGGCTATCTCACTGAACAATCTCTCAAGAAACCCCGGTTGAGATTCAACAGGTGTCTAATAATCATGTTCAAAAGGGTAATACATTTTTTTTAACATAACCTTACATTTGCCAGTACAGTACAACATATTTTTTGTACCCTCAAATCCCCAACGTTACTACTTTCTCCTGAGAAACACAAGTATAGAGTGAAATCACAATAAATTATACAACAAATCTATTCAAACTCCCAGATATGACAGAACACATTAAAGACATACACCCCCTTTAAATATGTATTTCCTTCATTTCAGTTTTCTTCCCTCCCCAGGATACCTGATAATTCACTATCGCATATTAAAGACTGTACATGTAATACAGTACAACTACTTATAAAGATGGACATTAAAGTTAATTATGAATAAATTACACATTTCATTAAGACATGTATTGATAACATTCATTGTGAATAGTTGTGGTGTCTGGAAAGCAATTTAAGTTAAATATAACAATAATTTTCAAGTGAGTGGTGCATAAGCTCGTCTTTGAGTGACTTTATAATTTCCACTATATTCACAACAGTTCTAATGTGATTGCTTGTTCTGCTTAAACCCTGTGAAGAGGCTACAGTAACACCTAATGGGCAGCAGCTGTTATTTTAGGTTTGTTGCAATTGAGAACAAGTTTAGTACACAGCTGCTGACCAATTTCAGTGGCCAAGTTCGTTGCAACTGACCGGTTGTAGATACCAATCAGCCGCAAGAAAAGAAAAACATCACTTGTGTCTTTTTAAAAAACAACAACAACAGAGTAGTAGTTATTAAGGAGATTTCAGGAACAATGTAAGAACTAAAGTTAATTAGTCCCACAGTAATGCGTGGGGCCCTATCAATAAAAAAAAAATTGGTTGTAACCCAAAAACACAACAAACACAAAACGAGAAGTCTTCCGGGAACCTAGGTAAATCACTGTAGTGGTCTAACAACTATACAAAAAAATGTAAAAATGAAACAACTTCAAAACAAAAAGAAAAAGAACATTAAAAACATAGATGGGGAACAAGAAAAACACAGAAACTAACTGTGAAGGCTTTTTCACGTTTTTGGTTCTCCATCGTGCTCCTCTCATCTGAAGTAAGAGACAAGATGTAAAAAGAGTTAATAACTTAAGTCAGTTCTGCCTGAAAATTAGACTTCTAAGCAACAGGGGCTTATGGCAGGAAAGGGGGTTAACTGATAAGGATTCCAGATGCGAGCAAGGAACCCCCTGGGGGCATAATCTTAAACTGACCATTTGGCCAGGGCCTCTTAACTGGCCAAATACCATGACCCCCCCTTACCATAACACCGAATGACGTCTGAAGCAGCAAGCAAGGACTATATAACCTAAAAGTTTGTACCGGCACATCGAACAATACTTCGGTTTTGTTGTTTCTTGCGGGAAACAAGACTTCGGCTTTATTGTTCCTTGCATGCAATAAACTAATCTGTTTTACTTCATCTCTGGATCAAGAACCTTATTCCTTCTGTTACAACAGATCTGGCGTAGTCGGCGGATGCTCCAGAAGGCGCAGAACTTCCCATCGGCAGGAGAGACGGTCAGCGCTCACATTACTAAGAGGTAAGGACTCCTCTTTTTTTAAAAAAAAAGTCCCGACTCTCTCTGACCGATTGGGAAGTCTCTGCTCCCTGCGAGAATCCCCAGAGATGACAGAGTAAACGTGAGTTCCTGAATTCCTCTGGCCTGGGGAAGACACCGGTGGATGTAATGGGTTGTTTGCTGTAAGCCCAGAATTTGGTCTGGCAGGCGGTCCGCGGTATTGTGTACAGGCGTTCGAAGCTGGTGTATGCCTTAATTGCGCGTGGAGTTTTTGAACGGGTTTTGGACCTTTACCGCGAAGTTCAGGACTGGTGTGGGCCTTAATTGCGCCCGGAGTTCTGAAGTTCAGGACTGGTTTGGGCCTTAATTGCGCCCGGAGTTCTGAGGCTCAGGATCGGTGTGGGCCTTAATTGCGCCCGGGGTTCTAGAGCAAGTGGTGCATTAAATGCACGTAATTCAGGACTGGTGTGGGCCTTAATTGCTCCCAGAGTTCTGAGGCTCAGGATCGGTGTGGGCCTTAATTGCGCCCGGGGTTCTGGAGCTGAGTGGTACATTAAATGCACATATAATCCAGGATTGGTGTGGGCCTTAATTGCGCCTGGGGTCCTGAGATTAGCTAGGCCTTAATCGTGCACAGATTGGCGTGGCGTGGTTTTTTGTTTTAAAGGAAACAGAAGTAGAAGATATATATATGTATGTATGTTTTTGGTGTTTTCCTTGTTTGTAAATAAATATACACATGCACGACAATAACATAAACACACATCATAATAAAAGAGCAAAGCATTAAGTAGCAGGATTTAAAGGACGTTGAGACCCGAGAATCGCCCTGATTGAGCTCAGTGCGTAAGTCCACCCCGGGGCAAAAGCAGCGATGCTGGCGTTCTGGGGATGGTGAATTACTGATCAAGAAAGGGAGTTTTCGAGGTCTCGTTTCTTACCTGTGAACAGTGCGGTGTAAGTCCTCTCTAAAGTCTCGGAGAGGCATTTAGATCTGGAGGTAACAGACGCCCTTAGCTGAATGAGTGCAGTAATCCACAGGTTTTTCCAAGTGAAAACATCCCCCTACTGAATGAGCTGTTACCTCACACACGACAAAAGTAAATCTTAAAGAAACCAAACATGTGTGCTAATTGGGTGTTTGAGAAAGTGGTGGAAGTATCTGATTACATATCGGAAAAGTGTAAGTTAACTGAAAGGGAAGAAAAATATAGGAAGAAGCTGAGTCTGTCAGATGGAGTTTGGGGCGAAGATGCCTGTAAAAAAGCGTATGAACATTGGAACAAAAACAAAGATTTAGCTGCAGCCCTGGTGATCGGCCGACACCTGAGGTGGCAGATTAGCATGAAGGAGAAATCAGAATGGGATAAAAAAGAGAAGGAGTTCACAGAAAAAATAAAAGTGTTAAATGAGAGGAAAGATAATTTATTCGCGGCAAAAGAGGTACTAGAAAAAAAGCTTAAAGAGGCAGTACAGGAGAATGAGAAACTAAAGAAGGAATTAACTCCTGGTCACACTGCACTGGTTAATGTGCTACAGCCGGCGACTAAGTTATATCCTGCTCTCCCACAGGGGAACAAACAGGCAGGAAACGAAAATAATTGGGATCAATTCCCACAGTGGCCATATGGAGAAGGGGGGTCTGATTGGGATAACACTTGGTATGAGTGTGATAAAGTCAGATCAGGGTCTCCCCTGTTAGAGGGAGGGTGCCCGCAGATCTGTACTCTCACTCGAAGTGGGAAAGGATTTGATGTAGCAGGGGCTGGCGCCGTTGATGACAGGGCCACTCTAACTCCGTCTCGCACCCCGCCGAGGGGGTCCGTTCTCGCACCTACCTTCCCTGAACCCCCAATACGATCAAATCCAAAACCGGAGGATATTGACCGGTGGGCTAGAGAAGTACCGCACCCAAAATTAGGGATGCAGCGAACCTGGAGTGCGCTTCAGGAATTAAAAGATACTTATGGTATCTCCCCCCTGACTGCCGCTATGATCCTCAGAAGGACAAGGGAAAAGCGTGTCGGAGAACTTAAACGATTGTGTGAGGATAATGGCAGGGGAGGGCGATGGGAATGGGTTTGGCGATGGCTTAAACAAAATTATCCACCAAAGACAGATTGGAAAAAGATATCTGCGTGTCAGCAAAAAGAAAGCGAGGATGTGGCTGATTTCACTGACCGCTTCGTCACACTCTGGCTAGAATGCTCAGGACTAAGTGACGAAGATGATGTGAATAGCGATGCCTCTGCTGTGATTAAACAAAATTATTTGGGCGGTCTTAAGCCTGATATAGCCAAAGCCCTTCAGTTAAAAGAGCCCGAAATAGGGCAAGATACGACCGAACAATTTGAGGAAATAGTTAAAATGGCACAGCAAATCGAGAGAAATATGTATGCTAAGGTGCGGGCAATACAAACAGGGTGGACACCCCCCATACTGAAGGGTGGAGCTGGCCCTGACACCCGACTAAATCCAAAAGGCAAAATTACAACTCGGTGCCATTATTGTAAAAATTTCGGACATAGGCAAAAGAATTGCAAAAAGCGATTAGCCAGTGAGGGCAGGATTGGAAGATACGGAGATCCCCCTTTCAATCCCTCGAATCGAGATGGGCAAATAAACCTGTTGTCACAATTACAGGATTTGAGCGAAGCAGACAAACGCGCTATCAGGGAGCTTTTAAACTAGGACTCCCCCTAGTGGCCTCCCTATGCCTATCTCAGGAACTGAGTGAAAAAGAGCTCAAATTACAATGCACGATTAATGGGATTCAAATGTCACTTTTATGGGACACTGGGGCTCAATTATCGTGTTTATCTGAACAGTCAGCCAAACGGTGTGGTGTCATGTTCACAGGGAGGGAGCTGGAGGCCACTGGTGTAGGGGGCAATCGAATAACACTCAGAGAAACTCAAGAACTCAAGATTAGACTAGGAGATGGGGAGGTAACATTTAATGCTGTCATGTGGGTAGGATCTACCCCAGATCTGTTGGGATGGGATGCTCTGAAATACCTACAAGGGGTTACATTAACTGTACATGAGGAGAGGGTGGAGGTAAACATCTGGTCCCTCCAAAAAGACGAACTAAAAGGGCATTCAATTTGGACTATGGAAAAGTACGAATGTGGGCTTCTGGATATGGAACCCGCCACATTAACTGGGAAATCCCCGCCATAAACAAAGCCATATAAAATCAACAAAGAGGCGGAGGAAGGGGTTCGACCAGTAATACAAAAACTATTGGTTCAAGGCATTGTACGAAAAACACATAGTACAAGCAACAGTCCAATATGGCCCGTAAAGAAAGCCAGCGGAGCATGGCGATTCACAGTTGATTACTCAAAAGCTAACCGTCTCACCCCCTTGGTAGCAGACCCCTCTGTTATTTTTCAACTACTGACCCCTGAGCACCAGGTGTTTTCAGTAATTGACATGGCTAATGGGTTCTGGTCTGTTCCTCTACACCCAGAGGTACAAGATTGGTTCGCTTTTGTTGTAGAACAATATACTTGGACCAGGTTACCACAGGGGTTTCATAACAGCCCCACCGTGTATCACATGGCACTTCGGAGGCATCTCCGGGAGCTGCCTCAAGTGTCCTCCGTCATTATCCAATATGTGGATGATATTTTAATCGCATCTCCTGATGAGGAAACCCACAAGAAGGACCTCCAAATTATTCTCTACCATTTGGTTAAAAAAGGACACAAGACTAGTTATAGCAAAGCACAGTTATGCCTAGACACTGTAATTTACTTGGGACAGAAGATTAGTCAGGGAAAAAGGGAATTGACAGAAGATCAGGCCCAGGCAATCCGAACACACCCTAGTCCCAATACGGTGAGAGAGCTCCGATCATTTCTGGGTCTGGGCAATTTCAATAGAAATTGGGTTGATGCTTTTTCTGAAAGGGCCAAACCACTTACAGACCTATTAAAGGGGGGAGGGAGGTCCCTTGATCCTATTGCTTGGAGTCCTGAAGCTGAACACGCTTTTAATGATTTAAAACAAGCTCTGTTACAGGCTCCTGCATTGGGGTTTCCTCAGACAGATCAACCATTCTACCTCTACGTAAGTGAAAAGAATGGATTTTGGACAGCTGTACTAATACAGGAACATGGGGGTAGGTACCGCCCGGTAGGGTATTACTCTGGATCCTTGGACGAGGTAGCCAGGGGCTGGGGACCATGTCTATGAGCCGTTCAGGCCGTCTGTCTAGCAGTACAGGCAGTCAATAACATAGTGCTGGATCAACAACTGATTGTTCGATGCCCACATGTAGTACACACCCTCATGTCCCTGAATCGGGTCAGTCAGGTTAATGCGATACGATGGAGCAAGTGGCAGGTCTTGTTAGAGGCTCCAAATATTACCATTGAACGTGAAGGAGCTCTAAATCCAGCCAGATTGTTACCTGACCCATTAGAAGCCTATATGTTAGAACACAGCTGTGATGTTTGGGCAATGGGAGAAGATGAAGGCATCAAAATAGCCGAGCAACCACTAAGGAATGTAGACCTCATCCTCTTCACTGATGGAACTTCATTCATAAACTCTAGTGGGGAGAGGAAAGCGGGTTGGGCTGTGACTACAGAACATGATATCCAATGTGGGGGAAGATTTGAGGTACCCACGTCAGCACAGCGAGCTGAACTGAAAGCTTTGGTGGAAGCAATATACACAGACTCACGATATGCATTTGGAGTATGCCATGACTTTGGAAGGTTATGGAGTAATAGGGATTTTTTAACCTCTGCTGGCACTCCGGTAAAGAATGCAGATCTGGTGTCTGAGCTGCTTCCGGCTCTCCAACTCCCAAAGCAGGTAGCTGTAGTCAAATGTAAGGGCCACAGCAGAGAGGACACTCCCAAAGCCAGGGGCAATAAGCTGGCAGACTGGACAGCACGTCAAGCTGTCCTGGGGCAATGGGAGGAGTGGTCTATAGAAAAACCTCTTCAGATTATTTCAGTTTGCACAGTGAACATACAGGCACTCCGTACGGAACAGCTCAGCGAGCTCCAGGCCCAGGCCCCAAGGACTGAGAAATGGACCTGGATGGAACGCAATGTGGGGCTGCAGAAGGATGGGACCTGGAGGTGCCAGCGTACAGGCAGACCCGCCTGTCCCAAGCAACTAATGCCCTACCTAGCACAGAAAATACACTCCACAGGGCACCCAGGTGTTAGCCAAATGACTCGACGCTTTGCTCAGAGCTGGGTGGGCACAGGCTTCACACCCTTCGCAGCTGATGTGGTACAACGCTGTGGAGAGTGCCAAAAAGCCTCTGGAGCACCGCCGGCTCCTAATCTTTGACGTCCTGCACCCGAGGGGCCCTTTAGACACTGGCAAATAGACTATTGTTCACTGCCACCCTGTAAAGGGAAAACAGGCCTCCTAGTGATGGTGGACCAGTTTTCTAGATGGGTGGAGGCTGTCCCTGTCAAACGAGAGACTGCGCAGACAACTGCCAAATATCTCGTGACAGAAGTAATTCCCCGATGGGGACTCCCGTGTCGCATAGACTCAGACCAGGGCACACATTTTACTGGAAAAGTGTGTCAGGTGGTGGCAGACCTACTAGGGATCAAATGGGACCTGCATTGCCCTCATCACCCGCAGTCCTCCGGCATGGTGGAACGGGTGAACCGGACTTTGAAAGCTAAATTGACAAAGTACCACCTGGGAGGGATCCCCTGGGTGGATGCATTGCCCGCCGTACTGTGCAGCATCCGGGCTGGGACAAATCGAAAAGTGGGGCTGAGCCCGTTTGAGGTGATCACGGGGCGTCCCATGAGACTGAGTGACTCTCCAGGACATGACAGAGTAGGCTTGAGTATACTAACTGATTCTCTGTTACAGTATTGCAAGTTGCTGACAGAGGCCACCCAAGGAGCCCGCGAGCAGGTCCTGGAGGCGTGGAGACCACCACCTGAAGGAGGGCACGACCTCATCCCAGGAGAGTGGGTGTGGATCAGGAAATTTCCTTCACAGGTTCTCCAGCCCAGGTGGGACGGACCCTACCAGATCCTGTTGACAACCGAGTCTGCGGTTCGAGTGGAAGGAAAAGATTGCTGGATCCACGCGTCACACTGCCAACGAGCCTCATCCCCATTTACAGACTCAGAATGAAATCATTTCTGTCAATAACGATAATTGTTGCTGTAGGACTATGTTCCGCAGGGATTAATGATCATCTCTCCCACAAAGGAGAACATGGAATTAATTCCTTTTTAGGCCTCTCCTTTCTGACAGCTAAGAAAACCAACCAAAGTGCCTGCTGGGTGTGTGCCGCATTACCCAAATATGTACAGGGAGGACTTCCTATGGGGGCCATTCCTTGGCGTCTCGAGGAAGTCATAGGCATGATCATTTGGAGGGATAATTTAGGAGATTTTAATATGACAAACTATGGGGGTTGCCATAACACGACTTTAACCTGCACAACATTACAATATCTACAGGAGCGAGGCTTAAAGCCCACGAGTTTCACAGGCTCTTACGCTCCTAAATATAACAGAAGCCATACACCACCATACCTGACTCTAAATAAGGAACGTGAGGGAAACATATGTTTTCAGCACACTAATGGTCTGCACTTGGTTGGATGGAGTCGTTGCAACCTTACCATTGCTGCAAATATATCCACCTCTACCTTCCAAATTCCAGGATAGGATCGGTACACCCCACAATTCGGTATAAGCTTCTTATTTTCAGAGGCATGGGGAGCGCCAAACGGAACATATTTCATTTGTGGAAAACGAGCCTACCCGTGGTTGCCAGCCCAGTGGTCTGGCTCATGTTATTTAGGATATGTGGTTCCTCATATCCGTGTTCAAACCCACAGCCCCTTCGGACCTAACCACAGACCACAAAGAAAATTGGCTGATTGGGAATATTATTAAGGTATAATATTTCCACAAGCCGGCATGAACTTTCTGAGTCGAGAGTTAATTCAAATGGCCTCGACTTTAGAAGAATTAGCAAATTCTACCTCATCTAGTCTGAAGGCTGTTAATGATGAGATGGTAGCCCTCAGAACAGTGGCCATGCAGAACCGACTAGCTTTAGATTATGTACTGGCAGCCCAAGGAGGAACTTGTGCAGTAATTGGCACTGGATGCTGCACATATATTCCTGATAATTCTGAGCACATCTCAGATCTGGCCCAACACATTTACAATGAGGGACAGAAATATCAGGACTATTATATTGAAAATTGGGGAATTGGGTCTTGGGTAAACTCTGTGTTTGGGTCCTGGGGTGGAACCTTTTTACAGTGTTTATTTGTAGGAATAGTATTGTTTATATGTATAATTGTAATCATCACGTGCACAAAAACATGTATCACATCTTGCTATATCCGTGGAACGTACAATGTCATGGCAATACATACCTGTTCGCCAAGAAAGGAAAGATCTGCCCTGACATTGTATGTATAAAATTAGGCTACACTGACGTATGCCATATTTTATAAGGGGGAATGAAGAAAGATGTGAAGACGGGGGTTTGAATTTAATCCTTTCTGTAGGGGGTTTAGACTTCTAAGTCACAAGCTGGGGTTTATGGCAGGAAAGGGGGTTAACTGATAAGGATTGCAGATGCAAGCTAGGAACCCCCCTGGGTGTAATCTTAAACTGACAATTTGTCCAGAACATCGTAAACTGGCCAAATACCATGAACCCCCCTCTTTATCATCAGACCGAGTGACGTCAGAAACGGAGAAGAAGACACTATATAACCCAAAAGTTTGTAACAGTACGGGGAACAATACTTCGGTTTTGTTGTTTCTTGCGGGAAACAAGACTTCGGCTTTATTATTCCTTGCATGCAATAAACTCATCTGTTTTACTTCATCTCGGATCAAGAACCTTATTTGTTCTGTTACAACAACGGTATGCCCTTATAACATCCGTGACAGTATTTCCAACACTGTGCTGCCCTTTTAATTAACATTGGCTGTAACAATGTGTTGTTTTTGTCTCTTAAAGGGTCTGCTCCTTTACTCCATCTTGCCAGTGTCGTATAGAATTGAGTACCCATAAAATCTGAGACCCCTTTCAAAGTCTGCATGTGCAGTGGACATAAGAGGCTTGGCGCGTGTCGCAATTGTTGCCCTATCTACTAAGCCCATCCTCCAAGTTTGCACTTCTGTGATGTAGTCTCACAGGCCTGAGAGACATAGATTTCACACATGTAATTACTTGTAAGCCAACAAACCTTTTCTGAGTGGTCTAAGGCTCTGTGTTAAGGTTGCAGTCCCCCTGAAAGCTGGGGTTATAGTCCTGACGTTATACTTCAACTAATTCTCAGTAAATAGATCTTGCAGTACTCTGAGTGCCAGCTAGCTATGTAACAAGTGCGCTATAAAGACAGAAATTACACATTGTTTGTGAGGCTGTGTGCTCCTGTATGGTCTAGTGGTTAGGATTCTGGATTTTCACCCAGGTGGCCTGGGTTAAACTCCCAATAAGGGAAACTTTTCTCTTCCCTTATGTTTTCCAAATAAAAATTTCTCAGTGTAGAAAAGAGCCCCGTTAAGCACTGTCAGGAGAGCTAAACTTTTGATAAAAGAGATCGCTTGTTTCCTCCTGCTTTCGAACTGAAACCCTTCAGTGTGTTAAGAGAACGTGACAATCACTACACTGCACAAGGTGGGGAGGAGTGACTTGCAGAGGAAAGGACTCAATCCAGGAAAATATTTCCACATTCTGGAGAGGAGATTTTTTCCATTCCCCCACTTTTGCAGCCTGACCTCCTCTATTTCTAGAGATCTGTAGAATGTGGAGAAAATGTTTGAAGTTGTTACTGCTACCTCCCCTCGCTTTGAACAATGTGTGGAGTTGTTTGAGTCAAAAAGAGTGATAGTTCAGGCCAATGGGAAGATCCACATTCAACTGTGCATGTTGTTTTGTTCTCAGAGTTTGCAAAGATGGAGGACATTCGCACCTGGCTAAGCCAGTATTCTATAGTCCTTCATGGAACTGAGTTCAGAGGTGCTGACGGAATAAAAACAGGAGGTTGAGGAACATGGGGGTGTTCAAAGGCATTGAGGTTCCAGTCAAGGGAGCAGGTAGCCTGGCCCTGTCCATTATTAGAGCACTATAACCTAAAGAGATGGTTTCATATATATTGTTTTGGGTATATTTATTTATAAGTTTCCTATTTTGTGATTCTTTGTATTTGTTTGTGAAATTAAAATAGTTCTTAAAAATAAATGGAAGGTTTTTCTGAAGTCAGAAAGCCAATTTATTTGGTGGAAAAACAGATTGGTGAAGCTCCAACAAATAAATCCAGTTTATTTGTTTACTTTTTTTTCTGAAACAACTGAATTAGATGAAGTGTGCTAATATGCAACCTAACACCAGTGTGAATAACTAGAAGAGGGGAGCAGCGCTATTCCACACCATGGGAACTTTGTGATTGGCTGGCCCAGATCTATAATTTGCATATCAGATTTGGAAATATAACACTAAATTTAGTGGATTTAATTTACACTCAAGAGTCACCTACTGTGTATTGCCACTTCATTTTTTTATGAGTAGCTGTGATTACCAGTTGACAGCTTTTATTTGTTTAATTTTAAATTGTTTTGTATTATCACCCTGAATGGCTGTACTCGAGGTTTGGTAGGGTATATGTGTTTTTGTTTTTTTCACCAACTGGATTTTTTGCTCTTTTAGTATTTGTCTAGAAGGCTTCTGAAGTCAGAAAGCCTGTTTTCTGGTAAAAGAATAGATGTGTTTAACAATAATTTTCAAACAATTTATGGGACTTTTATGAATAAAAAGATCTTGTATGATAGTTTCAAGAACACTGCTGTTGTCAGCTGACTTTTAGTGAAGCTCTTTCCTCTGGCCACCTGCACAGAATTTTCTTGTGCCTTTAATTTCAAGATGTAAAACCTAACAGTTGCGTTTGTTCATGTATACAGTTTCTGAAACTGTTAAATGAACTACTGTGTGTAAATCTGCAAATGTTGTTTGATAGGATGCTGGATAAGCAAAGTACTTTCTGATTGGTTAGCCAGATATCATATTTGCATACACCATTTGAAACAAAACCATGTGGTCTCTTTCTTATATGCACTGAACGTTACAACCACATTCTTCTACATCTTCTTTATGAGCAGGTTAGTTTGAAAGCCATTTTACACGTTTTGTGTTAATTTTGAAATGCTCTTACATTCTCACCCTAACTGGCCTGAAATCTTGTGTTAGAAGGTTCACAAGCTTATCTCTCAAACTACAATCTAATGGTTGTATTTACATTCCAGGTCATTTGTTTACATTTTTTAACAATAACAAGAAGAGGAGAGCAGCTCCATTCCAGACCATGGCAGCTTTGTGATTGGCTGAGCCAGATCTCTCACTTGCATATCAGATTTGGAAGAATAACACTAAACTCTCTTCTTGCATGGATTTAATTTACACCCAAATATCACCTACTGTGTATTACCACTTCAGTTTTTTATGAGTAGTTAGGATTACCTGTTGACAGGTTTTATTTGTTTAATTTTAAATGGTCTTGTATTATCACCCTGAATCGCCTGTACTCAAAGTTTGGTAAGGTACATGTGTTTTTGTTTCCTTCAGGAAGTGGAATTTTTGCTCTTTTAGTATTTGTTTAGACGGTTTTCTGGCAGGGGAGATACCTTGATCAGCCTGTAGGTGGAGTAGTTGGATTGTTTTTCTTTTGTTGGAAGCAGTGTTCGATTTGCGGTTTTTGAAATGGCAACCTTTGGATCCCGTAAGAATGCTGTACGTTTTGAGCTCTTGGATGACCTCTTCATGGATCGTATGCAGTTCAGCAGAAAAGTGTTACAGAAGGAACTTGGCTTTGAACCTCGGCACTTGGATTTCATCTTCGCTCTCCCAGGTCAGAAAGCATTTGAGGTTGTATTTGCTACCTATCCTCTGTTTGAACAATGCGTGGATGTGTTTGAGGCAAAAAGAGGCAAAGTTCCTGCACTTGAGAAGATCAACTTGCAGCCTCTGACACAGAGAGAGAGGAAAACGGTGCATGTTGTTATGTTCTCGGAACTGGCAAAGACGGAGGACATTCACACCTGGCTTAACCAGTACTGCACCGTCCACCATGGAACTGAGGTTAGAGATGTTGATGGTATAAAAACAGGAGCAAGGAAATTCGAGGTTCGCTTGCTACCGGACAGCGTAAATGGAGGCTTAAGGCACCTGCCCTCTACAATCCGGCTGGGCGCCTGCAATGGCTATGTGTTTTATGTGGGACAACCAAAGGTGTGTCGGCGCTGTGGTGCTGTGGGACACCTGGCATCGTCCTGCACTGTGAAATGCTGCAAGACCTGTGGCAAACAGGGACATTTAGCCTCTGACTGTTCAATGCTGCCAAAGTGCAATTTATGTGGCTCGGAAGGACACGTTTTTAAGAACTGCCCTCACGCCTACGCCAATAAACTCAAAATGAGAAAGGATGAGGCAGTGCTTGTTTTAGCCAAACCGGCCCGAAAATCCAAAGCAAACAACAAGTCAAACAAAGAACCCTTGTTGGATAAAGACTCTCAGCCTCCAGCCAGGATCAGTCCTGCTGTGGCTCCGGGGCTGGTGGAAGAGAAATCCACTACGCCCCCACAACCGCAGACTGCACCAGACAAGCACGAGGGTTTGAAAACCCCCGAGAACAGCGAGGACCCCTCCCCCACTCCTGCTCCTCAGAACGAGGGCCAGTGTGGGGCCCCCCGGTGGAGCGGGTCCAGCGAGGATACCCAGGATTCAGCGGAGCTGCTTTTCTCAGACTCTGCAAGTGCTACAGATGCCCTCCTCTCCTCCATCCAGTCCATCACGGAGGATCTGCAGCAGCTGGTGGGTGAGGGGGAAGAGGAGACTGGTGCATCGGCTGCACCCCTTTCCCCTCAGTGCTCCCAGGAGCTGGACTTGAGGAAAAGAAAAAATGACTCTGTTTTCTCCCCGAGCGAGGAGGAAGGAGAGCATGGCGATGGGGACAGCTGGAACCTCTCCACCCCTCCCTCTACCCCCTTCCTTGAAATGGACTCTGTGAACGCTTTTACTGCTGCCACCCTGATGAAGGCTCATTCAGAGGATGGCTGGCAGGAAATTGGTAAGAAGAAAAAGAAAAAGGTAACAGGTGAGACCGAAGAGAAATGTGTTTTGTAAAGACTGGTTCCACTTTCTTATGTAATATGGCTCTTAACATAATTTCTCTTAACACAAGAGGTATCAATGACAGAGTTAAATGCCAGTCTGTCTTTGATTACCTCCAGCAGAGAGAGGGAGATGTGTTGATGTTGCAGGAGTGTGCTTTAGCCTATCAAGAGAGGTATAAAAGTTTTGAAGATAGGTGGGATAAAGGGCCTTCTGTTTGGTCAGGGGACAATAACAACAGAGCCTCTGGCGTGGCCATTCTTTTCAAAGGATGGGCATTCAAATTGAAAAGTATTCAGAGGGTCATAGATGGCAGGTTGCTGTGTGTGGATGTGGAATGGGGGACCGTTAACCTGCGGCTAATCAATGTGTATTGCCCTACTGACGTAGGAGGAAGGGTGGAGCTACTCAAGGCACTCTCCCCCCTATTGTTATGCAGCACAGACGTGATAGTGGGAGGGGATTTTAATTGTATCTTAGAGCACACAGACAGGCAGTCTAGCTCGCCGATAAAATTGGATTCCAGCTCACTGGCCCTGCAAAACTTAGTTCAAGACTTTAAACTCTCAGACACATATAGATGTATATATCCCACAACAGCAGGATGTACATGGTCAGGGAGGAATAGCAGCTCCAGAATTGACTATTGCTTTGTCTCAGAGAGAGTGAAAGTTGTTGGGGTCACTCTTCAGCCTGTCTTCTTCTCAGATCATCAGGCTTTAGGGTGTAGAGTGGAACTCCAGGGCGGGACTGTCTTTGGCCCAGGCCTCTGGAAACTCAACACAAAGCTGCTAGAGAACGAGGGGGTAGTATCCCGCTACAAGGAGAAACTATCACAGTGGCTGTCCTTGCAGTGTCTGTACGGGTCAGTAGGAGAGTGGTGGGAGGAGGTGAAGGTGAGGACAAAGGCCTTTTTCATGGCTGAGGGAAGGAAGGCTGCTGCCAGACGGAGAGGAGTGCTAGCCAGGAAACAGAGGCAGCTGCAGCGTCTCTACACGATGCTGCACAGTGGCTTCGATGTGCTCGAGGATATCGCCCTTTTAAAAAAGGACATCCGGAGCATAGCCGAAGAAAGTAGTCGAGGAGTGCTGTTAAGAAGCAGAGTGCAGTTCTTGGAAGAAAATGAGAAGTGTACTCGCTTCTTTTTCAGGAAAGTGGTAGGCTCCAAGACTGTCATGGAAAGTGTAGTTGATGAGGAGGGACGAGAGAGAACAGAGCCGAGTGCTATCCTCTCCTGCACCGAGGCCTTCTACTCAAGACTGTACAGCTCTACAGAGGTAAAGGATGAAGATATTCATTTTTTTACCTCAAAGCTAGAAAACATTTTGAGTGAAGAAGATAGGGAAGTACTTGAGAGGGATTTGACAGTAGAAGAGCTGAGACAGGCTATGGAGAGCTTACAGAAGGGGAAAACTCCGGGTGCTGACGGGCTCCCTAAAGAATTTTATTGCACCTTTTGGGATCTGCTTCAGGATCCGCTACTGCTCCTATTCGAGGAAAGCTACAAGACAGAATTGCTGCCTGACTCCTTAAGAGAAGGCACTATCTCTCTCTTGTTTAAGAAAGGAGCAAAAAATGACATAAAGAACTGGAGACCCCTCAGCCTGTTAGGCGTGGACACTAAGATCCTGTCCAAAGCCCTTTTCCTGCGCCTACAAAATGTAGTGGCCTCACTGGTAGGGAAAGAACAGACTTGTGGGATAGCAGGACGCCTGATGAGCGACAACCTGGCCTTGTTGAGGGATGTCTGTCTGTACTCTGAGGATCGCTCCCTCCCTCTGTGCATTTTAGGTGTAGACCTAGAAAAGGCCTTTGACCGCCTAAACCGGCAGTACTTAACATCGGTACTTGAGCACATGAAGTTTGGCCCCATCATGAGAAAGTGGATTAACCTGCTGTACACAGGTAGCAACAGCAGAGTCATGGTTAATGGCAATAGATCACGCACCTTTGAAGTCTGTTCAGGGGTGAGGCAGGGCTGCCCATTATCCCCCTTGTTATTCGTTTTGGCTATGGAGCCCTTAGCCTGTGCCTTGCGCCAGGATCAGGCCATTAATGGGATACCAGTGCCTGGAAGTGGGGGAGGAGAGGTAAAGACATCTCTATACATGGATGACGTCACCCTGCTCCTCTCTGACAATGCCTCAATTAGCAGAGCTCTGCAGTGCTGTGATCGGTTCTCTTTGGCTTCCTCCGCAAAAATTAACACATCTAAGAGTGAGATTTTTTATCAGAACTGGAGGGAGCCAAAAGAAGGACATGATCTCAGGCTGCAAGAGAAGAGAATTAAGGTCCTGGGGGTGTATTTTGGAGAAGAGATGGGAACAGTAAATTGGCAGAACAAATTGCCAATCTTAAACAAAAAACTGATGCAATGGAAGGACCGTGACCTCACCATGACAGGGAAGGTGCTGGTCATCAAAGCCGAGCTCTTGCCTGTCTTGAATTTTCTGGCTTCTACCTTCCCAATCCCACACCGTGTTGCGGCGGTGCTGAGGAGATTGATGTTTCAATTTCTATGGGGTGGGAAGCAGGAAAGACTCAGAAGGGAAATAATGTACAGGCCGCTACCCTCAGGGGGGAAGTCTGTCCCAGATATTGCTACGAAGCTGCTGTGCATTTTCCTGGCCTCTGTGCTGAGAGGCTTTGCAACAGCACCTGCAGCGCGTACCTGGACTTATTTTTCCAGGCTCTGGGTAGGTAGGGAGGTGTTCAGAGTGTGGGGTGTCAGACCCAAGCTGGACGTCCCACTCTCTGACACATGCCCTGCAATTTATGGGACAGTTAAAAGTTTTCTAAGATCTCACCCAATTGGCCATATTCCCCTCCGAGATGTCAGCGTCCAAAAACTGGAAGATTTCGTAGCACCCCAGAACAATAGGCAGACCCCTGTGGGCATTTTAACATCAGCCCAAACAAGGAAGGTGTGGAAACACACATCCTCTAAATTTCTGTGCAACATTCACAGAGATTTAGCCTGGAGTGTCGTCCACCAGTGCTTACCGGTACGAACTTTCTTGTACCGTAGGGGCCTCACCCCCAGCCCTCGCTGCGTTAGGGTGGGCTGCGGCGAGGAGGAGACTGTGACCCATCTCCTGTGGTCCTGCTTTTTTGCTAAGGCCTTCTGGGCACAGTTTGAAGATTGGTTGCAGGCTCTCTCGCCCCAATTTACCCTGACCGCTGCTTTCATCATATACGGCATCTCTCCTGTCAAACTTCCCCCTGACGTGTTTGACAGGATCTGGGCCGTGGTGAACAGTGGGAAAGACGCCCTGTGGAGAGTGAGGAACATGGGGCTGTTCAAAGGCATCGAGGTCCCAGTCAAGGCAGCAGGTAGCCTGGCCCTGTTCATCACCCGAGAGAACTATTACCTCAGAGATCTGTGGAGAGAAGGGAGGGAGGAAGCAGAAAATCTGTGGGAAATAGAGGGCATTGGACAGTATCTCAAGAAACTGTGAAAAACATTATCATGTTTAAATAAAGAATGTGATTTGCACCAGAAAAAAAGAAAATTGTTGCTATGTAACTGTTACCGTGTCAAAATGTAATGAGATGTGATCATATATACTGTTTTAAGTATGTATATTAATGTAAAGCTTTCTGATTTGTGATTTCCTGTAATTTTTTGTGAAAAGAAAATAAAGTTCTTAAAAATCGAAAATCGAATCGGTTTTCTGAAGTCAGAAAGCCTAGTGTTTTGGTGAAAAACAAACATCTGTATTAATATTTTTCAAACAATATAAATAGGGTCTTGCATTTGGATATCTTGATATAGCTGTGTGCTTCTGTTGTATTCCTGGTATTTGACTGTGGTTATTTGACTGTCTCCTTCCTGAAAACCTCCATGTTATATGCTGAATAAGATGCAGTCTGATTGGCTGAGAGGCTGATTGATGATGTCATACGGAACAGTGCTGTAATGGTGGGCCAATGGGGAAGGGAGAACAATCAAAGGTCAGCAGTGTGGAACATAACAAAAAAAAACCACACACAGACCACACACTGGGACGTAACAATCACATTCATCACACATGCGCAAGATCCCCTGTTTGAAATCATGCAGAAACAGGTGTCTTTTTATCCGCTCAAGTTTTGTACTTCTGCCAGTGTTTTATGGATCTTGTTTCTCTTATTGCAAGAACACGCATTTACCGCGTCATTCATGATTACACCAAACAGCCAGAAGATCATGGCACCTTTCAGATAGTCATTCCTCTGCTTCCTAAATATCCCTATAGACAGGGCATTTCAGCAGAACTGACAAACGTGCCAAAGCAACCTGATAAGACCAGGTCCTTGGAGTCACTTCTCAGTCAGTTACTGCTGCCGAAATGCGAGCCCTTCCTCCAGCCTGAAGAAGTTGATCCTACATTACTCATATGGAAAATGTATCTACCAGACCTCAGAGAGCTGAGCTGGATCACTTCCCTTCTGAATGACATCTCAGTAACACGCTACCACTCCTCTTTGTGTACTCATGCTGGAACAGTGGGTGGCTAATGCAGACAGCATTATTATTTATACTTACTCATCAAAAGAGGATTGCTGAGAAAAACGTGACAGTATTTAACCTAAATGGCAAACAACAAAGACAGCATTGCAGCCTACGCATGCTGACGCAGCTACCCACCTGAACTACTACCGCCTACAGCTGCTGCGACCCACTATGCCTTCCTCCAAATCTTTTTCTAGATCTCTTCGTCATACCTTTGCCTACTGCCCTGTCTCTCTCACACCTGAAGAAGGGTCCACGGCCGAAAAGTTGTGTTCTCTTTCTTCTTTTTTTCAGCATGGAATAAACCTATTACTTGTTCCTAAATAATAATAATACTATTTAAATACATACAGGTCTTACTTAATATTATTTTGATTAAATATAGTACGTTAATAAGCAATAAATGGCACATCAAAATATTGTGAAGGTGAAGATCATACAACATCAACTACAAATGTGGAAATTTAACAATTTTAGGATTATAAATTGCATGTAGCACATTAACAACACTATAGTTATGCTAATGTAACAATAGTGTAAGAAAATCCTGACCTAATTCCTTTCAAATGCTGATACAAAATGTGAATGATTTCAGAGTTTCGGGTACTGGGTCTCCTGATAGAGAACGGAGATGAACTGAGGCGTGTGGGAAAGTGTACAGAACAGGTGGACTCCCAATTCCACATCAAGAGGCTGAGCACAATGGAAGAGTCCTGTACACACAAGCAAGTCTTTGACAACATGGACAATCAAAACCTACTGGTATGATATTATATTCTCTCTGTGGTGTGGAAAATATTCACTACTAGTATTCTAGGTTACAGATAGGTCATTATATGACAGCTTACATCTGATTAATAGGATCCACCTCTGGCATACTTTCTTTTTTTAGTTTATAATGTATAATCTTGCTGATCTTTTAATGCCAAAATAAAGAGTTTTACAAAAAGCTCCATGTTCTAAAAAGTTACTACAACTTTTGAACTTTGAAATATGGTCACTTTGTATTCTATGACTGAGCAAATACTGTAGAAAAGTGCAGTTAATATGTGAAAATGTGTAATGGGTATGTCTGATTGGTTGATTTGTGAAGATCTAGTAGTAGTTGATGATTAGCCATATGTTGATTACAATATTGTATATAATGTACTATAATTTGTGACTACTTAAATTACCATCAGCTGTGTACCTCCAGCTGACCTGTAAACAAATATATGAGAGAGGTATACTGAGACGAGAGGAGCACTGAAGACTTGAAAAAGCTCTCGCATTAGATTCTGTGTTTTTGTTGTTCCCCAGATTTGTTTTTAATGTTTTGTTTTCTTTTTCTTTTGAAATTGTTGCGTTTGGTTGTTTTTTTTTTCATAGTTGTTAGACTACTACAGGGATTTACCTAGGTTCCTGGAAGACTTCTCGTTTTGTGTTTGTTGTGTTTTCGGGTTACAACATTTTTTTTTCTATTGATAGGACCCCACGCATTACTATGGGAGTAGTTAACTTTAGTTCTTACATTGCACCTGAAATTACCACATAAACTACTACTCTGTTTCCCTTTTTTTAAAAGGCACAAGTGAAGTTTGTTTTTCCTTGCTGCTGATTGGTAGCTACAATGGGTCAATTGCAATAAACTTATATACAATAAACTCCACTGAAATTTATCAGCAGCTCTGTACTAAACCTGTTCTCAATTGCAACAAACCTAAAATAACAGCTGCTGCCCATTAGATGTTACTGCATTAGGAGTCTAGCTTAAACCACCTCTTCATAGGTTTTAAGCAACTCAGTAGCGGATTAAGCAGAACAATTGATCACATTAGAACTGTCTTGAATGTAATGGAAATAATGTACTCATTAATTAACAAGCTTATGCACCACTTGCTTGAAAATTATTATTATATTTAACTAAAATTGCTTTCCAGACACCACAAATATTCACAATGAATGTTATCATAACACATCTTTAGTAATACAAATGTTATTTATTAATAATTAAGTTCCATGTATATCTTTATTAGTAGCTGTATTACAAGTAATGCATATACAGTCTTTATTATAGTTAGTTTTCAGTTATCCTGGGGAGGGAAGAGAATGGAAATTAAGGAAATAAAAAAGGGCTTTTAAGTCTTCAATGTGTTCTGTCATAGCTGTGTGTTGTCATATCTGGGTGTTAATTTAGTATATTTGTTGTATTATTTATTGTGATTTGACACTACACTTGTGTTTCTCAGGAGAAAGCAGTAAGATTTTTTTTATTTGAGGGTACAGAAAATTGTATTGTACGGCCAAATGTAACATTACATTAAGAAACCCTTATTGTTACCTTTTGCAACATTATTTATTTAAGACCGGTCTTCGGAACAGTGTCCCTTACGTATCTGTGACTGTAGTCCAACAATAACGGTGCTGAAATAGCCGTAATGTGTGGGAAGAAGATGGAGATGGAATAGGAGGCTTATTCAGTCAATAGAAAGGTTGTGTAGGACTGAACACACTACATGTATGGTACTGGGTTTAAGAACATTACGATCCTACAGTCTCCTGATCCATAATCAGATGCGTTATCCAGTGCACCACTGGCCCTTGTACCGCATTCCTCAAGTGCACCACTGTGAGCTTGCACCGCTACAATAATAAATCGCCCCAGTCCAAATTTTCTCAATTAGGTGCACGTTTTCTATGTGTATTTAGTTAAACAGTCTTTCATTTTGTCTGTTTTAAAAATTGCATCTCTTAAAAACAGACAAACGAGTTTATGTGTCGCGCTGAAATTCACACATGAGGGAATTCAAACGAAAGAAATCACAAAAAAGATATCGCGCTTAAAAAGAAATCAGAGTGGAGACGCTGGTGATAGAAAACAGAGCTTCATACGATGCATGAGATGCTTTACCTCTTAACTAAACTCGGCTCTTTAATCGTGTTAGGAAGAGTGAATAGCCAACAGTGTACATTTTAAAAATCAAAGCAAGACAATGAGACAAGAAGAGAATTCGGAACACGAGCCTCTCTTTCATTGTTTAATGAGCTTTTGATGAACGCCTAAGTGAAAGACAAATTCACTATTTTCACTTTGTGATTAAAAAACACTTTTATCACACGTTAAGCACTCCTGATGGTGTCGAATAGTTCTCTTTTCTACCCTCATCATTTGAGGATCCCCAGCTAAAATATATTTTTAAACTACAACAAAATTGCAATATTTTGAATACTATTTAAGTTTACATAGTCACATTCCCGGTGATATTGACTTAGGCACTCAACTATTAACTTCTTGTAGTTAGCCAAAAGTTTGAAATCTCTGCAACTATCAGAATGCTAAAGGACATCCAAAGAAACCCCATCACATTTAGGGGAGACGGTTGAGGTCAGATTAATTTGAAATGCATCTCTGGGGACTTTTGATTTACCAACGTTATGTTTAACTGAAGGATATGCTGACTGACTGTGCCATAGAAACTAACGCACATCACCTTTTTTCTACATTCACAGGTTTTTGACTAAAGACAAAAAAATCATTTTTGTTTCCTTGCCAGCTGGCAGTAATTCCTCTGCACTGACAAAACAGATGAGTATTTTATCTTTCGCAATTTGTATGGATTTTTTTAAAAACAAGTTGTTCCAAAAATTGAATGAACACATCCATTAAATTTAATGTAGAACCATGTTGCTGTCCATAATGATAAACTATGCAGCAAGACAGGAAGGAAGGCACCACAGGGATTCAAATCCACAATCTCTTGTATAGTAGGCAGGTGCTTTAACCAACTAAGCCACAGCATTCTCTCATCCTAGTGTTAATCCCGCATCAGCAGGGTCAGCTTGTCGGCACACCCGTCTCCATTTGGTGGTTTGAGCTGACGCTGCCATGACGTTCCCATTAAATGCGACTGAGAATACTCCAACCGGCGCGCCGCTACGCCTGCTGTCGGAGAACTAAGCCACGGCACTGGCATCAAATATCCCTTTTACAGCCACTTGGACACATCTCAATTGCTCTGAGACACCTGCATTCAGTGTGCGCTGAGCCTGCTCGCTGAGCAAGTGACGAGAAATGGCTTATGTCCAAGGAGCTCAATTTGCTTTTTATGTTCAACGGGGTGTCCACTACAGCCGGCACTGAAACGCAGCACGGGCTCTGTGGTTTGACATCTCCCAAGGTAAATGTTGAAATTGTAGGTGGAAGAGGAAAATTACCCTCGAGCATGGGGAAAGAGCCAACTCATGTCCGGAAGGCGCTAAAGTGTGTATGGAGGTGGCCTAGTGGTTAAAACAACAACTTCTTAATACATGATACTCTGCACAAGTAGGTTTGAACCCCATCCTCGTCGAGGAAGGGCTTTGACATGTTTTGACCTTTTTAAACTTGGTGTGCTTTCGTTTCGTTTGTTCGCTCCTATACTGTAACAGTAATATTTCTAGATGTGCATGAACATGGTAGGCTGACAGCAGGAACATGTGGCTCACAAGCAGTGACAATATCAGAGGTGTCTGCAGTGTGTTGGTTTGTGAGCAACAATAAAATAACTTGACGTGGAAGCAGGTGTGCCTGCATTAACACAGCTCCATCGAGCAGAAAAAGCAACACAAGAACAGACTTAAATTCAACAGCGAGTTTCTGTAGCTGAAAACAGAAACTACTCCATGTGATGATTTAACTCACAACCTCAACATAACTACGCTTTAAAAGCACCCCAACCTGACCAATTGCGCTACTGGAGCAACACAGCACAGTAGCACATTTTCCTCAGTGCACTCAAACAGTGCTTCTTCCCTAGCCTACCAGTTTCAAGACTTTTTTAAATCGATCGAAGATTCATTGGAAAAGGTTTGTCGATGGATCAGGTGGGAATCACACCCAGATTAACTGCTTTCAAGGCAGCTATGTTCAACATTATACCCAGGACTGGCGCCAGGTGAATGATCTGTAGGGGGGCATCTGAAATCCTGAGGGGGGCAGTGATATTTTGGTTTAAACGGAGCCGTTGCAACCATCCAAGTGAATTCTCACAAGCATGCCACAGATTAGTATTTCATGTTAGAAGATAACGACAAGCAATCTGGTATTTAGTGATGAAGAACAGTTCCACGTTCATCAGAACTCACGTGATTATTTTTGTCTGGAGCATCAACCATATGTGTTCATTTTTGCAACAACATCAACAGTAACGAGGTTCTGAATCATTAAGAAATCATTGTAAAACCAACAGAAAGTACAAACTTCTATAACTACAGTCCTAGTTATATAACGATTGTACTATAAGTATAAGGATAAACTACTGCAAGGCAGTGGTCCACCTGAGCAAATAAGGTCGTAATAATGTTGACACCCCAAAACATAGACACTATGTAACATGCTGTTCCTGGACGGATAGCCCTCCTGCACATCAAACAGTCCGATGTAGTAACTGTGAATTCGGGGTTAGTGTAGTTATCTGACCATTGACAAAGTACAACTATTTTTTACGGGGCAAGTTAAGTGAAAGTGTTCAAAAACTTTTTATCCAAACCTTTTATCCAAAACTGAGGGGGGTGGGACTGTTCAGTTGAGGGTGCAATTTTGGCATGCCAGTAACATTTTCACAAAACGTCCTAGAGTTACAAAAACACTTACTTTGTGTATAAAGTGCATTGTGTACACACTGTAAGTTCACAACACGATAAATACTGCTCAATATGGGATCCTGTCCAGGAATATCAGGGCTGTAGAGGGTCAGATCTACAGATGTAGTAAACACATTATTGGAGTCGGTGTGTCTGCTCTCTGTGTGAGAGCCAGACAGGAAGAATAATCTGTGGTCTGGGAAGAAGAGACCCTCGTTGGAAGACCGGCATCCTCACAGGAGAGAATGAAAAAAACACTTTTTCAGGGACGCTGATTTTTCTCCTTGGGGGAATTAAAAGCACTTCTACGGAGTGACCTGGTGGTGCAATGGTAGCACATCTGACACCACCTCAGAAGGTTGTGTGTTCAAATAATGTCGAGATCGGCTGATGTGTTTTCAGGTCCAGCTGGTGCTGAACCCAGACATTACACCATGCAGTCCAGTTTTATCTGTATACCACATAGATAATCTAAATGAAATAACAGAGCAGTACAGAACACACATTCAAGAGATTGCACAGCAAGTCATTTTGAACACGACAAGAGAAAAGGCACACTGCACATCTGTGAAACATCACATACGTAAGACAGTTACATCACAGAACGGTTTCAGGCCCCTTTTTTATTACAGGTTCAAGCTAACCTGAAAGTTACAGAGTTTTAGGTCACTTTTGTATTAAATAAAATAAATATTATTTGCCCTTTTTTAAATTGTGCATGAAATCTACTCCCATGTACCAAGACCTTACAGTATATTCATGTTAATTAAAATGACCAACGCTATTGGACATTAGCTGGTGCTTTTTGTAACAATTTGCTATTTCATGCAGGAAAGAAAGGAAACCTGACCCAACGTTTGCTTTCAGGTGCGGTTCATTCACATAATGGACATCTATTTCTGAGGAGCCTGATTTAAAATCACACGAATCCGGTAGAAGTCGAACCTACAATCTCATGATGCAAAAACAGATGCGTTTTCCATTAAACCACTGGCCAATCATGTAACAGAATTGCACCATGGTGAGTTTAGCGCTGCAACTAGTAATATACCACCCCATCTAAAATTTCTTAGTGAGAAACGTGTTTTCTACATTTTTATCAGTTTTAAAATATCATATCTTTAAAACAGACAAAGGGTTTTTGTGTCATTCTGAAATTCTGATTGATTTAGAATTCAAAGAAAAAATGTTTTCTTCAACAAGGCAGTGAAATTATGACATCTTCACTCTACTTCTCTCTTGTAGTAAAGCAGACCTTGCAGTGTGAGCATTTGCTACAGTAAATTAGGTCATGTATCATGTTAAATCACTTCTTCAAAACAAAACATTTCCTGGTGCACATTTTCTCCATGAAAAAAAATACATTTTTCCCTTACATGCTTTCTCGTTTTTTTTCCATCAGAGTACAGAAAGAAGAAAAAAGGGAAAAGCAGTGTCGCAAAAGAACTCCATCACCCTTGGGAGATGTCAAGCTCATCGGATATGAAAAGTGCCCAATAAAAGCAATTTCTCTTCATTTATCTTAGCTTCGGGGCTGCTATTGTGTGTGAGGAGGCAACTTGCTCAGCCAGCAGACTCAGCGCTTACTGAATACAGGTATGTTTTGAGTGTCATGCTGATCATCTTATAAATGCAAAAGAAACTTTTAAAGCTGATGAAGTAATTTGCATGTGGCTACAACATCCCTGGAAGAGAGATTTTATCAGTTGCACATAATCTGTATTTTTTACTTTTTGTTCAGCACTGGAAATATATTTGTTTAAGTTTTCTTAAGAAGATCTCATGAAGTATTGCCAGGACCTACCTTTAACACTCAATAGCGATATTAATGGAGTAGAAATATAAGATAAATTGATGATCTGAGCTAAAATAGTCCTTATGCGCCTCATGTAACAGTGTTCGTATTCATAGCAAGTAATATTCTTTTTCAACCCCAAACGTTGCTATTGCATTAAGCTTTGTGCGACCATTAGAGGTTTCGGTAGCTTCTGGAGAGCGCACTTTTCCAAACTGAAACCTATAAGAACATTATTCAAGGTACACCATGTCCCAGAATCGTTCATCGGGACTAGGATTAATATCAATGGAAATTACTTCAAGATTTAACTGAAATATTAAAAGAGTAGGAAAGCATTTAAAATAGAAAAAATCAGTTTAGATGATATTTAATTTTTGAGAAATGGGCACATACTGTACATCAGCTCAGTGAGCAGTGCAAGGTGCTCTCCTGGAGATGATGTTAAATTAGTTAAAATCATGTGATAGTTGAAAAAGCTTAATACTTAGTGAAACAGCCAGCACAAATGGTTGCGTTTGTGATTATGTCGTTTCTCTACTATAGCAGCGTCGATAAAAGACCCTCTGAAAGCAGTAAAGCACTGCACAACTGAATTCGTTGCTATTTGGAGAAATCCACAAACTCGTGTTTTTCATGTGCTTTAAAAGACAGCCATACTCACCGACAAAATAACGACACTGCAGCTGATTTTTTCCGAAGCACAGTTGACCTTTCTGAGCCAAATGATGAAGCTCACCCAATGAATACTATAGCAGAAGGTGGAGGAAAGTGCAACTTTGTAACTACTCCAACCACAGGAACAACTGCAAGAAGCAGAATCAATTTCCCATCGAATGGTGGTGTTGTTTGAGGTACGCGATGTGAACGTGTGCAGAGAATCCCACAATCTCTTCAAAACTTGGACAAAGTATTTCTGATGGAGCGCTGTGCGGAAAGATTGAATAAGCTTTGCTCCTGCCGATGATTCTGCGTGAAAAAGCACAGCATTCAAGTTTCACAGACAAATGCACCATGCCTACAGTACCAATTTTAAAAACAATTGCGGCACACTTCGATTCACACTGACTCAAAAGTGATCACGGCAGATGTTGTTCCCTGCATAATGCTGAAGGGACCTAAGAGCATTGCTGTTGGGAACACAAAATGAGGCTTTTTTATGCCTTGATGTTAAGTTGACAAAGACTATCTTGAAACACCTAGTTCAGTCTCTCGACAGACTGTCAAGCAAAGCTTTTACCCATTGAAGTCGCAATAGAAGGAAGGTCTTAACCCACCAACACTTAGCAGCGGCAAGATTCAAACCTAACCCAGCGAAGAAAATGGAGCACAACCCCAGCACTTAGACCACCCAGCCACACTCCCAACACCTTACTCTTTTGGAGAACGTCGGGTGTCAACAGAGAACACCGTTGAAATCGCTGAACTGCCTAGCGGACACTTTGTCGCCTTCTTCTGACCTGTATTTAATGCGGTTCTCTGAAAACTTGGCACGTTATATCTGTGCTACCTTTATCGAGGGCACACTCATAAGAATCATAGATTCGATCACAAGCATCTAAAAATGAGCATGAGAAAATGACATCACGCTATAAGGCTGAATGGCACAAATTCTCCTGTTACTTCTGCAGCAAATGTGTGTTTTTTGCTTCTTAACACTGAGATAGTTGGAGATATTTGGCAGCAGTGGGGTTCCAACTCACACCAAGAGACTAGAGCTTTAATCCAGCTCTAAATTAAAAACTGGGTGACTTGTAAGGGCTGGTAGGAGAGGAAAGGAATAAATGCTTCTTTTTTGGATAAAGTCTTTATCTACTAAAAGAAGGAAAGAAATATTTGATTATTATTTTTTCACCAGTTGTTTTGATCAAATTATTGTAACGCAGTGACATATTAGGGTATAATATGTACATGAACGTCATGTCTGAGTCGATGATGGCAGCTGAGTATCGCTGGAGTACAGTTCATCATGAGTGGGTAAGCCTGCATAATGAGGGAGAAGAGATCGGCCTCTCTGACGCAGTGTCCAGTGACACTAACCTTCTGTCCTACTGTTCTCTGCTAATGTAGAGGGTGAATGTAAGGTTTCATTCTTGTAAAATATTTCCAAGCACTTTTTTTGTTGCTGAAAATTAATCTTGTGCATTTGAATGAATTCCGATATTGTCACCTAATTCTATACATTGTTTCATCAGACTAGAACATTGCGTAGTGATAGTATTTCTTTCCGTTTAAATACTTCAGTCAAAAATGTAGAGAAGGTGCTCCTGTTTTCACCATTATAAGAACTGTGATGCACCAGTAATATTTACTCTCATAAAAGTATTGTAATTGTATTGTTCTGTTCTGTAACAATCTTGAGTGACACAAACCTTCTGTTTTACTGCACTACACTTCTCCAGAGGCCAGTTCGGCACACAAGGATCCTCAGTCAAACAAACACTGCAATCGCTTGATAAACGCCATTTCTCATCCTTTCTCTTAGTGTCGGTGCTACTATTGTATGCAAAGGAGGCGACTTGACAATGAAATCTTAAAGAGAGTCTTAATGAAGGTGTGAGCCGGCAAGCTCTCCACTGGCAATTGACTGGGCTTGTGAAGAAATCAATCTCATTCAACAACCATACAAATTGCACAGCTTAAGGCACATGAAGCGAAATCTGTGAGCTGATTAACACAAAACAATGTCACTTCACATTATCTGCAAAGTTGTTTTGCTTGTCTGACCACCTCTTCCTACTTTACAGTGAGCACATATATTTCAGTTTCTTTCCCCCATGTGGAGATGTATCCACTGCCAAAACTGCTGTCTGATTATTTAAATTATCTGTAAAACTGTTACATGACTTCATCTAATTGTAAATTTATAAGACGGTCTGTGAGACATTTGTGAGAGTAGCTGAATCCCAGGGCTGGTATGGAATCACACACAGGCAGGTCTTCTGTGTGATCTGAGTCCCACTGCTCAGAGCTACAGACTGGTCAAATGGTCACTATTGTAGACATGACCATCGGACCATCGGCTACAAATAATCAATATACTGATCATAGTGTCACTACTGGTGTTTATTACATAAATACTATATATAAATAATAAAATAATTTCACACTCATATGTGTTATAAAACATTTATAAACATTTTGGGAGGCTGACATACAGTAAAGAAAGTAATACTGAAGGGCTGGAAGTCCTGGAAAGCGTTAATAGAACCTTCTTGCTTTCGACCTGGAACAGAGCCCACAGCTGCCAGATCAGTGACCCCTGAGCCCTCTCACAGAGAGGAGAACCAGGAGCTCTTTCATGTCTCTAAGAGGGCTGGGAGGAAGGATAAAATGGGGAAATGTGACATGAGTCCAGGCTGTTCTGTCTGATATTGTTCATGTAGCAGCACTGATTTTCTGAATATCTTCTGGTTCTGAATTGTGAGGATAGAGAGCAGTACGGAGTTGAGATCCTGTCTGAGTGTGAGTCTGAGCTATGAATCTGACTGAGAAGAGAATAATGATTTTTTATTCTGCCTGAGAATTTTCCTGAGAATTTTTCTTCTTTTCCAAGTGGTGTTACATCTCCTTCAGAAACTCTGCACAGACTGCCAGAGTAAGAGAAGAGGAGAGAGAGATGGACAGATAAGAGCAGACACAGCAAGAGATACATACGTCTTGATTTACTTTGAAGCAAGTGTTCATTTCTTTTCTGGAACAAGTTTTTTCTGAACTTCAAGAAATTCATACAACTTCTGAAAGATAAAATACAAAAACTTTGCTTCTCAGGACAGAAGAAATGCTGCAAAAAATGCCAGTGATTTGTGAAAAGCAACGGGAATGTGTCCCTGTGCAGCTGTTAAACAAATGGCTGGTGGGTCAAACGCACTTAGGGACGTGCTTCAGATTGTGATGATGTAAACATAATCTGCGCTAATAATTGAAGTGATTTCTTCGCAAACCCTCTTGAATGTTGCAGGAAATCTTCGTGTTTTACTCGTGTGCAACTAAAACAAGTAAACAATTCAGTACCTAAGTCAATGTCCAAGAAAACCATCCTCACGTGTGGAATTTTTTTTTAACTGGCTGTTGGGAGAATTCATTTATACACCCGTTGTATCCTTAGCAAAAATATTTTAAAATTAGAACACAGATTTGTTGGAGAACTTGACAATCCTTGACAATCATTATTAAATGAGCATTATACAAATGTGCGTTGATATTTTTAATATGTACCTTAATTGTAATATATATATATAATTGCTTTGATATGGATGTTAATTTGAAGGAATTGAGGAAACTATGAAGGATCACAGAACAACCAAAGATACATTTGGGCATCTGCTATTGGTAAAGATTAACGAATACAATTAACGAAGTGTGAAGCTTCCACACACACGAGAGAAAAAAAAAGGTTTAAATTCACTTCATTAGACTGACGGTGTGTATAGCAGAGGATGGTTTCGATCCATCGACCTCTGGGTTATGGGCCCAGCACGCTTCCGCTGCGCCACTCTGCTAACAGCTGTCGTAGTGTGATTCAACACAACTGCTCTATCTTTGCTTTCTAAAAGTGCGCCCGAGATGAAAAGTCTAAACGGTAAACGCAGACGTCACTTTGAGCACTTGGTCTTTTATAGTACAAATATCACACGCTGCACTACATGGGCGTGTCTTCAAGATCGTTGAGAACCAAACCTTCTGCTTTCCGAGGCAACTGATTCTTTCGTCGTTAATTCACGAATCTTCAATGAGAATCAGTGAAACGAAAACCAAACACATGTACACACTCGCGTCGTAGCGTGAAAGAAAAATGATGGAAGCATTTGAGAAATAACAAGAGTAGTCTGAACAGCTCCAACCTATCAACTGTTCTACAGTGATCGCTCCCTCAACACCCACTTTATAACACTGAAAATGATGCAGGAAGCACAGCAAAGTTCCAAAACCAGCGGTTGAAAAGCGTCTAGATACATAAAATGACAATTTCTCAAAAGTAAAATCTTCAGCTTTTAAATATTGTCATCCACATATTTTCGTTTTTCTCTTTTTTACATAAAACGCTTTCGAGAAATAGACTGTCTTGTAATGAAGGCTGCATTAGAAAATGTGTATCTAAATTAAAATCGGGTTTATGACTTCTGCATTTTTCAGCTTTCTTAGCGCTTGGGTCTCGATTCAGATGAAAGCAACAGGGGAGTAAGTTTTCCTTTTCTAAATCAAAGGTGATCTGCTCACAAAGAAGTATAAAAACTTCAGCGTTTACTTTTTGAAGACCGCAAATTGTCGAAACACTGTTGCTTCATAAGCTAATAAGTAAGGTTTCTGAGCACGCATTGTATTACTAATGCTGTTATTAATAAAAAAAAAGCTTAAATTCACATAATGGAATTTGGATGGCTCAAAGTAGTCTATTCCTTGTACAACTTTACTTGCCCGCTGAGTAGAGTTTAAAGCAACGGCAGCAGAAGTAGCAGTAAAAGCAGCAGCGTAGTGTCACAATACACTCAATGAAAGAATTGCGGCTTCAGATCGTTTTGTTCTGTTGAAGCTGCCTACAGGCTCCGAATTGTTGACATTGGCTGTGATCTTCTTTTTTCAGGTTTCATGAAATTCTTCACATATTTGAAATATTTCATTCGGGTTCGCCCAATACACGGTGCAAACCGTACCTGCAGCAGAATGCTGTGGCACATGAAGCCGTTTAGTTTATCGGTTATAAGGATTTAGGAACGTACTATAAATCGAGCAAGCGAAAAGAAAATTAAACAGGAGTCACTTTTTGGATTGCTAATTCATTGTGCTCTGCTCGTCTAGGTTCAAATCCCATCCTTGTCATGGTTAAGGCCTGAGACGTGTGTGTTTTTTTCTAAACGGTGTTTGCATTTGTTTCCTCTTTTACTCCTGTAAACTCAGGATTTTTTTTCCTTGGTGGGAACAATACGCTTTTGCAATACAGTAAATGGTAGACTCTGCTTTCAAATTAGCTGCACCAGGCATTCGGATACAGAAAAACACAGGGATTTAAAATTCAGGAATATGAATGGCCAATTGCTTACAGCTAGGGTTTTTACGTTTTCTTATTTAGAGATTTGTATATCAATCTTTTAACAATTCATTAAAATGCTAACAATATGTAAAATCAAAACAACAGCACCGTTAAATGCTGGGGAGACAGGTAGTTTTTTTTTCAATCAGATGCCAATCTCCAATGCTGTGTGTGAGAGCTTACGTACCTTTCCTTTTCTCACATTTTCTGACAACTATTCCAAAGGGGCACCCTGTCAGCTCCTAATACTTTTTAAAAGTCTGCCTGCATGTTTGATTATTGTCGTTTTATTTAGAAAAAGTTCAATATTGATCATAACTAAGGAAAATAAGGATCACGAATAAAAAAAGGGCTGAAGATGCGAGTCGCTCTTGAATCAGAGCTGGGCGACACGGGCTTCTGTTCTGATATGATTGTGCGAGAAGCAGGAGGAATCTCTTCTCTCCTATGGAGCATGAGCTGAATCAGGAGTGAGACATTTCGTATGCTCGTGCATATGTCAACGCATGACCTACATCGTAAAACTAAATTAAAAACTAACATTAAGTTGTCAAAGACATTCATTTACATACAAACAAAAGACAGACATAGTAATGATTCTACATTAACTTGTCCTACATACTGTAGTAATGTACCGCAGAATTCCGACTAAGTAACTCAGAATTGCGACCTAAAAACTCAGAATTTTGACTTTATCTCTCACATTTGCAACGTCGAAATAGCCCATATTTCATTGTCTGTCCTTTTGTTATTGTAACGGATTCGGGTTCTAGGGCTTGTGCCCTCGCCGCTTCTGTATCTTATTTCATATTCTAGCCAGCAAGACCTGGGTTTGAGCCAATACGGGGTTTGAGGCACGAAGTAGGGCGGGAGCGGCGAGGGCACAAGCCCTAGAACCCGAATCCGTTACAATAACAAAAGGACAGACAATGAAATAGGGGCTATTTCGAAGTCGCAAATGTGAGAGATAAAGTCAAAATTCTGAGTTTTTAGGTCGCAATTCTATGATTTTAAGTCACAATTCAGAGATACCATAGTGCGTTTTTTTTTTTACTCCCTGGCGGAAACGGGCTTCCATTGGTTCTCCAAAGCAATCTCTGGAAAATCAGACAAATTATTATCAGATCATGTCAAAAGCTGATCAGTATTTCTTTACTGGAAAACAAAGAAATGCTTGTATTACACATTTTAATATGACATGCAATTACACATGAAAAATAGTAAAATTATTGTTGGTACATGTTGATAGAACAGCCCCCTCGATAAAAGAAAGTGTGGACGGACGTGTCGCATGTTCCGTACTCTGTCTGACAGCGAGTTTAACACACTGTCCTTGGAAATTAGAAACTAATTGAACAATAAATTAATCTGAGCAAATTTTACACGTGTGGGTGATTTAATTCTGTCGAAATTGCGTTGAACTCCTCCGCTGAGGTCAGATACACACGGGAAAGTGTTCAGGAGGCTTCACGGAGTCCCGCCTCAGACTGGAAGCAGGTTCTAATTAGACCCTGAGAACAATCCGAGTCTCTGTGTGTAATTGATTGTGTTGATTGAGCGGTAGTGTGACCAGGTGTGTGGTAGCAGGTCCTGCCAGTATAAAAACCTATTCACCGCATTCACACTTTATGCTTTCTTGCTTCAACACAGTTTATTGGTTTACTTATTTTACTCCTGTAGCAATTTAGCGGGACGTTAATTTGGCGATGCGCTCGTTTCTCTTTATGCTGTGCCTGTGTGCTGGGGCTGGGCTCCCCGCATTGATCTCCGCCGGGCCGGCTGGCTGGGACTCTCGGGAATTAGCGCTCCAGGCCGACATCCCGGCTCTCGAAGACGCAGCCCTGTCGGAGGACTTGAACCTGGCAGATGCGCCCTCCGAAGACCTGTCTGCAAGCGAGAACGACTCGCTGTCCTTAGCTCCCGACTTCCGCCGCCTTCCCGTATCCAGAGACGCGTACTCGCCCTACTTCGACAAGGAGAAGATGAAGCCGGCAGCCGCCCCTTACCCGCCTACATCAAGAGCGTCCTGTTTCCTCCCCAGCGAGGGCGGCAGCCAGCTCGCCCGGCCATCGGGGGCACCCGAGCAGTGGCTGTGTGGTGCGACTCCAGCAGGATGTATGTGAGGGTCAGTCGGCTCCTGTTCGGCTTCGGCTGTCGGCCATCGGAGGTGACCTTGGGCAACTGCAGCGTCAGCCGAACCACACGCAGTTACTTCTACTTCAGCTACGGGCTTCACGAGTGCGGCACCGAGCGATCGGTAAGCGGGTCTTCATCTACAGGCAGTGTATCGATGTGAGCTGTAGGGCCGGTATCGGGGTTGCCTTTTCTGGGAATATCCCTTCCTCTGTGACCCTGCAGGTTGTCCAGGGCCGCCTGGTGTACTCCAACACTCTCCGCTATGCCCCGCCCTCCTCCAGTGCGCCTGTGCATCACTTCATTCCCTTCTCTGTGCCTGTCAAGTGCTCCTACAACAGGTAGGCAGGGCTCTGCTGCTGCGGAGAAGCTGCTGGGGAAAGTGTCCAGATGCCCCTCAACCCCTCTGTCCTGCAGGTTCCACTACTCCTACAAGGTTGGCTATGTCCCCACATGGGCCAGGAGAAGGACCTTCTTCAAGGACCTGAAGAACAAGCACAGCTTTGTGCTGCTCACCACCAACTGTAAGCTCCTTGAGTGAGTGGCTCCTGCCTGCAGGGGGTGCTGTGTGCAGGTGTAATGCTGCCTCTCTCTCCAGCCCACTGGGTCCGGCTCTCTCCTAAGGATGAGTACTTCCTGGGTCAGCCCATGTACTTCCAGGCCACTGCCTACTTTGCCACAGTGGAGCAGAGGCTGTACATCCACTCGTGTTACGTAACAGAGAAACCGGACCAGCACTCCCAACCCCGTTTCCCCGTGATCGACAACTTGGGGTACGGCCCCTTCTGGGAGGAGAGGTGGGCAGGAGCCCTGAGAGCCTGCAGGGGTTCATCCTTGTCCTTGTCCCCAGGTGCATGGTGGACAGCAAGGCAGATGGCTGCCTGTCCAGGTTTGTCCCCTCCAAGCAGAAGGATGTGCTCCGCTTCACGATTGATGCCTTTCTCTTCCAGAAGAAGCTGTCCAGGAAGGTACTGCTCTCAAAGGCTGCTCAGCCTTCTTGCTCTACTGATCCATGGTCTGCTTTTCCATCCATGATCTAGATGTGAACCAGACTGTGGCAGCTGTAGTGCCTAGAGTTGCCAGCTTGCCTTCACTGATGGCAGAAGGTCCTTCTCTGTCCCTCTATTGGCCTTGATCCCTTAATGCTGTGACCTTCCCTCTTGCAGCATGAAGTGACTGAGCTGTACATGCACTGTCATGGCTGTGGCTCCTGCTAAAGCAACACCAGGGACCAAGTCCTGCACCTACAACAGGGAGGCTAAGAGGTACTTCTGCAAGGAGCCTGCTGAGGGTGCTCTGGGACATGCCAGGTGGAGGCCTCACCTGTCCTCCTCTCCTCCAGGTGGGAGGAGCTGTATGGTGACCATGAGGTCTGTGCCTGCTGTGAGTCCAGGTGTGCTGGCAGTCGGAATGAAGGTGGGTCTGGTTCTCTATCCCTTGTGGATGCATCTCTGCCCAAGAGACAACTATGCTTGGACAACTGAGGAATGATCCTGTGCTGGACAAAAGGACTGTGTAAATGAGTAGACTGTGGGTCTCTGGGTATAGCAGATCCCTCAATCCTGGGTGTTGCTTGTCCACAGGTACCAGGAGCCTGGTGACCAGTAGTAGGGTGGCTGTGGCACCAGTAGAAGCTCCTCTGGAGGTGGGAGCTGACTGGACTGAGGATGAGGAGGGAGACCCTCAGAGCTCCAGTGAAGATGCTGAGAGCACCGGTGAGGATGTGGGGGGGAGCAGAGGATTTTGGAGATGTTGGCCAGTGGACAGGTAGGGTCTGGCAGGTGGAGCCCCTATAGGGGTGGGTGTCCTGCAGTGTAGCTGGATTGTTCTCCTTCTTCGTCCCCAGGTGCCTGAATGAAGGCTCCAGCCTGGCCCTTGTGACTCTCCTGCCTCCAGTCGCCTTGTAATGGCAACATTTCAATAAAGCTTCTGCCCTTCTGCCTTCTGCCTGCCCTTGTTTCTTTATGGTTTATAGGTTTTAATGGGGTGGAGGAATTCAAGGGACGTGAGACCCATTAATCAATGGAAGTATTTGTGGGGGTTCCCCTTTCAAGAATGCTTCCCGTATTGCTGCCAATGAGGACTGAAAATGTCTGGAGTAATAAAGCGTTGTACTGGGGGAAGGTGGCCGCACTATTCCTTGGGCAGGGCAGTGTGACACTCTTTACTGGGGGAGAGACAGAGGTGTTCAATATACTGGAAATCCTCCCATTTCCGAGAGGGGTAGTGCTTATGGAGTGTGAGTTGCTACTGTAGTGCCCAGTAAGGGTGAGATCTGGTGTCCTATTCTAGGCTGCACAAACTGTCTAAAATAAACACAAGGAAGGAATTGTCAACGGGGGCTTGGTGTAAAGTAGGCCTTCCATTCCTTAGCAAAGGAACAATACTGGTGCACAAACATCAGTGAATAATGGTACAGTTAGAATCTTGGAGGTCTTGTCTTATGGGCGTTGGTTTCACAGCAGTGGTATTGGACAGTCATGAGGAGTATTAGGATTGAAATTGGAGATCCCAGCACTTGACTGGGAAGACAGGTGTTCACAACCACCTCTACCAGCAGCACAGACTGTGTGGATTGAGACTGAACACTTACTACACAAAGCCTCTCCCCTGTTTCAGTGTCCCATGGCGTGAATCCTAGTCTCCCTTTGTGACTACCTATAATTTGCACAAATCATGATGGCCCACTAACACTGTTAATTTTTAGCCCTACTGCACTGCCCTATTAAAGCTTCAAGGTTTTAGGATAAACTATTTTATATAATGGTTCCAAAGGTGGCTTCTCAAAGTACTTGACATAATTACAATAAGAACACACAGGATAAAACAATTCCAATAGACAGAGGAGACCATGGATGATGGTACTAAGGAAAGTAGAAGCAGAGGGGTAAAGAATGGAACCAGTTCAGTAAAGGCTCTTCTACAGAACAAGGTGTTGAGTCTGAATTTGAAGGAGTTTAGGGAAGGTGACTCTGCTATCCTTGGGCAGAGAGTTCCAGAGCCTGGGGACATAACAGGAGAAGGCCCTGTCACCCATACAGTGTAGATGGGCTTGGGGGACAGTTAGGAGACCAGAATTAGAAGAGCGAAGGTTATGAAGTGGGGAGTAGTGTGATAATAGATTAAACTGCAACTGAAATGTGAAGGCACGTTCTACAGTTTATGCAAGAAAGGGTAATGTTAGGCTTTTATGGGACGGGGGTAATGGCAGCACTTTTGGGGACCGTTGGTAAAACAGCAGTACTCAAGGATTCATTTCTAATATTGAGGACAATGGGTTATATACCCATCGTTCTTACCAAAGGCTCAGAGACCTTTTGCTATATAAAAAGACTCTTTTCCACCACTAATTTATTCAGGTTTGGTTCATTTGGGTTTTATCAGTTAAACATTTAATATTGTATTTGTCAGTTTGTTGATGCCTGTATATCACAGTGATCTGCACACACACCTTTGACTGAATATGGGCTGCCAAACCTCTCCACCTAACTTATTTATCACTGTATGTACATAAAAAGTTTATTTGTAATAACAGGGTTGTTGGTGCCAGTAGTCAGATTGGGTCAATTGCAAGGTAAGAACAGCATCACATTAACTGGAGATGATCCAGAGATTAACATGCAGCTCTGTACGCCAGATTAGTACCGATTTGCAACTCGCTCGTCTGCTGACTTAAGTCCCCTGCTCAGTAATCACAATGTTACCAATTGCAATGAGTCCAAGGAAACAGCTGCTGCTCTCTAGAGGACACTACAGGACAGGACTAAGTACAATTCCTGCAATAGACTAAGCAGTTTAGTGCCAAACTGATGGAACACTGAATCCTATGGGACAGTTCCGAATGTAGTAGCATCTTAATACTTAAATAATATCGTAAACACCTCATGATCTTAAGAATCTGTCGCTGTTAAAAAGTATTGTAATAATAAGCTAAAATTGTACTGCAGCCACAACACAGTGGACCTGCAGCTCCTGTCCTGATCATACAGAAAGATGTCATCACTATAACACCTGTTAACAATCATAGCGCCTGCAGTCTGTGAAAGAGAGCTCTGAGGTAAATATTCCTTGCAGGGAAGTGAACTGAAAAACAGGCAAATACATCACAGATGAAGAGCAACGACTGTCGCTAAAGAAAGTGAGCGAGGGTACACCTATAGTAGTTCATCCACAGAAATTCAAACATAAATTTGTGACGCACCAGAGTACCACAAAGCTAGAAGCATGCCTTCAACTGGAGTATTGTAGCACGACTATGTATAAGTAATATTAACTTATTCCAGGCGTTCATCTGGTTTAAGAATACGAATCAATGCCTTCAAATAGACCTTTAACAGTCCTTTGATGTAGAATTAAGAAAATGGGGAATTATTTGAACCCATTCTCAATCCAGTAGTTTATGGACAGGCGCTCTCAGCAGACTGTGTGCAGGAGTGATGGGTGATGTGGAATTCTATGGGCTCAGTGGGAATCTGGGAGTCAACTCAGGGCTCTGCTGTAGATTCCTGTAGAACCGGTGTGAAATAATAATGTATCGTTGGCTGGTATTGTTAATGTAAAGTTTACTGGTACATTTTGGCCAAAACATATTTTCTTTCTTCTTTTTTTCAGCATGGAATAAACCTATTACTTGTTCCTTTGCAGCCTACGCATGCTGACGCAGCTACCCACCTGAACTACAAATTGTATGTTGGCCGTTCCGTTACACTATATTGATGAATCGTACAAGATCATAGGATCTATAAGCCTGAAGACTTGTCTTGTACAGTGCCCTGATAAAAATCAAATTAATTACACTAATTTTTATGGTAGTGAGGCTTCCATAGTACACGGATGGAATAGTGGACGGTGGGCTTTTAATTTTTTTTTTAATTTAAACACCAGAAATACAAAAACGAAGACAGAATATGAAATACGATACAGAAATAGACACTTCACATCCAGAAGAATTCACAATTATAAAAGCTGAAACTTATACTTTTAAAATATTTCCATTGTATGTCCTTTTTTACTTAAAAAAGAAACTCTTCTTTAGCTCAGCTGGCAAGGCCTGGGTTCGAGCCAATGCAGTGAGGCATGAACTAGGGTGGGAGCGGCGAGGACACAAGCCCTGGAACCCGAATCCGTTACAATAACAAAAGGACAGACAATGAAATATGGGTTATTTTGAAGTCCCAAATATGAGATATAAAGTCGCAATTACGAGATATAAAGTCGGAATTCTGAGTTTTTAAGTCGCAATTCTCAGTTACTAAGTCGGAATTCTGAGATACCATAGCGCGTTTTTATTTTTACTCCCTGGCGGAAACGGGCTTCCATAGAAATGGTCAGATTCAGAGCCATTGCAGTTCGTGCTAATTAGAACAACGCCAGTACTGAACCCTCAGCACCGTACTGACTACTGAGCACAAGTTCAGCTGCTCGCCAACTTTGTTACGCAGTTTTGCATTACTATTGAGCTCAGAGCAGGAGCTGATCGTCAGACAGTACCGTGTTAAAAAAGCAACATGAGCCAGGCAGGAGTCAAACCTACAATTTTCTGTTCCGAAGTCAGATGCGTTATACATTATGTCACTGGCCCTAATCTTACGGTGCTCAACTGCACCATAGTGACCTCAGCGCCACTACTAGTAATGCATCGCCCCCGGCCAAAATTGCTTAGTAAAAAAAAACGTTTTCTATACTGTCTGTTTAAAAATATTATATCTTTAAAAAAGACAAAGGGTTTGTGTGTCGCACTAAAGTTTCGATTCATTTCGAATGCAAAGAAAAAACATTTTCTTCCAAGAAATCATAAATTTGTCTCATCCTCCATACCATAATCCTCTCTTGTAGTAGTAAAGCATTTTGAGTCAAACCGCACAATATATTAAAGGAACAAGTAATAGGTTTATTCCATACTAAAAAGAGAAGAGAGAAAACACAACGTTTCAGCTGTGAAACCTTCTTCAGGTTTGTTTTCTCTCTTCTCTTTTCAGCATGGAATAAACCTACAATATTACTTGTTCCTTTGCAGATATGCATGCTGACGTAGCTACCCACCTGAATATATTAAACGTTTCATCTATACGATTAACATAATGTTCTCCTTAATAACTAAAGTAAATGACAAAGCCTTAGAGCCACAGAGAAAAACAAATTGCATTTAAAGTAATTTTAAAGGCTCGAGATAACATTGCACTATAAACGCAAATGTCTGTCTTCTTTGTGGCGCTTACTTTTTGTTGCTTTAGCAAATTTCATGCAGTTTATTTCTGACACAAGACATAACAAGCTTGTGTATTTATGACAAAAAAGCAGGGCAACAATTTATATCGGCCTTGAAATTGAAAGTGTTAAAAAGTGAGTTAAATGCAGATATAGTAAATATATTTTCTCATATAATGGTGTGTTTTTTTGTCTAAAAATCCTTCATGAATGGTTTAACAGACACTTTGCATAATAAAAAAAATATATATTTACGAATTTTAACTTTTTATACAGTAAAGTTTTGTTGTGAACATGAGCCCTGTTTATCGATATCGCCAACACAGTTCTGGATTTTATTCTGCCTTCCTATGAACATATGAATTTTCATTCACACAACAGCTTGCATGAAGTGCGCAGTAGCTTCTACTTAATAAAAATATACAATTCACCGCTGGTATAAACAGATGTGTGCCATGTCTGCCTTTGTAAGCATTTGTTTCAAAAATAAGTTCACAATATGTTAAAAACACAAAAAGCACAAACTTAATAATACAACGATACAAAATCAAAACCAAATCATAAAGCCAATTAAGTACCTATCCTTTGAAAACAGAGAACACCTTTATATCTACAATAAAAATGTGACATTTGTATCTACTTTTGAATTACTGTACAAAGCAGACAGAGTAGTCCCTGAATTCAAAGATCAGATCTTGGCCAAAACAAGACAATCAGATGTGAGCTGAATTCGGAACAAGAGCCTCTGCTTCGTCATTTATTGAGCTTTTGTTCAAAGTCTGAGTGAAAAAAAGATCAGCTATTTTAACTGAAATACACAAAGGGCACCTTCCTTCGAGCCAGAGTCAAACCAGCAACCTAAAGATGGCCTCTTGTTTCCACTACAGTCCTCCGCTCTACCAACTGAGCTATCAACAGATGTCGGGAGTTGCTCTCTGGCACATACTGCCCAATGTAGTGAAATGTTCCGGATGATTTAAATCCCAGATCGACATCGTTTCCAACTTGTTTCCTTAGTCTTGTTTACCTTGAATTTAAGCCACAAACCAGGATTCTACTGTATAAACTTCCGGAGATATTACAAAATGTTTGATGGAGCATCAATCATTCCAGGCGGAAATTGACTCCTTTCTTTCTCGAGGGATAATATTAAACATTTCATTTAGATCGAGAAGAGGATCACCATGAGACACAAAACAAACAGTTTCATTCTGTCTTTATTAGAATCTGTATCACAGCTAATGCATGTAAAGCCTTTAGTATGCGAGAGTGAGAGTTCAGTTATGCCAGGGAGTGTGAGAAAAGAGAACTGAAATTTAGTAAATTAATATTTAAATAGAGTGTAAATCTTCAAAGTGTCACTGCAAAACTATTACAGGGGTCTACCAGCTGCCGGACGTACTTGTTTTGGGACTATTTCCAATAAGTACCACATTAGTAGTTGTGTGTCCTTACTGGTATCTTTTAAACATCCGGTTATATACAAACGGGACAGAGACACAGTAATAATCCGATTTTAATGTGTCCTGCATTTTAACTTACTGAACAGATAAATTGAAATGTTCTGATTCAGAGCCCCTGCAGTTCGTGCTAATTAGAACCACAACAATACTCCTGAGTCCTGAGCACCACACTGAGCAAAGGTTCAGCTGAACTCTGACTTTGTTCAGCACGACTTGTTGTTGCAGTTGAGCTCAGAGCTGGAGATGATCTCCATATTCTACCACACTAACTAGTCCTAAACGTAGTACACAGTACACACTTTTTTAAAACAATTTAAAATATTACACAAAGGCTGTAAAGCACACTCTAAATCGATCCGAATATTTGATTTCTGTGATCCGTTTAGGCAACATTAGGCAACGTGGCGCTTCTCCAGCAAAGCATTTCTCAGTTTTGTGAACTACTGGTGCTTTTAACACACCATCTTGCGTGCCTTGTCAGGATGGCCGAGTGGTCTAAGGCGCCAGACTCAAGGACTCCTGTCTTTCCATTGCTTGGGTGTTCTGGTCTCTGAATAGAGGCGTGGGTTCAAATCCCACTCCTGACAGCTTTTCCCTCTCCTGCATTTTTCCTGTCTTCTTGTGCTCGCTGACAACGACAGAAAGAAGAAAACGGAGAAACCGGCTTGCGGGCACATGATGGGCAGGGAAATGCTTCGTGAACATTTCAATGTGATTAGCAGAAAGTCAAATAGGCTTCGATTTCTCCCTTAAGAACTGTTTGGGGTGCCTGTAATCGAGTAAAGATTTACGGTCAAGGTATGCATTCAAAGGTGAAAGACCGAAATATAAATCCAGAAGAAGATGTATTAAAACATATTGTTTTCCTTGCGGTTTCCCCTGTATTTCATTAAATGTGGCATTGTGAAATCAGCCTGTAGCCCTACGGAATGCAGCCACTCTCCCAGTGACAGCGGCAGGAGCCGAGAGGATTAAATCAGAGCTCGAACAGAGAGTTAAAAATATATGGGCAACTAGAACATAGATCATAAAACATTTTTATTAAACTTTCCTATCTGCACGGCCTTACTGAAGTATTTTAGCTGCATTTTAGCTTCTATTTATATACTTTACAGTAGTTAGTGTTTAGTAAGAGAAGAGAGATACAAGCGCTAAACCCCCACAATAACCAAACCTTAAGTAAAGCAGGAAGATCAGTTTCTGCTCGAGACAGCCGTTTTCTGAACTGTAAACCTTCAACACTGGCTGGAGACGCTGTGTCCGGACTCCGCGAGGTTGTATAAGAAAAGACTCGGAGAGCTGCAGGCCCGACTCATTGCTCTGCGCTCCCCGTGCAGAATGCGCGTGTCCTCCCTCCTTCATTACCTTCATACACTCCTCTCAAACCACTGCAAACTCCTGAATTATTTCGGTGAACAGATACTGGGTCTTTCTTTCCGAGATATCATAGGCAGAAACAATAAACGGTGAAAACAGGAAGGTATTCTGATCGTATAGAGAAATGCGCAAAAATACATTTCCTAAAATCCAATAAAATCTAGTTACATTCTGATGCTATTCTGATGTATCTGAATAGTTTTGGCACAGTTGTTACAGCAAAGAGACAAATAAACTTTTTTTTAAATTTCATTCGAGCTGTAGTTTTGAATGTTTTTTCAATTATCTAAATAATACAAACACAAACACCCGTTGTAAGCGTCTGACCATTGATATTCTTGAATTACAGTATAAGCCCGTACACACGCTGGCACGCAGTTCAGCGAATATGATGCCCCTGCAGGGGCCGAATATTAGACAGACGTATACATACAGTCATCGTGTGGAGTTTATTCCTCCTCTGCCGCAGTCTTTGCCTCTTGTCACATTTGCGCTTAATTGTCGATTTTTTGTATAGAACACCGAATATCTTGAGGAAGCCTGTCAAGCGAAGACTGATGGATTATTGAGGTGCAAACCCTGGTTCAAAATCAACACCCTCTGCTATTGCCGTTGTTTCTTTGATAGTTTCTTCAAATTCCTCATCTGACCTTCAATATCGAGGGATATTGAACATAATACCATACAAATTGTAACTTTCTTTTGATTGCCAGTTTAATTAAAATGCCACCCCCTTTTACAGTTATTTTAGATGTTTGGCAAGGCGTAATATCCCCCCTCTCACCCTCAGCTAAAATATTTTAAAAGTACAACAACATTACATTATATTGAACAGCGTTTATGTTAACATTTATATTCAAATTAAGGAAAATATACGAAAATATTAAAATAGAACTCCGGCGATCTGTTGTTTTTGCTTGTCAAGTTCTCGAACAATTTTGCATTGTTTTTTAAATTACTTTAGCTGAAGATGCAACGGGAGCATAAGTGAATTCTCCCGCCACTCACTGGAACATATAATTCCATGGGTGAATACTAACTGCTTGCAAGTTGCCATTGTCAGTAATTATTGGAAATTCCCGGTAATGTTGACTCTGGTACTCAATTGTTTACTACTGCAAATATCAAAATAGTTCAGGTTTTGCGGAACAATTAAATTTTTGCGGTGATGATGTTTACTATAGGAAGAAGTGCGTCCCTGGGTGGGATCAAAAAACCCACCTGGGGGTTAATAGCTGAAAACGCTAACCGATTGCACCACAGAAATGCTTACACCTTGCTTTTTTTCATTTACATACTTTTGGTGAACAAAAAAATTCACTCGCATTTCATCTTTCGCAAGCTGTATGATTTTAAAAAAACAAGTTGTTCTGCAAAGGAAATGAATAAACGCATTAAACCAAATCAAGACCTCTTTGAGTGTCCCAAATGACATATTCTGTAAAACAAGACAGGAAAAAAAGGTACCGCTGGAATTCGGATCCAGGATTTCCTCTTTAGGAAACAGGTGTTTTAACCAGCTTTACCACAGCACCGACAGAATACTATTCTTATACAGGTGGGTAACCACCCTCAAACCTTTGTTCTCTCACTATTTTACCTTTGCCTACTGCCCTGTCTCTCTCAAACCTGAAGAAGGCTCCACGGGCGAAACGTTGTGTTCTCGTTCTTCTTTTTTTCGGCATGGAATAAACCTATTACCTATTCTTATACAGCCGCTTGGACACACCGCTCTGAGACATCTGAGGTCGATGTGCGCTGAGCCTGGTCGCCGAGCAAAATCATGCCCAAGGGGGGTGGCGCGCGTGATGAGGTGGCCAAGTGGTTAAGGCGATGGACTGCTAATCCATTGTGCTTTGCACGAATAGGTTCAAATCCCATCCTTGTCAGTTTATGTTTTCGACTTGTGATCCGTTTCTAAGTCGGACTTGCTTTCTTTAGCTACTGTAGTAGAGCAGTAATATTTCTAGCGTTGGCTGAACATGCTTACAGCAGTAGCTGACAGATATAGTCTCTTAATATTTAGGTTAAATTTATGCTTTGTACTGCTTTCACCTGATATTAATAGTAGTCCTGATGAACGATTTAGGGACATGGCGCATCTTGAAAATGTTCTTGTTAATTTCAGTTTGGAAAAGATGCACTCACCAGAAGCAGAAACTGGTCGTATCTGCAAAATGCGCAATGCAATAGCAATGTCTTGCTATGAGTCCTTACCTATTTCAGGAGGCGTTGTAGGACTTTTTTAGTTCAGAAAAAGCTATCAATTCATCTTACATTTCTACTCCATTAATATTAGCAATGCTATCTTTACTAAGCTCTAAATATAGCTCAAAATAAATGCTAATTTTAAAATACTTTTTTAAAATAAATGCTATTCCATATGTTGTAACTTTGTGGTATTTAGAAATTTTATCTGAGGATGCAAGGGAAAGTATTATACAACTGTGAAAGAGGCTTGTATTTTAATACAATTTTCGATCAAAAGAAAACCAAAGTCCCTATGATATTACCGTCAATATCCCTTGATATCAACGTTCAGTTGAAAGATTTGAAGAAACTCTCAAACAAGCAACTGCAGTAGCAGAGAGTTTTGATTTAAACTGATGCTTGCAGCTCAATACTCCATTCATTCTTGAAAGAAGCAAAGACAGGGATATTTTGAGTGTCTCCATGATCCTCTTCTCAATCCAAAAGAAAGGTTTTATACAGTGCCTTGCGAAAGTATTCGGCCCCCTTGAACTTTTCAACCTTTTGCCACATTTCAGGCTTCAAACATAAAAATATAAATTTTTTATTTTATGTGAAGAATCACCAACAAGTGGGACACAATTGTGAAGTGGAACGAAATCTATTGGATTTTTGAAACTTTTTTAACTAGTAAAAAAATGAAAAGTGGGGCGTGCAAAATTATTCGGCCCCTTTACTTTCAGTGCAGCAAACTCACTCCAGAAGTTCAGCGAGGATCTCTGAATGATCCAATGTTGTCCTAAATGACTGATGGTGATAAATAGAATCCACCTGTGTGTAATCAAGTCTCTGTATAAATGCACCTGCTCTGTGATAGTCTCAAGGTTCTGTTGAAAGCGCAGAGAGCATCATGAAGACCAAGGAACACACCAGGCAGGTCCGTAATACTGTTGTGGAGAAGTTTAAAGCCGGATTTGGATACAAAAAGATTTCCCAAGCTTCAAACATCCCAAGGAGCACTGTGCAAGCGATCATCTTGAAATGGAAGGAGTATCAGACCACTGCAAATCTACCAAGACCTGGCCGTCCCTCTAAACTTTCAGCTCAGACAAGGAGAAGACTGATCAGAGATGCAGCCAAGAGGCCCATGATCACTCTGGATGAACTGCAGAGAACTACAGCTGAGGTGGGAGAGTCTGTCCATAGGACAACAATCAGTCTTACACTGCACAAATCTGGCCTTTATGGAAGAGTGGCAAGAAGAAAGCCATTTCTCAAAGATATCCATAAAAAGTCTCGTCTAAAGTTTGCCACAAGCCACCTGGGAGACACCCCAAACATGTGGAAGAAGGTGCTCTGGTCAGATGAAACCAAAATCGAACTTTTTGGCCACAATGCAAAACGATATGTTTGGCGTAAAAGCAACACAGCTCATCACCCTCAACACACCATCCCCACTGTCAAACATGGTGGTGGCAGCATCATGGTTTGGGCCTGCTTTTCTTCAGCAGGGACAGGGAAGATGGTTAAAATTGAGGGGAAGATGGATGCAGCCAAATACAGGACCATTCTGGATGAAAACCTGTTGGAGTCTGCAAAAGACCTGAAACTGGGACGGAGATTTATCTTCCAACAAGACAATGATCCCAAACATAAAGCAAAATCTACAAAGGAATGGTTCACAAATAAACGTATCCAGGTGTTTGAATGGCCAAGTCAAAGTCCAGACCTGAATCCAATCGAGAATCTGTGGAAAGAGCTGAAAACTGCTGTTCACAAACGCTCTCCATCCAACCTCACTGAGCTTGAGCTGTTTTGCAAGGAAGAATGGGCAAGAATTTCAGTCTCTCGATGTGCAAAACTGATAGAGACATACCCCAAGCGACTTGCAGCTGTAATCGCAGCAAAAGGTCGCTCTACAAAGTATTAACGCAAGGGGGCCGAATAATTTTGCACGCCCCACTTTTCATTTTTTTATTAGTTAAAAAAGTTTCAAAAATCCAATAGATTTCGTTCCACTTCACAATTGTGTCCCACTTGTTGGTGATTCTTCACATAAAATAAAAAAATTATATCTTTATGTTTGAAGCCTGAAATGTGGCAAAAGGTTGAAAAGTTCAAGGGGGCCGAATACTTTCGCAAGGCACTGTATGATCCTGATCCCACTAGAAAAAGGGCCAATTTCAGCCTGCACTGATGTCCCTTCAAACGTTTTATAAGAACTCTAGATGTTTATACAGTGGAAGCCTGGTCCATTTCTTCTTCTGAACGAGACTATGGGAGTGAGTATTTTGACGTCGAACTGGGATTTAAATAGTGGAACACTACACTACATTGGGCTACATGTGTGACAAAGCGTTTCCTTTCCGACCTCTCGATAGCTCAATTGCTAGATCTTAAGACTATAGACAAAAACAGTGGGCATTTCTTATGTCCCTGGTTTGAATCCAGCTCGAAGGATGGTGTTTTCTTATTCCTTAATCAAAAAGTGAAAATTGCAAATTTGTCTTTCACTTTTACGTTCACCCGAAAGCTCAGTATACAAAGAAGTAAAGGCTCCTGTTCTGGATCCTAATCCCAATCCTCAGGTCTGATTGTTTTGCTTAGACCTTTAAAATGTACACTGTGGACTGTTTGTTCTTCCTAACACAATTAAAAAGCCGTCGACAAACTTACCGATCGGGAGTTTAGTTCAGTGATAGCGCGCACTTAAGACGCTCCGTTTTCTATCGCCGGCATCTCTGTATTCTTTTTAAACGCGATATTTTTTATTCTTCGTGTGTGAATTTCAGGGAGACTCATTATTTTAAACCAGACATAATGAAAGACGTAGTAACTAGACACACTTACAAGACACATGAATAGTAGCGGCTCTGAATGCAATACAAATGCCAATGGCGCAATGGATAACGTGTCTGATTACGGATCAGAAGACTTTAGGTTTGTACTCCTTCCTGGTTCGTGAAGAAGCTTTTAAACCTCACTACTCAACACTGACATCGTAGGGTGTGCGGTCCTACACAACCTTACTATCGACTGGATGAGTCTTCTGTTCTATCTCCGATTCTTTCCGCACATTCCTGCTATTTCACCACCGTTATTGTAGGATAACAGCCACAGACACGAGAAGATATACTATTCCGAACAAATGTCTTAAAAAATCACGTTGAAAAAGGTGACAATACGTTTTTGTTTCTTTAACGTAATTAGTGGGGCCAGCAGGGGGCGCTCACCCTGCGGCTCATGTGGGTCCTAAAGACCCAGTGTAGTGACGGGGACACTATACTGTAAAAAACAGGCGCCGTCCTTCGGATGAGACGTAAAACCGAGGTCCTGACTCTCTGTGGTCATTAAAAATCCCAGGGTGTTTCTCGAAAAGAGTAGGGGTGTAACCCTGGCATCCTGGCCAAATTTCCCCATCGGCTGTTATCAATTATGGCCTCCTAACAATCCCCCTCTGTGAATTGGCTTCATTACTCTGCTCTCCTCCCCACTGATAGCTGATGTGTGGTGAGTGTTCTGGCGCACTATGGCTGCCGTCGCATCATCCAGGTGGATGCTGCACATTGGTGGTGGTGGAGGGGAGTCCCCATTACCTGTAAAGCGCTTTGAGTGGAGTGTCCAGAAAAAGCGCTATATAAGTGTAAGCAATTATTATTATTATTATTATTATTATTATTATTACTTTTGCCTGTAAAGTTCACATTATTTTCTGTAGCCGCAAATCCCCAATATTTCTGCTGTCTCCCGAGAAACACAAGCGTGGAGTCAAATCATATAAAATAACACAACACATCTATTAATTTAACACCCAGATGTGACAGAACACATGTAAGACTTACACACAGCTTTTAATATGATATAGTGAATTTGCAGGTGTCCTGGGGAGGGAAGACAACTGATATTAAGGAAATACATATTTAAAGGGGATGTAAGTCTTAAATGTGTTTTGTCACATCTGGGTGTTAACTGAATACTTTTTTAGCATTATTTCTTGTGTTTTGACTCTATACTTGTGTTTCTCAGGAGACAGCAGAAATATTGATGTTTACATTTCTATTCACATTCCCGGTGATATTGACTGAGGTAATGCAGAAGCATGTTCTCTATAACAATAAACGGTGCGAGAAGACAGGAAAAAAGGCACCGCTGGGATTTGAACCCAGAATCTCCTGTTTACTAGACAGGCGCTTTAACCAACTAAGCCACGACGCCAGCAGAATTCCCCTCTTTTACTGCCACTTGGACACACCGCTCTGAGACACCTGCGATCAGTAAGCGCTGAGTCGGCTGGCTGAGCACGTTGCCTCCTTTACATTCAATAGGAGCCCCGACTGTAAGAGAAACGAAGAGAAATAGGTTTTATCCGGCACTTTTCATGTCCAATGCACTTGACATCTCCCACGGGCGACAAAGTTCATTTACGACACCTTTCTTTCTTCTTTCAGCAGGAGTACAATAATGGCAACAACATGTTTGGAGTTCGGCATTTCATTTAGTCTGCGTAAACATCGTATCGGAATGAACTGCCCGAGATAAAAGAGTAATTGCGGCTTCAGATCGTTTTTACAGAGCATTGCGTTGTTCTGTTCATGCTGACTACACGCTTTAGATATGTCATTTACTGCAAGCGTTGCTTTTCCAGGTTTTTCTGAAAAATGGGGTAAAGTTAGCTTGAAGTTCGAAAACGATTTTGGCACGCCTGTAGCGCTTTCACGAAATCTCTTAGAGTTACAAAAACACTTGCTTTGTGTATAAAATACATTGTGGATGATTTCTCAGCCTTTACTTTTTCGGTTTTATGACATTTTTTTGACCAAGCACGAATATTCTTTTGTCCATATCTCCGCAATGGAAGCACAGAACGCCTTCAAACCAAAAGCATTTTAAAGACCACGACTTGTGGATATTTCCACAGCCTTTACATCAAACTATCAGTGAGCTAATTATCTTTTTTTAAACCTCCCGTTTTTCATCAATGCGTAATTACGCACGAACTGGAACCCGGGGGACCGCTGCGTGCACACGTTCACAACGCGAGAAATACTGTTCAATACGGCTTCGTGCGAAAAAACCGTATATGACCATAGGAAGCAGAACAGCGCGGTCTCCCATTACCCAGACTGTAAGCACGGGAATAAAGCTTTGTTTGATTTCTGAAACCCTTCCTTTACATCCTGTTTTCATTCAGGTAAGGGTCAACTATATTCACAATACTACTGACAGCAGGAAGATTAAAATATTCTTTACTCAGCGGCTTATTAAAAACAGCTCCCATGATGTTCAAACTGATTTTTTACACAGAACACTGACACAGCTTTGCATTCTGAATTGCATTCTTTTTCTCATGCTTTTATTTAATATGGCACGATGCACTGGGATAGGGGTATTCTGTTCACAAACCAATAGCATTTAAACCACAGCACCCACAATGCTGCAAGTGTTTTGCACACTAAGCAGGTCCTCTGACTTTTCCCAGCTTTGTTTTGGGTTGTGGAACCTTTCTTTATATTTTTTAGGATTTTCTGAAGATAACACTACAGGTAATACACTGGGATAGGTGGGTCATCGACATGGCTCAATAGCATTTCAAATACAGCACCCACACTGCTGAAACCAAGTGTTTTACACACCAGACAGGCCCCCTAACTTTATATAACCTTGCTGTGGCTGTGGCCCCTTTCTTTATTTTTTTATGATTTTCTGAAGATAACACTACAGGTAATACACTGGGACAGGTGGGTCATCTTCATGGCTCAATAGCATTTCAAATACAGCACCCACACTGCTGTACCCAAGTGTTTTACACACCAGACAGGCCCCCGAACCTCGTACAACCTTGCTGTGGCTGTGGCCCCTTTCTTTATTTTTTTATGATTTTCTGAAGATAACACTACAGGTAACACAGTGCGATAGGTGGGTAGTCTTCATGGCTCAATAGCATTTCAAATACAACAACCACACTGCTGAAACCAAGTGTTTTACACACCACACCTTATACAACCCTTCTGTGGTTGTGGCCCCTTTATTTATTTTTTTAATAAGAATTTTAGTTTTTCAATATGGCACCATTAGACAGGCGGTACATGGGGATTGGGGGGTGCTATTCATGAGTCAATAGCTCTTCAAGCACAACAGCCACAGTGCTGCAACCAGGTGTTTTACACCAGACATTTCCCCTAACCTTATACAACCTCGCTTTGAGTTGTGGAACATTTCTTTATTTTTTAATGGTGTTTTTGACTGTAATCAAGTGTTGTGCTCACTAGGCAGGCCTCCTGACCTTTTACAGTCATGCTTTGTTGTGTGCAACTTTAATTATCTTTTTAGGATTTTTTGAACATGGCAACTTCCACCGAGATGGGTGGGGGGTGTGGGGGTGCTCTTCAATAGCTTTTTCATCTATACACACAAACGGATGTAACCAAGACACTCAGAACCTGTCACGCAGGGGCTGACTGCTGAGCATAGGGATCCAATGCGGTGCCCTTGGTAGGGTTGGCGCGAGACGCAGGCGTAGTCGGAGTAAACAGGCAGGGGCCCGAGTCCGGGAAGGCGTAGTACAGGCGTAGGTACAGAATCGACAGGCGAAGGCGTAGTCGAGGGACTGGCAGGGGTCGGAGTCCGGGAAGGCGTAGAAGTTGCGTCGGTGTGGATTCAGAAGGCAGAGGCGTAAACGAAGAGACAGGCTGGGGTCAGGATCCGAGAAAGCGTAAAACAGGCGAAGGTACAAAATCGAGTGGCTAAAGCGGTTGTCGGAAAAGCGGGGTCGAGGTCCAGGGGAGAAGTCATAGTAAGGCAAAGGCATAGTTAGTAGGTAAGCTCCGGGAGAGAATCTCAATCGTGAGCAATGACCGGGGGACAGATGAGGGTTTAAGTAGAGGACTGATTGACATGTGCACGTTTGGTATGGGGAGAGCTCGAGGGAATGCGGGAGCGCTTGCCTGCGTGAGGGAGATTCATGACAGAACCAACAGAATCAACCTGAACTCATAGAAAAACAAGAATGCCCCCGAGACACCTGAATCCCCCTCCTGGACCACTCTGGTATCAACACGCCCAAACCCATCCATACCAGCTAACAAGACTCAGAATCGGTGCAACCCTCCAACCTGGACCAAGAGCAGGATGGGACAAGAACCTGCACCACACTACGTACACAGGTTTGTATTTTTGGCTGAAGATGAAAATGTCTAACATAGATTGTTTTGGTTCTAGCAAACAATAAAAATAGTTGTTAAAATCCAAACACACATAATGAGATCACTCTCTGTCAGTATGTGTAACATTCTGGGTCTGGGCTCCTCTGTATTTGGGCTAAAGAGAGTTCAACAACATTATTAAATGCACTGACATCATAATCTGACAAGATCCATTGTTTAGGGGAGACTTGACCACCCACTGTCCACCTGGTATCGTGAAGCTCATTGTCCTTTAGCTTTCCAAAACCAGAATCACTTGGGACTCCGGGGGGATCGGTGTATGCAAAATATGAATTCCTTATGCAAGAAATTGTATATGGTCAATATAGCGATCATATCTTATCAGAAGATGGTAATCTCCAAGGAACAAGTAATAGGTTTATTCCACGCTGAAAAATGATCAAATGATTGATGAACCCAAGTGATTTGAAAGAAATGTTAAATAACTCAAAGCGAGGTTGTATAAGGTTAGGGGAGCTGTCTGGTGTGTAAAACACCTGGTTGCAGCACTGTGGCTGTTGTGCTTGAAGAGCTATTGACTCGTGAAGAGCACGATGTACTATCCCCATGTAACGCCTGTCTAATGGTGCCATATTGAAAAACTCATAAAAAAATAAAGAAAGGGGCCACAACCACAGCAAGGTTGTATAAGGTTCTGGGGGCTGTCTGGTGTGTAAAACACTTGGTTTCAGCAGTGTGGCTGTTGTATTTGAAATGCTATTGAGCCATGAAGTCGACCCACCTGTCCCAGTGTATTACCTGTAGTGTTATCTTCAGAAAATCATAAAAAAATAAAGAAAGGGGCCACAGCCACAGCAAGGTTGTACGAGGTTCGGGGGCCTGTCTGGTGTGTAAAACACTTGGTTTCAGCAGTGTGGGTGCTGTATTTGAAATGCTATTGAGCCATGAAGATGACCCACCTATCCCAGTGTATTACCTGTAGTGTTATCTTCAGAAAATCCTAAAAAATATAAAGAAAGGTTCCACAACCCAAAACAAAGCTGGGAAAAGTCAGAGGACCTGCTTAGTGTGCAAACCATTTGCAGCATTGTGGATGCTGTGGTTTAAATGCTATTGGTTTGTGAACAGAATACCCCTATCCCAGTGCATTGTGCCATATTAAATAAAAGCATGAGAAAAAGAATGCAATTCAGAATGCAAAGCTGTGTCAGTGCTCTGTGTAAAAAATCGGTTTGAACATCATGGGAGCTGTTTTTAATAAGCCGCTGAGTAAAGAATATTTTAATCTTCCTGCTGTCAGTAGTATTGTGAATATAGTTGACCCTTACCTGAATGAAAACAGGGCGTAAAGGAAGGGTTTCAGAAATCAAACAAAGCTTTATTCCCGTGCTTACAGTCTGGGTAATGGGAGACTGCGCTGTTCTGCTTCCTATGGTCATATACGGGTTTTTCGCACGAAGCCGTATTGAACAGTATTTCTCGCATTGTGAACGTGTGCACACAGCGGTCCCCCGGGTTCCAGTTCGTGCGTAATTACGCATCGATGAAAAACCGGAGGTTTAAAAAAAGATAATTAGCTCACTGATAGTTTGATGTTAAGGGTGTGGAAATATCCACAAGTCGTGGTCTTTAAAATGTATTTGGTTTCCATTGCGAAGATATGGACAAAAGGATATTCGTGCTTGGTCAAAAAAATGTCATAAAAACGAAAAAGTAAAGGCTGAGAAAGAATCCACAATGTATTTTATACACAAAACAAGCATTCTAGCAACTCTAAGAGGTTTCGTGAAAGCGCTTCAGGCGTGCCAAAATCGTTTTCGAACTTCGAGCTAACTTTACCCCGGTCATTTGTTTCTGCAGTGATTTCACAGGGAGGCATGAGTCCAACATGATCCGTCTGTCCCTGATATCCTCCTGCTCCCGACTCCTTCTCCCATAACTGCAATCGCACTTTAAAGGTCTCGTTTTCCTTCATTCGCGTTATTTCTGTCCCGAAACTGTCCTTGACACACTGTGTGATATTAATCACGGCCCGACTCACCAGGATCTGGGAGACGCTGTGGAGTTTGTCTTGAAACGAGACCTGGGAGTCAGACATCGTGTTTCAGAAAACTTCTGAAACTTCATACACAAACGATTTGAGCAAAACCCCCATGAAACAGTGAAGCTCATTTTCCTGCTTCATTTGCGCGATTTCGGCCCCGAAAACATTGTCGACAGACATGATTTTAATCAAAACCCGTCTCGCCAGAACCTGGGAGATCCGGCGGAGTTTTTCTTCAATCGACTTCTCGGAATCATCTGTCCGGTTTCGGAAAACTTCTGAAACTTCGTGCACGATCGAGCTAAGCACAGTCTCCATGAAAGAGTGCACCTCAGTTTCCAGATTAAGCAACAGATTCTCCATGTTTTTCAGAGTCGATCTGAAAAACACAAACAATTCCTGCAGCTGCAGTGGCTGTAAACACGTGGGTTTGAACACAGAAAGCGAAACGTGGTCAAACAGAGGACTTCCGGGTTATCAGATGAACTTCCTTAGTGACCGTTGCTATAAACCACAAAAATATTATTCGAATAATAAAAATCTGAAAAAAAAAAAATAGTCCAGAATAGATGTTTGCGTTATATTATAGTGTAACGTATACGGTCGACATTTTTTTATTTTTATTAAATGTGTAAATAATTTACAAATACAACTAGAGGAGCAGAAACAGATACAAGAGAAAAAAAACACGAACAGAAAAAAAATTAACTGGCAGAGGTAACGAAGTAAATTATATTTTTTTACATGTATCAAATGTTTTCCTTGCTTAAGCATTTTTTTCATTTTTATAGAATTTAAATAATATTTCAACTCCATCTGAAAAGTACTAAAAAGGGGAGTATTATTGGACCATTTTGATTTATGAATGTGAAATTTACTCAGAATGACTAATACATTTGCTATAAATAAATTCTTTTTAAAAAAATCTTACACAGTACAATATCAAAGTCCTTAAACCTAAAAAAAACACCTTTAAATGCCTACAAAAAAACTCTGCAAGTCCGTCCAACTTCACAAACACACACCTTACAAGTAAATGTAAGGTGTTTTTTTTAGGTTTAAGGACTTTGATATTGTACTGTGTAAGAGAACTTTTTTAAAAAAGAATTTATTTATACCAAAGATTCCCTTTCAACCTGACAAAAAACGCACAAATCATCCTGCTCATGCTTAAATTTAGACAGTACTTATTTAACTGGATAAAACCTATGAACAATTTTAAATTATATCTTTTTAGCTTTATTTGTAATACAATATCCATCAGGAGTTATCCAAACTAACTTCCAATTTATATTTTCAAATGGTGCACTCCGAAAAGATCAACTTGACACGCACACCTTTCCTGTATAAAATAAAAATCATCTCTCATTTTTTTTTACAAAACAAATTGGTTTTCTTTTTACAACATTTCGAATACCGTTAATTTAATAGAAACATCTACCTTAATTTCTTATTTATTCCACACGTCTGCAGTCACTGTTTACATGTCTGCATTGTTTACTTGTACGTTGTCTACTGTTTGTACAGTATATTGTCTTGATGTACTGTCTGTACTTTGTGTAAAGTATCTATATCTATGTTCTCGCAGTCTCCTTCCTCACCGCTCCTGCTCGCTCGACACTCAGTCTCTATGCCTGGGCTCGTTGAATCTCTGCCCAAGTCTTTTGGATCTTAATGACTATATGAACAAAAAATAATTTCACCTATAAGGCTCTGCATGGCTTGGCACCTCAGTACCTGTCTGAACTATTATCACCCTACTCCCCACCTTGCAACCTTCTCTCTTCTAATTCTGCTCTCCTAACTGTTCCCCAAGCCCATCTACATTCTGTGGGTGACAGGGCCTTCTCCTGTTATGCCCCCAAACCCTGGAACTCTCTCCCCAAGGATATCACAGAGTCACCTTCTCTAAACTACTTCAAATCCAGACTCAAAACCCTCTTCTTTAGAAAAGCCTTTACTGAACTGGTTCCATTCTTCACCCCTCTGCTTTTCTTAGTACCACCATCCACGGTCTCCTCTATATATTGTAATTGTGTTTTATCTTGTGTATTTTTATTTATTGTTGTTGTCATTCTGTAAAGAGCTTTGAGAAGCCACCTTTTAAGGCGCTATCCCCATGTACCCCATGTATTAAGAAGACCCCCCTATTCCAGTATATTACCTGTAGTGTTATATTCAAAAAATCATAAAAAAATAAAGAACACTTTCACAACCCAAAGCAAGGTTGTATGAGGTGAGGGGGGCTGTCTGCTGTGTAAAACACTTGGTTGTAGCATTGTGAATGTTGTGCTTCAAATGCTATTGAGTCATGAAGAGGACCTCCCTATCCCAGTGTATTGCGTGTCTAATAGGTGCCGTATTGAAAAAATCATAACAAAAACTGAAAGAGGTTTCACAACCCAAAGCAAGGCTGGGAAAGGTCAGAGGACCTGCTTAGTGTGTAAAACACTTGCAGCATTGTGGATGCTGTGGTTTAAATGCTATTGGCTTGTGAACAGCATCCCCCTATCCTAGTGCACAGTGCCACATTCAATAAAACCATAAGAAAAAGAGATTCACAACCCAAAGCTCTGCCAGTCTTCTGTGTAAACAATCATGGACATCATGATTTGAACATCATGGGTGCTGTTTTTAAAAAGCTGTTGAGTAAAGAATAGGAATTTTCCTGCAGAATGAAAAAAGGAAATAAAGAAAGGGTTTCAGAAATAAAACAAAGCTTTATTCCCGTGCTGACAGTCTGGGTAATTGGAAACTGCTGTTCTGCTTCCTATGGTCATATATGGGTTTTTCGCATGAAACTCTATTGAGCAGTATTTCTGCGTTGTGAATGTATGTATACAGCGGTCCCCCAGTGTTCCAGATAGTGCGTAATTGCGCATCAATCAAAACCCCGACTGTCAGAAAAGAATAATTAGCTCACTGATATGTTTATGGAGGGGTTGTGAAAATTTTCAAAGTCGTGGTCTTTAAAATGCATTTGGTTTGAAGGCGTTCTGTGTTATATGATATGTGATATGGACACAAGAATATTCGTGCGTGGAATAAAAAGACAAACTGTAGGCTGTGAGAACATTCACAATGTACTTTATACACAGAGCAATTGTATATACAAAGCAATTGTTTCATAAAAACTCTACAGGCGTGCCAAAATCGTTTTTGAACTTCAAGCTTACTTTACCCAAAAGTGATGAAGACACAGACATTCAATGAAAACGAATTTAATTCACTCAAGGCTTCGCTCTTTTGTTGTGATGTCATTTTAATTAATGTTAGCTATGACTAGGTGTCGTTTTTGTCTCTTTTAACTTAAGAGTTAAAGAGTTTAAGAGTCTGCTCCTTTCTTCCTGGTATAGAAATAACATGTTCCATGTTTACAACCACCACTATAAATTATTTGTTCAGCTCTAACGCCTGTCTGCGTTGACAAGGCATCTCAAAATGACATATTAAATAAGAACACGATCCTTCCAGTTACCATTCCTGTGGTTGGAGCGTTGTTTCGCCCTTTTTCGTTCTTCTACAATATTTACAGACAGGGCTTTATCACAGGAGTTGTACAGAAGAAGTGTGCATCGGTCCATGAAAATCATCAGTACTGCTGTTGTTCTATGCGTAGTTTAACCGAGAGCACTTAAAATATGCAAAAAGCTTTCAAAGAAAACAGAATTAAAAGACAGTAGAGTAAGGAGGTAAAAAAGCACTCCCCCTTCGAGGAATTAAGCACCGTCGCCCGTGTGACTGGATATAAAAATAACTGATTCGTTTTTGCCCAGTCTCTGGAAGCTTCAATGCGATTATTTTTCCTTCCTTATTTCTTCATTCCCATGAATTTACTCTGTAGTAGAGGAAACACGAAAGTGGGAAATTGCAGGCATTCTCCATGAGCACCCACCACTGGGGATGTAGCTCAGTGGTAGAGCGCATGCTTCGCATGTATGAGGTCCCGGGTTCAATCCCTGGCATCTCCACGTGCTTTATATTATTGTGCTCACATCGCAATCTTCTGTTGAGTGAGAACTCTTTGTCGGTGTTCATAGAGAGCCAGGTTTACACAATTAAGTTCAGTCACACGCGAAGTGCTACAGTGTTGCTCTGCTGTTTTAGATGTACCTCCAAAGCATTTAGTTCTGTTAACTACAACAAATGATTTGAACTAATTTAACGTCATATTCAGGAAATCCAGAGAACGTCTCCACACTTGTCGTGGCTGTTGAAGAAATCACCTGTTAAATCTCACCCGGGATTTCTTGAGAGATCATTCAGCGAGCGAGTCCTCCCTCTGGACTCCGCACTAAACTGAAAGCTGCGCGAACTCCTCACTGCGTGTCCTGTACTGTTACAGGTGCTCTCGTGTAGACGTAGAGCACAGCCATAAGGAGACTTTGAACTTTTACCATATGTGAAGGAAAAGTCAAAAGAGCATGAATAGTATTAATCGTATAAAATATCCATGGTACAACTCGAGAAAGTACTGAAGGACTAAACAACGACTTTTGATGATTACAAGAGATTCAAGAAACACAACCATCCGCACACGGGCTTGGATCCTGAACGCTTAAGTTAAAAGACAAAGCGAAGGATATGACCTGTAAACTCTCTTCATGTTTTATAGTTTATGAAATAAAATAATGTTCTACTTTCTTAATAATTTCTTATTGTTGATAGGTGATTTATTGCATTTCAACAAAATCACAATTACAAACATTTTGGGTTAAACTGTTATTCACACACTCTAACGAAGATAAACGTTAGTGTCTTCTGGTGTGTGAGCCCATTTCTAATAAGAATAAAAAATAAGTTATATAAATTGAATTGTTCTACTTTTTATACTTACATAGTCTTATTGATATTTCAGTTAAATATTTTCTTCTGTAGTAATACTAGTCTCGATTTACAATTTTTGGACATGGTGCATCTTAAATAACTTTGTTATTAGTTTCTGTTTTGGAAAATCGCGCCCAGAAGCTACCAAAACTGATAATGTTCACAAGATGTGTAATGCAATAGCAGCCTTCTGGGTGGAAAACAAAAAGTATTTCTTGGTATGAATCCTAGCTCATTTATAGGCGGTGTTCTAGGACTTCTCGCTTCAGAAATCCTGTCAACGCATCGTACGTTTCTACTCCATCAATATCAGCAGTGTTATCACTACCAAACGCTAAGAATAGATCCTGGCAATACTTCATGAGATCTTCTTTGGAAAATTGTTTGTTTTATTTTTAAAAAATATTTTCAATACCATCCAAAAAGTCGAAAGTTTCAATTGCATGCAACTGATGAGATCTCTCTTTGATGGAAGTTATAACATCCAAAACATGTTTCTTGTGGATCCAGAAGAGGATCATTATGAGGCTCAAAACATGCCTGTCTCTTCTTTTTTTGAGGACGAATTGATTATTGAGGTGTAATCATTGGTTCAAAACCCAAATCATCTGCTATTGCTGCTGTTTCTTTGATAGTTTCTTCAAATCCTTCAATTGATCTTCGATATCGAGGGATAATATCATACAAGTTGTGGTTTTCTTTTAATCACCAATTTTATTAAAATTTCACCTTCTTTTACTGATGTCTTGCATGTATCACAAGATATAACAGTCCCCTTGCGTCCTCAGGTAAAATGTTTTAAAAAGTACAACAAAAGTACAATATACTGAACAGTATTTATGCTTACATGTATATTAAAATGAAGGTACATATACCAAGATATTAAAATACAATTGTACAGATTTGTGAAGTTTTCCACCAAATCTGCAATGTAATTTTGAAGTATTATAGCTAAGAATGCAAGGTGAGTATGAAGATCAAATTCAATGAGTGAAAATGATTTTCTTGGAAGTTGCCGATGTTGGTCATTATTGATCATTCCAGGTATATTGACTTAGGTACTCAAATGTTTACTTGTTGTAGCTTGAAATGTGCAAAACACTCACATTTCTTTCAAATATGAAGATGTTTTACTGTATCTAGTGCTCTGTACTGGTCAATCTGGGTGCTATAAAATACCTATGGTTTGAGGTGCAGTATAAAGTGAAGGAGTCTTAGATAGATAGATGCAATTTCTTCTCATGGGATCAATAAAGTATCTATCTATCTTAACCTTTTGATTTGAAGGGAATGTAAATAACAGCCAGGTTGTCTCTTTGGTTGTGTTGTATCTGGCTCTGTCGACAGTGCCTTTTGTTCCTTGTGTGGATTAAATCATACTTATGAATTGATCACAAACATTTAGACATTCTCTCCTTCTGGGGTTGATTTTATCATTGTGAATGGCCAAAGGTTCCTTATTTATTTAATTAAAAGTCTTTAATTGTACAAAATTAAGAAATTACAAATGAATGACAAAATGGTTTTAAAAGGTTTATTTTTAAAAAGGAAACGTTAAGAAAATGTATATACATCAGAAATGTTACATTCAGAATTCTATATCAATTAATAGTTTTATTTCAGAAACATATCATATTGTACAAGAAAAAAGACTGAATGGAATAGGGAACTTTAAGGTCTCCCTGTTTTAAAACACAAACTGCAGGTCCTGTAGACAAAGTCAATGAGGACAGTGACTCACTGGTCAGAGCTCTCAGGTGACAGACAGTGTCAGTGTGGAAGCAGTGGAGTGAAGTGGACTCAGGTCACAGACAGTCTCAGTTCTCAGAACTGTTGTAAGACTGTGTGACTCTGTTGGTGAAGCTCTTCTGTGTCTAGACCTGCTGGAGGAGGTTCTCCCAGACAGCTCTGTCAGTCTCACAGCGCCCATCCTCTCCCTGAGAGTCATCCCCAACATCATCGTAGTCAGTCCTGTCAGGGGCAGGGGCTCCTTCTTCAGAGGGCAGTGTGGGCAGGACCCTGTCCACTCCAGGGCCAGGCTGGAGGACACCTGACAGAGAGACAGACTCATGATTTGTCAAATGAGCCAGTTATTGAAATAATATTGTTACTTATTAGGATTATGAAAATTGTGAATATCAAAAATGACTGAGTAGATAAATTAAAAAATAAATTAATCATAACCCCCAACTTTTAAAGATTTTGCCAAGAATATACCCAAGCATTTGGTATAGTTAAAGGCACATAAGAGATTTGTTCTTTGGAACAGCTTTATTGAAAAAAAGTAATAGTTGAGACAATTAGTTAAATATTTGTTAACAACACTACACACAACATAAACATACAACACGCAATTACAAATTTGCTAACAAGGTGTTTTAGACACCTACATCCTAAACACCCAGAAAATCCTCAAACTGCTACTAAGTATTCAGCTTTTACAGAACACCTACATAAAAGAAAGAGATAAACCAAACCTTCTAAACCAAAGACATTACAACCTACAGTTAAATCTCTTTCTTTGTGAACCCAATTGCTACAAAATGAATGGGAACCTATCTCCCTGTTCTAAAGATGCTCCCACTAGCCAGGATAGGCACTTTTTAACTAAGGGATTCTCTAAAAAAGAAATAAAAGTTTCTAAAAACAACAGAAAGGCAAGCTCTCTTTATGAGGTTCAAAGACTAAACTCCAGTCTGGTCTTTCCAGTTGATCTGGACAAGTAGTAGAAGCAAGAAGTAGCTCTTGCCTTCTATCATTCCTGGACAGTTGATTGACAATCATTTACCCAGAACTTTATGGTTGCTTTGATCTCTGAATCTCACACCTCAGCATCTCAGCAAACATCTCCTTGCTTTGCAGCCCCTAGCCATGTACTGTAATTGGAATTGGAATTGATGACATCACCCAGGTGTACCTAGATTTTTTAAAACACTTACATAGTCACAATAGTGTAGTGAATGGGGATTTTAATTTTCTGTAACAATAAGAAATTATAGCAGTATATTTTGAGAGTACTTGTAGACTTTTAGGAACTAATCAAACATAATAATCTATAGTCTCACACATGTATTCTAACCAGACAATATACAATTTATTGATATAATCATAATTTGCATAACAAACAATAAGCATAATAAACATACTGTATCTGAGAAGTACTCTGCTTTGATATCAATGGCTATTAGTGGGCTAACAGTTATAGTATACAGAATAGATGTTACAATATTGTACTCAAAAGCGTTTAATAGGTTTTTTTAATTAAATTGTATCTTTTTGGAAGAATTGATGATTCAGTGTAGAATTAACTTATACTTATGAAGTATCAATGCTCTAAAACCACAGTGAGGAAGACTGTGCCTATTTCTGAGCCTAGTAATTCTCTCTGCAGTCAGAGAACAGAATTCCTGGTCTTGGGGAATCTAAAGCTGCTGATCAATTTAAATTAATTTAAATCTGATTGGCTAGGTGTGTCAGTAGGTGGGTTTCAGTGACACTGTGATCTTTGTGATCTAACTTTGTACAATTCAGGTCACTCAGTCTTTATTGGCTGTTATTGATCCTTGTAGGACATGATAGAGTGAAGCTACCGCTACTGCAAAATGCCTGATTCCCCCCTGTCTTGGATGACAGTGCAACAGAGATGGATTATCTTTCCCATCCCTGAAATACCTAACCCACACTGAGCCCCCTGGCTGTACTTTTACCTGAAGTGGGGTCTTCCTCACTGCTGAACACATCACTGTACCCAGAGGGTGTCTCATCAGAGAGGAGTCTCCCTGTGAACAGAAGAGCAGGTCAGTAATGGCTCTGTCATTCTGACACAGACTGGCCTGTCAGAGACCTCTTCTCTTCTAGGTAGTGTTTATTTGAAGATATGAAATTAGGTTGAGACTAATTTCTAATGACAAAGGCTACTGTGGGCTGGTACAGGGGGTACTCTGTACCAGCCATATCACCCTGCAACTCACAACTGGCAACCCACTGAAGCTAAGCAGGTGTGAGCCTGGTCAGTACCTGGATGGGAGACCTCCTGGGAAAAACTAAGGTTGCTGCTGGAAGAGGTGTTAGTGGGGCCAGCAGGGGGCGCTCACCCTGCGGTCTGTGTGGGTCCTAATGCCCCAGTATAGTGATGGGGACACTATACAGGCGCCGTCCTTCGGATGAGACGTAAAACCGAGGTCCTGACTCTCTGTGGTCATTAAAAATCCCAGGGTGCTTCTCGAAAAGAGTAGGGGTGTAACCCCGGTGTCCTGGCCAAATTTCCAATTGGCCCTTACCAATCATGGCCTCCTAATAATCCCCCTCTATGAATTGGCTACATCACTCTGCTCTCCTCCCCACTGATAGCTGATGTGTGGTGAGCGTTCTGGCGCACTATGGCTGCCGTCGCATCATCCAGGTGGATGCTACACACTGGTGGTGGTGGAGGGGAGTCCCCATTACCTGTAAAGCGCTTTGAGTGGAGTGTCCAGAAAAGCGCTATATAAGTGTAAGCAATTATTATTATTATTATTATTACTCCTTAGTCTTATTTATAATAACTCACCTGACACAGTGTCTGGATTCTGGGGCACAGTGATGGCATCATCATAGTACTCAGGGGCCTCTTCTTTCACAGAGGACATCAGCTTTCCTAAAGCACACAGAGCACAGCTTCACTGTCACACATCAGCACACTGAGTTATCTAGAGCACAGGACTGCTGGAGCTCATCAGAACACACTGATTAACTGAACATCACACAGGATCTAAAACTCCAGGCTCTAAGTACAGGAGATCAGGGGGAACCTGATTTCCAGTCCTATTCACAACTGTAATAAATGTAAAACAATTCCTAGATTTTCAAATAAGATGTTGAAGGAAAACAGGGCAGAGAAAGTTTGGCTGTATTTGGACAGAGAGGGTGGTGATGTGAACCCTATGAGATACTGAAGAGGAGCCGGACACTGTCAGCAGTGACCCAGATTGAGTGTGCAGGGCTGAGATCACAGAGAGAGACTCAGACTCAGAGACTTCATGTAACTGGTACAGAATAGTACAGACTCCGTATTCAGAGGCTGAGATCCAAGAAAGAGTAGAGAGATTCAGACTCTGTGGGAGTCCAGACTGGAGTTTAGTCTTTGAACCTCATAAAGAGAGCTTGCCTTTCTGTTGTTTTTAGAAACTTTTATTTCTTTTTTAGAGAATCCCTTAGTTAAAAAGTGCCTCTCCTGGCTAGTGGGAGCATCTTTAGAACAGGGAGATAGGTTCCCATTTATTTTGTAGCAATTGGGTTCACAAAGAGAGAGATTTAACTGTAGGTTGTAATGTCTTTGGTTTAGAAGGTTTGGTTTATCTCTTTCTTTTATGTAGGTGTTCTGTAAAAGCTGAATACTTGGTAGCAGTTTGAGGATTTTCTGGGATGTAGGTTTAGGATGTAGGTGTCTAAAACACCTTGTTAGCAAATTTGTAATTGCGTGCTGTATGTTTATGTTGTGTGTATTGGTGCAGAGTTTCCCCATGTGATTGGACTGAAATAACCCACCTGACAAGGCATCTGGACTCTGAGGTACAGTTACAGCATCATCATAGTACTCTGGGATCTCTTCTTTCAGAGAGGTTATCGAGTCTCCTGAACCACACAGAGAGACAGAGAATTTACACTTCAGGACTCAGACTTACTTTGACCATAGAGCTGCAAAGTAATTGGAAAGTGTGATTTTAAATGTTTTGTGGTGTATAGTTAAGCCAAAACTCTAGGGTCGCTGATTAATCTGATCTGAAAGGCCGTTTTTACAGCATGCTGTTCCGCAGTCTCCTTTTCTATCAAAACCAATGAGAGCACCCCAGTATTGACCAGGTCTAGTTTTGCTCGGCATCTATGATTTGCTGATGTAGCGGCAATGCTTGTTAATAAGACAGAATTAAGCGTTGGTATGCTCCTAAAGTAGGCTCCATCTCACCCTCCATCTCTGTGGTGCAGCCACAGAGAAAGAATTCATGCAGGCTGATTTAGGATGTTTTCTTTTGATAAGAAACAAGCTCCCAGACGGGGATGCAATTAGCTAAGCCTGGCTATCATGATCAATGGTCAACCATTGGCGCCTATCAGTCTAGGGAGTGCCGAATGGACATCTGGACTGCATTCCTAAGTGTCAAGAGTAAGTGACTTATATCTCACCTTGACCAACCAATCAGGGACTGGCAGGGCGTGGTAAAACCACGTGGGTCTCCAATGCCCGCCAAACTCTCAACCAATCAGCACACATCTGGGTCTTGATCAAAAAGGGAGCGCAAGCTCAGATCGGAGCTCTCCTTGGCCATTTTCGCGCATCCTCAGAGACAATCACGTGACAACTGCTGTTGTCTGCAAAAGGACTTGGACTTTGTTCTAAGCGCGAGGCCAAGGATCCCGTACGTACTCAGAATTCTACCAACGTGAATGCTGCGCTTGGTCAACGGCAGCCTACAGTTGGACCCTCGTCGACAACCTGAATAGCTTATTCAGAAGCAGCGCTGGACCGGGAACGAACCAGCTTCTTCCCAGGCAAAAGAGTGACTTGTGAGGACTCGCAGTCACACTCTGTGCATAGAGACTTTCTACTAGCCAGCCGGACTGCTGGTAGATCCCCTCGGAGCAACGACTGCCCTGCGCACCGCAGTCAGATTCCTCCACCCGTCCTACTCCGAGCTGCACCTTGACTGGTTGGCCGGTAGCCAGAGGACGCCGACACAAAGCCCATTGGACAACCGCTGGAACCGAGGCTGCAACAGAGCCTGTCAGCTGGTTTGGTGCTCGTGCCGGGAAATTCCAAATCCATACACAGTGGATAAGTAAACCCCATGTTCTACATTGCATCTCGAGAATTCAATTGTACCTCAACACAAGTTGTTATCAATTTAATTCATGAGTAATGTATTTACTTCCGAGTTTAGAGTAACAGTGGGTAATAACACTGATTAGCGATTTGGTAACCGAACAATATATATTGACATATATTCTCTGTTGTGTATCTCTTTGTGTTTGCATCTCTTCGAGATTATATACCTTGTATATTGATAACCCTCACAGTAAGGTCTGCCGTTCGTATCCAGGCAGACTAGTATATGTTTGGTGCACAGTTTATATTAAGAAATGTATCCCGTGTATTGAACCCGTGTGTGTGCGTTGTTAGTTGTTCTGACGATTGATTTTCTAAAAGCCCCAACGAACAACCTCGTGATTACTGCTACAATTAATAATTGTCTCAGTAAACCCATCAAACCACTACACTGAGATAAGGCTAGTGTGAGGCAACACTGAAGAAACACGTGTGGTTATATTTATATAATTCAGGATTTTCTACATAAGTTCTCTAAACGTCAGCCTGGTTTGAGGTGAGAGTGAGTACTGGACTGAAGACCTCCTCACTCCCACACTGAGCCCCTTGACTCCATCTCCCCTCACCTGGTACTGGGTCTCCCTCACTGTCCTCCACATCATCGTATCCAGAGGGCAGCTCGTCAGAGAGGAATCTCCCTGTGAACAGGAGGACAGATCAATATTACCTGCAGTCAGACAGCAGACTCATTGTCTTCCACTGGCTGTGGAAGAAGGCAGGGTGTGAACAGTATCTCAGAGTTTGTGTGTATAAGGCAGATCAGGAACTGTGAACTGTGGTGTCAGTTACTTTGACACCAGTTGAGAAAAAACAATCCTACAGTCAGTCAGCACTGTCTCTTACTGGGAGAGAAGCCAGGTTGTCAACAGAAACACAGAGTTTATGATGCTTTTCTTCACTTACTTTGACAGCAGTTGAGAAAGAAAACTCTACAGATTTAAAACCAGTATGGTGAGATTTTCTACAAGTGTTAAGTCCTCAGATCTTCCTCAGAAGATGGAGACTAATCACTCCTGAAGACTCTCTTCACTCACCTCTCCTGGGGGCGCTGTAGGTTCCCTCCCTGGCCAGTTTGTACTCTATTTCCTCGTAAACGGCATCATGATAGGGGGCGAGTGCTCCCTTAGATAGGGCTGTGTGAGAAAACAGACACTCAGGGTTAACATGCAGGGAGAGGAGTACAAGATCAAACATTGACTACTAAACCTTCTTTGGACATTACAGCACATAAATGTTATGCTTCTTGATTTGCAAATTTCCTGATATCTCCATCTGTAATTGTTGATAATCTTTTTTTAACTTTAAATGGTTTCCTCTACCAGGTCTCTACCAGGGCACAGCCGGTGCCCCTCAAGGCTGTGTGCTCAGCCCACTGCTTTACTCCCTGTTCATCCACGACTGTACTGCTAAGTTCAGCACAAACACCATCATCAAGTGTGCCGACGATACCATAGTCGTGGGCCTGATCACTGACAATGATGAGACTGCCTACAGGGAGGAGATAAAACAACTTGCAGACTGGTGCCGAACCAACAACCTATGTCTCAACATCAGCAAAACCAAAGAGCTGATTGTTGACTTCAGAAGACAAGGAAAAGTTCACTCCCCCATCTACATAGAAGGGTCTGCGGTGGAGATGGTGAATAACTTCAAATTCCTAGGCGTTCACATCTCTAAGGACCTTACATGGACACTGAACACCTCCAGTCTCATCAAGAAGGCACAACAGCGGCTGTACTTCCTGAGAAGGCTGAAGAAAATACACCTACACCCACTGATCCTCACCAACTTCTACAGATGTATGGTGGAGAGCATACTGACCACCTGCATCACAGTCTGGTACGGCAACTGCACCGCATCCGACCGTAAGGCACTACAGCGGGTGGTCAAAACTGCCCAACACATCATCGGCAGTGCCTTACCATCCATCCAGGAAATATACAACACCAGGAGTCTGAAAAAAGCCACCAAAATTATGTCTGACCCCACTCACCCCAGTCATAACTTGTTTGTTCCCCTACCATCTGGCAGAAGGTTCCGGTCACTCCAGTCGCACACAACTAGACTCCAAAATAGCTTCTTCCCCAGAGCTGTCAAGTTGGTGACGCCCCCTCTCCCTCCCACCATATTATGATCTCTCCTAACATCCTCCTGTACCCACAACCACTCTACTCCTACACCACCACACACACATGTAAGCCAAAATTGTACTGTCCCCTCGATAGCCCAGTAAAATTGTAACAGGCATAATAATATTCAATATTAATTAACCACACTACTTTTAACCACACTATTTTTTTGCACTGTTCCAAGAATTACCTTGCACTGTTTTTGTCCTGTTAAATTTTCTCTGCGGAATTTGGCACAGTTTTCGATTACTTGATTACATGTTATTTATGTTATGTTATTACATGTTACTATTATTGCTATTGTGTAACTGTCTTATTGTGTAACTGTCTATTGTCTCATCTTCTGTCCTATTTATATACTGCACCTGAGTGACTAATGAGAAACACTTTTCATTATACTATGCACCTGTGTAAGTTTAATGACAATAAAGTTGAATTGAATTGAATTGAATTCTTCCTCAAGGTAATTATGTAAATATAAGTTCCATGTGAGTGACAGAACTGACCACTAGAGGTCACTATGTGGATGGAGAGTTCCCTCCCTACCTTTCCTCAGATTCCTGTTCTGGATCAGCTGCCCCACTAACAGGGCCAGCACCACGAAGAGCAGAGCCCCCAGCAGCAGGAGGACCAGGGGCGAGGCAGACAGGCCTCCCAGTGGCTGTGTCTGGGTTGTTGTCCTGGTTCTGCCTGAGAGAGGGGGAGACAATGGATGAACAGGGATCAGGAGAGGTGCTCTTGGGCTCATATACACTTCGACACATGTCCTGTTCTCCTCCTGTTCCGATATGTGGCTCTCATGGCTTCAGGGTGAACCCAAGATCAATGAAGAATAGCTAAGGATTCCCAATCTAACCCATCAGGACTGTCACTAAATCAGTGAGGAAAGAGGACACTAGCACAAGATCTACACTGGAAATCTGAAAACACTGATCTTCACTCTGAGAGAGGAGAGGAGACACTACAACAACACTGGGAATCTGAAGAGACAGAAAGACAGGAGTTATCAATGACAAGGAAGATTTCTGTTCACCTGTAGCTGTTGCTGGACTGGCTGTTGTCTCTGACAAACCTGTAAAAGAGATAGGAGAACTGTCATTATTTTGTCTTTGGTTTTAAAGCAAGTTGAATCCAGAGTGGTCTTAATAAAAAGAAAATCTTTACATTTGTTCCTTGAGGTCAAATCTAGGATTGCTGGATGAATGGTGTCTTGTTCGGAATTAAAGCCTAGTGTTGTTCACATACACAGGGCTACAAAACATCCCAATCTTGTGACTGATGATCTTAGTTGGTTCAGTTAGTTATTAAGCAGTGATAGAGTATGGGTGACATCAGTCTAACTTCTCCATTGATCTGCTACCTTGTTTATCTACAGTTCTACGACTATCCTCACCTGTACAGGTAACCCCTGCATCCTCCTTGTGTCGACAGTCACTCTGATTTAGTCCAGAGTGACAGCAGTCCCACAGGTGAAGTTCACTGCCTGTGCAGTTCACCTCGTCCAGCCAGATGGCGCCATTTCCTGGTCCGAATGAGGCCTCTATTGCTGCGCTCACTGCGTCCCCACAGCCCAGCTGTCTGCAGACCACCTGGGCATCCTGCAGGTCCCAGGAGTCGTCACAGACTGTCCCCCAGGAGCCCTCATACCGCAGCTCCACCCGGCCAGAGCAGTTAGTGCCTCCAACCAGGCGCAGAGCCAGTGGGACTGAAAGTCAACAGAAAGGTTAACGAGTGTCATTAGATCTGTGACTGTAGACAAGAGCAGAGAGATAACTGAGTGTCTTCAGCTCAGTGACTGTAGTAGAGGTTAGTGAGGTATTGAGTGGCTCTAGAAGAGAGCTGTATGGTTACTGTTCCTCAGCTCAGGGCTGCGGTGTCCCTGTCTGTTTTCCACACTGAACTCACCTGGGCAGTGCTGCTGTGGCTGCTCTTCCTGAGGGGCTGGAGTGCTTCTGTCAGCTTCTTTTCTAGGACCTTCAAAGATTAATAATAATTATTTCATTTTATACATGTTTGGAGATAAATTAATAAGAATTCAGTTTAAAGCTTTTGTCTGTTCTAAATATGGCAAAACACTAATTTACAGAGCATTACTCTTCCCTCTGTACCTGAGCAGGTGATGTTAGCCACTTCTCGGTCTGTGCAGTCATTCTGACCCCAGGGGGAGGAGGGACACTGCCACAGGGTGGAGTCGTGTTTGCGACAGGAGACAAAGTCCAGCCATTTGGGATCAGGGCTCAGCCTGGAGTTTGTCTCTCTGACGGTGCCCTTGTCTCCACAGCCCAGCTGTTTACAGATCACTGCAACTGTGGAGTCTGTCATGCTGTTGGCACAGATGCTGCCCCAGGTGCCATTGTAGTAAACCTCTGCCTGTCCTGAACAGCCTGCAGACATTCTCAGGAGAGTGTGATCTGTCAAGACAGCAGGGAAAGTCAAAGGAAACAAACCCTGACAAGACAGCCCAACGTTTCAATCTGAACTGGTACAAAACAACCAGCAAACAATGTGAACAGCAACCAGTCTCATTTCCTGTACTAATCCAGTTATAACTGATTCACGTAATGAAACAAGGACAGCTGTATAATAACACAGCTGACATGAAGGTGACAGGAGTGTGTGGTTCTGTTCATTCAGAACCTGGACAGTGCATCACACAGAGCTTTAAAATCCCATTACATGATCAGGTTCTGACCCAAAATGTAATTCTGATCAGCTTGGCTATTCAGCAGCAGCACAACTAAGAGACTGAGGCATGAAAGTAGAATGCGTGGCTCAAGGTGAGCAGTGCAGCGCTGTGAGTGGAGAAAACGAGAATCAGGGGTAACATTTAACACCAAGTGGTTCATCAGGATCCGACCAGAAGCCATTCTTGGAACAAATCAAAATGAAACATTTGAGGCAGAAAATCATGAAAGATAATGGCCAAGACAAATACACCCAAACAGACAACAGGTCTTATTGATGTGAGAAGTTTAAAGTTTGGACCCTAGATTTTACTGGAGGACTGAGATGAATATATCCCCATTCACTAGTGGAGGGGAATTTCTCCTGAGTTTCTTTCTCTCTTTATTTATTTTTGCTGGGATGTGAATATGTGCATTCACAACTGTATCATAAATATAAATATTTATTTTAAAATTAATTCTGCATCCAGCTCAGTCTTTTCCTCAACAAGATGCATTTAAGCACTCCAGATGCAAACCATATCCACAATGTGGAATTCCAGTATGTGGATTATTTTATTTAGTTAACTTACTGAACACAAGATTCTCACATTCTCACAAGTCAAACATATTTAGGCACTCTAGATGCAAGCCATATCCACAATGTGGGATTAAAGAATCTGAATCATTGTAATTTTAATTATCTCCCCCACCTGAACACAGGATTCTCACATCCTCCTTGTGTCCACAGTCATGCCGTCCCCACCCTGCTGAGGGACACTCCCACAGAGACGACTCGTTCCCCAGACAGCCCACCTCGTCCAGCCAGATGGGTCCAGTTCCCTGGCTGAAGGAGGCCGGCACTGGGGCACTGAGGGCCATCCCACACTGGAGCTGTCTGCATACCACCTGAGAGTCTGCCAGGTCCCAGGAGTCATCGCAGACTGTCCCCCAGGAACCATTGTGATATACCTCCAGCCTCCCAGCACAGTCACCTCCTGCACCAACCAGCCTGAGGGACAGCTGATCTAGGAGCAGAGAATTAGAGGTTAGGGGTCCAGAGGTCAGTGCAGTACTAAGAGATCACCATGACCTGCTGTTACAAGTTGAAGATTATCTCGGCCCACTAGGCACAGCAGATACAGTTCAAGTACAATGTTTCTTGACTTTTGATTAATTTAATATATACTTATTGTAACAGATTGTTCATAAGCAGTATACCAGATAAGTTACTTTTCTGACCCACTGCTGGGCACAGAGACAATAGCTCCACCGGTGACAAATTGCAGTATTCAGATAGATGCGTTTGCTGTAGATCCCAAAGACCCGAGTGTGTTTGTGACACACAGAAAAAACTGCACACACACAGCTGTTGCCTCACTGACTGATCTGGGATTCCACTGAGCAACAGAGACATCAACACACACTGAGAGCCCTGGAGATACAGAACAGGGGCTAATTCATACCTGGTGTTTTGGAAAAGGGAACAGCTGAAGAAGGGAAACCTGTGAAACAAACAGAGAGAGAGAAAACAGACTGTGAACCATGTGTGAGAGGTGCAGTTTAGCACCAGAAATGAAACTAGAATTAAAACAGCACTGATGTGATTAAGACAGTCTTCAATCTCTCTTTACCTGCTCCAGGTGAATCTCTGGTCATATTTGAGTCTGTAAAACAGAAGAAAGGAGCTCATTTCTGTCCACAGGAGTGATGTTTCACCAGTGCAGGGTCAGCTGTGTGTGGGGCTCAACTGTACATAACATCTGTAATTATTGACTTTCTGAGACTCACTTTTTTTTCAGCCTCCTGTTAAATAGGGCTCCATTAATTAAACTAATTAAACAGTTCAGGTGTTAATTACGGGATACTGAGATCCAATACTTTCTTTCATTTTTAGGACAGTGATCTCAATATAAATGTAAAACAGATTTATGTCCACAGTGAATTGTTGTACCTAATCATCTGAAAAAAAATGACAATGAAAATGATTACCCCTTTAGTTAATATTTGAGTTATATATGATATGATTCAAATATGCTCACATGCTTTAAGGAATATATTTTTACTGGCAGCGTGTAACAGAGCAGGTATTCAGTAAATCATGAAGACAGTGTGCTGCTGTGTGTAAGCACATGATTTTTAAACATAATTCTCACCAGAGCAGATGACTCCTGCGTCCTGTCCATGAGAGCACCCTGCTCTCCCCCATGTAGAGACAGCGCAGTGTGAGAGACGGCTCTCATTGCCCCGGCACTCAAACACATCAGCCCTTACTGGTCCACTGCCCTGTCCAAACCAGGCCTGTCCTGGTGCTGCTACAGCCTCCCCACAGTCCAGCTGCTGACAGAGAACACTGGCATCTCTCAGGTCCCAGTACAGGTCACACACTGTCCCCCAGTCCTTGAAGAGCCACTGTAACTCCACTCGGCCAGAGCAGGAGTCAGAGCCGTTCGCCAGCCTGAACCCTGTGTATCCTGCAGATAGGAGAGAACTTCACCAGCATGACACCACAGCAGGCTACAAGAAATACAACAAATTAAAGTACCAATACAGTGAAAAAAACTATAAGATTCAGCACATAGTGAGTGAGAAACCAATAGCAGGCATATAATAAGAACAGATATTGTGATGCCATAAGTGATTGTTTCCTCAAAGGGTGCTACTTTCCCTGGGGACTCATTTTTCCAAGTTTTCCCCATACGTAAGATAACGATGTGCAGCTCATAGGAGACAATTAGCACCCTGCTCTAGGCCACATGAAACCAGGAAAGATTTGGAGAAGACAGAAAAATTCCCCGATAATTGCCTCAGCCTGGCACATATTGAAATAAAGTATTAATAAATCATCCCCAAGATGAAAGTTTTCACTTACATTTTTCATCTCTACAATTCCAGTCTTAGGCCTGAAGAATAGCGTTGATATTTCTGTAACAGTCCTTGCCATCACACTGGCTGTTTACCTTACTTTTCCTAGCTTCATCAGTGAGCAGCTTTGTTACAATTGAAAAATCTACCTACTACCTGCTAACTGTACTTTTTTCCCCACACAGTCTGAGAGCTGAAGGATAGGTTTCTGATATTAAAACAGGCTTTGACACAGCATAGGCTGATAAGTTTTCCCAGCCTTTAGGCTGAAGGATAGTTTTGGCAATTGGACAGGCTGTAGATATACGTTTCACAAAACAGCCCAGGCAGCTATGTCTAGTGTGCCCGGTCCAGGTCATATACTGTAAGTTCCAGCTAATAAATCATGTTTTAAATTAAGTCTGGTGTGTGGGGTGTGTGCTTGGGACCCTGCCTAGAACATGCCGATTGCGTGCTGCCCCACTCGACACTCCTCAGGAGATCACCCACTCTCCCCTGGAGATCACTCAGTCTACATCAGAGATCACCCAATCAAAATATGTATAATTTATGACTCTATAACGATTGTTTCCATGAGTGAAAACGTTGTGACAATCTTACCTGTACAAGTCAGACTTACAGCTCTACTCTGGGAGCAGCTGTGCTCTGGCCTGGCTGCAGTGGGGCAGTGCAGTAGTTTGGACTCTTGTCCTCTACACTGGAACTGCTTTGACCTGACTGCACCCTGGCCCTGTCCGTAATGAGCCCATCTGTGTATCACTGAAGGAGCCCCACAGTCCAGCTCCCGACAGACAACCTCTGCATCCTGCCAGTCAAAGTCAGAGTCGCACACTGAGGTCCAGGTGTTCTTGAGATTCACCTCAACTCTCCCAGAGCAGAGACTGTGTCCGTTCACCAGCCTCACAAAACCTGCAATAGAGAACTACAGGCTGTCAGTCTGAGCAGGTAATCTCTCACAGTGCAGCTCATTGCTCACTGTCACTGAACCTGGTGCCTGTGAGAATGAAACTTACTACCCTATGAAAATAAACCAACTTCATGTGAAAAAATTAATATCATAGACTCTCAATTTAAATCTTGACTTCTTATTGTTCCATTCATAAACAGATTTACACCTACAATTTGGCGTAGAAAATTACATTTTAGAAATACATACACTATTACAATCAATTGTACAATAATGCAGAGTGCTTTCAATAAGAATATAGATAATAGGATAGATATAGATAAAAAAAGTAGATAATAGGAAATAAATAAAAATGAAATGAAAGAGAGGAGAGTCAGAAGAAAATCTGAAAGGTCAACGTCAGATAGTTAAACCAAAACATATTTTAGGGCTGAATGTTTTTACTGAATGTAAAATTGATTGTTTTCCTCCAGAAATAATGTAGATACATGTACATCTAATAATTGTAGATGAATGTTAAACTCTGTTAAGATCAAAGACTCTAAATCATCAATCTCCACCTCTGTGCCCTAACATGTGCCTCTAAATAAGGTGTTCAGTGCATCATTACCTGTACGCTGGGGCAAATACAAGATATGAAAATCAGAGACACTAAATTAATCAGTTTGTGTAATACTACAAATCAAACTATCACCATAATTCCAGCTGTTCCACATGTTCATAGCAATAACCACAGTGCTGAAGATGCCACCTGTGGAACACATTCAACTGTACAATAAGTAAAAATAGAAACTGATCACGAATCCATCCATCCATTTTCAAACTGCTTCTTACAATTCATGATTCCCAGTGTAGCCAGGGATGTAGACTTAATAAATACAGAAGAAAAAAAACGGATCGATATCACCAAATTCACAGAAGCAGAATGGCATGTCATATACGCAAAGAAAAGATTCCCCATTGCCTGGCACTGCTGAAACAGGACTGTCTGACCTGGGCACTGACACACACTCTGGACAAGACCAGGACTGTCACAGCCTGGCACTGCTGGAGCAGGACTGTCTGACCTGGGCACTGACAGACAGTCTGGACAAGACCAGGACTGTCACAGCCTGACACTGCTGGAACAGGACAGTCAGACCTGGGCACTGACACACACTCTGGACAAGACCAGGACTGTCACAGTCTGGCACTGCTGGAGCAGGACTGTCTGACCTGGGCACTGACAGACGCTCTGGACACATCCAGGGTTGTGCTTCTCCACATGAAAGCAGATCTCAGAGAATGACACACTCTCATGGAGTTCAGCTCCACGTACGCACAGCTGGGTCTAGCAGTCAGCTCCTGGCTATGTTAGGGATTCGGTAAGAGAAACCGAAACCAGTGAATGAACCCACTTGGAGGAGCTGATAAAGCCTAGCCGTGATCCGAAGAAAGCCGTAGTCGAAGAAACGAGCCGAGAGTCCAGGGGAAGCCAGAGATCCAAACAGGGAACAAGTTAGCGAAGCCAAACCGTGATCCGAAACCGTAGACAATAGAGCAATCCGGGAGTCCAGGGGAAGCCAGAGATTCAAAACAGAGAGTGAGTACCGAAGCCAAGCCGTGATCCGAAAAACCGCTGTCAAAGGGGGAAAAAGCGTAATCCGAAAACCAAGAAAGACACAAAGCAGAAGAAGGAGTAGCGCAACTAGGAAGCTCGAAAGGAAAACCAATACTGAGCCAGGAGGTAGGAACAGACAGGTGTTTAAGTACAGGATGAGACGGGGGTGTAGTGGTGAATAAGTAAACTGATAGGTAAACTGATGGAGTAAGGCTACGCCTTCTTCTGTCTCCTCCGTTGCCGGGAGGCAGGGATCGGAACAGGCTACAGTGCATCACAAGAAAATACATGACCACCAGTGCCGTAAAGAAGTCAAAATATGGCAGAGCAGTTTAGATGTTAGATGTCTAGTCTGAAATATCAAACCTGAAATCATTAATTTACATAAATGAGCCAACAGAACTGTTTCTTCTCTATTTATATCAAAAGCTGCATTGGTTTCTTGGATTCTTAAATTCTGGGCTCATCAGAATCAGACCGACAGTCACTCCACCACCAAGGATCAGCCTTTTGGACAGCTGGTAGTGCAGCTGAACTCCACTACAGCACTGAGCCCCACAAGACCATTAAAACACACCTGAAACTGACCAGATCCACTGACACTGACACCAACATACCATTAAAACACACCTGAGACTGACCAGATCCACTGACACTGACACCAACATACCATTTAAACACACCTGAGACTGACCAGATCCACTGACACTGACACCAACATACCATTAAAACACACCTGAAACTGACCAGATCCACTGACACTGACTCCAACATACCATTAAACACACCTGAGACTGACCAGATCCACTGACACTGACACCAACATACCATTAAAACACACCTGAGACTGACCAGATCCACTGACACTGACACCAACATACCATTAAAACACACCTGAGACGGACCAGATCCACTGACACTGACACCAACATACCATTTAAACACACCTGAGACTGACCAGATCCACTGACACTGACACCAACATACCATTAAAACACATCTGAGACTGACCAGATCCACTGAAACTGACACCAACATACCATTTAAACACACCTGAGACTGACCAGATCCACTGACACTGACACCAACCTACCATTAAAACACACCTGAGACTGACCAGATCCACTGACACTGACACCAAAATACCATTAAAACACACCTGAGACTGACCAGATCCACTGACACTGACACCAACATACCATTTAAACACACCTGAGACTGACCAGATCCACTGACACTGACACCAACATACCATTAAAACACACCTGAGACTGACCAGATCCACTGACACTGACACCAACCTACCATTAAAACACACCTGAGACTGACCAGATCCACTGACACTGACACCAACATACCATTTAAACACACCTGAGACTGACCAGATCCACTGACACTGACACCAACATACCATTAAAACACACCTGAGACTGACCAGATCCACTGACACTGACACCAACCTACCATTAAAACACACCTGAGACTGACCAGATCCACTGACACTGACACCAACATACCATTTAAACACACCTGAGACTGACCAGATCCACTGACACTGACACCAACATACCATTAAAACACACCTGAGACTGACCAGATCCACTGATACTGACACCAACATACCATTAAAACACACCTGAGACTGTCCAGATCCACTGACACTGACACCAACATACCATTAAAACACACCTGAGACTGACCAGATCCACTGACACTGACACCAACATACCATTAAAACACACCTGAAACTGACCAGATCCACTGACACTGACACCAACATACCATTTAAACACACCTGAAACTGACCAGATCCACTGACACTGACACCAACATACCATTAAAACACACCTGAAACTGTCCAGATCCACTGACACTGACACCAAAATACCATTTAAACACACCTGAAACTGACCAGATCCACTGACACTGACACCAACATACCATTAAAACACACCTGAAACTGACCAGATCCACTGACACTGACACCAACATACCATTTAAATACACCTGAAACTGACCAGATCCACTGACACTGACACCAACATACCATTAAAACACACCTGAGACTGACCAGATCCACTGACACTGACACCAACATACCATTAAAACACACCTGAGACTGACCAGATCCACTGACACTGACACCAACATACCATTAAAACACACCTGAGACTGACCAGATCCACTGACACTGACACCAACCTACCATTAAAACACACCTGAGACTGACCAGATCCACTGACACTGACACCAACCTACCATTAAAACACACCTGAGACTGACCAGATCCACTGACACTGACACCAACATACCATTTAAACACACCTGAGACTGACCAGATCCACTGACACTGACACCAACATACCATTAAAACACACCTGAAACTGACCAGATCCACTGACACTGACACCAACATACCATTTAAACACACCTGAGACTGACCAGATCCACTGACACTGAGACCAACATACCATTTAAACACACCTGAAACTGACCAGATCCACTGACACTGACACCAACATACCATTTAAACACACCTGAAACTGACCAGATCCACTGACACTGACACCAACATACCATTTAAACACACCTGAAACTGACCAGATCCACTGACACTGACACCAACATACCATTAAAACACACCTGAAACTGACCAGATCCACTGACACTGACACCAACATACCATTTAAACACACCTGAAACTGACCAGATCCACTGACACTGACACCAACATACCATTTAAACACACCTGAAACTGACCAGATCCACTGACACTGACACCAAAATACCATTAAAACACCTGAAAATGAAAAGGCATTTCACCCAACAGCACAGTGGAACCACAGTAGATTGTCACTTCACCAGTGCTAAAACAGTAAAGACAAAGTGAAGTAGATACAGACTCACTGAGCACAGCCTGCCTGTTTAAACTGAACAACACTGAACAACACTGAAGTGCCTGGAGAGAGAGGATGAGCTACAGGAAGACACTTCCTGTTGTCCTGCTACATAAACACAGAGGAAACACAGAAAAAAGACACACTTAAATTAATATATAAATTTAATATAATATGTTTATAACGTATATTGCTTTTAATTATTATTATCATCATATTATCAATACTAGATTTTAATTTATTTAGTTTTAATTAAATGGATCATGATGATGGACTCTAGATCAGTGGAGGAGTTTTCATTGTCCTCAAGCTGGAGACTGGAGAGAGTCTCTGTCTCTTACCTGAACACCTCACTCCAGCATCAGAGTCATGACTCAAGCCCCAGTCTTTCACTTCAATGTTTCGACAGTCCCTCAGCGCAGACTCAGACCCGCTGCAGGAAACCCCACCCAACAGGACTGATCCAGACCCTGGTCCGAAGTGAGCTCCTCCTGGTGCTGATACAGCAGATCCACAGCCCAGCTGTCTGCACACCACTGCAGCATCATCCAGATCCCAGCCAAAGTCAGCTACTGTCCCCCACTCTCCACCATGATACACCTCCACTGTCCCCTCACAGGGACTGGCTCCATTCACCAGCCTCACATCAGCACTGCCTGCGGAGAGAGAGAAACAATCCCTATCACCATGTCTACAGGATATTTTTATATTAAGACATTTTAGAAATACACCTGGAATTTTTATTTGGTTTTACCTGTTTGATTGGATTGCTAGTCTCTCCCATGGGGAACAAGAGACAGTGGAGTGACAGGAAGTCCACCAGCAGCCATCTTACCTCTCCCTCCACACACCTGTGTCCAGATCCTGTTATATATCTCTCTGTCCATATCACTGTGTGACTGCAGAGGGCTGTTCTGCTATGGTTACTACAGTGGACAGTGGCTGTAAAGACTGTGCTCATGTGTTTCTAAAAGCTGTGGTTAGTACAGTGGTCAGTGGCTGTAATGAGTGTGTTCCTGTGTTTCTGGGAGTTGTGGTCAGTACAGTGGTCAGTAGCTGTAATTACGGTGTTCCTGTGTTTCTGGAAAATGTGGTCAGGACAGTGGCTGTAATGATTGTGCTCCTGTGTTTCTGGAAGTGGTCAGTTGGCTGTAATGATGGTCTTCCTGTGTTTGAGGAAGCTGTGGTCAGTAGAGTGGACAATGGCTGTAAAGACCATGTCCTTCAGTTTCTAGAAGCTGTGGTCAGTACAGTGGTCAGTGGCTGTAATTACTGTGTTCCTGTGTTTCTAGAAGCTGTGGTCAGAGTGGACAGTGGTTGTAATGACGATGTTCCTGTGTTTCTGGGAGCTGTGGTCAGTATAGTGGACAATGACTGTAATGATGGTGTTCTGGGTTTCTGGAAGCTGTGGTCAGTACAGTGGACAGTGGCTGTGGTGTCAGAAGGCTGAATGACTGAAACCAGGTTTGGTGTATCTGGTGTATCTGGGTCTCAGGCTCCACATGTACTTAGCAGTGCACACTGACCACATGTCTGTATCAGACACTGATTTAAACACTGATAAGTCTTTTTAATGGTCTACATTGAAAATAAGTTATAAAATCCAAAACAGAATCAATAAAAATATTTTCTTAATAGATGGATGCTTCACAACTTGTGCTGCAATATGTGAAGTGTAATGCTGCAGAAAGATGGAAAATCTGCAGCAGGAGATATAATTGAAACCCAGGCGCGGGACTTTGAGCTCTTTCAGAGTTTGAATGATCAGGGAGTAACAGTGTTTAAAAACACACTGATCTCTGTTAATACACTAGTCTGTTATTATACCTGTTAGAGAGGGCAGAATTGAGCACAATGAAATAAACAACCCCTGGTAAATATTTTGAAGATGTTGTATTATTGTTAAAACATTTATATTCCATTTTGTTTGCAAATGGGAAAATTTCCTAGCACATGACCCAAATTACAACCAAAATTTTGTATTTTATTATTGTGGTAATAGATAAGGGATTGTCAAGTTGTACAACATTTGTGATAAGGTTGCTAAATATCTACAATATTAATAGTTATAATAATTATATGTTAGTACTTAAAAAACATTATCCTTAGTCTGTGTTGTGTGTAATAGTGTATAACTGCATATAAAACTATTAATACAGCATTAATAGAAAATAGTTTAAAAAACATATAAGCTGAATTAATATTATGATTAATTGTAGAGGTGAAATTCTTGTTAATACTGCAAATTGTTTATTATTTTTCCTTATTTATAGCACCAGAATAAAATCAATTATAATTTTAAGGAATATCCATAAAGCTGAGTTTTAAATTAAACAGAAAAGCACTTCTGCATGCTGTGGTCACTACGGCGGGCAGTGGCTGTAATAACTGTAGAACCTCAGATGGCTGGTCCTGGGTTCCAGGAGACTGTGGTCACTGTACTGGACACTGTACTAACTCTGTGGCTTCCAAGTCCTGGGACCAGTGTTTCTGTGTTACTGGGACCTGTGGTCACAACAGTGGTCAGAGGCTGACAGGTACTTCACATGTTGTGCTGAAATGTGTGTGAGGTGTATATTCCCATTGTCTGTATATGAATTATTGACAATGATTTTCTAGCCTTTACCTGCCAACATCTAAACTTAACACATGATCATCAGATTAAATTATATTAAAGAACAACATTTTTCAAAAATACCAGACAGGTTTAACATATAGGCACAGATACATTTATTATGATGTTGTCCTGAGCAACTGCTCAAAAATCTAAACTTGAGTCCTGTGATTACGAATTAATTTTTAAATATTGCATTTGTATGATAACATGTAATTAAATATTTAATTTGTATAACTCATACTTATATAATTGCATTTGATAATAATTTCAGATTTCGAATGTAGTCAAAAACAATAAAGCATTCTTATTAAAACTTCACAATTTACAAAAAAAAACCTGTCATTAGATAACTAACCTAAAAACACAAAATAAGTTATTTAGCTGTTAAATAATAGACAAATCCTGTATAAACACAAAACACAACTACCATTTTTTAATTCTTGCTGTAATGCCACAATGTCTTGTAGTTGTTAAATTATTAATGTTACACCTCAGTTTCTGATGAGACCCCAGTTAATAATAATACACCTACAATACTAAGAATTTTCACAATTGTGTTAATATTTTTCATTTTATAACTTATAAAGCAATAAAGAATGTAACTTTTATCAGCCTGTCCTTTTCAATGTGAAAACAAGCAAACCTGGTCTTTATGAACCAGGTAATACATATATCAGTTTTATTTTAATACTATAAAAATACAAGAGCTAATTGTCCTATGACTGAAAATGTTTTACATTTTCAAAATGTAATTGTAAGTCTTTAAAATGAAGAATTCACACTCATAACTTCCTATCATATTGGAACACATATTCTTATAACACCTAGAGGAACTACTTGTTTTCACAGCAACTGAATATCACACAGCCTAACGATAGAAACCTGGACTGTCTGAATACACCAAAGATATAATGGCAGCATTAAAACTCCAGTCTTATTTCTCTAGCATAAACACTTTAGGTGGTAATAACACATTTACTGTATATCTATTAATTCATCAGTCTGTAATAATTTAATATGAGTCACAATAATAATTCACTATTTAAAAACACGTGTATCTCTATTAATGCACCAGTCTGTAATAAGACAATACAGAGGAGTCAGAATTGAACACAATAAAATAATAAACAACCCAGGGTATTTCTGAATCATCCTGTATAATATGATATTATTCTAGAAACATTTTTTATTGCTCACACTTTTTTTGTTTTCGAGTAGATGAAGACTTTTTCACATGTCACAGCATATCACTCAAATTATCACTTATATATAAAGTTTATTATTACAGTAACAAGTAAGTTAAATAACTTTTTAAAGATTTTATACACTCCATTTTTTCACAAATTATCAATAGAGGGTGATAATGGCCAGCTTCTGCTCTATCCATCTATAACATTATTATTATATAATGTTTAGAAATCTTAAGAATATTTAAATAAAATCCAATAAAAATTAAAAGCAACTAATTATATTTAGACACAACTAATTATATTTCCTTACTTACAGACCAAGATAAAATACAGTTATAATATTTTTTATGAATACCCACAAACTGAATGTAAAATTAACATTTAAAAATTGTTCAACCCACTTATTGCTCCATTTACATCAAAACTTTACTTAATTTAATTCCAGTTGTTGTCTGTCTGTCTGGACAGGAGAAGACTGGTCACTTACTGGCTGAGCTGTGCAGCACCAGGACAGCGAGAGAGAAGATGGACAGGCAGCTCTCCATTGTCATCAGGACAGAGTGCAGCTGAGACCCCTGTCTTCACCCCTGAGCCCACAGGGCAACTGAGCTGCTGCTCCACACCCCGGACCCCCAGTAACAACACAGCCCCCCGCCCCGCCAATCACACACAGCACTGCCTTTTCAGACTGACAGCAGGAACCTCTCACACAGGCGGGACGCCAATCACACAGGGCCCTTTCAGTCTTCTCCATATATATCAGAGACACATCACTGTTTCCTCTCCCTGAAGACACTCCCAGCAGCGCGGAGGAGAGGAGAGACAGGAGCAGCTCTCCTGTCTCACTGGAGGAAACACAGATACAGATACAGACAGCAGGGCCGCAGGTGCTACAGGGGCAGGAAGAGATCAGATATTAAACAAAAAAAAATCTTTGCAGTTCTAGACAAGTATTATAATTGAAAATCAGTATCAAGATAATCAATTATGTATATATGGTCCTGTAATTCTTGCTGTCTGTATCAGGAAGTGTCTAGAACGTGGTTCTGTCTTGCTGTCTGTGTCAGGCAGTGTCCAGTGACTGGTGTCCTGAATATGGTCCTGTCTTGCTGTCTGTGTCAGGCAGTGTCCAGTGACTGGTGTCCTGGATATGGTCCTGTAATTCTTGCTGTCTGTATCAGGAAGTGTCTAGAACGTGGTCCTGTCTTTCTGTCTGTGTAAGGCAGTGTCCAGTGACTGGTGTCCTGAATATGGTCCTGTCTTGCTGTCTGTGTCAGGCAGTGTCCAATGACTGGTGTCCTGCAGTGACTCACAGAGTTGTTGTGTCTCCAGACAGTAATGTCTTCTGGTCATGGTCAAGGGCAGTGTGAGGAGAGCCTGTGTTCAAGGTGGCAGTGAGGTCACTCGGGTCAGCACAGGAATACGGAGACAAGGTGGACTGAATAAGAACTGGCTGTCCTGTGACTGTGATCAATAATTTAAATTAAAAAGAAAGAAAAGCCCAGCAGTGATTGTCCCTTATGTACTGAGCCTGGTGGACAGCAGCTCTTTCAGTTTAGTCCCTCAGACCCTGAGTCTGTCTCTGCGCAGCTCCAGTCCACACAGATGTTCCAACCAATCCAGCTGTGGCCCCAGTGTCTCTCTGTGTGGAGCCGACTGCATGACTGAGACTCTCTAACAGCACAGTGGAGCTGAACTGATACTGATACACTGATACACCACCAGTCTGAACAGTGTGAGGGCACAGCTCACATCCTCTTCCTTATTATTATAGGTAGTAGTAGCAGTAGTAGTAGCAGTAGTATCAGTGGCAGCAGCAGTTGTGGTAGCAGTAGTAGTATTAGCAGTTATGCTGTATTTAAACTCTCCTGTTCAATATAGCAGAGTTCTTGTGTTACAGCTTCACCATAATAGCTGCAGCAGCAGGAGCCACAGAGCAGGAGTCAGTTTCAAATTAGAAAAAGCAACAAAATTATAAAAAAAAGTTCAGTCCTTGTTAATACAGCGGTGATTTAAGGCAGAGCTTCACTGGAGCCTCAGGTCAGACCCTGCAGTGAGTGTGTGGTTTGTGCTCCTCCGACCTCTTCCAGCACAGGAAGCCAGGCTGTACTGTGAGGCTGTGGGTGTCAGTGTGATGAGGCAGCTGAGAGCTGAGCTGTACAGAGAGACACACAGGGAGCCCAATATTCAGAGCTCCAGTGCTGCACAGGGAGACACAGGAGAGTCCAGTGTTCAGAGCTCTACAGGGTGACTGGTCCTCTCCCCACACAGTTCTCTCATGGTGTCTCTCAGGGCTGAACAGGAGGGGCTGTTCTTGTCAGAATGGAGGCTGACTCTCAGAGCTCCAGTGTCAGTATGAGCAGAAGCCCTCAGACCTGACTGCTGCCAGAGCCTCTGAGCCTGAGTGGCCATGATCCTGAGCTCCTCAGCAGCTGAGAAAAGCCTCCTGTCTCCTGTGGTCACAGTGTGGTTGAACACCTGCACTGTCTTCCTGCTCCTTCTCCTCTCTCTCCCCCTTTCTGTCTCTCTAGCAGTGTGTGCTCTTATCTGTCCATCTCTCTCTCCTCTTCTCTCACTCTGACAGCCTGTGCAGAGTATCTGAAGGGGATGTTACATTGCTTGGCAAAGGAAAAGACTTCTCAGAGGCAGAATAAAAAAAAAATCTTTATCTCCTCTCAGTCAGATTCACAGCTCAGACTCACACACAGAGCTCTGGGACCCTCAGTACTTTACACAAATTCCTACCTCCTGAGCAGACAGAAACTCATCTCCATCCTTCTCTTTATCCTGACAATCCAGAACCAGAGGACATTCAGACAATCAGTGCTGCTACATGAACAATATCAGACAGAATAGCCTGGACTCAGGTCACATCTCCCCCTTTTCCTGTTCCTCACAGCCTCTTAGAGACAGAGCAGCAGAGCTCCTGGTTCCCCTCTCTGTGAACTGGGCTCAGGGGTCACTGATCTGGCAGCTGTGGGCTCTGTTCCAGGTCAGGAGCAAGAAGCTTCTATTAACCCTTTCCAGGACCTCCAGCCCTTCAGTATTACTGCCCTGATTCGTTGTCTTTACTGTAAGTCAGCCTCAATCCCTCTGTCAGAAGTGTTTTACTGAAAATTGAGCAATATGTGATTATCTATTATTATTTTTACTGATTTAATGAACAGCAGTATTGCTTCTCTTATAAATGTAATATGATTAGCAGCAGCAGCAGCAGACTGATGGTCTTGTCTACAATAGTGACTAGTTGACCAGTCTGTACCTTTGAGCAGTGAGACTCAGATCACATAGAAGACCTGTCTGTGTGTGATTCCACACCAGCACTGGGATTCAGCGTCTCCCACATGTCTCTCACGGAGAGACTTATAAATATACAGATAAAGAGAGTCTGATAACAGTTAAACAGTTAAATAAATAATCAAACTGACAGCTTGAGTGGAAATAAAACCAGGAGATGCTTTTCAACCTCCAGGATCAGGAGTCTGATCCTCCTTGCTTCTATTCTGTGGAGATTCGTGTAAAACGCTTAAAAGCGCTTATTACAGGGACTTGTGCCCTTTCTCTTCTGCTCTACGGAAGTATGCTATACAACTCATTAGTCTGTGAAGTAAACTATTTTTTTGGTTAAATGAATTTCATTTCTCGGTTTGTCGCTCTCCTTCTCCAACTGTTATTCGCTTCTCTTCACAGCCCGGTGTGTTTTAGAGATGTTATATCTGTAAGAAAAGCCCCCCCGGGCTCCGGACAGGAGTCTCCTCCAGCGGAGACGCGCTCTGCTCTGTCAGAAAGAGCGCTGTGACGTCACAGACACCAGCCAGAGCGCCGGGATCAGGGAGCAAGACCGCTGGGAGGTGCGCTGAGAGCACGGAGGAGAGATATTGATCACTTATCTATCGACAACCAATTAATTCAACTGAAGGATCATGGAATAATCGATTAACTTCACTGATTGGTGAGTACTGATTCTTTTCTTGACCCTGTTTAAATATCTAGAAAACAGTCAATAAAGACTGTATCGATCAATTACTATAGTGCGTTTAGTGTTAATAATGTTCAATCCGAAAGTAAACAATGATTATTCATATTGTTATTTAGATAACTGTATCCGAGATCTAGAAAATTATATTCCAAGTTGATAAATGTATGTAGTAACAGTTAATTGCATTTTTCCAGTGTTTATAAACCATAAGTATATATTGTAACGCCCTCGCCTGGTGGTGAGGAGGAAGCGCCCCTAGGCGCTCGTAGTACCGCTGGGCATGCTGGGAGTGGTAGCCGGGAAGAGTCTGAGGGTCAGCACGATGACCAGCGGCTGACCCTACCTGTGTAAATAATGTCCTAGTAATTCTAGTGCCCTGTGTAGTCCTGTAAAAGTAGAGTGTGTTGTTAGGTAATTACCACCCTAAATGTGTGTACGTGTTCGTCAGTCTCCTCATGTGTGTGTGTAGATCCTGTGTTTGGTTTTGGTGTGGTTGTAAAATAAAGCCAGTGCTTGGTTAATCGCGTCTCCACTGTTCTTTAGTTCTGAAAAAGAACCTGCAAAACGCTACATTGGTGTCAGAGCGGGGTGGGATAGCCCTTTGCCGGGGACGGTGATTTAAGCGGGGGAGAGTGTAACGCTTACGGCCGACAAGCAGTGTGTGTAAGAGCCAGCGTACCAGAGCGGGTGACGTCACCGCCCTTCCCTGTGATAGCAGGACCACAGCTACTGGGCTGTGGTGAGATCTCTCTTTAGCTCACGGGGCTAGGTCGCTGCAGAGAGACGCGGAAGTCCCGGGTTCGAGCCTCCAGTCGGGATGGGGCCGACCAGATGCGGCAAGGGCGCCCGCCTGAGCCCCCGTTGCGTTACATTGGTGTCAGAAGCGGGCAGAATGAACAACTCGTGGCAGACACTACCCGATTCCATAAAGCGCCGGCTGACGCTGGAAGACGCAGAACCCATCGGCGGCGCACATAGGGAGCCTGAGCAACTCCTGGGTGCGACAGGTGGCCACAGCCCTTACCAGGGCTACCCAGTAGTGGTCCCGCCAGTAGAATTGGGGCGGCCGCCCCGGAGAGAGGATGCCCTCGCTGCCGGAGCCGATCAGCGATTCCCACACCCATCGGCGCGGGTGCGACCAGGTCGCTACGATGGTGAGGCGCCTTGGGAGACCTATGAGGCGCAGTTCCAGCTCGCGGCCCGGACGAATGGCTGGAGCCGGGCGGAGATGGCCGGCCACCTGGCGGCGGCGCTGGAAGGAGCGGCCTGCCAGGTGCTCCTGGACGTCCCGGAGGAGGACAGAGGTGACTACACGGCGCTGGCAGCAGCCCTCCAGCTGCGCTTCGGTGTAGAGGAGGCGCCGGACTTGATGCGGGAGAGGCTGGCCCTGCGGCGGCGCCGACCAGGAGAGCGACTGGGCCCGGTCGCCGCGGATGTCATGTTCCTCGCCCGCCGAGGATACCCAACTTTACCCCGGAAGGCGCAGCGGGAGATGGCTCTCCAGGCCTTTCTCAAGGCCCTCTCGCCCGAGGAGCTGCGGCGCCACGTGCAGCTGGCCGCGCCAACATCGCTGGAGCAGGCCTTGGCCCTTGCTACACGGGCTGAGGTAGTGTTCGGGGTGACTGGCAGCGCCAGCAGACGCAGTGCGCCCTGCCGGCTGACCGAGGCGGCGACGGAGAAATCCAGCGAGGGGGAAGAGGAGCCAGCCCGTGCAGCGACCGCCGCGGAACAGCCCCGCACGCTGATTTGCGACCGCTGCGGGAAAAGAGGACACCGAGCCCGGGTCTGCCGGGCACCCGAACCTCGCTCTCCCCGATCGGCGTCGGGAAACGGGAACGGGGCGGCTCAGCGCGGGGAAGGCCGCCCTTGAACACCTCAACCCCCGCTCCGGAGAGCGCTGTAAAAACCGGCGCCCCTCACGCCACCGTGGGGCGAGTCGGCTGTAGCCGGGGCCTGTACCTCCACTGCCGGATTGAGGACCAACCCTGCCTGGCCCTACTCGACACCGGTTCATCAGTGACCTTACTTCGGCCGGGCGTCCTCCCCGACACCGAGGGCACCAACCCCCCAGGATGGGAGGCCTCCAGCCTGCGGCTGAGGACCGTGACGGGACAGCTCGCTGCAGTCCGGGGGAAACGGGTGCTTGCCTTCCGTCTGGGTGCAGCGACGGTGCGCCACCCCTGCTACCTTGCACCCATCCAGGAGGACTGCATTCTGGGGCTGGACCTACTGCAGCGAGTGGGGGCCAGGTTGGACTTGGACCGGCAGGAGTTGGTGTGGCAGGGGGAGCGACTGCACCTGGTGGAGGACAGGTCCGGCGAAGGCCGAGGGACGCGGGCTTGCCGGAGCCGGGGGAACAAGAGGCAGCGGCGGCGGCGGCGGCGTCAGTCGCCGGGGCAGACCAGGCCTGCGAGCCGGGGAGCGAGCGTGCCGGATCCTGCCCCTGAGTCGGCCGGGGGGCCAGACAAGGCGGCGGCGGGGGCCGAGCGTTGCGTGGAAGCGAAGCGTGCCGTTGAGGACCTCTTCCAGCGGAGCTGCGAGGGCCTCGATCAGGACCAGCGGCAGCGGCTCCAGGAGCTACTCGCCCAGAACGAAGACCTCTTTGCGGCGAGGGATGAGGACTGCACCCGCACTGCCCTGGTCCAACACGAGATCAACACCGGCGACGCTCGGCCCATCCGCATCCCACCAGGACGCATGGTCCACGCCAAGCGGACCGCCGCCGAGGAAAAGATCCGGGAGATGGCCGCAGCGGGGGTGATTGAGCCCTCCGCGAGCCCGTGGTCGGCGCCAGCCGTACTGGTTAAAAAAAAAAGACGGCTCGTGGAGGTTCTGCGTCAACTACCGCAAGCTGAATGAGGTCACCCGGAAAGATTCCTACCCCCTGCCGAGGATAGATGACGCCCTGGACTACATCACCGGGTCGACCTGGTTCAGCTCCCTGGACCTCCGCTGCGGCTACTGGCAGGTACCGCTTGCTCCCGATGCTCGCCCGAAGACGGCCTTTTCCATCGGCCAGGGCCTCTGGCAGTTTACTGTCATGCCTTTTGGCCTGTGCAATGCCCCGGCGACGTTCGAGAGGCTGATGGAGAGGGTGCTGGCATCGGTCCCGCGGAACCAGTGCGTGTCATATCTGGACGATCTGCTGGTTCATGCACGGAGTTTCGACCAGGCCTTGACGAACCTCCAGGCGGTGCTGGCCTGCATCCGCCGTGCTGGCCTGAGGCTCAACCCCCGCAAGTGCGAGCTCCTGCGGCGGGAGGTGACCTTCCTGGGACATGTTGTTGGACCGCGAGGGGTGGCTACGGACCCAGGTAAGGTCGCCGCAGTGAGGGGCTGGCCGACTCCACGCACCGTCGCGGAGCTCCGCAGCTTTCTGGGGTTGGCCTCGTACTATCGGAGGTTCGTCCGGGACTTTGCCAGCATCGCCGCCCCGCTGCACCGCCTCACCGACAAGGGCCGCCGTTTTGACTGGGACTCGGGCTGTGAGACTGCCTTTGGCCGGTTGCGCGAAGCTCTGGTGGGGGCCCCCGTGCTGGCCTACCCCGACCCGCGGTTGCCGTATATTCTCGACACCGACGCGAGTGACTCGGGGGTGGGGGCGGTGTTGGCGCAGGAGGGGCCGGATGGGGAGCGCGTAGTGGCCTACTACAGTCGGGCTCTGACTAGGCCTGAGCGGAACTACTGCGTGACCCGTCGCGAGCTGCTGGCGGTGATGGCGGCGGTCCACCATTTCAGGCCGTACCTGTTCGGGACCCGGTTCCGGTTGAGGACCGACCATGCGTCCCTCACCTGGCTGCTCCACTTTAAGGAGCCAGAGGGACAGATGGCGCGATGGATAGAGATCCTGCAGGAGTACGACTTCACTGTCGTGCACCGTGCGGGGTCTCGCCATCTCAATGCCGACGCTCTCTCGCGGCGCCCCTGCGAGGCCGCGGACTGCCATCACTGCACCCGGCGGGAGCAGCGTGAGGAGGCTGTCCGCACCGTGGCGGGGGTGAGCGCCGCGGCCACGGCCCGGGAGGGGCCGCTGGGGGTGGGCCTGCCAGACCTGGCGCAGCGTCAGGCAGCTGATCCTGACGTGGGCCCGGTGCTCCGCTGGAGGGCAGCAGGAGTGCGGCCTACACGAGAGGAGCTCGCCCCGCACCCGAAGTCCGTCAAGGCCCTCTGTGCCCTGTGGGAGGCCTTGGAGGTAAAGGACGGGGTGCTGCGCCGGGGGTGGCGGGTACCCTCCAGTGGCGAGGTACGGTGGCAGCTAGTGGTGCCTCGGTCGCTCCGCGGGGCGGTGCTCCGAGCGGTGCACGGCCAACCGGGTGTGGGGCACTTCGGCGGTAAAAAAACCCTGCAGCGTCTCCGAGGCCATTTTTATTGGGGTCTTTGCCACCGGGACGTGGATCGGTACTGCCGAACGTGTGCGGTGTGCGTGGCGCAGAAGGGTCCCCCCGAGCGCTCTCGGGCCCCCCTCCAACAACACCAGGTGGGGGCTCCTATGGAGCGGGTGGGAGTGGACGTTTTGGGCCCGTTTCCGCGCACCGAGGCCGGGAACCGCTACGTCTTGGTGGCTATGGATTACTTTACGAAGTGGCCGGAGGCCTACGCCCTCCCGGACCAGAGTGCCCCCACGGTGGCCGATGCACTGCTGGAGGGGATGTTTGCCAGGCTGGGGGTGCCGGAGGAGTTACACAGTGACCAGGGGCGTAACTTCGAGTCCCAGGTCTTCGCCAGAGTGTGCCAGCGCCTGGGGATTACTAAGACGCGGACCACCCCGCTGCATCCCCAGAGCGACGGGTTGGTAGAGCGGTTTAATCGGACGCTCGCCACCCAGCTGGCCACCCTGGTGTCCCGGCACCAACGGGACTGGGACCGCCACCTCCCCCTTGCGCTCTGGGCGTATCGGACCGCGGTCCAGGAATCCACCGGGTGCACCCCGGCCTCGCTCATGCTGGGCCGGGAAATGCGAACCCTGGTGGACCTGGTCTTCGGCCCGCCGCCCGGAGACGGGTCGGCACCGCCGGCTGGACCGGACTACGAGTGGGACCTGCGGCAGCGGATGCAGCGGGTGCACAGCTTTGCGCGGACCCACCTGACACAGGCGGGGGTCCGGCAGAAGCGGTACTACGACCTGCGCTGCAGGGGGCCTGCCTTCCAGCCCGGGGACTCGGTTTGGGTGTACAACCCGCGGCGCCGCAAAGGCCTCAGCCCTAAGCTGGCGCCGTCGTGGGAGGGGCCCGCTGAGGTACTCGGGGTGGTGGGCGAGGTCTGCTACCGTGTCCGGTTGCGAACACGGGGGAGAGTGGTGGTCCTGCACCGAGACCGCCTGGCCCCCTACCGGGCCCGGGAGGAGGAGCCGTGTGGGGAGGCTCCAGAGGAGCAGCCGGGGCCGGAGCCGGCCGATAGTGGGGCGTCCGTGGATCGCCAGCCGTCACCGCGGCGCAGCGGCCGCTCACGCAGGGTTCCGCAGCAGTTGGCCGAATACGAGTACAGCCTGAGGGGGGTGTTCGACGTCGGCGAGACGCCAGACGCTTCAGGTGGGGGCAGTGTAACGCCCTCGCCTGGTGGTGAGGAGGAAGCGCCCCTAGGCGCTCGTAGTACCGCTGGGCATGCTGGGAGTGGTAGCCGGGAAGAGTCTGAGGGTCAGCACGATGACCAGCGGCTGACCCTACCTGTGTAAATAATGTCCTAGTAATTCTAGTGCCCTGTGTAGTCCTGTAAAAGTAGAGTGTGTTGTTAGGTAATTACCACCCTAAATGTGTGTACGTGTTCGTCAGTCTCCTCGTGTGTGTAGATCCTGTGTTTGGTTTTGGTGTGGTTGTAAAATAAAGCCAGTGCTTGGTTAATCGCGTCTCCACTGTTCTTTAGTTCTGAAAAAGAACCTGCAAAACGCTACAATATATAGCGGCACGTCACTGTGTGCGTCTAGGTGTCTAGCCTTCGTCACAGAGAGCGATGTGACGTCATGGGTAGCGACTACTACTAGTGTATTCATGTTAATATTAGTGAGAGTACAACTGGTAGTTTTAATGCTACTGTTCATGTGAGTATTAATGACAATAGAGCTACTGTTTTAGTTTTAATGTTCATATTCATGTTAATATTAATTATAACTATCTTGTTACTGTTAGAGTATTAACAGTAGTAGTAGTGTTAGTTTTAGTGATAGCATTACTTTTATTATTAATAGTTTGTGTCAGTGTTAGTGATGTTACTGTTGTAAGTAACATGAGTAGTATTTGTGTTAGTGTTAGTTATCGTGTATCTGTAGTTAAATGTGTATGTGGTGTCTGTGCATGTGTGGGTGTGTGTCTGTGAGCCTGTTGTGTCTGTTAGTGTGTGAGCGTGTGGGGTCTCTGAGTGTTTGGTGTCTATAAGTGTGTGTCTATGAGTATGCATAGTGTCTATTTGTTTCTGTGAATGCATGCCTGAGAATGTGTGTGTATGGTTTGTGTCCGTGAGTGTGTGGTGTCTGTCAGTGTGTAGTTTTATATTTGTAAGTGTATGTGTGGGCATGTCTGTCAGTGTGTGTAGTGTCTATGTGAGTATTAATGATGATAGCATTACTGATAGTTTTAGTTTTAATGCTAGTATTTATGTAATATTAGTGATACTTATAGTGTTAGTGTCAGAGTATTAACACTCATCATCATCATCATGTTAGTTTTCATGAGAGTATTACTGTTATTATAAGTATTATTAGTCTAGTAGTAGTTTTTGTCAGTGTTAGTAACAATGATAGTGTACGTTTTGGTGATAGTGTTACTGTGGTAATATTAGCAGTATCTGCTTTAGTGTTAGTTATAGTGTGTCTGTACCTAAGAGTGTATGTAGGTGTCTATGTGCGTATATAGTGTCTATTTGTGTATCTGTGAGTCTGTGAGTGTATATATGTGAGTGTGTGAGTGTCTTATTGTGTGTATAAATGTGTGATGTGTCTGTGAGTGTAAATGTGTGTGAGAGTGTAGGTGTACAGTATATCTGTCAGTGTGTGTGAATGTGTGTGTAGGTGGGCTTGGGTTCCACTGGTGTGTCTGACAGAAGTGACCCATCAACAGGTGTTGAGTTCCAGAGCCGCTTGCAAATAAAAACACTTTCTAGAGTCCAGACCAACTTCCAGAGAGCTGTGAGTTCTCTGTTTTTATCAGTATTAGTAATAATGACAGAAGTAATTCCCACGCAAATGATTATTAACCAAGACAGACATCAGAAAATATCGCCTTTGCAATGATGTCACTCCTCTTCTTCATGAATTTTCTTTAATGACAGGACATTTCTCTGTCTGAGTGCCTGCTGCAAATAGTGTGACTAGCCATTTCTCTCCAATATTTTCTAGTTCAGTTATTTATCGCATATGAAATATTATTCTCATTAAGAATATTTTACCTGCAAAGTCACAGTGAAACTACTACGGCGAATGAACGTTTTATGGGTGGAAAACGTTCAAAAGACTTAATGCTCCAGGGAAGGTTTGAACACACAACCTCATTATAACTCCACTGTGCACAGCTACATGCATACCACACACTTACCAACTGTGCCACTGGACCTCTGTAAGGCAGGCTCCTACACTGATTGTAAAACTGGCACAAACGTAGGGCGAAACACAGGGTTTTGGCTGTGGATACATCTACACATGGGTGAAAGGGACAGTAAAATAGTAAGGTAAATAAAAGATACTGAAATATACAGTATGTGCTCACTGTAATGTAGGAAGAGGTGGTCAACAAGCAAGCAAAAACAAGCAAAAAATTATTTGTGGATAATGTGAAGTGACATTGTTTTGTGTAAATTAGCCCACGAATTGTGCTTCATGTGCCTTAAGCTGTGCAATTTGTATGGTTGTTGAATGAGATTGGTTTCTTCACAAGCCCGGTCAATTGCCAGAGGAGAGCTTGCCGACACACACCTTCATGAAGACTCTCTTTAAGATGATTACACCTTTCATTGTCAAGTCGCCTCCTTTGCATACAATAGTAGCATCAACACTAAGAGAAAGGGTGAGAAATGGCATTTATCAAATGATTGCAGTGTTTGTTTGACTGAGGATCCTTGTGTGCTGAACTGGCCTCTGGAGAAGTGTAGTGCAGTAAAGGAGAAGATTTGTGTCACTCAAGGCTGTAACGGAACAGAACAATACAATTACAATACTTTTATGAGAGTAAATAATACTGGTGCATCACAGTTCTTATAATGGTGAAAACAGGAGCAACTTCTCTACAGTTTTGACTGAAGTATTTAAACGGCAAGAAATAATATCACTATGCAATTAATTAATGCTGTTGAGCTCCTCTAAATGTTCTAGTCTGATGAAACAATGTATAGAATTAGGTGACAATATCAGAATTCATTCAAATACACAAGATTAATTTTCAGCAGCAAAAATACACTCGAAAATATTTTACAAGAAAGAAACCTTACATTCACCTAAATAAACATTCACCCTCTATGTTAGCAGAGAACAGTAGGACAGTTAGTTTGTGTCACTGGACACTCTGTCACAGAGGCTGATCTCTTCAGACTTCAATGAGTCTTCCAACTTGTCATAGCTGTTGAAGAAGCACCTGTTGAATCTCAACCAAGATTTCCTGAGAAATCGTTCAGCGAGCGATTCCTCCCTCTGGACTCTGCACTGAGCTGAAAGCTGCGCGAATTCCTCACTGTATGTCCTGTACTGTTACATGCGCTCTTGTGTAGATTATCTACTTGGAGAAATGTGACAAGAACACATCGAACTTTTTCCATATGTGAAGGAAAATGCTAAAGAGCCTGAAAACTTTGAACATTTAAGTTTGCGTGTTTTATATACTGTATATTCTTTACTATACTTTACATACTTGGGGTGGAGCAGTGGCTCTGTGGCTCAGGATCTGCGCCTGTGGTTGGAAGGTTGCTCGTTCAAATCCCTCTGCCAGCAGAGGAATCCTACTCCACTGGGCTCCTGAGCAAGGCCCTTAACCCCAACTGCTCCAGGGCACCATACAATGGCAGATCCTGTGCTCTGACCCCAGGCTCTCTCCTTATCTGTGTGTCTCATGGAGAGCAAGCTGGGGTATGCAAAAAGATCATTCCTAATGCAATAAATTGTAAAGGGTTAATAAAGTGATGTTATTATTATTATTCCTTACAGCGGAGCAAACAAATTGTTACAAAAAACACCAGCTAATGTCCACCAGCAGAATTAACATTAATATACTGTAAAGTGCTGTTACTTGGGAGTGTTAATCTACAGATAAATTAAACAAATGGCTTTTATAGTTCTAAAGAGGTTTACATAGACGTCTGTAACAGATCTTTTCAGTTCATTGCTGTTCCTCTGACTTGGTGAGCCTTTGGAATTTTAAAAGCGTTTTGCTTGCCTCTCATGTGGTCTGTGTACCAGTCCATTAAGAGCCGCACTATCACTGTGTCGTGTGTGGTCCTACAGAACTACACAGCTATCTACTGGAGTCGTCTTCTGTCCATTGCAGTTGAGAACAGATTTAATACGGAGCTGCACAGAAATTTTTGCGGCAAATATCGCTGCAGAACTAGCCCGTGCACAACAACGAAGAGAAAAAGAAATACCACAGGGTCGCCCATAAGAGGGAAAAATAGAAATCAATTGTTCAAACAATTACAACACTCGTCCTCTTACAGTGGTCTCATGTTATTTTTCTTGCCATAAGAAAAGTGGGATTGTTAAACTGTATTGTTCCCCAAATGGTTGAATAATAATAATAATAATTATAATAATAGTGGTGGTAGCTGATCGTTCTTGTCCGTGGCCAAGTGACCTGTGTGAATACAGTATGTTGATTTATTCTCCTCAAGGCATCGCTTTAGCAATTCAAAGAGCGTGGGTTTTAACCCATTCAGTGCTTATTTCAACTAATGCCATGTTCCTTTTTCTAGGTCTTCAAATAGTTTACAATGTAGAGGTATCTTTAGTAATAAGAAAAAAGCTGCACCTCGGAGATCCATCTCACAAAAGCAGATTTCTTAAAGTGCACCTATGAGCTGTAGAACCTGAAGGAGTTCTCTCTCCTGGATATTAAACATGCAGATAATGAAATCAGTGATTTATGATTTATGCAACCTTCCAATAAATACATCTAAGACATGTAACAAACCCATTGTGCAGCTCCAGTGGCACAGTTGGTCAGTGCATTGTACTTATATCGCAGTACATAGTCAAGTCATGCTGAGGTTGTGAGTTTAAGCCTGCAGTGGTTTTGCCTGTGATTTCAGCTGCAGAAACTTTCTGTTGGATTTAGGTTGGTTCTTCTGTTACTTTTTCCGCTCGATGGAGCTTTATTAATGCAGGCACACCTGCTTCCTCGGCATTTTATTTTATCGCTGCTCACAAACCAACATACTGCAGACACCTCTGATACTGTCACTGCTTGTGGGCCACGTGTTCCTGCTGTCAGCCTGCTATACCATGCTCATGCACGTCTAGAAACATTACTGCTCTAGTACAAGAGCGAAAGACTAAACGAAATCGCACCCACTTTGAAAAAATCACGTTTGACAAACCATAGGATGACAAGAATGGGATTCTTTGGTTGTTTGAGTACATAAATCAAAGACACTGCGTTCAGCATATTCACATCAGGCACTCGGACAGAGATAAACCCAGAGAAATTCTTCTCACATTTTAATCTGTAACTGCAGGATTCAACAAATTGTTAATTATCTCAACTTACAATTTTTAAACAATTTACAAAGCCCACAGTGGATGACATTTGGTTCCGGCACACATCAGTTGCTTGGAATATCATTGTAATATTTAATTTGCTTTCCCGTCACACCACTTTTATTAATAATGAAGTTTATCAATACACGTTTGTTTAAAACATGTCATTTATTATTGATACAGTTTCATTCTGTCTTTATTAGGAGCTGTATCACAGCTAATGCATGTAAAGCCTTAAGTACGTGATAGTGTGAGTTCAGTAATCCCAGGGTGTGAGGAGAACTGAAATTTAGTAAATACATATTTTAATAGAGTGTAAATCTTCAAAGTGTTCTGTCACTTCAAAAGCAAATTACAGGAGCAGGGATTGAACCCACATAGACGTTTGCTTATTGAGCTTAATTTCAACACCTTAACCACTCAGCCATCCCTAAAAACAGTTCCAGCGCTCTGTTACACAGTTCATTGAATATATTTATTCATTGAATATATTAATTTAATATATTTGTTATATTTTTGAATGGAATGGGACTGTACACTGGTGGTTCCCAAGGGAAAACAGGGTTATTGAGCCATTGGGTATTCTGAGAATAAATTGGGTGGGTGAATGTAACCGTGTGGTAAAGTAAAACAGTCTCCTTAGATGAAGCCCTACAGATGCAGCCCCTGAAAGTGTATAAGACTTAAAATTTATAGTACTGCTGACACACATGGAGCCTCTACATCAGACCGAAATAGCAATGTGTTCGCTTAATTGTGCTGAGGATCTCCTCATGAATCTGTCTCATTCATCAATGGAAATAGAAGCTGTCACTGTAAACTTGGACGTGATGTTCCACAGTGTGCCTTTCCCCTTGTTGTATTCAAGAGTACTCACTGTGTGAGCTCCTCACTGCGTTTCCTTTTCTTTTCCTGTGATTATCTACATGGAGTGTTGTGACAAAATAGTCTTGAACATTTTCAGTTTGTGAAAGGAAACACTAAAGAAAATACAAATGATTAACTTTTAAAATATCAACAGTACAGCTAGAAGAGTGGAAGATAAAATACGATTTATAATTAAATTCACAATACACTTAAGGAAAACACAAACACCCAAACAGGGACTTGAACCCTGGACCCTCAGATTAAAAGTCTGATGCTCTACCAGCTGAGCTACCCGGGCTCTACACGGTGAATGACACTGTTGTGATCCTCGCAAGTCACATGTCTCTTCTTGTGCCGAAGTGCAGTCATACAGTACCTGACCCGTCTGGAAGGTCAACTGACAGACTTTATCCAGAAGCGACGGCACCACTCCCAGTAGAATGAGTGAGAAATACAGCATGACATGGGGAGGTAAGGGGCTCCCACAATTCATCTTTCCTCACATTACTGATTTTTTCAATAGCATTTTGACCTTTTTTCACTGTCAGATTTTTTCGCATTTAATAAGATCTTAAAATCAACAACATTAAGAACGAAAACAAATGGAACATTTTTTGGAACAACAATTAAAAAAAAACGTTTCAATGCCTTGGTTCTATAAGTGTGCACACCCTTTATAAAGGGAGTTGTAACTATGCTGAAATTTAAAGAGCATTTCTGTAGAGAAAAAAACATTTTTTCTGCCTTGATGTTAAGCTCAGGGAGCCTGCCTTTTAGAAATTATATCTCTAAACACCTTGCGCAGCCTCCCGAGAGACTAACAAATATTGTTTTGAGAAATTGGCTAACACACCGGAAGGCACTAACGTTTCTCTTCGTTAAAGTATGTCAGTAACTGTTTAACCCAAAATGTTTGTAATTGTGAATTTGTTAAAATTCAATAAATAGTCTATCAGCAGCAAGAAATTATTATGAAAGTAAGGGTTTTTTTATATCATAAACTGTAAGACATGAAGAGAGTTTACAGGTCGTATCCTTCGCTTTGTCTTTTAAATTAAGCGTTCGGGATTCAAACCTGTGTTCGGACTGTTGTGTTTCTTGAATTTCTTGCAATCATCAAATGTCGTTGTTTGGTCCATCAGTTTTTTTCTCGGTTGTACAATGGAATTCGCGCAGTTTTCAGCTCAGTGTGGAGTCCAGAGGGAGGACTCGCTCGCTGAATGATCTCTCAAGAAATCCCGGGTGAGATTCAAAAGGTGTCTTCTTCAACAGCCACGACACGTCTGAAGACCTCTGGATTTCCTGAATATGACATAAAATTAGTTCAAATCATTTGGTAGTTAACAGAACTAAATGCTTTAGAGGTACATTTAAAACAGCAGAGCAACACCGTAGCACTTCGAGTGTGCCCGAGTTTAATTGTGTGAACTTGGCTCTCTATGAACATGAGCAAAGAGTTCACATTCAACAGAAGATTGCAATGTGAGCACAGAAATATAAAGCACCTGGAGATGCCGGGACCTCATACATGCAAAGCATGCGCTCTACCACTGGGGTATATCCCCAACAGACTTATTAACAGAACTGAGATGTGCTGATGCTCTCTGAACACAATCCACCACTAACGAAGGATGCCTGCAGTTTCCCACTTTTGTGTTTCCTCTACTACAGAGTAAATTCATAGGAATGAAGAAATAAGGAAGGAAAAATAACCGCATCGAAGCTTCCAGAGATTGGTTAAAATGAATCCGTTATTTTTATATCCAGTCACACGGGCGACGATGATTGATTTATCGACGGGGAGTGCTTTTTTACCTCCTCACTCGACTACCTTGATTAAACTACGCATAGAACAACAGCAGTACAGATGATTTTCATGGACCGACTTGTTTTGTACAACTCGAGTGATAAAGTCCTGTCTGCAAATATTGTAGAAGAACGAAAAAGGGCGAAACAACGTTCCAACCACAGGAATGGTAACAGGAAGGATCATGTTATTTAATATGTCCTTTGGAGATACCTTGTCAACGCACACAGGCGTTAGAGCTGGACAAATAATTGATAGTGGTGTTTGTAAACAATCATTAAACATGTTATTTCTAAACCAGGAAGAAAGGAGCAGACTTAAACTTTAAGAGACAGAAACAACACCTTATCACAGCTAACATTAATTAAAATGACATCACAATAAAAGAGCGGAGCCTTGAGTGAATCAAATTAGTTTTCATTGGACGTCTGTCTCTTCATAACTTTGTAGGTGAGAGGGAGGATTGCGGAAATGTGCCGGTGTTTCTCAGAAGTGCGTTGGTGGTATAGGTGCCTTCTAAATAATTGAGCCGGGTTTGAATCCTGGTAGGTGCATCCCCAAATCTTTTCAAGAAAATCTGTGATCCGGTAACATATCTTTTGAAACTAGCATTCAAGGTAGGATACGTGTTCTTATATACCAAAAAACTCTATAAGGAAAAGGCAGATCTCTGTACACAAGACGGCAGTGCGATCTTAGTATTCCTGTGTTGTTGACGGATTCAGACTCCTTCTCAGAGGTCTTTGCTCACCAAATAACTTTGCAGCTGAGGAAGAGCACCCCGGAAAATACCAAACACAACAAGCGAGCGTGTTGGTTGCTCTTGCTCTTAATGCAAGGAGCTGTTTTTTTTAATCATTATTAACCAAAAACAGCAGCACAGGTAGGTCGTATTTGTGATTATGTCACTTCTCTGCTTCAGCAAGGTCAATAAAAGACTCTGAAAGTAGTAAAGCAAAACTGAACTCAAAATCATATTAGGAATTCTGAGCGATATATCCATACAGGTAATCCAATAAGAATGTTGAAATATTTGAATATCATCTCTCTATATATTTCGCTGCTTTTTACCAGGAGTAAAACTATTGGATTGAAGGAATGCTAACCGCTGGGTTAAAATGTATAGTTGTTATTTGGAGAAATCTGTAAACTCGTGATCTTATATGTTTTAAAAGACAGCACAGGAAAAAACGACAGTGCTGATTATTTTCCGGAGACAGAGCACTGATGACCTATCAGAGCTGATTGATAAAGCCCACCCAGTGGATACTCTAGCAGAACGTCAAAGAACATTCACCTCTGTATCCAAAGAAACCACAGGAACAACATCAGGAAGCACAATTAATTCCCCTTTTAATTTTTTCCTGTAAGGTATGCTATGTGAATTCATGAAGTTAATCCTCTGATCTCTTTTGAGCACGAACAAAGTATTTCTGATGGAGCGCTCTGTTCAAAGATAAGCTATTACCCCTGCCAACGATTCGGCGTGAAGCATTAAAAGTTTCACAGACAAAAGCAGCTCACCACCACAGCCAATATTAAATTTACTTGCCGGTACACTATCATGTGCACTGCCTCAAAAGTGATCTCGGCAGACGTTGTTCCCTACGTAAAGCTGAACGTGCCAAAGAGAATTTCTGTTGAGAAAACAAAATATTTTTTCTGCCTTGATGTTAAGCCTGTCTTTTAGAAAGTCTATCTCTAAACACCTCCCGCAGCCTAACAAAAAGCACTTTTACTGATCGTATTGCAGGTCTTAAAACACTAACATTTGGCAGCAGTGGGATTCGAACCCACGCCCCCAGAGAGACTGGAGCCTAAAATCCAGCGCCTTAGACCGCTCGGCCACGCTACCTTCCTCCATGTCCATCTTCCTCACATTCCTGGCTTGGAAAATGCCGGGGGCTTCAGCTCTTGTCATCGGATCTAATGATATCATGACATGTGGAAGTGACTGCACCTTCATCTTCCGAGATGCTTTCAATAGCACAAATGCTACTTTCACTGGCACAAACAGCAATAACGAAAGAGGTGGGTTTCATCCTTTGTGCTGTTTGTAGGGGCGCAACTCTATGTCGATCTACTGACTTGAAGAGCAAAAATCAAAATCCTCTGCTATTACTGTTGCTTTTTTCATAGTTTCTTTAAATCCTTCATTTGAACATAGATTTTGAAGGATATTGATGATAATACCACATAAATTGTGGTTTTCTTGTGATCGCCAATTTTTTTTCAAATACCAGCCTTTTTTACAGTTCCTTGCGTGTTAAACAAGGTATAATAGCCCCCCACGATTCCTCAGCTAACATATTTTAAAATTACAATAGATTATACAGCATGCATGTTTACATTTATATTAAAATTAAAGTAAATATACCAGAATACATACAGTGCTAACCCAATAATTCTTTTCAGGTTCTCCAACAAATCTGCGTTGTTATTTTAACATGTTTCAGCTGAGGGTGCAACAGGAGTATAAATGAATTTTCCCGCCAGCCGTTCAAAGACCAAATTCCATGAGTGAACATTATTTTCTCAGAAGTTGCCGGCATTGGACTTTGCCGGTGGTAATGAATTATGTCCACAACTGTTGTAGTAGTTCCTTCTTGAAATTCGACACGTGCAAAGCACTCGTAATATCATAGGTGTTAAAGTTTGCTGAGTCTATTCGAGTCATGGTGTGTATCCCTGCCTATCATTGGGAGACGGGTAGCTTTTTTACACTCAGATTCCAATCTTCAATGCTTTGTGTGAGAGCTTACATAACTTTCATTTTCTCACATTTTCTGACGACTTTTCCAAAGGGGCACCCTGTCAATTCCGAATACTTTTAAAAAATCTGCCTGCATGTTTGATTATTGTCATTTCATTTAGAAAAAGTTCAATATTGATCATAACTAAAGAAAATAATGATCACGAACAAAAAAGGGATAAAGATGCGAGTTGATCTTGAATCAGAGCTGGGTGACACGGGCTTCTGTTCTGATATGGTTGTACGAGAAACAGGAGGAATCGCCAATCTCCTATAGAACATGAGTTGAATCAGGAGTGAGACATTTCGTATACTCGTGCATATGTCAACGCCTGACCTACATCGTAAAACTAACATTAAGTTGTCAGAGACATTCATTTATATACAAACAAGAGACAGACCAAGTAATAATTCTACATTAGTTCAGGTGGGTAAACCTGAACTAACTAACTAATAAACCTATTAATAATTCTACATTAATGTTTCCTACACTGATCAGATTAATTGACATGGTCTGATTCAGAGCCTGTGCAGTTCGTGCTAATTACAACAAGGACAGTTCTGAACCCTCATCACCGAACTGAACACAAGTTCAGCTGTTCTCCAGTTTTGTTACGCATGGTTTTTCATTGCAATTGAGTTCAGAGCTGGAGCTGAACTCCAGACAGTACAGTGTTTTGGGTAAGTTGTCGAAATTCGCATGAGGCTGCAGACAACTTACCCAAAGTGTTTTCTATAGCTTTCAGGTGCAGTTCATTTATATAAAAGAATGTAAGTGGTATAAACTCAACAAGCCAGACGGCAGTCGAACCTATAATTTTCGGACGCGAGGCCTGACGCGTTATTCATTACGTCACTGACCCTGCTATTGTAGGGCTAAAAAAACACGTTTTCTACATTTTTGTCTGTTTAAAAATCACTCTAAAAAAGACAAAGGGTTTGTGTGTCGCACTAAAATTCCGTTTCATTTCGAACGCAAATAAAAACCGTTTTGTTCCAAGAAATCATGCATTTGTCACATCCTTCATACTATACTTCTCTCTTGTATTAGTAAAGCATTTTGATTTAAACTGAACACACCTAAGTGTATAGGTGTATAGGTTTCGTCCAGAGTCCAGAGTGCAAACCAACAGCTGACACAGGTCTTTTATAGAACCATTTTGATTTCCTCTATTTTGTCCCCGTGACGTCATTGTCCTGCTCGAAGCCGAGCCCGACACATGTCTGGTTTTTGTTGCTGGGCGCACACCCTGCGGTCCATGCGGGTCCTAATACCCCAGTACAATGACGGGGACACTAAACTGTAAACAGGTGCTGTCCTTCGACTGAGACGTAAAACCGAGGTCCTGACTCTCTGTGATCATTCAGGAGAATGGTGGTGGTGGAGGGGAGTCCCCATTACCTGTAAAGCGCATTGAGTGGAGTATCCAGAACAGCGCTATATAAGTGTAAGCAATAATGATGATGATGATGATTATTATTATTATTATAATGTAAATTACAATAAAATAAATCAAACTTTGATTCAAAATAGATTAATGTAAAAACTGATAAAGCTAATGCTTTTTTCAGGGCTATATCTACTTTTTTTTAAAAAGCGAAGTCTGTAGCGATTGTGAGAGTTAGAGAATGTGTTCCAGCGGGTGCCTTCATATCATGAGCGTCAGTCTCGCCCGTAGCTGCGAGAAGGTTAAAAACGCACTAGTGATCTGTAGACGATGTTCGGGGAAGAAATAATTCTGTTTTCAGCACAGGGAGTAAGAATGAGCTCAGCCCGGCTCCCAGCAGAATCCATTCTGGTTTGGTTACTGTTAGACTGTGCGTCTGAGGCTCTTTGGATCGCAATGTAAAAAAAACAATTGCTCACATCGTGTTACTTCCACGACAGGAAGGAAAGATATCACTTTAAAAAATAAGAACTGAAGATTTGGATCCTGGGCCTCAACTTAAAAATAAACAGAGTTTAACGACAGGAAATTGATTCCAGTTGTCAGATCACGTATACGCATACCTTAGCTTTGTGCAACAACCTGAAACTTTCAGGTACCATAAATAATATTATTGCTAAACATATGCCATTCTAATCTGCAAGCGACCAATTTTTGTATAAAAATGCAATAAGTCCTGTTCTACACCTGCATGCTTTGGAAGCACTGGCCTACCTGTATCAAAATATCAGATTGTGTTTCTGCAACATTTTGTGCATAGTACGCCATTTTATCTAAAACAGTCACAACGAGGGCTTTACATGCAGTCTGGGGTATTTTCCCCTTTTATATTTTTGCCACTTTATATCGAACCTGTTATACTCCCAGAAGTGCACAGTAGCTTGTACTTAATACAAATGTACAATTCACCGCTGGTACACTGTATAAACAGATGTGTGCCGTGTTTGCCTTTGTAAGCATTTGTTTAAAAAAATAAGTTCACAATACGATGAAAACACAGAAAGCACAAACTTTATAATACAACGATACAAAATCAATACCAAATCATTATGCCAATTAAGTAACTTACCTTTGAAAACAGAGAACACCTTTATATCTACAAAAAACTTGACATTTGTATGTATTTTTGAATTACAAAGCAGACAGTGTAGTCCCTTAATTCAAAGATCAGATCTTGGCCAAAACAAGACAATCAGACGTGGGCTGAATTCGGAACAGGAGCCTTTGCTTCGTCGATTATTGAGCTTTTGATCAATGTCTGAATAAAACAGATTCGCTTTTTTAACTCTTTGATTAAAGTACACGGAAAGCACCTTCCTTCGAGCTGGAATCAAACCAGCGACCTAAAGATTCCCTGCTGACTCCACTACAGTCCTCCACTCTACCAACTGAGCTATCAAAGGGATGTTGCAGCATTGCTCTCTGGCCCAATGAAGTGAAATGTTCCGGATGATTTAAATCCCACTTCGACATCAAGTTTCCAACTCGTTTTCTTAGTCTCATTTACCTTGAATTTAAGCCACGAACCAGGATTCTACTGTATAAACTTCCAGGGATATTACAAAATGTTTGATGGGGCATCAATCATTCCAGGCGGAAATTGATTCCTTTTTTTTCTCGAGGGATCATATTAAACATTTCATTAGTATCGAGAGGAGGACCACCAGTAGACACAAAACAGTAGACACTGTCTTTATTAGAAAGTAGCGTTTGTGCTACATTAATAATATTTTAGTGGAAATAAAGAAGTTGTAAATTTTAAAAATTTATATTTGAATCGAAATGTGGTTTTGAGTTAAATATTAGCGTGTTCATGTAATTAGTTTGTGTTTGTCATTACTATATATATTGCCATGTTACTAGAATTTGTAACTGAAGTTTACTAGATGTGTTTTTTATGATGATTAGACATTTGAATACAATATTGTATATAATGTATAATTTGAACTACATATTGTTCAGGTGTGAATAATTGTATATTTTAAGAATACATTTCTAAAACAAATCATTGGCTTTATTTACTAGTTTCTACACCTATAAAAATCTTTCTTTGATGCATAGTAGACATCAAAGAAAGATGTCTATTATACATCAAAGATGAGCAGTGTGTGTCGTGTTCACAGCTGATAACTAGAAGATGTCTGGAAGAGGCAAAGGCGGAAAGGGACTCGGGAAAGGAGGCGCTAAGCGTCACCGTAAGGTTCTCCGTGACAACATCCAGGGAATCACCGAGCCCGCCATCCGCCGCCTGGCTCGCCGTGGGGGAGTGAAGCGGATCTCCGGGCTGAACTATGAGGAGACCCGCGGGGTGCTGAAGGTGTTCCTGGAGAACGTCACCTGCACCGAGCACGCCAAGCACACCAAGAGGAAGACCGTCACCGCCATGGACGTGGTGTACGCGCTGAAGCGCCAGCGTACCCTGTACGGCTTCGGAGGCTAAACAGGATCTTCACTACCGGACCCCGACGTACAGATGCAGCCATTCAAAGTGAGCGGTACAGACACGTACCGCAGGTAAGATGACACGGGGTACCGCGGTGCGTGATTGGTTGACCGACAGGGGCACTCGTGGTCCGTTGGTCTGTCGTAGAAAGACTTACTGTAAACGTCTTTACTGTGCCCGTTGTAGATATTGAATTTTACCACTGAAGGGAAATCTTAGTAGCTGAGCATAAAAAGAATAGGAGCATACTGTAACGCGTGTGAAGACCATAAACGATATTAATTTTGGAACATAAACATACAGTACTGTATATGGCTGGTTTTGGTACTTTAAAGTAAAAAATACACACCAGTATTCCATTTCTCCCTAAACATTTTAAGCATCGAAGTCTTTAACTAAAGAGATACCGGAAATCGGAAAGTTTCTGCTTTTTGTAAGGATGGTATCAAAAAGCAATCTTAAGTGGTGGGAAAGCTGTGCTTAATGTATTTAAGGGACTTAAAAGTAAAAGGAGATGCTTCATATTGCTTGACTAATTTTAAAAACTAAGTTATGAATGCAGATGCTCCCTCAGTGCCGCGCCGGGTGTAAATATCAAAATATACATACCCAACACTGATTGTACCCATCTGTCATGCTAATAAAACACCTTGAATTGAATTGAATTGAGGGAGAGAGGGGGGAAGGGGGAGAGAGATAACCAGGACTCAAGGCAAATAAGATACACTCCACAGGCATTCACAACAGCAACATATGAAACGTTTGCACCCTGTATGGCTTTGGAGGCTAAACAGGAGCGGAGCTTCACTACCGGACCCCGACGTATAAACCCAAGTGACCCAGTGACATTTGTCACTGCTGAGGTTGCTTTATGGGTCTATAGTTTTCTATACTGTGCTGATCAATTGGAAATCAAATGGCAAAAAAGACCCGTTCCCACACCTAAGGTCAAATATTAGGAATCAAAACTGCTCGAGTGTATGGAAGCACAGAGCTTTATCAAGATTTCCAAGTGCAAGATCTTTTTATTCATAAAAGACCCTATTTATGTTGTATGAGAAATATTAATATTAATACAGAATCTTTTTTCACCAAATAAATGGGCTTCCTGACTTCAGAAAGCCTTCTAGACAAATACTAAAAGAGCAAAAATTCAATTTGGTAAATGAAATGAAAACACATACCCTACCAAACCTTGAGTACAGGCCATTCAGGATGATAATACAAAACCATTTATAATTCAACAAATAAAACCTGTCAACTGGTAATCACCACTTATCATAAAAAAATAAGTAGCAATACACAGTAGGGGACTCTTGGGTGCAAGTTAAATCCATGCAAGAAGGGGTTTAGTACTATATTTCCAAATCAGATATGCAAATGAGAGATCTGGCCCAGCCAATCTCAAAGCTCCCTTGGTCTGGAATGGAGCTGCTCCCCTCTTCTAGTTATTCACACTGGAGTTAGGTTACATATTAGCACATTTCATCTAACAGTTGCTCCAGAAACAAAAAACATAAACAAATGACCTGGAATGTGACCACACCTATGAGAATGTAGTTCAACAGATAACTTGTAAACCTTGTCATAAGATTTTTTTTGTTCTACAAAATATACTTTATTCCGCAAAAAAAACATCTCAAAAGGAACATCTCACACATATTAACACTCCATGTAATAAAAAACAACGGCGGAACGGAGATTGATTGTCCGTTATCAATCTTTGCAAGTGGGGGCGGATTTGTGCAATTAAGAGAATCCCTCCAAACCTAGCACTTGCTATTGTCCTTTAATCTCTGTATAGGGCCCAAAGTCCTTTCCAGCGCTCCCTCGCCGTGGGGAAACCCCATTTGGCGACGTGGCGCTTCGTCCTCCTCCTGAGGTCCACCAGGATCCTCTCCTGCATCTCCCTCGCCCCCACTTTATGTTGTGCTGGATGAGTGTGTTCCTCGCCTTCCACAGTCCTTGTTTTGTGAGGGACAGCAGCAGCCCCCGCAGGTCCTGTGTCCCCTTGTCCAGTCCGGTGGGTGCCAGCCCCCAGCAGAATGTACTGGTAACTGAGCACCGCACCCGTTCCCAGGAGTTGCATAATGTTGTCCATTCTGCCCCACACCGCCTTGGCGAAGGGGCAGCTCCAGAACACGTGTTCCTGAGTCTCCTCGACAAAACACGTGTCCCGGGGGCAATGCGGATTCCTGGAGATCGAGTGTCTGTAGAGGACCTTTCTGGTAGCCAGACTCTTGTGTACAGCCATCCAGTTGAGGTTCTTCAGTTGGTTGTCAAGTTCTTTGGGCTGTGTCCTTTCCCAGACTTGTCTGGGAACCTGCAGCCTTTTGTCAGCGACCAAATGCCCCCTCACCTCTTTGTACAGGGCTCTGTGGTTGGTGCAGAGCTCTGGCTGTCTCGTGGCCTCGTACCTCCTGCTCCACTTGACAGTGTGGATGTAGAACTCCGGTCGCCTCTCTGCCTTGGGCCCAATGTTTGACCACTGGACCAAGTGCCTCATGGGGACGGAGAGCCACAGCCTGACAAAGTACTGGCACTTGTGGCCAATGGGCTCCTGCAGCGCCTGACAGAGGTTGCAGTAGAAGATGCAGTCGAGTTTCAGGGGGAAATATGGGACATCTCGACCCCCTTCCTCAACTGGCTGACACATCCGGTTTCTTGTGATGTACTCGTACGTGCCACCCCAGACGAAGCCGAAGATCATCCATTGCAGCGCTCGTCTGAGTCTGGCCGGCAGGGGGTACACCACCACCAGGTAAACCAAAGCCAGCAGGATGTCTGCTTTCAACACCATCACTTTCCCTGTGTAGGACAGCGACCGCGTTTTCCACAGACCCAGCTTCGCGTTCACCCTGGCGATCCTCTCGGTCCAGTTGATGGTCTCGTTGTCCTGGCTCTGGAAGGAAACCCCCAGTATTTTGAGAGGCTCCGTGTAGAGCTCGAGACCCTCCGGCTCCATCGTCCTGTGCTTCCAGGGCCCGAAGAACTTCAGTTTGCTCTTTCAGCGGTTGTGCTTCGACCCCAAGACTCTGGAGTATTGCTCCATGACCTGCAGGGCCCTTCTCAGCCCCCTGTCCGACCGCAGGAACAGTGTCGTGTCGTCAGCGTACTGGGAGATCTTCAGGGTTTCCCCCGCGCCTCCCGGTATCTCCAGGCGGTTGATGACAGGGTCCCGTCTCACCGCCTCTGCTAGGGGCTCTGTGAAAAGAACATAGAGAAGGGGTGAAAGGGGGCAGCCTTGTCATACTCCGGATTCCTGGGGAATGAAATCCCCCAGGTTTCCGTTCACGTTGACTCTGCTGCCTATGTCAGAGTACGGTATCTTAATCCAGAGGCTGAAACTCTCTCCAAAACCGAAGCGTTCCAGCACCCTGAACAGATAGCTATGGTTCACTCTGTCGAAGGCTTTCTCCTGGTCCAGGCTGACCACCATCATGGGCATATTCCGGTCCTCGCCCCAGGCGCTAGCGTCTCTGGTCAGCTGGAGGTTCCAGCTGATGGATCGCCCCTCCACCCCACACGTCTGGTCGCTGTGGATGATGTGGGGGAGGGCGGTTCTCAGTCTGGCGATCAGAAGCTTTGGACAGGATCTTTACGTCCATGCAGAGCATCGTGATCGGCCTCCAGTTTTTGAGGTCGTTGGCATCTCCTCCCTTGAAGAGCAGGGAGATGACGCCCTTCCTCATGGTGTTTCCGAGTTTCCCCCGCGGAAGATCTCCTGCACCACTTCCACCAGATCTGCCGCCAGGGTGTCCCAGAAGCAGGTGTAGAATTCCTTGGGGAGTCCATCCGGCCCCGGCACCTTGCCATTCTCCATGGACAAGAGCACAGCCTTCAGCTCCTTGGCCGTGATTGGACCCTCCAAGTCCTCCCTCACCTCCTCTGGTACTCGTGCCTTCAGCCCCTCCAGAAAAGCATCACCTGCCTCCACCTCTGTCTGCTTTTCTGAAAAGAGCTCCTTGTAGAAAGTGGTGGTCGCTTCTACCTTGTCGCTCTCGTCCAGCACTTCCTCTCCGTCTCCCCATCTCAGGCTGTAGATCACCCTCTTTTTCTGGGCTTCTCGGACCTGATTGAAGAAAAAAGAGGAACAGGTTTCATTATTTTGCTCGGTGTGCAGCTTGCGGAGCCTTTCCTTCAGGTCCCATGCCCAGGCTGAATTGAAGGCTCCTCCCCTGTTAGCAGAGCTGTACTCCTCCTCTAGTTGTTTCGGGAGTTGCGCAGCTTCCTTCCTCTCCCTGGCCGCCTTCCATCTGCAGTACGTCTGCGCCAGCGTTCGGGTCCTGTCCTTCATGGACACCCACCATTCCACCACGGAGCTGTAGCCATCCCTCATGTCAACCCAGCTTGCGTAGACTTTACTGAACAGTGCCCTGAAGTCGTCTTCCTCCAGTATCCCGGTTCAGCTTCCAGTACCCACGACCGAATGCAGGCAGGTTGGTGTTAGCCACCACCGTTACGCACTCGTGGTCGGAATACCACGCCGGGGACACCGTCGCCGACTCCAGGGAGCAGGTTGTGTGCAGAAAGATGTAGTCCAGGCGGCTGCACACTCACCGGGAGTTTCTCCACTTCATTCTGGCGTTGTTTGGGCGGCACCGTCTGAAGCCGTCCACCAGGGAGAACTGCTTGAATAGTTCCCCTTCTCCCGGTCGATGTTGAAGTCCCCGCCGAGTACCACCTGTCTGTTGGTGGTGCAGCAGCTGGCCAGGTCAGTCGATGTCTGCGACCAGGATCCGACCCTGCACCACCGAGAAGGAGGAAACCAGCGTCATCTCTGTGTTTCCGAGGAGGATTCCCACTCCGGAAGAGTGGGCCCCCCCTACACTCCAGCATGATTCTACCTTCGTCCATTCCCTGGTGAATGTCCACTTGTCGCTTTCATCCTTCAGGTGGACCTCCTGTAAGAAACAAACTGAGAAAGACTTTGAGGCCAGATCATAAAAGTCTCCCTGTCTTTTCACAGGGTCTCTCACATTTGATGTCAGAAAGGTAAGTTTCACCGTCATGATTAAGCAAATGAAAGTTTAACTTCCTCTCTGTGTACTTACAGTGGAAACTGGGGTCTACATCTGGGCACTGTTTAGCCGAGATGAAACTCCTCTCATTCGGGTCCTGGGGGGAATATGCTGGGCTCCCTCCAGGTCTCGTTGGGGACTGAAAATTATAGATGCTGGAAAGGTCCAGCCCTACCATCAGAACCTGGCTCCAGGGTGGCTTCGAAGTAGTCCTCGTCTTCCTCGAGGATACTCCCTGCCACCGCTTCGGGAAGGCTCTTTTCTTCCCTTTCTCCAGTTGTTTCGGGGACCTCCAGTTGCTCCTGGACCTCAGGTGAGGGGGTCCCCACTTCCTGGGCTGCCTCCTCCTGTTGTCCCTGGGCCCCGGAGGAGGGGGTTTCCACTTCCTGGGCTGCCTCCTCCTGTTGCCCTTGGGCCTCTGGGGAGGGGGGTTCTGCTTCCTGGGCTGCCTCGTCATGTTGTCCTTGGGCCTCAGGGGGGAGGTTTTCCATTTCCTGGGCTGCCTTCTCCGGTTGTTCCTGGGCCTCAGGGGAGGGATGTTCCGTTTCCTATAGGACGAGGAAACGGTTCTCCCTCACCACTCTTTTTTTCTGTCCTTCCGGTGGTGGATCCGCCCTGCTTCGCTTCTCCCACTTTCTCTTTCCCTTCTTGGTGGGAGTTATCCAGGGCCCTTCCTCCGGTCGGCCATTTTGTCCATCATCTTGTGGCTCCACTGCGGCTGGAGCTGTGGCCTCGGCAGTTTCGGTTCTCTGCAGGGGAGGTGCGGGTTCTTTGTTCTCACCTCCCTCCCTTTGTCTAGAGACCAGTTTCTGCCGGCCGGCTTCCACCACCTGCGCAAACGAAGGTTTGCTTATCTTACGTTGGCATCCATCACACGTCTTGGCAGCCCAGCAGTTTTTTGCCAGGTGCCCTTCTTTGTTGCAGTTGTGACATCTGACGATGTCACACGCGTTCTCCTTGTGGCCGGACTGTCTGCTCTTCTTGCAGAAATCCGGCATCCTGGGGTAATAAAGGTATCCCCTGTCAGATCCGATGTTGAAACGGGCTGGGGGGTGCTGGAAACCGTCAACACCCTCTGGGTCCTCTCACAGGAGGACTCGGAACTGGCGTTTGCCGTACCAGATGCCGAGACTGTCCCTTATCTCCGTCGGTTGGCCTGCCACAGTTACATACCTCCCTAGGAACGCTGTTATCAGTTCCGTTGGCACATAGGGATTGTATGTGGACTGTGATGGTCATCTGGTTTATCTTCCTCATCGGCTCCGGCCTGATATCAGAGAAACCAGTGTGCTTACCTTTCTCTATGATTAGTTTTGTTGCCTTCTCGTATGAGGAGTCCGTGGCCATATAGGCCTCCACATGTATTTCTCTGCCTTGTTGTCTTGAAGGCAGTAGAGATCTCCAGCCACCAATTGCAGGATCCCTCTCAGGAAGGTCATGTTTTTGCAGTTGGCATCGTCTCTCCTTTTCTGGTCCAGTGGAACCGGATCAGTTTCCTCTTGTCTGCCACCTTTCTCTGCCAGAGAAAGCAAAGGTCCTGTGGGGAGCAGCAAGGGATCCCTGGCCTTTGTCCTTGTGGGCAAAGCCCAGCTAGGTGCAGGCATAGGAGGAGGCCTTCGCTGGTCTCGAGGAGGGAGACAGGTTGTTGTGGTGAGCCACACGCACTCGGTCCAGGCTGAGATGCAGGAGAGGCAGAGAGAGAGGAGAGTTGAAAGTGCTCTCAAGGGTCTCAAGGAGAGACTGAGTGCCGCGGGCAGGCCACGTACACCCACTCTCAGCCGAGAGGCCAAGGAGGCAGAGAGAGAGGGAGCGGATAGCGCTTTCGAGTCTCGAGGAGAAAGCAAGCGCAGCGGGCAGGCCACGGGCAGCTACTCCCAGCCAAGAGATTAAGGAGGCAGAGAGAGAGAGAGAAGAGAGAGAGGAGAGGTGTTACGATCCCTGCCTCTCGGCTACGAAAGAGGCAGAAGAAGGCGTAGCCTTAGTTCATCAGTCCACCTATCACTGTACCCTCTCACCACCACACCTCCGTCTCATCTTGTATTTAAGCACTAGTCTTTCCCTACCTCCTCGCTCAGTATTGGTTTCCCTTTCGAGCTACTTAGTTGCGCTACGCCTTCTACCTCCTCGTACTGTTCTGGTTCTGACTTCGGTTTTTCCCCTTTTACTTCGTCTTTTGGATTACGGCTCGGCTTCGGTTGCTTTCTCCTAGTTTGGATCACTGGCTTCCCCTGGACTCTTGGCTCACTCCTTCGGCTACGGTATTTGGATCACGACTCGTCGCTGTCGGCTCCCGCAAGTGGGTTCACTACTTGGTTTCGGTTTCACTGGCCGAATCCGTAACAAGAGGAAAGCGCTGGTTCCCACCCAGCTCAGCTGCTGCTTGGCCTTAACCCCCTAGGCTCAACCTAGAGCGATACCAGCTCAAGCACTCTTCAGGATCTTCGATCGCCTTCTAGACCTTTGGAAAGACAAGAACTGTGGGCATGCCACTTGAACCTGATCTTAGCCAAAAGGCCGAGAAGCGACCTTCTGGTCTAAGACCCTGGTCTTTACCCTTCATGGTCCCCTAATAACCCCCCTCTCTGAACTAGCTTCATCACTCTGCTCTCTTCCCCACTGAGAGCTGCTGTGTGCTGAGCGGACTGGAGCATCATCCAGGTGGGGCTGAACACTGGTGGGGCTGGGGGGGATCCCCATTAACCTGTAAAGCGCTTTGAGTGGAGTGTCCAGGAAAGCCCTATAAAAATGTAAAGGATTATTATTAATTATTATTATTAAACAGTAAAAGATGGCAACACACTTCAGGCATGCGGAGCATGAATGCTGGCCATGAATATTAATAAGCTCCGCATTCAATGACAACACCACAGAGCAAGAACACATTTGAGCTGAAAGATTTATGTTTCACATTGAAACTTGAAGTCAGATTACAGTGTAATTATGTGGTGAATGTTTTTTACCACCGGGGGGGTGTCAAAGTGTTTTTTAAAACTCTGTTCGCTTTTGGACATCCACGTTGTAGGAAGTGATTTAGCTCCAGTTTGCCTTTTATTTTATTTTTGAGTAAATAAACATAGAAATTGGCCTGTCTCATTATTGTCCAGTGCTTCAGATTAAGGAGCCTCTGAGACTCCTTATTTGATATATATGGAGTATTGGGGTGACAGCTCTCTGGCTCAGTGGTTTTGCTTGGCCCCCTCGTACTCCAGGTGACCTGGGTTCAAGTCCAGACCCAGAGTGCTGTCGGTGTGGCGTTTGCATGTTCTTCTGTGTGTGTGTGTCCCTTATTGGACTAGCAAGGTACGCCACTATCCATCCTGGATGCATGCACATGACCTAACAAAAGACTTGAACACAGGTGCCTTGTGCTTCCATAGGATGACAGAGGAGCTACGAACATGATGATTACACAGTACCTAGTTTGGGAGATGTCTTATGCCCATCAAAGTCCCCTGCAGTTCCATCCTCAGATATTGAGCAGGTACATTCCAGATTTATTCAACCCTGACAGCCTCGATCCTCTCTTGACAGCCTTGTTAGGAGCAAAGCCAATTACTGCTGCGTTTAATTACTCTGGTGACCGACACCAAGCTGCATGGTCACTATAATCCAGTATTTATTCCCTACATGCCAGCGTGATTAAGTAGCACTATAACCCTGAGTATGCACAGATATATACAGTATGTCTCCTTCAAGAAGTTCCTTGAAGTATGTTCCTTTTAAATTATTAATACTACGTGTTTTTATATTGATAAAATTAAATGGTCTGAGACCCATGTTTAAAAAGTTTAAAACAGACGTAAGGGTATTATCTACAATTAAGTATTTCTAAATGTAAGAACGTGAAAGCTGTGTGGACCTGATCTTTTTTTATCTTGTTCAGTCTTTTTTTTTTGTCAAGTGCAATTGTATTACAGATTGTAGCCCCTGAATGTGTTATTGGTGTTATATGTTATATGTATTATTGTTTGTACTGTATTAATTTTTGTTGTTGCAATAAAAAAAAACGAAAGTCGTGCATAGCAACGGTCACTAAGGAAGTGAGCTTAACCAGGAATTCCAGTGTCCATGCAGTAGAGGGAGACACTCCCTCCACTCTCACAGTGGATCAGCTGTCACACTGCTCACATAGGGGTGGAGGGGATCCCTATTAACCTGTAAAGAGCTTTGAGTGGAGAGTCCACAAAAGCGCTATATAAGTGTAAGCAATTATTATTATTTATAACAAATCAAATTACTTAAGAACATATGAAAAGGTAATGATACCAATAGACAATTCAGCTTATTAGAGCTCTGTGTTTGTCCTGTACACATGTACTTACAATACATGGAATAATTAACAAAGATCCCACTACGTCCCCCCCCCCCGTGTAGAATAGATGTTCATAATCTGTTTAGTCTATTGTTAGTCTCTAAGCCGTCAACATTGAAAATCTGACATTTAATCATATTCCACTTACTGTAAGTCCAACTGTTCTGATCTGTGGCTTCAATGGCATCCACCATCAACCGACCAACCATTTTCATTCTCTTTAAAACTTTGAAACCCAACTTTTCAGCAGCTGGTCAGAAAGTCAAGTTGCCCAGTAAGGTTTATCAAATGTTCCCTTCCAAACATAAAAGATAAAAACACCAAAGCAAACAATTCTCAAATAGTATTTCCTTGGACTTTAATAATACTACTACATTTAAATGTGATAATATATATATACATTCATTAAACAACTCTCAATGAATTTTCACTGTACTGAGACCAGACCGTCATGTTTAAGAATCACTTATAAAGAAAATATTAAAATACATATCCATATATATTGAACCTTAATATAAATGCTACAGTATTTGAAGTTTGATGTCAGTCTGTCGCCAGTGGCGTTTTGTGTTTCACACTGCCAGAGAAATCCTGTGCAGACTGATCTTCTGACACTCAGTCTCCCATGGGGTGGCACTGCCCTGCGGAGCAAACACATCACTGATGAACTACCCGGCTTTCAGAACGCACGACGGCAAGGCTGTGCTGCTTAAGCATCTCACCGTCTTCCTCCTCTTTTGAGAAGACCACGCCATTGTCCTCCTGGCTCCAGCGCAGGCTGGTGTTTCTCAGCTCGGTGTGCTTGGACAGCTCTCTCGTCAGCTGCTGAGGGAACAGCACCACAGCGCCCGGGTCAGAAATCGGGCTCGGTATGTCTTCCTGAATGAGAGCTGCAGTCTTTTCGCGGTGGGGAGGAAGCAATCGCTGGGTGAAACAGGGAAGCAGCAGCAGACACCGCCTGTGGCAGGTGATAGTGGTCTGTAGTGGGAGGCGGAAGCTGGAGTGGGCAAGGGACATAGCAGGATTCGAAGTCGCAGAACAAAGCATGGAGGCAGCCAGAGAGGCGATGTCGAAAAAAGGCAAAGCCCGGAGCCGATAGATACCCAAGCGAAGCAGCTAAGAGACAAAGTTGAAGCGAGAAATCTTCAATGCCAAGGAGCAAACACAAGTGCGATCCAAGAGCGAGGTCGAGGGAAACGGGGTCAAAGCGTCGAGAAAAACTTGACTAAGGAACGCCAAGGCTCAAGCCTGAACTCCCTAAGACTGAGCGAGGAAGTGATGCCATGTGAGGGCTGATCGTCAATATACTTGGATTAGGAGGCAGGTGATGGCTAACTGTGAGCAGGTGGAACTGATCTTCCACCTGATTGCACTGTCATGGCAACTGGGTGGCCATGTCGGTTGCTGTGGTTACTCGGGAGGGTCTTCGAGCAATCCGACGTGAGCAGGCATGACATAATAAACAAAGCCAGCAAGGGAAACGTCAGCGCTTCGATATAACCGCAAGCATGATCTCCAGTATTCTCTCTCTTACATTCCAGTTTAAAGCCCCTATTAACTCTGTAGCGGCGAGGCTTATTCAAATACAGGAATTAAGTTTTCTGTTCCCTTGCCAGTCCTTCTCTCCTTCATCTCAGTGGTGCTTGAGGCCACTCCATTTGGTTCACAATTAAGGTGTTTCCCTTGCTGATAGAGTGTCCTGATAAGGAACAGCTCCCCAATTCCTGAGATTCTCCAGCAACCTTAATAATCTCAATTCTGGCGCCTAAAAGTCTGAGATTCCAAGGGAAAGTGTAATTCAAAGTTGGTTTATGACTCTAAGGTCAGAGGACATGTTTACTCATCATCAGCCAATCAGGAACTGGTAGGGCAGGTTAACCCCATGTGGGTCTCTGATGCCCATGAAACTTTCAACCAATGAACAACCTGCAGTTCCTCCAGGTAAAAACAGGCAACACAGAGAGCCTGTGAACCGGTTCTCAGGGTAGAACAGTTGGGAAGCGCAGAACAGTTCCCAAGGGAACACAGTTTCCAAGCGCAGGACATTCTCGCAGTGCGCCTGCTGGACATTCAGCCTCAGGGCTCCACTTGAACATCCTCAGACTCAGCCCGGACCACCATGTAACGGCCAGTGTGTCCGAGTGCAGGACTTTCCTTTGTTCTAAGAGTTGAGAACAGAGGTAGCCAGCGCGAAACCTCCACCCGAGGTTAGCATCAGCAGCAAGCCTCGTGAACAGGTTGGAGGCTTGCTGCTGATGCTATTCAGCTGAATCACTATTCAGAACTAGCGCTTCATCACGATTGAACCAGTCTTCTTCCTGACCTGCTGGGACCCACAGTCATTTTTCTCCTGTGCACAAACTTTGCTAGTAAGCCAGAACTAACTAGCCGGTCTTCAGAGAGCCCCCTGCTAGAGCATCGCAGTAGAAATCTCTCTCACCACGTCGCAAGCAGCACCACTGCCTGGCACCGAGCCAGAGAGAGTGGATTGGACAGCAACAAGCCTGCCTTTGCTTCTTTGTGTCTGCAGGAGATCTGACTCCACGCAGATTGGATGAGTATTCAACATTCTGCATTACAGCTTTTGAATTCAATTGTTACCTCAACCGCAGTTGATATCCATTTAATTCCTATGAGTGATGTACTTGTTTTGAGTATCTAGTGTAGAAGTTGTAACCAAGTTCACTTGCGAAACAGTCTAAATGAATGATATACTGAACGTATGTCCTCTTGGTATTGGTAACTCTTCGTGATTGAATATATACCTTTTGTATTCTGCTAACGCTCTCGATAAGATCTGTTATGTTTATATGCACATTTTATGTATTAATAAATGTATTCTTGTGTATTAATACCCGTGTGTGTGCGTTGTTTGAGTTATCCCGCAAGGTTGGATTCGAATACCATGAAAATAATCATTTTGTGACTTACGGCTACAATTAAGAATTGTCCCAGTAGATGTGCGACCCCTACATTACTGGTGCCTTGTAAGAGGATACTACAACTCTATAACTCCACCTTGTATCTTTGTGTCTATTCATATGCACCCTTAATGCAAAATGCCAAAACGAAGGTAATAGTGTTTTGTGTTTGTTTTGTATGGTGTTTATTAATCAGTTCTACTCCCCAGTTTATAAATCCTCCCAGTCTGTCCATAGCTCTGCGCTCATTTTCTCTTGCTCTCCTCCCTCCACCCCAACTTCACCCTTGCGGCTGCCTCCCTGGCTCATTCTTCACAGAAGATTTCCCCAGCCAGGTGAGGTAACACTACAATAATAAGTACACTATCCCTTTATATTCATCTGATTGTTTCCTTGTTAGTAGATTTTGGAAGAAACTACTAAAATGCTTTTTTTCAACCAAAGAAAATCCCCGGTAATGACTCATATTGGTAGGAACCCACTGTGTGTAATGTGTGACAACCATTTTGATTGAGTGTGTTTCTGATTTCTGTATAACATAGCAATGTGTGGCTCATTATGCATAGCATTGACTGGAAGATCTTTTTTGTCCACTGCAGCTCCAACAGTATGATTTTCTTCGTTTCTTCTTTATGAGGAACCTGGAATATGGAAAGCCACCTATGCACACTGACACAAACTAGCAGTCGATTTCCTATACCTGGACCAGAAGCCAGTCCTTAACATCTGGGTCATTAGGATTCACTTCCGAGTCCATTAATATCTTCACTCTCAGCACCACCCTCTTCCCTGCGGAGGAAAGGATGAAAACAGCATAGAAGACAATAAAAGAGGCAAACCCCATTCTGAAGGAGCATTAAGTGATTCAACCTGCCTGGTCTGAGGGACAGTTATATGGTCAAGGACGTCGAAACATCACTTACAATATTACAAAAGACTGGTGCTCCGGAGGTGGCTCCAGAGTCTATCCCAGCAAGCAACAGGTGCAAGGCAGGGCTCACCCTGTAAGTAATGCCAGTCCGTCACAGGGCACACACCACAGCTAATTTTGCCCAGGAGGTAATTCAAAACCTACCAGCATGTCTTTGGACTGCAGGAGGCAACCCACGCAAAAACAAAGAGAACATTCAAGCTCCATGCAGACTGAACCCAGAGCTCAGGCAATACGAGGCAGCAATGCTAACCACTGCACCCAGTGCACCCTGGGACCGACTCTGGGCCACCACAAGCGCAAACTGGACAAGCAGTCGCAGAGAGTGTTCCCCGCAAGTTTACCCCTATAAGGCTGTCAAAGTGGCCCCGCAATAACTTACCACTGTAGCAGAAGAACGCATAGGTGGTATTGCAATAATAGTCATTCCAGGAGCCTCTCGCGCTCCCCTGCAGATTCACAGCGCCACAGCTCTCAATGCCGCCATAATTGTTGGGCTCCCCCTCGTACCAGGGGTGGAAAGTGGAGACGTCCCCATTGGACCACTTCCAGGGCTCGGTGAACAGCCCGATCCAGACCTCCCTGCCTCCGGCCGTGACTCTTACTAATTCATTCTCGCTCTGGCTCCTCACCCGGGTCAGGTCGGTGTAATGTTCTCTGCAAAACGTCAGGGCTTCTGTCCAGTTCTTGGCCTCAACCACCAGGAAGTATTGATCGGCTGCGCCTTCCCCCCCTGAAGAAGTGAACCCCAGTCAGTAGTCTGGTTGAGGGTCACAGAGCAGCCTCAGCAAGCAACAGGCAGGATACCACCTGGATGGGACGCCAGTCCACCGCACGCAGACACAAGCCCTAGGGTCAGACATTCCCAGCAGCCAATTCACCCACCAGTGTCCAGTGTCCCCCACAGTCCAATTCAGTTGGACTGTGGGGGACACTGGAGCACCTGGAGGAAACCCCCGCGAACATGGGGAGAACATGCAATCTCCACCTCTCCACCCCAGGATTTGAACCTAGGGCCCTGGTGCCGCGAGGAAGTGACGCTAACCGCTCCTTATATAGCGCTTTTCTGGACTCCACTCAATGCGCTTTAGTGGTAATGGGGACTCCCCTCCACCAACACCAATGTGCAGCCAAACCTGGATGATGCGACAGCAGCCATAGTGCGCCATAACGCTCCACACACATCAGCTATCAGTGGGGAGGAGAGCAGAGCAAAGAAGCCAATTCATAGATGGGGTTTATTAGGAGGCCATGATTGGTAAGAGCCAATGGGAAATTTGGCCAGGACGCTGGGGTTACACCCCTAGTCTTTTCGAGAAATGCCCTGGGATTTTTAATGACCACAGAGAGTCAGGACATCGGTTTTACATCTCATCCGAAGGACAGCGCCTGTTTACAGTATAGTGTCCCCGTCACTAAACTGGGGCATCAGGACCCACATGGACCGCAGGGTGAGCGCCCCCTGTTGGCCCCACTAACACCTCTTCCAGCAGCAACCTTAGTTTTTCCCAGGAGGTCATCCAGGTACTGACCAGACTCACACCTGTTTAGCTTCAGTGGGTTGCCAGTTGTGAGTTGCAGGGTGATATGGCTGCATTATTATGACTACACATTCAGTATTCGTGCGAGAAAGACCGTAAAAGACTCATGGGACATTTACCTTGATAGCAAACGGAATACCTCGTGAAAGTGCAAGAGCGATCAGCCCACAACCCACTGCTGATCATCGCCACGCAGTTCTCCTTGCCCCCGTAGTTGTTCGGTTCTCCCTCATACCAGCTGGTGAAAGCAGACCTACCCGCGCTGTAGAGGTAGCCCCCCCCAAGGGACCACTGCCACAGGTCCCAGACGTAGTACAAGCCGATCCAGGCGAAGTCTGTGACCGGCTCGGCGTTGGCGAGGAGCTGCTCCAGGTCGGCTGGCCCGCTCACGGTAGCCATGTCCGTGTACTGGCCCCTGCAGTACTCCCGAGCCCCAGCCCACGTCCTGCGCTTGCTCACAAAGTGGTAGCGGTGAGGTGAGGCCAACTCCCAGAGGCCTGAAACGCGGGATGCAAGGTTGAGGCTTAGGAGCAGTGGGTGATCAGCTCGCGATGCCTGGCCAAGCCAGCCCATGACGGGCCAACACATTGGAGAAGCAAACCCGTTCAGGGATTGGCCCGGAACTTCTCAACCCGACAATTGTGGCTGTCGTTTTGAGTGGTTTCGTCTTCCCTGGGGGAGAATTTCAAATGGGTCTGCCCATGCACTGTGAAGTGGCACAGGGGCTAGAGCACTGCAGTTTTTCAGCACTGGGACGCTGGGTTCAGCTCTGCTTCTGGTCTGGTTTGTATATTCGACACTGTGCTCACACTAGGTTTCCTCTGGGTGCTCCAGTCTCCTCCCCAGTCGAAAGGCATGCTGATATATTCACTGACGTCTGGGAGAGTTAGTGTGGGTGTGAGTGTGTGTGCCCTGTGATGGAGTACCACTCCTTGTGCCTGCTGTTTACTGGAATAAGCTCTGGCTGTGCCACCACCCTAAACTGGATGAGGTGGAACAGGTGGGCAGATGGAATATCATATAATCAAGAGCACCTCTGATATAATAGTCGGCCGGAACGATAAATTGGCACAAAGCAACAGCATCAACAAGACCAGATGATAATCGGTCTAAGGAGGTACAACCTCTGAGTTGGTAGGCTGGTGGCCACAGGTTTCTTGATGAGCAATTGGCCCCCCAGTCATTTCTGTACTTTGCTCAGGTCCAGATGAGCGGAGCAGTCCAGACCGCAGACGATCGCAGGCGATACAGAGGGATTAGCGGAGGCCGAGAAGCGGGCAGCAAATGAAATTCAAATGATTTAAACCAGCGTGCAGGCAGGGAAAACAAACTTTCGATGCAAAACTCAGGGAGGCGACTCAGGGAAAAGACTGAGGTGTTTATGCTGATGAGTCGTTTGCATCCTCGAAACAATGTGGGCGAGCCATAAGCCACAGGCACAAGGCAGGACAGATGAATGACTACGTTAACCCAGGGACACCAGCCCATTGCAGGGCACAGATACGCCCATACTCACATCAGGGCAAATTCTCCAGAAGCCAATTGACCCTCCAGCATGTCTCTGGACTGTGGGAGGAAACTGGGGCAAACCTATAAGAAACACACATGAACTGGAGGGACATACCACCTCTGAACCCAGGGTTCAACCACTCCAGTCATTATAGGTCAAATGAAACCCAGTTAACTGACTGAAAAGGATCTATCCAGGTGAGCCAAGTGCTTATGAGAGGTTAGCCATCTTGATCCTGCAGAAAGAGACTGTACCCCCAACAGAAAAAGTAAATGTGCAAAACTCTTTGCAGAAACTCCAACCTCTCCTCACAAAGCACATAATCAAAGGACATATTGATGTCCTTTCCTGGACTCTTAATGGCTTGAATACACTCTTCATGTAATTAGAGTCGATTGGCGCTGTTACAAGTCTCTCACTCATATAAATTTACTTGTCATGCTGCAGGACCAGGAGTAAATAACAGTGCTTTGATCAATTAATAAAGGCCTGGATCACCTTGAGAACAATCAATTAAACAGGTGGTCTGTACAATTAAGTAACTGAGGAATCAATGGGAACAAACATAAATAAAACCGGTGATTCAGGGTGACCTATAAGATTCACTAGACCTGAGCTCTCCCTGGGTCAGGATCAGAGAGCCCTGTACTGACTGGACCAGAGTCACAGACCCCTGGATTGACTGGACCGAGGCACTGGCCCTTTCAACACCGAAGTTCAGAGGTCTGAATAAACCTCTTTTTATCTTCCATCTCCGCTGGTCCAAATTGGAAAGGAGAGAAAAAGCCCACATGAGGAGATTACAATACATGTACTGTATATAATCAATTTTTTTAAAACCAGCCATAAATTAACCTTGGCAAACTGTCTACAACCGTTCACCGTTTTTTTTCCCTATGACACTATATACATTTGTGACCAATTCTAAATAAAGTAAACAAGTAAGCAGGAGCAAACGGTGTATTTGAATGAAGCTCCACACATATTTCTTTGCCTCTTTACTGGAGAACTCCAAAAAGGTGCTCCAGGAAAATCATTACAGGCCATCATGGACATCTCCCATCTCCCCTCTATGACACACTTGTGAGAAGAACACATTCAGCAACAGGCTGATCCAACCGCGGTGCGACAGGGGACGCTACAGGAGGTCATTCGTGCCTTCTGCCATCAGACTGTACCACTTATCCACTGTGTGTCTGGGCAGGGGTAGCACTGGCACTGACCTGGTTTTGGACTTAACAGTAAACTCTCTGCTTCCATTGGGTTTTTTCCCCGTTTACAATTGTTGTTTGTGCAATACATGCCAGGGACGCAATATATTTACAATATATTGTAATATATATACAATATATATGCAATATATTTACATTGTGCAATACAACTTTTTTGTGTACTGTTCTGGCTTGCTTTTTGTATATTCTCGACTGTGAGCAACTCTTCTTAGTGCACTTCTCACTGACTGTACTGATTGGATTGTGTTGTTGTATTGTTGTATCATTTCGTTACACTGTCGCTGTGTTGACAGTGCTGCTGTCGCACTGCAATTTCCCCTCACGGGATCAATAAAGTATCTGTCGATAAGTAACCGTCGTTGTGTTTCAGATAGTTACAGAGAGCTGGTGACCCAGTTCTGTTCACATACTGGGGCTGCCCTCCCATCTATACAGGACATTGATGACAGATGGTGCCTGAGGAAAGCTCTAAGCATCATCAAAGACCCCCACAGACCCCAGCTACAGACTGTATGACCCTCTACCATCTGGAAAACGGTACCGGAGCATTCGGGCCCGGACTACCAGACTCAGAGACAGTTTTACCCCTGCACTATTAAACTATTAAACTCCCAGCCTCTCTCACTCTCACCTCACCTCTCACCTATGATCTGAACCTCACAGTGCCTTCTTTCTTACCAAAAACTCAAACACACATTGAAATCTACCTCTACCTTACATGTCAAAAAGCTCACTCCCCATAATTTCTATCCTTTTATTTCATTCTGTTGATGAATGTTTTTGCACATCTGATGTTGTTTTGCACATTTCCTGTTGTTGTTTTTGCACACTGCTTGTTGTCTCTGTCTTTCGTTTGTTATACAATTGAATTGTTGTTTTTTTGTATTACTTATCATCTGAGAGCTAGCTAAATAGCTTTTCGTTATACCATATACCTGTATATGAATATAATGACAATGAACTTGAACTTGAATACTGTGCAGTAATGCAACATCATCATTCCAAACAGAGGTTTGGGGTTAGTAAACACAAATGAAAAAAGGACACACTAACCTGAGACGATCAAGGTGAGGCATGCCTTCTTAGCCATCACTGCGGGTCGGCGACAAACATAATAAAGACATAATACGTGATCAATTTACCAAGACCTGTGATAGAGTGGCGTCCTGTCCAGGATGTAGCCTGCCTAGTGCCCTTTGCTTGCCAGAATAGGTCCTGTGGCCCTCAGTTGATAAGATCAGATCACTTTTATTGGCCATATTCAATTTCTTGCATTAGGAATTTTTCTTTTCGCAGACCCCAGTTTGCTCTCCATGAGACACACAGACAGGGAGAGAGAAGCTGGGGGTCAGAGCGCAGGGTCGGCCATTTATACGGCACCCCTGGAGCAGCTGGGGTTCAGGGCCTTGCTCAGGGGCCCAAATGAGTAGGATACCTCTGCCAGCTGCGGGACTTGAACCGACAAACCCTTCCAGCCCCAGGCGCAGAGCCTGAGCCACAGAGACACTGATTTTGTTTTCACTGGATAAGCAGTGACTTAAAGCAAGGTGTTGTCATGTAAATAAAGGAGAAGCTGATCATTTATCATCTTTCTCATCAGGTTCTCCCTGGGTCAACATTGCTTGACTGGTACAGTTTCACTTAAGGCAGAGCCAATTACTCAAATAAAGCAACTGACCACTCCCTCTTCAAAACAGGTCGCACTGCGGGCTACAGTGAAATAAACACTCTTTTTGAGCCCTGTCGGTACGCTGGGTACCCTACGCGCTAAAACGTTCCCAGACTCTCAAATGAACAAGGCTTACATTTCTCGCAGGTTTGGACATTTACAATCTTTAAAATGTCCTGAAATTTCCCTATAACCGTTAAAAGCTCCCTCCACACCCTGAAACAATAACATCGGGATTTCCTAACAGGTCACTCATTCCTACACAGTGTTTCTGAAACTTTGCACTTCTGTAATTCTTTGTCGATTTGCGTTGCTCCCCGACATTTATTTTCCCCTCTAGTTTAGTCACCACTCACCGTTCTTCTCCCCTCTGGATGCGGGGTTGTCTCCGACCCGCCGGGGACGCTGGGTAGACGCGGACTGTTTCCAGGCCTGTACAGCCCTCGGTCTTTCCTCGGATCACCCATGGTCCCCATGGAAACCATTCGGGCTTAGCGAGGCCCAATCTAATTGGTTCTCTGCAAGGACAATATTCAAATCGGACTCCCCCCATCCCGTGCCAGGTGCCTAGGCAAATCAGTCTCTCTGCTTTACTTTGGGATCATTTTAATTTAAATCCCTGGCAAATCAATTTCATCTGCTGCTCGAGGTTTGGATTTATATCCACTGGGGGGGGGAGGTAAATGTGTTTTCTTACGGTCAGGGACCAGCAAAACCAATACGACAAAGACAAAACATTGTCAACAAAGAAGGTGTTGCAACAAAGTTTCAGCCGATTATTTCAGAAAATTAGTTTACACTGTTTAGAAGTCAGACGGTGGCATGGTTCTGGTACAGTGGTTAGTACCCTTTGATGGCCTGGTACCCCGTCCATCAAAGGTACACTGACAGGCTGAAAGTACTCTTTAGTCTGAAGGAACTGATTCTCTTCAGTCTGAAGGGTGTGTCCCACACTGACAGGCTGGAGGAACTGAGTCTCTTTCGTCTGAAGGGAGTGAACCCAGGTGCCCTGTGCTGAGCCAGGATCAGGGTGGAGTGGCGATTGCCATGATCTGGCGAGCACAAAGCTTCATCAGCTGCCCTTTGCCACAGGAGGTAAGAGGATGTACAGTGATGACGCATTTCCCTGTCCGTCGTGGCAGTTAACAGGTACTGGTTACAGGATCTCTAAAAAAGGAAATAAAGACTGAAATCAGATCCGACCCACCATGCTGCCACGGCGACGGTGCACTGCCCAGTGAAAGTGGCAGCCTGTCCCTGGACTGTGGGTGGAAACTGGAGCACCTGGAGGAAACCCCCACAGACCAGGGAGAGAATATGCAAACTCCACACAGACAGCACCCACACCCCAGGTCCAGCACTGTGAAGCATGCCCGACGATGCGGAAGGGCTTTTACAAATGAGTGTGTAACTCACACTGGTGCCCAGGATGGCCTGCTACCGGAACACAACCTAATTTTCTTAATGCAGTTTGTTCGAAGCGGTTTGCAGGAGCTGGAGGTGAGGACTGAGCTGGGGTCCAGGGTGCGAGAGTGACTGCTGATGTCGTGTGTGTGTGTGTGTGTGTGTGTGTGTGTGTGTGTGTGTGTGTGTGTGTGTGTGTGTCTGGATCATTGTGAGCGCCATCAGGTTTGTGTATTTGTTTAAACAAGAGGACGTGTCTGTGCGGGTCTGACTCTGTGTGAGGGTGCAGCTCTAACTGTGCGCGCGCGGGCGTGTCTATCTCTCTACAATGCATGAGGGGCTAAATCTGCCTCTGAGAAACTGACTTTTCAGAAGAAAAATTTATGAAAAGGTACGGCCTGGCCCTCTTCTCTTGCTCCCGACGTATAACACACTGGGGGATGAAGCTGGTGTCTTCAGCTGTAACCCTAGCTATTTATGCAAACAGCTCTTTTATGAAAAGCAGATCTAGGCCTAGACAAGAGGAACAGATAAAACAAATCTTGGATTTATGGCTTATTCAAAGCAGACTGAGCGCTGCTATACTGTATGTAGGAGCCAGAGATGAAGAATGAGCTATTTAAGGAAATCAGGAGTGTGAGAGAGGGAGTGTGTGTTTTTCCTCCCAATAGAGAAGGCTTGTGGTTCTTTATGCTTTTCTGCAGAGGCTGCCAACGTGAGTATGTGTTGGGTTCTTGGTTTGAATGCTTGAGTTCTCAGGCTGGCGTTTTTTGTTCCTGTTGGAGCCCATAATTGTGAACAAGGCGCTTGAGGACGTCTCTGTGCGGGTGTGCGTTTGTAATGACGTGTGTGTGCCTCTCTGTTTCAGTATAAAAAATGCATTTAAGACATTAAGGCTTTTCATGTTCCTAATATTCTTTCCTTCTCGACAATAATAACTAAGGTGGCTGCTGGAAGAGGTGTTAATGGGGCCAGCAGGGGGTGCTCACCCTGCGGTCTGTGTGGGTCCTAATGCCCCAGTCTAGTGATGGGGACACTGGACTGTAAACTGGCGCCGTCCTTCGGATAAGACGTAAAACTGAGGTCCTGACACTCTGTGGTCATTAAAAATCCCGGGGTGTTTCTCGAAACGAGTAGGGGTTTTACCCCAGTGTCCTGGCCAAATTTCCCATTGACCCTTACCAATCATGGCCTCCTAATAACCCCCATTTATGAATTGGCTTCATTACTCTGCTCTCCTCCCCACTGATAGCTGGTGTGTGGGGAGCGTTCTGGTGCACTATGGCTGCCGTCGCATCATCCAGGTGGATGCTGCACATTGGTGGTGGTGGAGGGGAGTCCCCATGTCCTGCAAAGCGCTTTGAGTGGAGTGTCCAGAAAAGCACTATATAAGTGTAAGCAATTATTATTCATTATAATGTAATAAGTCCATTATTTCTCACCCCTCCATTGTAAGGCATACACAACACAAACACCAGGAACAATTATCTCAGAAGCCAGTTAACCTCCCAGAAGAAATAAAAGGTGTTAAAAGTAAGTATCTCCTTTAGGTGAGGACAGACTGGATCAAACAAAAACAACATTTGAAGTGAATTGCAAATGTATTGAGTTGTGATGCAACTGTAACTTGAACCTAACATGACTGGGGCGTGCATTTTTGAAATTGCATTTTCACAGCTGAAATACAAAATGAAGCTGATCGCAGTCCAAACTCAAGGTATTGTTGTAAAACTAAATATTCAACGTGTTTCTACCTGTCCCTTTTCAGCTCACTCAGAAGTCCACAGCCTGCAGCCTGGTGCCTCTCTGTCTCTCCTCCTCCACACTGCTGGTCCAGTGGAGGTGCTGTTTGATCCTGCAGGATCTGTCCAGTCTCGTATAGTCTTACTGAGCAGCGCAGGGCTCCCTGGCCCCAGGTACGAACAGTGAGTGTCAGTGCAGAACAGCTCTCTGACACTCCGCTCCCTCACTCCAGCTGATCAGGGCAACTACACAGTGAGGGACCTTATGGGAAGCAGTATCAGCACTGTGATCGTCACTGTGGGTGGTAAGCAGGTCTACAGTAGGGTCACTAGAGTGCTCTATATTCTTGACAGAGTGTGCTCTTATATCATCCTCTGTCCTGATTGTCTTTCAGCTCACAGAGACATTGTCACCCTGCAGCCTGAAGCCTCTCTGTCTGTCCCTCTGTTCACTGGAGAGCCAGTGGAGGTGCTGTTTGATCCTGCAGGAGGTGGAAACTGGACCTCAGTGTGTTCTGTCCAGAACACCACAGCCAGCTGTGTCCCCCAGTACAGTTTTTTTTTTATTTTTGATGATTAGCCATATGTTGATTACAATATTGTACATAATGTATAATTTGAACTCGATATTTTTCAGGAGTGAATGATTGTATATTTTCAGAATAAATTTCAAAACCAAATTATTGTCCCCCGATCTCTGTCTCTCTCTCGTCCTGCTGTCTGTCTGTCCCTGCCTCTCTGTCTCTCTCTTTTAGCCCCGTCTGTCAGTCTGTCTGTCCCTCGATCTCTGTCTCTCTCTCTCCTTCCTCTCTCTCTCTTGGTTTGTTTGTCCCTCAATTTCAATCTTTCTCTTTGCCTGCTGTCTTTCTGTGCCTTCATCTTTGTGTCTCTCTCTCCTTCCTTTCTGTCTGTCTCTCTGTCTGTCCTGCGTTGTCCCAGCTGGGCCTGTCTCCCCGGCTCTCTGCCTTCAGCTCTGTTCGCCGATGTCCCACCAGCCCGTCTCTCTCTCAGCCTGTCTCTTGACTTGCAGGAGGAAGAGGAAGTGGAGACAGCTCCTCCGGCAGGAGAGAGGAAGGAGGTCAGTGCTGGTCCCACCCTGCCTCCTGTCCTGTCTGTGGTGGAGTTTCGCCGTCTTGTCTGTCCCTGGGTCTCAGTGTCTCTCTCTCTTTCAGCCCTGTCTGTCAGTGTCTCTCTCCTCCTCCTCTCTGTCCTGTGGTGTCCAGTCAGTGTGTCTCTCTCCTCCTCCTCTCTGTCCTGTGGTGTCCAGGCAGTGTGTCTCTCTCCTCCTCCTCTCAGTCCTGTGGTGTCCAGGCAGTGTGTCTCTCTCCTCCTCCTCCTCTCTGTCCTGTGGTGTCCAGTGGGTCAGTATTAGTGGGCTACACCCAGGCTTACTCACTGCGAGTGTAATCTCAGCAGAGTCTCTGTGCTCTTGGGACACTTGACTCACCTGTCTCTCTCTTTCTCTCCCTGTGCTGTCCCTCTCCTGCCCCCTCTCTCCCTCCTCGGACTCCAGCTGGAGGAGGTCCAATCAGCACCTCCTGTGAGACAGAAGAAAAAGAAGGTGGGTAATGCTCTGATCCTCTCTTTACTCCTGTCCAGTGTCCAGTCAGTGTCCAGTCAGGGTGTCTGTATGAACCCCTCTCTCTCTCAGTGCAGTGTTCATGTCCTGGAGTGTCAAGTCAGTGTGTCTGTATGAACCCCTCTCTCTCTCAGTGTAGTGTTCATGTCCTGGAGTGTCCAGTCAGTGTGTTTGTATGAACCCCTCTCTCTCTCAGTGCAGTGTTCATGTCCTGGGGTGTCCAGTTTGACTCTGAACGTGACCCTCCTGTCTCTGCTTCAGAAGCGCTGTTGCGTCTTTTTGAAGTCCCTGAGCTGCGTGTCAGTGGAGACAGAAGATCAGGACGAGCCGATGGAGGCAGCGGAGACCGTAGCTCAGGAGAGGAAAAGCGAGGGAGAGGAGGAGCAGGCTGCCGGCAAGGACAAGAAGAGGAAGAGGAGGTGCAGGTAAGCAGACAGGGGGGCGCCGCCCGGTCATGTCTGTGATTCAAGGAGGAGTCTCCTCTTGCTGTTTGATGTCATGGTGATGTCAGTGTCTATGTCCCTAACACCTGCAATAACAATATTCTTTCCAGGTTCCTTTCCTGGTTCTGTGCCTGCTAAGATCTGGACTGGACTGCACTGGACCGGACCTGAGGGACACCAGACGACTGTACTGGAGCCTAGGGACACCAGGCTGGACTGGACCGGAGCTGAGAGACACCAAATTGGACTGGACAGGAGCTGAGGGACCCCAGACTATGCTGGACCGAAGCTGAGGGACCCCAGTCTGTGCTGGACCGAAGCTGAGGGACCCCAGTCTGTGCTGGGCCGAAGCTGAGGGACACCAGACTGTGCTGGACCGAAGCTGAGGGACCCCAGTCTGTGCTGAACCAAAGCTGAGGGACCCCAGAATGTGCTGGACTGAAGCTGAGGGACCCCAGACTGGACTGGACCGAAGCTGAGGGACACCAGACTGGACTGGACTGGAGCTGAGGGGCCCAAGACTGGACTGGACTGGAGCTGAGGGGCCCCAGTCTGGATTGGACTGAAGCTGAGGGACCCCAGACTGTGCTGGACCGAAGCTGAGGGACCCCAGTCTGGACCTAAGCTGAGGGACCCCAGTCTGTGCTGGACCGAACCTGAGGGACCCCAGACTGTGCTGGACCGAAGCTGAGGGACCCCAGTCTGGACTGCACTGGAGCTGAGGGACACCAGACTGGACTGGAGCTGAGGGGCCCCAGACTGGACTGGACTGGAGCTGAGGGACACCAGACTGGATTGGACTGGAGCTGAGGGACACCAGACTGGACTGGACTTTTGTTAAGCATCAATAAACAATTTAAAAAAAAAATCTGTTTAGCTTTTGGTTTGTTCCCTCCCCCCCCCCCCAAGGTTGCTGCTGGGAGAGGTGTGAGTGGGGCCAGCAGGGGGCGCTCTCACCCTGCGGTCTGTGTGGGTCCTGATGCCCCAGTATAGTGAGGGGGGACACTGGACTGTACACAGGCGCTGTCCTTCTGATGAGACGTCAAACCGAGGTCCTGACTCTCTGTGCTCATTAACAATCCCGGGGTGTCTCTGGAGAAGAGTAGGGGTGTTACCCCAGTGTCCTGGCCTGACTCCCCCCTGGTCTTGACCCATCATGGCCTCCTAATCACCCCCCCTCTCTGAACTGGCTCCATCCCTCTGCTCTCCTCCCCACTGGGAGCTGCTGTGTGCTGAGCGGACTGGAGCATCACCCAGGTGGGGGCTCCACACTGAGGGGGGCTGGAGGGGATCCCCCTGACCTGGGAAGAGCTCTGAGGGGAGGGTCCAGACTTATTAATTATTATTATTATTCGTGCTGCACTGGGCTTCAGTCCTGGTAGTGAGAGGGGGATCTGTGATCAGTACAGATACTTATGACTGTATAATAATACACGATAGAAATGGAAAACAGGGTAGCGCTGTAGTCCCTTCGAAACGTTTTGAACTGCCAGAAGAAGTTTTCACAACCCGGACTCGTGAAGGTACAGGTCTTCTCCCTTCGTCCGGAGTAAGGTGAGAGGTCACCTCCTCGGGGCGCAGTATCCCCGATGCACCCCCCCACCACCACCCAAAACGACACACACTTCTGTGACGATTGGGAGACCCCGGTTCGACCAGCCCCTGCGGTGGAGGAAACGGCCCGCTGGAGAGAACACGCAGACTCCACACAGAAGGGTCACCTCGGCATTAATTCCAACAGCAAAACAACACCAGAGAGAAACGGTCTCCGAAAGATAAGCGCACACCGGGAAAAACACGAAGGGGTCATTACAAATGGGAATAGGAGTTCTTTTTTTCTTTTCCGGACGTCAGTTGTATAGTGTCCTGGTGATTTCTCCCGTTTCGAACGGAGTTTAATGTCGCGTTTCTACTTTATTAGAGAGAGGCACTGAACTTTGGGGAACGTGACATCCACCCAGTATTACTAGTAGGTTGATAAATATAAATGTTCTTTTTCCCCCCGTATGATACCTCGCGAAATATAACGATGGCCAACTCCTTAAGTCGAAATTTAAACCCTTCTCACGCTACAAGACAGTCCGTCAACATCGCCGCGGCCCGAAGCGCGACCTTCGGTATGACGTTGGCGGAAAAGGGGGTAGGGTAAGTACGTCACAGCCGGGGGAAGCCCCTATCACGTGAGAGGGGTGCGGCGGGCGACGAGCCCCCGGGGGCGAAGAGAAGTTGATTTGCGTGGGGTGTGGAAACACTACACGACCGGGCAAGCGAGCCGTTTTTTTTTTGTTTTGTTTTTTCCAGAACATCAGAACAACCGCAGAGATGACCATCGATCCACCTCCAGACGTTTCCTTTTTTGTCCTCTTTGGCCCCCAAAATAAAAAAAAAAACTGGGATCCATCGTGGCGTTGCCAAATTAAAACGTCAACCACTTTTCGGGCTTTCGTGCTGTCCATGATGAAACCGTCATGGTTGTGTAAGGATACGTTACGTCACAGACCGGCGGCGCTCGGACGTGAGGAGTGTCGTTACGTTTTTGAAACGGGCACGTCAGACAAGATCTCTGACAAGATCTCTGAAAAACCCAAACCTGTAAGATTCAATTTCAATTCAGTTTTTTTTATATAGCGCCTTTCACAACAAGGATGCCCCAAGGCCCCGAACAAAGGAGTTGTTCCACACCCCCGCCACCCTCTGTGTACAGTAGAGCCCCCTGTACTGACTGGAGGAGCTCACCCAGCTGTGTCTGGAGAGAAGCCGGGGTATCGGCTTCAACCACAGGGCTGGGCGGCTTGTTCCCCACCCCCACCCCCACCCCCTTCTGTGTACAGAAGAGCCTCCTGTCCTGACTCCAGTAGGAAATGTCACCTGGAGGCAACACACCGGCTTCTTTTAACAGATCACCTCGGGAATCGGGAACAACGGAGCTGTGTGCGGCCGTCTGTACGGAGGGGTTCAGCGCGGGGGGGCTCCGGGTTCGGGTCTGGACCCGGGGGGGGGGGGGACTGTCTGTGTGGAGTCTGCATGTTCTCCCTGTGTTCTTCGGGTCCAAAGACAGGCTTTTGGGCTAATTGGCTTCTGGGAAAACTGGCCCTGGTGTGTGTGTGTCCTATGATGGAGTGCTGTCCTGTCCAGGGTGTGTGAGTGAATGTGTGTTTGTCATGTGATGGACTGGTTCCTGTCCAGGGTGTGTGAGTGTGTGTGTCTGAGTGTCCTGTGAGGGACTGGTGTCCTATCCAGGTTGTGTGTGTGTGTCCTGTGAGGGACTGGTGTCCTGTCCAGGGTGTGTGAGTGTGTGTGTGTCCTGTGATGGACTGGTGTCCTATCTAGGGTGTGTGTATGTCCTGTGATGGACTGGTGTCCTGTCCAGGGTGTGTGAGTGAGTGTGTGTGTGTCCTGTGATGGACTGGTGTCCTGTCCAGGGTGTGTGAGTGTGTGTGTCTGTGTGTCCTGTGATGGACAGATGGTACCAAGCCTGGACACCCATGAGACACTGGCTTCCTCAGAAGACTCTCACGGAGGGCACACTGTCCCTAACCCGGGTCCAGAAGAAACTACAGTGATCTATAATTCCTGCGCCTCGGAAGGGTTTATGACGTCTATGTCCGGCGCCCGCGCCCGTAGACCGGCGGTTCGGCGTCGCGCTCCGCAGCTCGAGCTTCGGTGCGAGGCAGGGTGGGAGGGAGCCGATGTGGCCTCGGCGCCATCTTTGCTGGTGAGTCAATTGTGACCGTTGCGGTACAATAAACCATCAATAAACCTTTTCCCACCCCGTCCAGTATTTCTGTCGCGGCCCACGTCCCTTACAATCGACAAACTATAAAAAAAACAGTAGCCCTTCGCAACATTACACGCCATTTTTTTTATTTTAAACGTCCGCTAGATACGCAGGTGGCTCGATACCTGTCTTATCCTCGCCGGCGTCTTTATACCGGCAAGTGAATTTTATTTGGGGTCCCTCAGAATTGTGACAGAAATGTCAGTGAACCACAATAAAAAACGAAACTTTTTTTTTAAAGGCGGTGAATGGATTTTTTGAGTAACCGTGTAGCGACTAACGTAAGGAAAAAAAGTTGTCTTTCCCTACGAAGACGTTTTGGTACAGGACTTTCTTTAAATATCAGTTGTGCATAGCGTTTTACAAAAAGTTGATGATGATCTTGGAGATAATTGCAAAGGAAAATTGAGATAACTACCAAAACATTACGTGTGAAACGACAGGACAGAACTTTGAACCCACAAAGAAACAAAGGTATGAAATATTGCCTCGTCATGGGGGGTTGATAATTGTAGTAAGTGTTCCTAATTTTCGTAAAGAAATGTATATTATGGGAGTCACACGTGAGATTTAGTGTATATACGTTTCATATTGTGCATATATACGGGGTTAAAAAGTGGAATGAGTATGATTATAAACTCGTGTGTCCTATAATCAGATAATTTTTGAACAAGCTTTGATTAGACAGGTGAAAAACAACATCAGATCCTTTATTTTAATATATTCTCACGTCTGAATATCAGCTTCTCCCCTCTGGCCAACATTTCAGGGCTCCCAGGTGTAGATCCCAAATTGAAACAAATATTAATTTGTTACCCAGTTAAACAGTTAATAGAAGTGAGTGACCAGGGTAAATAAAGGTGGGTCAGTGTAAACTGTTTATTCTGGACCAGACTTCGTCATGTGTGATATGTCATGACTTCTTATATTAAGTTTTATCTTTATATTTAGTTCTACATGTGTAATAGATGCGATGTGTGTCCATAAAAAGGTTTCTCCAGGGGAAAATCAAGTTCGTTTTAAAACCGTGTTTCCTTTTTAGGGTACGTTTGCATTCCAAGTGTGGGGTTTTTGCCTTTTTGTATTTTTGCTGAGACAAGTTGCCTTTCTTATACGCGGAGGGATCTGCTCGTGAGATGTCCGCTTGGTCCATTTCTGAGCTCAGTATAAGGTGTAGAAAGCATGACTGTCATCATAACCCGCATCTCACCCAGGTGTGGAATAATGTTGTGACTATTGCTTCAGCAATAACATGCTGATTGCATGTTTCTAGATGGGTATAACAGAGATCTCAACTACTGAGGGGCCTTATTAATAAAGTCTCCACAGCCGAAGCACTGTGTCTCTTTTCAGCTGGCGATAAACCTTTCCTCGATCCTTTGCGGACTTGTTAAACTGTTCATGATCAGAATAAAAAACGCTCACGCTAATACACAAGCACCCGTGTCTCGCCAAAGCTGACAAATAAACAGACGGACAAGCCGCACTGCACGTGTGAACAGGGGAATGAGCGAGCGAGCGGGGATAGGGCGCCTCCTGCGCTTAAAAGCTTACAGCACCTGGTATTCCCAGGCGGTCTCCCATCCAAGTACTAACCAGGCCCATCCCTGTTTAGCTTCCGAGATCAGGCGTGCTCAAGGGGGTGAGGCCGTAAGCGAGAGCAAGGCTCGCTGGCACCCTTTCTATTTAGAGGACAGCTCCGTCACCTCTTTTACGACGCTGCTTTTTTTCCCTTGCGTTTTTCTCTTCTTCCCACGTTCTCTCTCTTCACTGCCTTCGTCCCGCTCTATTTCACTTCAGCCTTTCACTCTTGCTTCCTTCCAATGAGGACGGAGCTGCGGGAGAAAGGGCGCTATAGAGGATCGCTGTGGAGAGCTGCTGCTGTGCTTTGACATCTGAGCTGTGTGGAAAACGATCTCAATACAATTCTGAAAAACGCGACTCTCCGAACGCCAGCCGAACAAGTCTCCACAGCCGAAGCGCTGTGTCTCTTTTCAACTGGCGATAAACCTTTCCTCGATCCTTTGCGGACTTGTAAAACTGTTCATGATCAGAATAAAAAACGCTCACGCTAATACACAAGCACCCGTGTCTCGCCAAAGCTGACAAATAAACAGACGGACAAGCCGCACTGCACGTGTGAATAGGGGAATGAGCGAGCGAGCGGGGATAGGGCGCCTCCTGTGCTTAAAAGCTTACAGCACCTGGTATTCCCAGGCGGTCTCCCATCCAAGTACTAACCAGGCCCATCCCTGTTTAGCTTCCGAGATCAGACGAGATCAGGCGTGCTCAAGGGGGTGTGGCCGTAAGCGAGAGCAAGGTTCGCTGGCACCCTTCTTATTGAGAGGACAGCTCCGTCACCTCTTTTACGACGCTGCTTTCTTTCCCTTGCGTTTTTCTCTTCTTCCCACGTTCTCTCTCTCTTCACTGCCTTCGTCCCCGCTCTATTTCACTTCAGCCTTTCACTCTTGCTTCCTTCCAATGAGGACGGAGCTGCGGGAGAAAGGGCGCTATAGAGGATCGCTGTGGAGAGCTGCTGCTGTGCTTTGACATCTGAGCTCTGTGGAAAAAGATCTCAATACAATTCTGAAAAACGCGACTCTCCGAACGCCAGCCGATCAAGTCTCCACAGCCGAAGCGCTGTGTCTCTTTTCAGCTGGCGATAAACCTTTCCTCGATCCTTTGCGGACTTGTTAAACTGTTCATGATCAGAATAAAAAACGCTCACGCTAATACACAAGCACCCGTGTCTAGCCAAAGCTGACAAATAAACAGACGGACAAGCCGCACTGCACGTGTGAACAGGGGAATGAGCAAGCGAGCGGGGATAGGGCGCCTCCTGCGCTTAAAAGCTTACAGCACCTGGTATTCCCAGGCGGTCTCCCATCCAAGTACTAAACAGGCCCATCCCTGTTTAGCTTCAGAGATCAGATGAGATCAGGCGTGCTCAAGGGGGTGTGGCCGTAAGCGAGAGCAAGACTCGCTGGCACCCTTCTTATTGAGAGGACAGCTCCGTCACCTCTTTTACGACGCTGCTTTTTTTCCCTTGCGTTTTTCTCTTCTTCCCACGTTCTCTCTCTTCACTGCCTTCGTCCCCGCTCTATTTCACTTCAGCCTTTCACTCTTGCTTCCTTCCAATGAGGACGGAGCTGCGGGAGAAAGGGCGCTATAGATGATCGCTGTGGAGAGCTGCTGCTGTGCTTTGACATCTGAGCTCTGTGGAAAATGATCTCAATACAATTCTGAAAAACGCGACTCTCCGAACGCCAGCCGAACAAGTCTCCACAGCCGAAGCGCTGTGTCTCTTTTCAGCTGGCGATAAACCTTTCCTCGATCCTTTGCGGACTTGTAAAACTGTTCCTGATCAGAATAAAAAACGCTCACGCTAATACACAAGCATCGGTGTCTCGCCAAAGCTGACAAATAAACATACGGACAAGCCGCACTGCACGTGTGAACAGGGGAATGAGCGAGCGACCGGGGATAGGGCGCCTCCTGCGCTTAATAGCTTTCTGAATTCTGAGTACGTACGGGATCCTCGGCCTTGCGCTTATAACAAAGTCCAAGTCCCTTTGCAGACAACAGCAGTTGTCACATGATTGTCTCTGAGGATGTGCGACAATGGCCAAGGAGAGCCCCGATCTGAGCTTGCGCTCACTTTTTGACCAAGACACAGATGTGTGCTGACCAATGGATGACCATTGATCATGATAGCCAGGCTTAGCTAAGTGCATCCCCATCTGGGAGCTGTCCCTTATCAAAAGAAAACATCTTAAATCAGCCTGCATGAATACTTTCTCTGTGGCTGCACCACAGAGATGGAAGGTGAGATGGGGCCTCATTTAGGACAGCATACCACCGCTTAATTCTGTCTTATTAACAAGCATTGCCACTACAACGGCATCTCTCCTGTCAAACTTCCTCCTGACTTGTTTTACAGGTTCTGGGTCGTGGTGAACAGTGGGAAAGACGCCCTGTGGAGAGTGAGGAACATGGGGCTGTTCAAAGGCATCGAGGTCCCAGTCAAGGCAGCAGGTAGCCTGGCCCTGTTCATCACCCGAGAGAACTATTACCTCAGAGATCTGTGGAGAGAAAGGAGGGAGGAAGCAGAAAATCTGTGGGAAATAGAGAGCATAGGTCAATATCTCAAGAAACTGTGAAAAACATTATCATGTTTAAGTAAAGAATGTGATTTACACCAGAAAAAAAGAAATTGTTGCTATGTAACTGGTACCGTGTCAAAATGTAATGAGATGTGATCATATATACTGTTTTAAGTATGTATATTAATGTAAAGCTTTCTAATTTGTGATGTCCTGTATTTTTTTGTGAAAAGAAAATAAAGTTCTTAAAAAATCGATTCACCCAGGGCGAGGCTCGGCCATTGCACTCCGGCTGTGCTGACCCCTGCGAATTCCCCAAATGTGGGAATCTCGACTGCATTATTTCTGGTAGTGGGGGACTGCGTTCGCGCTCTCCCCTGAGCCAACACAAGGGAACACATTCGCCAACATCCAGGTACGCAATGCAATTTGGAAAGAGGCTCCTTTCCAAAGAGTTGCACACGAACGATCCTTCAGTCCAACTCGGGGGGCACAGAGCCCCAGCCACACACAGCTTCAAGTAGCGAGTTAGGCGCCATGGCTTTCGCTTGCGGCCACACCACCCTGATTGTGCCCAATCTCGTCTGATCTTGGAAGCTAAGCAGGGTTGGGCCTGGTTAATACTTGGATGGGAGATTTCCTGGGAATACCAGGTGCTGCAAGCTTTTGCTCTCTCGGCCAGCAGGGGTCGCCGTTGGTGCCGTAGGCTTTGGGAGGAAAACCTGGAGGATGGAAAGGTGATCTATAGCCTCATCTCTAGAGATGTTTTGTTGCTATGGCATGTGTGTGACCCATATAAAAAAAAACCCATTTGTAAAACGAATATCGAATCTGCCTCTAAATCTGCAAATGAAGATGAGTCGATAAACCACTTGTTTATCGTATAACTATACATATATTCATTTATTACTGATTTCATTCATTGAACACGGATACAATAGAGGTACAGCCATTCACTGTTTGACATGTCTGCTCTGGTACAGAACCTAGCAATCAGAAAACGGGTGAAACTGTCTTGAGAATTAGCATACAGTACCGAGGCCCCCATGACCAAATAAATGCTAACCTCGATAATCAGCCTAAATAATGCAGACTACAGCAAAACGACTGACTTTGAAAAGGGAATGAATGTCCGGAAGGAGTAGTGCAACGAGCTTGAAATGCTTCTCCGGACCTCTAACTAAAAGAAACCGAGAACCAGCAGTGGAATCGACTCCCTTCGAACTGGGATCGTATCGCAGCTCATGGTGTCGTAACTCTTCCGTATCCGATATTGGACCAAGCACATCAGGGGAGAGCGCGAACGCAGTCCCCCACTACCAGAAATTATGCAGTCGAGATTCCCACATTTGGGGAATTCGCAGGGGTCAGCACAGCCGGAGTGCAATGGCCGAGCCTCGCCCTGGGTGAACCGATTTCGATTTTTATGAACTTTATTTTCTTTTCACAAAAAAAATACAGGACATCACAAATTAGAAAGCTTTACATTAATATACATACTTAAAACAGTATATATGATCACATCTCATTACATTTTGACACGGTACCAGTTAAATAGCAACAATTTCTTTTTTTCTGGTTCAAATCACATTCTTTACTTAAACATGATAACGTTTTTCACAGTTTCTTGAGATATTGACCTATGCTCTCTATTTCCCACAGATTTTCTGCTTCGTAGCTTCGTAGCAATATCTGGGACAGACTTCCCCCCTGAGGGTAGCGGCCTGTACATTATTTCCCTTCTGAGTCTTTCCTGCTTCCCACCCCATAGAAATTGAAACATCAATCTCCTCAGCGCCGCCGCAACACGGTGTTGGATTGGGAAGGTAGAAGCCAGAAAATTCAAGACAGGCAAGAGCTCGGCTTTGATGACCAGCACCTTCCCTGTCATGGTGAGGTCTCGGTCCTTCCATTGCATCAGTTTTTTGTTTAAGATTGGCAAATTGTTCTGCCAATTTACTGTTCCTATCTCTTCTCCAAAATACACCCCCAGGACCTTAATTCTCTTCTCTTGCAGCCTGAGATCATGTCCTTCTTTTGGCTCCCTCCAGTTCTGATAAAAAATCTCACTCTTAGATTTGTTAATTTTTGCAGAGGAAGCCAAAGAGAACTGATCACAACACTGCAGTGCTCTGCTAATTGAGGCATTGTCAGAGAGGAGGAGGGTGACGTCATCCATGTATAGAGACGTCTTTACCTCCGTTTCTTTCACAGCGCCGTGCACCTTTTCATTGCTCTCGCTTTCAGAGCCTCCGCACGGCACACGAAAAAAAATCAATATCAGGACGTGCATTGAAGTGAAAGCAGGAAACATGCACTGTGCAGATCCCTCCACATTAAGAGGTGAGTGGGTCTGTTTGATGCACAAAGAATGCTTTGAAAAGCGTCAAAAGCAAGTCATTCCAAGTTGGTCGTTTGTGTTTTCCATTCACATGCGAAATGCTGAAATGATCTCTCGGCTCCTCGGTTTTCATTTCTGCTCCATAAAGGAATCACAGCACGCGTCGGCTTCCAGCATGGTGGGTCGGGATATGATGCCGGGGGTCGGAGAGAGCGATGTCTTCCTCGTTAGTATAGTGGTGATTATCCCCACCTGTCACGCGGGAGACCGGGGTACATCAGGACGCGCATTGAAGTGAAAGCAGGAAGCGCTGCGACATGCACTGTGCACACTAAGAGGTGAGTGGGTCTGTTCATTGGTGTATTGGAGTAATTTTTTTTACAGCAGCTGCATCCGGAAAATTGTGCTTTTTACTTTTTATTTGTACAACAAAAATACATACAATACAAACAAGAGCACATATAACGTATCAAGAAAATCGCCAGGGGTTCATGCTATAATACAATTACATTTTATGAAACACGATTGCACAAGGTAAATAAGAAAAGGTCCGCACACCCAGTGGGCAGTGATTCGTCGAATATACTATATATCACATCTTTGAAAAAATAAAACATTTCCCTGGGTCAGAGATTAAATAAAACTTCACTCGCACCAAACAAATTTATATTTCTAAATATCACAACATGATCGAATTTAAGTCATTTTAATAACAATGAATAGTCACCTATGCATTGCAATATAAACATTTATATTGATTTAAATCGCGTTTAAATCGCCTTTATTTAAAACCCATAAATAAAGCTGATAGTGTTTAGACTTTTAATTATTTAAAACTGTATTATAGCAGCACAATGCACAATGCAACGTAAATCGCTATCTTTGTCTTCTGCGTAATAATGTTCACCTCTCTGTCCAGCAAATTAACAATAGTAATAATAATGAACTTTATTGTATATGGCGCCTTTAAAGGTGGCTCCTCAAAGCGCTTTACAGGATAAAAACAATAACAACATTACTGTTAGGCTGGGCAAACGATTTTTTTTTTAAAGAAATACAAAATGAGATATAATGATGTGTTCCGGCTTAGACATTAACGAAGAGCATAACAAAGGTCATAAAGGTCATAAACTATATTAATTTTGGAACATCAACATATTATGTAAACTGTATGTTGCTGTTATTGGTATTTTATAGAAAAAAATACTGTAAAATCCTGGGTTCCGTACAATGATTCAGGCATTCATGTGAAGGACAACAGAGCTTTCACTGGCTCAAAAAGACAAAAAGAATAACGGACACAGCGCGAGCCTGCATTCTCTCCTCAGCCGTCCACACCACACTTTTCCCTGGGTCAGATTTTAAATAAAACTTCACTTGCACCAAACAAATTACCACACACTGAACACTGAACATGTTAACCCAAATATGTCTCACAATACTTTTATGGTACATTACTTTGCTAAAATGTATTTAAAAATAAAAACGATTACAAACGCCAGCAGAGAGAGAGACACACACACAGTTCTTCATTGTCAAAAAGTAATTGTTTTTTACTTTTTCAGCACCCAGACAAACGCAAACGCGTTATTAATGAAATGTTTTTATTCATTCTTAATCAAACTCACAAGTTGTCATCTGCTGTTGAAGCTCTGTGAGACTAGACTCACACATGGCTAGACTTGACTCGGCTCTGGCTTTCCCATCTATACCGATGCACTGCAAGTACAACCCCCCTCTCTGCGGGAGTGCTGGCTGTGACGAATTAAACCTGTTTCACAGGTATTTTCAAAGTAGAAGGGGGCGAGATTTCCAGCAAAAGACACCTCCCCCCCTTCAAAACCCAGTAAGTACAGTACTTACTAGTTAAGAAAGCTAGGCTCCTCAATGAAATCGCTTTAACATGCTAATGCATTGGTGTATTGGAGTAAGTAAAAAGACAAGGGACATTCTTCCTCCCCCTACATTCTCAGAGTAGAATAGAATTTTCCTTTGACAAAACAAGGCTCGCCAGATAATGTGAATCGAAACCTGTTTTTCTAGCTTTTAAAGTCGTGCAATGTGTAAGCAGGAACACATCATTATTTCTTACATATGAAAAATACATAATATAGCTCCCAAACAAACACAAACGTGTTTTTAATAAAATGCTTTTGTTCACTCATAATCTGACAATTTCAGGAAGACTAAGGAAGGACTAAGGAAATTGTCATCTGTTGTTGAAGCTCTGTGAGCTCGGTGACTTTGAGACCACTTGTTATCCCAGGTTGTTTGAATCGCCACAATTCAGATAGAGAAAAAAGAGCTGACTGACAAGATTTAAGATGTGGCTGTCAATGTTGGATTAAAAAAAACACGTTGCCCGATGTTAGTTGCATTGATTGAAAAATAATTTTAGTTCGAGAGACTGGATAAGTAATTCAAGTGTTTTTTTTTAACTTCCTGAAAAACAAGTAATAAAACTAAATTCAATTTAAAGGTCTTTATTAACATGACAGATGGGTGCAATCAGTGTTGGGTATTTACTTTGTAATCTGTATTGCTTGTTGATGCCACTTTTAAAGGTGATATATAAAATCAAGGCTTTAACTTGCTTTAACTCTGCAAGTCTGAGTCCTTGTGTCCGTCCTATCTGAGACCGAAAGTATTACAATATGTATCTTTATAGCAGGTGGTGTACAGCTTTTTAGTATAGATTACACTTTTCTAAAATGTATTTAAAAAATAAAAACGATTACAATCTAATCTTTCCACGTTTGATCCCAAGATCCCAAGAAAAATAAATCTAAACGGGGAGAAAGCTATGCTGAAAGTTTATTAAGATACTTAGAAGACTACACAGCCCAATTTATGTTGCATTTGTCTGATTGTGAGGCGAAACAGCCCTACACAGCCCTGTCGCAGTACACAAATATAATCATATCGTTATTAATTTCTTTAGATACGCAATTCCATATTATATTAGCAGAAAAGCTTAAAACTGCCACTATTTCACATGTTAGTTAAAGACTTCGATGCTTAAAATGTTTAGGGAGAAATCGAATTTTCTTTAAAGTACTGATTCCTGGAATCTGACTGGCTGACAGCCTTCTGAAGTAGTTCCATAATATCTGGTATACGGAAAAGAAAGTGTTGAGAAAAAAAGCTTGGATTCTCATGTATCTGATACAAGTATCTTTTAATACAGTCTTTGATGTGCTCTTGAGGATCCTTGTGATATTTTGAGCCCTGGTTGAATGATAAGTGTTGCAGTTTAAATAATTTTCGTAGTTAGAAATTATGAAACGCTCTGTTAAAAGCAAGGGAGTTTTTATGTCCGTTGCAGTAAAAGAAAATGCCTGACAAAGTAGGGCTTGGACAGATTCCAAGTGCTTGTACAAATGTGCTTAAGAAATTATCCACGAAATGCTGTGGTGTTTGTCAAAGAAAAAACTAAAAGTATTTTCGTTTAAAATGACGGTTAGAAAGAATGTGGACCAGCATAATACTTTGAGTTTACAGCTTGTCCAAAGTCATTCATTATTAATACTATTAGTAATATCTTCGGTAAAGGCTTTGATGCATAAATATTTCTGATAAAGGTAGGTTGTGTACTTTTGTCCAACTTTTGTCCAAGCTCAAATGCTGTACATGAGAGGTTCCAGCATGACCTCAAATGACGCGATACACTGCGTGATACTGCATGATACTGCGTTTTAATGTGACACGCCCACCGGGGTATACCACGAAATACCCCACCCATTTTGAATGGCTGCATCTGTGTATACGTCGCTGCGACGTATTATCAACATCTAATTGCAACCGTAAAATCGACAACATTAATAAACGCATATATAACGTCGAAAACACATCTAACACAGTGCCTGAGGCTTTTTACTGTATATATCGTGGGTGCTGCAACTAGGAGTATACAGCCATCTGCACAGTGTACGAAGTAAATTATTTACGTAGTAATGAATTAATTTACTATATTTATTACTGTATTTTCTATATTTATTACTATATGTACTATATTTATTTTACAGGTGTAAATAAATTAATGTTTGGCCATTGACAAAGTACAACTATTTTTTTATTACAAGTTAAGTAAATCCTTTTGCCCAAAACTGAAGGGGCGACACTCCTCCCTCCCCCCGTGACACCAGGCCTGTCCCCATCCTATTCCATAATGTCATTATATATAATACCTTACAACAGTGACCGTTTCCTTACTAACTGCATGCGTTAAAATTGCACATCAGCTCATAGTAGGGGGCACATAGCTGCGATGTATTATCAATGTTAAATTTCAACCATAATATCGACAACATTAATAAACGCATACGTTGTGGTATATTTTCCGGTTATATACCACAATGCATTGCTAGTATTCGTTGGTCACCATTTTGGACACGTTTTTCAATCGTAGAAGAAATCCGCAAATATCTCAGCAATCCTCTTTTGACGAGTAAGTATAAATAATAATAATAATACTATCTGAATACATACAGATCTTACTTAATATTATTTTGATTAAAATAGTACGTTAATAAGCAAAAAATGGCACATAAAAATAGTGTGAAGGGGAAGATGACACAAAATCGTTTTGCCGTTTCTCTAATTATTCTTATTCTATGTTGTACTTTCAAACTTTGGGTACTCTTTAATTAGGACAGACTTTATTGCTCAACTGCTATGATGCAAGCCAAATTTTATACGTTTATTATAGCTTTGAGCTTAGTTAACCTTAATGGTTCATTTTTGAGATTATACTAAAGAAGATATTAATCATCATTTATTTGGGTAGTAATATTATATAATTTTCTCCTAGCTGCGGTGCTGAAATCCCACCCTACCTTTAAAGAAATAAAGGAACACACAATGTGTTACTTGAAGAATGCATATGCAAGGCAGGGGGCCAGGAGATCTGGACACTGAAAATAATAGGTTTCTGGTTCTAACTGTTAGGACAATTAGACAGGGTTTGCAAATGGTGGACAAAAATCGTCTTAACTTTCATTGTAATATTTTTTTTCTTGGAAATATAGAAGTTGTACATTTTAAAATCTGTATTGTATAATAGGCCTCTACCCATATACGTATAATAGTCCTCTAAAATTATCCGTATAATAGACTTCTAACCATATACGTATAATAGACCTCTAAAGTTATCCGTATAATAGACCTCTAACCATATACGTATAATAGTCCTCTAAAGTTATCCTGAACTCCAATCATATATGTATAATAGTGCTCTAAATTTATCCGTATAATAGAACTCCAACCATTTATGTATAATGAACACCTTATCATAGACGTATAACAATAGACATATATTAGAATTTCATTCTAGACGAATTGCGGACCACATTTAGACGTCTAAGGTATGCGTTTAATAGACGTATATTATATATATTATATACGTCTCTGGAAGCTTAGATGTGACTATTTTTCCTTCCTTATTTCTTCATTCCCATGAATTTACTCTGTATTAGAGGAAACGCGAAAGTGGGAAACTGCAGACATTCTTCGTGAGTGGTGGATTGTGGTCAGTGAGCATCTGCACATCTCTAAGTCAGTTCCACAAGCTGTTCTGTTGGGGATGTAGCTCAATGGTAGAGTGCATGCTTTGCATGTATGAGGTCCTGTGTTCAATCCCTGGCATCTCCAAGTGTTTCATATTACTGTGCTCACATCGCAATCTTCTGTTGTGTGAGAACTCCTTGTCTGTGTTTATAGACAGCTAGGTTTACACAATTAAATTTAGACACTCGAAGTGCTACAGTGTTCTCTCCTGTTTTAAATGTAACTCCAAAACATTTCGTTCTGTTCTTCACACTTGTCATGGCTTTTGCAGAAAACACCCTTTGAATTTCTTGAGAGATCATTCAGCGAGTGAGTCCTTCCTCTGGACTCCGCACTAAGCTGAAAGCTGCACAAACTCCTCATTGCATGTCCTGTACTCTTACAAGCGCTCTCGTGTAGATGTGGAGCACAGTTATAAGGACACTTTGAACTTTTTCCGTTTGAAACGGAAAATGCAAATGATCATGAAAAGTATTGATCGTATAAAATATCCATGGTACAACTCGAGAAAGAACTGAAGGACTACACAACAACTTTTGATGATTACAAGTTACTTTAAGAAATACAACCATCCGCACATGGGCTTGGATCCTGAACGCTTAAGTTGAAAGAGCAAAAGCGAAGGAGGACCTGTAAACTCTCTTCATTGTCTTAAAGTTTATAAAATAAAACAATATCTTACTTTCTTAATAATTTCTTACTGTTTATAGACGATTTATTGAATTTTTGCAAAATCTCATTTACAAACTTTTTTCTGTTAAATTGTTATTCACATACTCGAATGTAGATAAACGTTATTGTCTTCCGGGTGTGTGCCCATTTCTCAAAAAAAATATTTGTTAGTCTGTTGGGAGGCTGCACAAGGTGTTTAGAGATAGAACATCTAAAAGACAGGCTTTCTAAGCTTAACATCAAGGCAGTTTTCTCAACAGAAATGCTCTTTGGCACTTTCAGCTTTACTTTGGGAACATTGCCGAGATCACTTCTGAGCCAATGCACGTGATAGTGTGCCGGCAAGTACATTTAATATTGGCTGTGTTAGCGAGCTGCTTTTCCCTTTGAAACTTTTACTTCTTCATGCTGAATCATTGGCAGGGGTAAAGCTAATTAAATCTTTTCGCATAGCGCTCCATCAGAAAATACTTTCTCCTTGGTCAAAACGGGCACAGAAAGTTTTAGAAGGGCAGCCTGTTTTGCACCGTCTAAATAACCGACAGTATGCGAATAAGCTTTTTAATAACAGTATTTACAATATAACCCATGTTCAAAAATGCTTTTAGCTTCTTTTAGTCTAAGAAACAGGGGTGTTTTAGCGGATTGTGGTCTTCAATTAGTAAACGCTGAAGTGTTTCCCCGCTTGTGAACAGATCTGGCTCCATTTAAACAGAATCCTGCTCAGCTCCTGCTTTCACTGCAACTTTTGAATTGAGCCCAAAGCGATAAGCAAGCTGAATTATCAAAGCTCATTAGGTACTAGAGATCATGGTATGTTATCAGGTAAATGCAGTCCCATGTATCCTCCGTAATTTCGAGTAAATACCAAAACACACCATCCACGACCCACAGCGGGAATAAGCAGGACTTGGTTGTTCAGAGCGTGAGGCAACTATCGCCAAGAGGGGGGTTTGATCCTCGCTCTCGCTACTATTTGAAATGCCAAAGACGCGTAATAGAGATTTTTGCAGATGTTTTTTTATGCTCCACTATACATTACAATAATGAAAACAAATCAATTAGAAATATGCAATACAACGTCGGTTCCCGAAAATAAAATCTGTTTTACACAGACATCATTGCTTTTGAGATAATCCAGATTGTGAAGACAACTGCGCCCTAGCACTGGAAAATATTACTCAAAGGTTGGAAAGTACAACACGTTTGTACGTTTGACGTTTACAACATGTAACATGGCACTTCTCCAGCAAAGCAACTCAGGTTGGTGAACTACTGGTGTATTCAATACACCTCCATTCATCCATCACTTGTCAGGATGGTTGAGTGTTCTAAAGCACCATTCAAAGCGCTTTACAGGTAATGGGGACTCCCCTCCACCACCACCAAAGCACCATGATCAAAGGCTTGTGTTTTTCTAGCTCTCACGGGTATTCTTGTCTCCAGATCGAGGTGTGGGTTCAAATCCCACTCCTACCAGTTGCTTGTCAGGATGGTTGAGTGTTCTAACGCACCCTGATTAAGGACTTCTGTTTTTCTAGCTCTCATGGGTATTCTTGTCTCTAGATCGAGGTTTTGGTTCAAATCCCACTCCTACCAGCTACTCTTTTTCCCTGTTACATTTTCCCATCTTGATGTGCTTGCTGACAATGACAGGAGGAGGAAAATGGAGAAACTGCTTAGCAGACACATGATGGGCAGGAAGATTCATGAACTATTAGATGTGATTAGCAGAAAGTCAACTATAAATAGACTTTGTGCATTAAGAACTGTTTGTGTTGCCTGTAATCTAGGTAAGATTTTCGGTAAGGTATGCATTCAAATGTGAAAGACTATAATAATATAAAACCAGGAGAAGACTTATTAAAACATACTGTTTTCCTTGCGGTTTCTAATGTATTTTATTAAATGGGGGCTTTGTGAAATCAACTTTTAGCCTCTTGGAATGCAGTCACTCTCCCCGGTCTAAATACCATTATGTAAAATTAGGAAGCAGCAGTATTTTGATAAAGTGCGGTGTTCCTTTATCACAGTAACACAACAGTAAACAGTAAACGCTCAGGTGTTTATAATTACTCGGGAGCAGATCACCCTCAATCTAGAAAAAACCTTTCACAGCGATATTTGAATCGAGCCCCATAGCGTTAAGAAAGCTAAATTACACAAAGCTCATATGACATTGGGAGACACTGTACCCTATCACGTCCTGCTTGCACTGTCCTACTAAAAGATTAGAGGGATCAGAAAGGACACAAACAACCCATGAATCAACGATTTTGAACTTAAGGGTCGCAAGCTCTACCGACTGCGCCTCTTGTTCCTCTATTACAACAGTAAAATTACTAGGGTTGATTCAACATATAGTAAGCTGACCCAGCTCCCAGCGACGGCACGGTGGCCAAGTGGTAAGGCGTCGGTCTCGTAAACCGAAGATCGCGGGTCCGAATCCCGTCTGTGCCTCTCTCATTCACCGCCACGTTCCTTTATCTAAGTCTACAAGTAACATGGAAACGTCTCCTCTTGTTACTCTTTCTGTGGAAGCGCACAGTTTCCTGTTAAAGCCAGAACGTATTGCGGAAGTCTAATATATGAAATTTGTTAAGAACTTGATTGTCTTTTCACAGAGAAAAACGAGAAAACCTTTTTTTCAGAAGTGGGATTCGAACAAAAAACCCGAGGGGAAACTGTGACCTGAACGCAACGCCTTAGACCCCCAGCCAACTCGCCTGTGGCTTTTATATTGAATTATATGTAATTTATTTATTTCTACTCGTTGATAAGAAAAAAAGTGAAATCGTGTAATTAGGGAAATCTCTTTTTTTTCATGTGGAAAACTAGCACAAGCATATGTAAAGTTCAGAGCAGCGCTCAATAAAAACGATCAGAAACCGAAAGCGCGAATTATGCAGATCAGTACATTCCCATACCAGTTGTTCTGCAGAAGAAATAAAAATAGCCGAACTCAAAGACGTTGTATTGCATATTTCTAATTGGTTTATTTTCCTGATTGCAATGTATTGTGAAGCATAAAAGCCAGCTGCATCAATCTCTATTACGCGTCATTTCTAAAGGCGTTTCAAATAGCAGCCAGTGCAGTATTAACGCTTTTGGAGCATGTATTACATTGTAAATAATCTTATTTAAATAAGTTTAAACTCGCACACTGTTATTTAGACAGCGCAAACCTGTCTGACCTCATACAACTTTCTGTGCCCGCTGAGTAGATCTTAAAGCAGCTGCAGCCAAAGTACCCGTAATGGCAACACAGTGCTTTGAGTTCGGCTTTTCTTATTTCTTCTGCAGAACCACCGGCATCGGAATATACTGATCCGCATAAGAAGCGCTTTCGGCTTTGATGGTTTTTATTGAGCGCTGCTCTTAACTTTACATTTGCTCAGGCTAGTTTTCCCCATGAAAAAAATACATTTCCCAAATTACACGATTTCACTTTTTTTCCTATCAACAAGTAGAAATAAATAAAACATATAATGCAATATAAGAGCCACAGACAGGATGCCTGGTGGTCTAAGGCGTTGCATTGAGGTCGCAGTTTCCCCTGGAGACGTTTGTTCAAATCGTACTTCCGACAAAGAGCCTCTCTCGTTGGAGTAGAAACGACAGAATCTCTAAGTAGAAAACATTTCCACAACATCTCGCATTTCACGTGTTTAATGTTATTTGTCTTAGTGGCTGTTTCGGTGAATGATGGCTCTCTTTTCTTGCAGGGTGACGGCAAACTTCTTCAGAGAGGGAGTCTCCAACGCACGGCTTTTCTTTATCAGGACCGAAGGTAACAGAGACTTCAAACTCAAATGAATTACTTCTTGAGCATTTATGACCGGTAAAAAGCTGAGAGCAGAAGAAAACGTCATTGGAAATGAAGAAATGTCTGCTGACAGTAATCAGAGCTCACGCTCAACTGCGGACAACCGCTCCTTGTTAGTACAGTGTTGAGTACCCCCGCTTGTCGCGCGGAAGACCGGGGTAAGTTTCGGTGACAGGGTGCTGGTTTAATTTTTTAACAACCTGACTTCAGTTAAAAACTGTGTACTATTTACTAAGTTTCAGACTACTTATTGCGGTAGAATATGGAGATCATATCTAGCTCTGAGCTCAACTGCAACAAGAAGTCGTGCTTAACAAAGTCAGAGCCCAGCTGAACGTGTGCTCAGTGTAGTGCCCAGGACTCAGGAGCATTGTTGTGGTTCTAATTAGCACGAACTGCAGGGGCTCTGAATCAGAGCATTTCAATTTATCTGTTCAGTAAATTAAAATGCAAGACACCTTAAAATGGGATTATTACTTTGTCTCTGTCCCGTTTGTATATAATCGAATGTTTAAAAGATACCAGTAAGGACACACAACTACTAATGGGATACTTATTGGAAATAATCCCAAAACAAGCACGTGCGGCAGCTGGTAAACCCCTGTAATAATATTTGCAGTGACAAAACACTTTGAAGATTTGCAATCTATTTAAATATGGATTTACTAAATTTCAGTTCTCCGGCATAACTGAACTCTCACTGTCGCATACTAAAGGCTTTACATGCATTAGCTGTGATACAGATTCTAATAAACACAGAATGAAACTTAGTTTTGTTCCTCATGGTGATCCTCTTGTAGATCCAAATGAAATGTTTAATATGATCCCCCAAGAAAAAAAAGGAGTCAATTTCTGAATAATTGATACCCCATCAAACATTTAATATCCCTGCAAGTTTATACAGAGAATGCTGGTTCGCGGCTTAAATTCAAATTAAAAAAAAGGAAACGAGTTGGAAACTATGTCAATCTGGGATTTAAATCACCCAGAACATTTCACTACATTGGGCAGTATGTGACAGAGAGCAGCTCCTGACATCCTGACATCCCTTTGATAGATCAGTTAGTAAAGTGGAGGACTGTAGTGGGTAATAGCAGGGAATCCTTAGGTTGCTGGTTCAATTCTGGCTCAAAGGATGGCACCTTTTGTGTACTTTGTTTAATCAAAGAGTTAAAATAGTGAATCTGTTTCATTCATGCGTTGAACAAAAGCTCAATAAACGACGAAGCAGAGGCTCCTGTTCTGAATTCACCTCACGTCTGATTGTCTTGTTTTGGTCAAGATCTGATCTTTGAATTAAGGGACTACACTGTCTGCTTTTTAATTAAAAAATACATACAAATGTCAAGTTTTTTGTAGATATAAAGGTGTTCTCTGTTTTCAAAGGATAGCTACTTAATTGGCTTTATGATTTGGTATTGATTTTGTATTGTTGTATTATTAAGTTTGTGCTTTATGTGTTTTTATCGTATTGTGAACTACTTTTTTAAACAAATGCTTACAAAGGCAGACACGGCACACATCTGTTTATACCAGCGGTGAATTGTACATTTTTATTAAGTACAATCTACTGTGCACTTTTGGGAGTATAACAGGTTCGATATAAAGTGGCAAAAATATAAAAGGGAAAAATACCCCAGACTGCGTGTAAAGGCTTCGTTGTGACTGTTGTTTTATTTTTAGATAAAGATGGCGTACTGTGCACAAAATGTTGCAGAAACACAATCTGATATTTTAATAACTATTATTTTAATAATTTGATAAGTATGAGGTCCCGGATCCAAATCTTCAGTCCTGATATTTTTAAAAATGATATCTTCCCTTCCTCTCGTTGAAGTCACACGATGTGAACAATTGTTTTTTTTTTCACGTTGCGATCCAAAGAGCCTCAGATGCACAGTCTAACAGTAACCAAACCAGGATGGATTCTGCTGGGAGCCGGACTGAGCTCATTCTCACTCCCTGTGCTGAAAACAGAATTATCTCTTCTCCGAACATCGTCTACAGCTGCTAGATACTGTTCTGTGTCCTACTGCTCCAGCAATTCCTTTGACCAAAGACAAATCACTTGTGCGCTTTTAACCTTCTTGCAGCTACAGGCGAGACTGAAGCTGGAGATGTGAAGGCACCCGCTGGTGCATGTTCTCCAAATTTCACAATCGCGACAGACTTCTCTTTTTTTTAAAAAGTAGATATAGCCCTGAAAAAAGCATTAGCTTTATCAGTTTTTACATTATTCAAACATGATATTTTTATTGCATTTTACATAATAATAATAATAATTATAATTATTATTGTTTAAACTTATATAGCGCTTTTCTGGACACTCCACTCAAAGCCCTTTACAGGTAATGGGGACTCCCGTCCACCACCACCAATGTGTAGCCCCACCTGGATGATGCAACTGCAGCCATAGTGCGCCAGAACGCTCACCACACATCAGCTATTAGTGGGGAGGAGAGCAGAGGGATGAAGTCAGTTCAGAGATGGGGATTATTAGGAGGCCATGACTGGTAAGGGTCAATGGGAAATTTGGCCAGGATGCCGGGGTTACACCCCTACTCTTTCAAGAGACGACCTGGGATTTTTAATGACCACAGAGTCAGGACCTCGGTTTTACGTCTCAGCCGAAGGACGGCACCTGTTTACAGTTTAGTGTCCCCGTCATAATACTGGGGCATTAGAACCAACACAGACCCGCCCAGTGACAGAAACCAGACAGTATCGTGTGTCGGGCTCGGCTGCGAGCAGGACAATGACGTCACGGGGACAAAGTAGAGAAAATCAAAACTGTTCTATAAAAGACCTGTGTCAGCTGTCGGTTCGCAGTCTGGACTCTAAATCCACCGATCCGATTTCAAATCTCTCTAACACCTGAGCTACGGCTTCTTTCGAGTAGTTATTCAGGAGAACATTATGTTAATCATATAGATAAAGCGTTTAATATATTCAGGTGGGTAGCTACGTCAGCATTCGTATCTGCAAAGGAACAAGTAATACTGTAGGTTTATTCCACGCTGAAAAGAGAAGAGAGAAAACAAACCTGAAGAAGGTTTCACAGCTATGTTTTCTCTCTTCTCTTTTCAGCATGGAATAAACCTATTCCCAGTGGGCAGTGATTCGTCGAATATACGTATATATATATATCGTCGAATATACGTATATTCATGGCGAAATACGGCTATACGTATATATACGTCGCCGCGACATATAATCAATGTCGAATTGCAACTGTAAAATCGACGACATTAATAAACGCATATATAATGTTGAAAACACATCTAACACAGTGCCTGAGGCTTTTTACTGTATATATCGTGTGTGCCGAAACTAGGAGTATACGGCACTCTGCACAGTGTACGAAGTAAATTATTTTCGCAGTAATTAATTAATTTATTATATTTATTACTATATTTAGTATACACGTGTAAATAAATTAATTACTGCGAAAATAATTTACTTTGTACACTGTGCAGAGTGCCGTATACTCCTAGTTTTAAAACTGACAAAAATGTAGAAAACACGTTTCTCACTTAGAAATTTAAGATGGGGGTGGGGTATTACTAGTAGCGGCACTGAACTCACCATGGTGCAATTCATTTACGTGACGGGCTAGTGGTTTAATGGATAACGCGTCTTATTTCGGTTTACAAGATTATCGATTCGACTTCTTCCGGGGTTGTGTGATTTAAATCAGGCTCCTCAGAAATAGATGTCCGGTATGTAAATGAACTGCACCTGAAAGCAAACGTTGGGTCTGGGTTCCTTTCTTTCCTGCATGAAATAGCAAATCATTACAAAAAAAGACACCAAGTAATGTCCAATAGCGTTAGTCATTTAAGTAAACATGAATATACTGTAAGGTCTTGGTACATAGGAGTGGATTTCAACCACAATTAAAAAAGGGCGAATTATAATTACAGGCTTCAGACACGTTTTCATACAAAAGTGACCAAACACTCCCTAACTTTCAGGTTTGCTTGAACCTGTAACAAAAACATGGTCTGAAACTTCCATTCTCTGATGTTACTGTCTCTAAAGTCGGACATGATGTTACGCAGATGGGCAGTTTTCTCTCGTCGTGTTCAAGATTATTCGCTGCATAAGCTCCTTATTGCGTGTTCTGTACTGCTCTGTTATTTTGTTCAGATTACCTAAGTGGTGTACAGATAAAACCCAACCGCGTGGTGTAATTTCCGGGTTCGGCACCAGCAGCACCTGCAAACACATCAGCTGACCTCAACATGACTTGAACTCACAACTTTCTGATCTGAAGTTAGACATGCTACCATTGCGCCACAAGGTCACACATTAATTCCCCCAAAGAGAAAAATAAGCGTCCCTGAAAAATATTTTTTTCATTCTCTTCCGTGAGGAGCGCCGCTGTTCAAAAGAGGGTCTCTTCTTCCCAGACCACAGATTATTCCTTCCGCCCGTCTCTCTCACAGAGAGCGGACACACCGTCTCCACTGATGTGTTTACTACATCTATAGATCTGACCCCCTACAGCCCCTTTATACAGCCCCGATACTCGATATTCACCGATAAAGAACAAAAAATATTCCTGGATAGGATATTTACCACCAGCCTCGTGAACATCTCATCTTGACCTCTTCCAGGAGGAGCACAATTAACACAGAATCCTCTCTCCATTTAGCAAATAACACAAAACACTGTTTACCTGTCAAGACAGAAAACCAGGCTGCTCCAGGTGAGGCTTAAACTCACAACCTCGGCATGACTCCACTGATGATGTCATTTTACATGGCCTGAACCAGGAAAGAGTTTGGAAGTCAAGAAGTTATGGTGTTGTTTTAATACTTGCCTACTCATTTAATTTTTAGGTCAAATCTTTTATTTGCGAGTTCTTTCAATTGATGTTAATCCTTGTCCCGATGCACGATTCTGGGCCATGGTGCATCTTGAATAATGTTCTTATAGGCTTCAGTTTGGAAAAGTGCGCTCTTCAGAAGCTACCGAAACCGGTAATTGTTATGTAACACTTAATGCAAAAGCAACGTTCGGGTTTGAAAAAGAATATTACTTGCTATGAATACAAACACTGTTACAGGAGGCGTGATAGGGCTATTTTAACTTAGATCATCAATTCATCTTACATTTCTTCTCCATCTATATCAACAGTGTAATCGCTACTGAGCGCTAAAGGCAGGTCCTGGCAATACAATCTTCTTTAGAAAACATTTTTCAAACTATTGCCACTACCATACGTAAAGTAAAAGATACCGATTGCACACAACTAATAAAATATTTTTTCCAGGGACGTTGTAGCTAGATGCAAATTACAATCGAAAATGCATCAGCTTTAAAATTTTCTTTTGGATCCAGAGGACGATCAGCATGAGCCATCAAAGAGCCTGTAGCTACAAGAAGGTTAAAAGCACACAAGTGATCTGTCTTTGGTCAAAGGAATTGCTGGAGCAGTAGGACGCAGAGCAATATCTAGCAGCTGTAGACGATGTTCGGAGAAGAGATAATTCTGTTTTCAGCACAGGGAGTGAGAATGAGCTCAGTCCGGCCTCCAGCAGAATCCATTCTGGTTTGGTTTCTGTCAGACTGTGTGTCTGAGGCTCTTTGGATCGCAACGTGAAAAAAAAAGAACAAAAAACATTTGCTCACATCTTGTGATTTCCAAGAGAGGAAGAGAAGATATCACTTTAAAAAAAATCAGAACTGAAGATTTGGATCCTAGACCTCATACTTGTCAAATGATTAAAATAATTATTATGAAAATATCAGGTTGTGTTTCTGCAACATATCGTGCACAGTACGCCATTTTTTTCTAAAAATACAGTAGATTGTACTTAATAAAAATGTACAATTCACCGCTGGTATAAACAGATGTGTGCTGTGTTTGCCTTTGTAAGCATTTGTTTAAAAAAGTAGTTCACAATACGATGGAAAACACAGAAAGCACAAACTTAATAATATAACGATACAAAATCAATACCAAATCATAAAGCCAATTAAGTACCTATCCTTTGAAAACAGTGACATTTGTATCAACTTATGAATTACAAATCAGACAGAGTAGTCCCTTAATTCAAAGATCAGATCTTGGCCTAAACAAGACAATCAGATGTTAGCTGAATTCGGAACAAGAGCCTCTGCTTCATCGTTTATTGAGCTTTTGATCAACGTCTGAGTGAAAAAGATTCGCTATTTTAACTCTTTGATTAAAGTTCACAAAAAGCACCTTCCTTCCAGCTGGAGTCAAAACAGCGACTTAAGGATTCCTTACTGTTCCCACTACAGTTTTCCGCTCTACCAACTGAGCTGTCAAACGGATCTAAAGAACTCCACTCTGGCACATACTACCCAAAGTAGTGAAATATTCTGGGTGATTAAATTCCAGTTCGACATCAAGTTTCCAACTTGTTTCCTTAGTCTTGGTTACCTTGAATTTAAGCCACAAACCAGGATTCTACTTTATAAACTTCCGGGGATGTTACAAAATGTTTGATGGGGCATCAATCATTACAGGCGGAAATTCACTCCTTTTTTTTTCTTGAGGCATCATATTAAACATTTCATTTGGATCGAGAAGAGGATCACCATGAGAAACAGAACAAACTGTTTGATTCCGTCTTTATTGGGGAGCTGTATCACAGCTAATGCATGTAAAGCCTTCAGTATGCGATAGTGAGAATTCAGTTATGCCAGGGAGTGGGAGTGAAGAGAACTGAACTGAAATTTAGTAAATTCATATTTAAATAGAGTGCAAATCATCAAAGTGTTCTGTCACTTAAAACTTATTACAACACTACCAAGAGTGGGGATTGAACCCACGTGGACACTGTGCCCTGTCACAGAAACATACCCTGGTCTCCCACGCAACAAGCAGGGGTACTCAGCACTATACTAACGAGGAGCGCTTGTCCGGTGCTCTGTTTACGGTCAGCAGTCATTTCCTCTTTTCCAAAGACATTTTCGCCTGCTCTCAGTAATTAATGTCGGTTTGAAGTCTGTTCCTTTTGTCTCCGCTCTTGACGAAGAGCAGCCTTACATAGGAGACTCCCTTTCTCAAGAAGTTTGCCATCACCCTGCAAGAGAGAAGAGCCATCAACCACCGAGGCAACCACTAAGACACTTAACATTAAACACATGAAATGTGAGATGTTTTCTACTTAGGGATGTTATCGTTTCTACTCTAACTTCTTTGTCAGAAGTGGGATTTGAACAAACATCTCTAGGGGAAACTACAACCTGAACGCAACGCCTTGGACCACCAGCCATCCTGCATGTGGCTCTTAAATGGAACGATATGTTTTATTTATTTCTACTTGATGATAAGGGAAAAAAAAGTTAAATGTAATTAAGGAAATCTCTTTTTTCATGGGGAAAACAAGCCTGAGCAAATGTAAAGTTTAGAGCAGCGCTCAATAAAAACTATCTGAAACAGGTAGCGCTTCTTATGCGGATCAGTATATTCCGATACCAGTGGTTCTGCAGAAGAAATAAGAAAAGCTGAACTCCAAGCACTGTGTTGCCATTACTGCTACTCTGGCTGAAGCTGCTTTAAGATCTACTCAGCGGGCACAGAATGTTGTATGAGGTCAGACTGGTTTGCAATGTCTAAATAACAGTATGCGAATTTAAGCTTATTTAAATAAGAGTATTTAGAACATAATACATGCTCCAAAAGCGTTAATCCTTCACTGGCTGCTATTTGAAACGCCTTCATAAATGACACGTAATAGAGATTTATGCAGCTAGATTTTATGCTTCACCATACATTGCAGTCAGGAAAATAAATCAATTTTCTTTAACACCTCTGGATAAAGTTCTTCTGTGGAGCAGGTTTCAGACCTCTGCATACAGCGCCCTTGATGTCATTTTATTTTTACAGCAGCAACCATCCTGAAAGTTTTTTTAAAATATTTCTTATTTGAACAACAAAAATACATATAATACAAAAAAGAGCACATATGACGTATCAACAACATCGTCAGGGGCACGTGCTATAATCCAATTACACTTTCTGAAAAATCTACTGTCCATGCAAATGTACATGCTAATCTACAGGGTTCTTTTCTGCACTGAGCTGCTCATTTGAAATCCAGAAGGCAACACAGACGCGCTCCTATACCAAGAGTCTTATCTGGACCACCTGGATAAAAAAACAGGAAACCTAAGCACTAATCTATACTGACAGCTTTTGAAAAGGAGCTCTGTAATATGCACAAATACAAAGACAAGGTATAAATACTCCATAGGTTTAAAATTCAGGAATATGAATGGTCAATTGTTTACAATTGGAGTTTTTATGTTTCGTATGATTTAGCGACTTTTTTACAACATGTAAAAAAAAACAGCACACCTAAATGACAAAGCCTTAGAGCTACAGAGAAAAACAAATTGCATTTAAAGTAATTTTAAAGGCTCGAGATAACATTGCACTATAAACGCAAATGTTTGTCTTCTTTGTCACACTTACGTTTTGTTGCTTTAGCAAATTTCATGCAGTTTATTTCTGACACAAGACATAACAAGCTTGTGTATTTATGACAAAAAAGCAGGGAAACAATTTTCATTGACCTTGAAACTAAAATTGTTAAAAAGTAAGTTAAATGCACATATAGTAAATATATTTTCTCATATAACGGTGTGTTTTTTTGTCTAAGAATCCTTCATGAATGGTTTAACAGACACTTTGCATGATTAAAACAAATATTTACGAATTTTTACGTTTTATACAATAAAGTTTTATTGTGAACATGAGCCCTGTTTATCGATATCACCAATACAGTTCTGGATTTTATTCTGCCTTCCTACGCACATATGAATTTTCTATCACACAACAGCTCGCATGTGTGGTAGCGTATTTGCGCCAGTGAGAAAAAGAATGATGTTGGCTTTTAAATGATGAACCGTTTGCGTTTATACAAAATGACAAAACGTTGTCGCAGACATTGGGACATACTCTGTTTAAACACCTGTCGTTTTCTCTAATATTGGCTCCTGTGCTTCGGTCCATTTGAGAGAGGAGAAGACACTGAAAAAGTCCTGTGAAAGTCGATTTTGCACCTGCGCCAGTGCTGTAGTGGTATCATACAGACGCCCATCCAAATCCATCACACGCTGGAAGCTCTGGAAGGCAACGTAAAATATTGCTCTGTCCGTTGGTGGATTAGGTATGCACGTTTTTTTTTTCAATGTAAAATGCAATGTAAAAAGATCAAATTACATTCAAAATCGATTAATGTAAAAACCGATAAAGCTAATGTTTTTATCTAGTTATATATTTCTATATCTAGTTCTTCAAAGGTCTTTTTAAAAAAAAAAATGTTTATCGCGATTGTGAAAGTTAGAGAAGGTGTACCAGCGGTTGCCTTCATATCGCCAGCTTCGGTATCGTCTGTAGCTGCGAGAAAGTTAAAAGCGCACAAGTGATCTGTCTTTCGTCAAAATATTTGCTGGAGCAGCAGGACGCAGAGTACCATCCAGCAGCTGTAGATGGTGCTCGGGGAAGAGCCGATTCTCTTTTCAGCACAGGGAGTGAGAATGAGCTCAGTCCGACTCCCAACAGAATCCATTCTGGTTCGGTTACTGTCAGACTGTGCGTCTCAGGCTCTTTGGATCACAACGTGAAAAAAAAACAAAAAAAAATTGCTCACATCATGTGATTTCCACTAGAGGAAGAGAAGATATCACCTTTAAAAAAATTAGAACTTAATATTTGGATCCGAGAGCACTTGGTGGTGGTAGAGGGGAGACCCCATTACCTGTAAAGCGCTTTGAGTGGAGTGTCCAGAAAAGCGCTATATAAGTGTAAGAAATTATTATTATTATTATTATAAATTATTAAAATATCAGATTGTGTTTCTGTAACATTTCGTGCACAGTACGCCATATTTAACAAGAGAACAACAGTCTCAACGAGGCCTTTACACACAGTCTGGGGTATTTTCCCCCTTTATATTTTTGCCACTTTATATCGAACCTACAGTATTATACTCCCAAAAGTGCACAGTAGATTTTACTTAAAAAAATGCACAATCCAGCGCTGGTATAAACAGATGTGTGCCATGTTTGCCTTTGTCAGCATTTGTTTCAAAAATAAGTTCACGATACGTTAAAAACACAAAAAGCACAAACTTAATAACACAACGATACAAAATCAAAACCAAATCATAAAGCCAATTAAGTACCTATCCTTTGAAAACAGAGAACACCTTTATATCTACAAAAAAACCGTGACATTTGTATCTACATTTGAATTACAAAGCAGACCAAGTAGTCGCTGAATTCAAAGTTCAGATCTTGGCCAAAACAAGAAAATCAGACGTGAGCTGAATTCGGAACAAAAGCCTCTGCTTCGCCGTTTACTGAGCTTTTGATCAACGTCTGAGTGAAAAAGCCACTCTCTGGCACATACTGCCCAATGTAGCGTAATGTTTCGGGTGATCTAAATCCCAGTTCGACATCAAGTTTCCAACTCGTTTCCTTAGTCTTGTTTACCCACGAACCAGGATTCTACTGTATGAACTTCCGGGGATATTACAAAATGTTTGATGGGGCATCAATCATTCCAGGCGGAAATTGACTCTTTTTTTTTTTCTCGAGGGATCATATTAAACATTTCATTCATATCGAGAGGAGGATCACCATGAGACACAAAACAAACAGTTTAATTCTGTCTTTTTTAGAAAGTAGCGTTTGTGATACATTAATAATATTTTCGTGGAAATATAGAAGTTGTACATTTTTAAATTTATATTTGAATCGAAATGTGGTTTTGAGTCAAATATTAGCGTGTTCATGTAATTAGTTTGTGTTTGTCATTACTATATATATATTGCCATGTTACTAGAATTTGTAACTAAAGTTTACTAGTTGTGTTTTTTTTATGATGATAAGCCATTTGTTGATTACAATTTAAAAGGTATGGGTTTAATAGTCGTATATTCTACATCTTTTGCCCACTGGGATGTGCCGGTTTTAATTGAACAAAGCTAGATACACATTTTCTAATGCAGCCTTCATTACAAGACAGTTTATTTCTCGAAAGCGTGATATGTAAAAAAGAGAAAAACGAAAATATATGGATGACAATATTTCAAAGATGAAGATATTACTTTTGAGAAATTGTCATTTTATGTATCAAGACGCTTTTCAACCACTGGTTTTAGACCTTTGCTATGCTTCCTGAATCATTTTCAGTGTTATAAACTGGGTGTGGAGGTAGCGATCACTTTGAAGAGCAGTTGACAGGCTGGAGCTGTTCAGACTACGCGTTATTTCTCAAATGCTTCCATCTTTTTTCTTTCACGCTAGGACGCGAGTGTGTACATGTGTTTGGTTTTCATTTCACTGATTCTCATTGAAGATTTGGGAATTAACGACGAAAGAATCAGTTGCCTTGGAAAGCAGAAGCTTTGGTTCACAACGATCTTGAAGACACGCCCATGTAGTGCAGCTTGTGATATTTGTACTATAAAAGACCAAGTGCTCAAAGTGACGTCTGCGTTTACCGTTTAGACTTTTCATCTCGGGCGCACTTTTAGAAAGCAAAGATAGAGCAGTTGTGTTGAATCACGCTCCGACAGCTGTCAGCAGAGTGGCGCAGCGGAAGCGTGCTGGGCCCATATCCCAGAGATCGAGGGATCGAAACCATCCTCTGCTATACACACCGTCAGTTTAATGAAGTGAATTAAAACTGATTTTTTTCTCTCGTGTGTGTGCAAACTTCACACTTACTGTATTCGTTAATCTTTACCAATAGCAGATGCCCAAATGTATCTTTGGTTGTTCTGAGATCCTTGATAGTTTCCTCAAATCCTTCCAATGAACATCCATATCAAAGCACAGTGTACGAAGTTAATTTATTATATTTATTACTATATTTATTATACACGTGTAAATTAATTACTGCGAAAATAATTTACTTCGTACACTGTGCAGAGTGCCGTATACTCCTAGTTGCGGCACACACGATACATACAGTAAAAAGCCTCAGGCACTGTGTTAGATGTGTTTTCGACGTTATATATGCGTTTATTAATGTCGTCGATTTTACGGTTGCAATTCGACGTTGATTATACGTCGAGGCGACGTATATATACGTATAGCCGTATTTTCGCCGTGAATATACGTATATTCGACGAATCAATGCCCACAGCTTGGCATACAAGGGTTTTGCTGAGGGGGTCTTGCCACCTGCCTGAAAAAAAACAGTAAAATGTTTGAGTGCCTATAGTGTTTCTATTTTTATTTTCTTGAGAAAAGTTGATACCATTTCCTGGACACCCCGTCCCCCATCAGTGCGCGATGCCCGGGGAAAAAGCTGTAGGGGGGCGTCTGAAATTCTGAGGGGGGGTGATATTTCGGTTGAAACGGAGCTGTATGGTGCAGCTACCCAAATGAAATCTCGCAGCTACATGGACGTTCTGAATCGTTAAGAAAAAAATGTTGTAAAACCAACAGAAAGCACAGACTGCTATAACTAGTCCTAGTTATATAACGATTTTAAGTATAATGATAAACTACTGCAAGGAATCGGTCCACCTGAGCAAACAGGATCGTAATGTTGACACTCAATAACGACACTGATATGTGCAGTTCCTGGACGGATAGCCCTCCTGCCCATCAAACAGACTGAGTGACTGTTCGTGTCATTTAGTGTTGTCTGACCATTGACAAAGTACAACTATTTTTTTAGGGCGCAAATTAAGCTAGGTAAATCTTTTTGCCCAAAACTGAAGGGGCGACATTCCTCCCTCCCCCCGTGATGCCAGGCCTGTCCCCATCCTATTCCATAATGTCATTATATATAATACCATACAACAGTGACCGATCCTTACTAACTGCATGCGTTAAAATTGCACGTCAGCTCATAGCAGGGGGCACATAGCCGCGATGTATTATCAATGTTAAATTCCAACCATAATATCGACAACATTAATAAACGCATACGTTGAGAAAATATCGAACCCAGCATATTTTCCGGTTATATACCACAATGCATTGCTAGTATTCGTTGGTCACCATTTTGGACACGTTTTTCAAACGTAGAAGTATATCCGCAAATATCTCAGCAGTCCTCTTTTGACGAGTAAGTATGAACAATAATAATACTATCTGAATACATACAGATCTTTCTTAATATTATTTTGATTAAAATAGTACGTGAATAAGCAAAAAATGGCACATAAAAATAGTGTGAATGGGGAAGATGACACAAAATCGTTTTGCCGTTTCTCTATTCTTATTCTATGTTGTACTTTCAAACTTTGGGTACTCTTTAATTAGGACAGACTTTATTGCTCAACTGCTATGATGCAAGCCAAATTTTATACATTTATTTCAGCTTTGAGCTTAGTAAACCGTTCATTTTTTAGATTATACTAAAGAAGATATTAATCATCATTTATTTGGGAAGTAATATTATATAATTTTCTCCTAGCTGCGGTGCTGAAGTCCCACCCTACATCAACGGAAAAAGAAATAAAGGAGCACGCAATGTGTTACGTGAAGAATGTATATGCAAGGCAGGGGGCCAGGAGATCTGGACACTGAAAATAATAGGTTTTTGGTTCTAACTGTTAGGACAATTAGACAGGGTTTGCAAATAGTGGACAAAAATCGTCTTAACTTCCATTGTAATATTTTTTTTTCTTGGAAATATAGAAGTTGTACATTTTAAAATGTATATTTGAATCAAAATGTGGTTTTGAGTTAGTGTGTTAATGTAATTAGTTTTGTGTTTGTCATTACTATACTGTATATTGCCATGTTGCCAGAATTTGTAGCTGAAGTTTAAGACTAGTTGTGTTTTTTATGATTATTGCCCATATGTTGATTGTTGATTGATTGTATACAATGTATAATTTGAAATACATATGTTTCAGGTGTGAATGTGTATTTTCAGAATAAATTTCTAAACCTAATCATTGGCTTGGTTTACTTGTTTCTACACCTATAAAACCTATCTTTGATGTATAATAGACCTCTAACCATATACGTATAATAGACCTCTAATGTTATCCGTATAATAGACCTCTAACCATATACATATAATAGACCTCTAACCATATACGTATAATAGACGTCTAAAGTTATCCGTATAATAGACCTCTAACCATATACGTATAATAGACCTCTAAAGTTATACGTATAATAGACCTCTAACCATATACATATAATAGTCCTCTAAAGTTATCCGGAACTCCAACCATATATGTACAGTATAATAGTCCTCTAAATTTATCCGTATAATAGAACTCCAACCATTTATGTATAATGAACGTCTAAACATAGACGTATAATTGACGTATAACTTTAGACGTATATTAGAATTTCATTCTAGACGAATTGTAGACCACATTTAGACGTCTAAGGTATGCGTTTAATAGACGTATATTATACGTCTTTTGCCCACTGTGTTGGTTCACAACGATCTTGAAGACACGGCCATGTAGAGCACAGTGTGATATTTGTACTATAAAAGACCAAGTGCTCAAAGTGACGTCTGCGTTTACCTTTGAAACTTGCTTCAAAGTAAATCAAGACGTATGTCTGTCTCGCTGTGTGTGCTCTTATCTGTCCATCTCTCTCTCCTCTTCTCTCACTCTGTGCAGTCTGTGCAGAGTATCTGAAGGGGATGCAACACCACTTGGCAAAGAAGAAAAATTCTCAGAGGCAGAATAAAAAATCATTATTCTCTTCTCAGTCAGATTCACAGCTCAGACTCACACTCAGACAGAAGCTCAATGCTGTACTGCTCTCTATCCTCACAATCCAGAACCAGAAGATATTCAGACAATCAGTGCTGCTACATGAACAATATCAGACAGAACAGCCTGGACTCAAGTCACATTTCCCCCTTTTCCCCTTTCTCCCAGCCCTCTTAGAGACATAAAAGAGCTCCTGATTCTCCTCTCTGTGAACTGGGCTCAGGGGTCACTGATCTGGCAGCTGTGGGCTCTGTTCCAGGGCAGAAGCAAGAAACTTCAATAAACCCTTTCCAGGACTTCCAGCCCTTCAGTATTACTTTCTTTAATGTATATCAGCCTCCAAACATGTTTTTTAAGTGTTTTATAACACAAGTGAGTGTGGAATTATTTTTGTATTTATGTAATAAACACCAGTATTGACACTCTGATCAGTATATTGATTATTAGTAGCCAAAGGCCGATGGTCGTGACTAAAATAGTGACCAGTTGACCAGTCTGTAGCTCTGAGCAGTGGGACTCAGATCACACAGAAGAAGATCTGTCTGTGTGTGATTCCACACCAGCCCTGGGATTCAGCTGCTCTCACAAGTGTCTCACAGACAGTCTTATAAATGTACAATTAGGTGAAGTCTAGTTACAATTATAAAGTTAAGTGAAATCATCAGACTACCTATAGAAGTGAGAGCTTGGTGGAAATAAAACCAGTATACACCTCCAGGATCTGGAGTCTGATCCTCCTGGCTCTTTTACTCTGAAGATTCGTGTAAAACCTTTAAAAGCGCTTATTTCAGGGACTCGTGCTCGTTCTCTACTGCTCCACACGGGTACGCTTTGTAACGCATTAATCTGTGAAGTAAACTATTTTTTTTCTGTTTAATGATTTTCATTCCTCGGTTTGTCGCTCTCCTTCTCCAACTGTTATAAATCGCCTCTCTTCACAGCCCGGTTTAGTTTTTTGGAGATGTTATATTTGTATGAAAACCAGGAGTCTCCTCCAGCAGAGATGCACTACTTTTTAAAACTTTTTTTATTAAACGTATAGAATTTACAAATTTAACTACAACCAGAAGATTAAGAAACATGTACAAGAGAAAAAAACACAACAGAAAAAAAACATATAACCACCAGAGGTAATGAAGTAAATTATGTGATCAAATTGTATTTTTACATATATCATGTTTTCCTTGCTTTATTATTTCTCAGTTATTTATAGAATTTAAATAGTGTTTCAACATGCATGCGTTTCCTGTATAAAATAAAAATCAGCACTCACTTTTTTACAAAACAAAAAAAAACGCTTTTCTTTTTGCAACATTTCGAGTACCTCTGGCATTCATGAAAAAGACACACAAAAGCAGCAGAGACGCGCTCTGCTCTGTCAGAATAAGCGCTGTGATGTCACAGACACCAGCCAGAGCACCGGGATCAGAGAGAGAAAGAGCGCGGGAGGCGCACGGAGCGCACGGAGAAGAACCGTAGAAAAATCGATTAACTTCACCGATTGGTGAGTACTGATTCTTTTCTTGACCCTGTTTAAGTATCTAGAGAACAGTTAATAAAGACTGTATCGACCAATTACCATAGTGCGTTTAGGGTTAATAATGTTCAATCCGAAATTAAACAATGATTATTCATATTATTATTTAGGTAACTGTATCCTAGAGCTAGAAAATGATATTTCAAGTTCATAAATGTATGTAACAGTTTAAATGCATTTTTCCAGTGTTTATAAATCATAAGAATGGTAACCACGGCGACAGGCGCCTCGTCACTGCACGCGTCTAAGTGTCTCGCATTTGTCACAGAGAGCGGTGTGACGTCACGAGCAACGAGCAGCAACTAATACTAATATCAGTGTCTTCATGTTAATATTACTGAGATTACAACTGGTAGTTTTAATGCTAGTGTTCATGTGAGTATTAATGACAGTGGCACTACTGATTGTTTTAGTTTTAATGTTCATATTCATGTTAATATTAATTATAATTATAGTGTTACTGTTGTAGTATTAGTAGTATTTATATTTGTGTTATAGTGTATCTGTAGGTAAGTGAGTTTGTAGTATCTGTGCGTGTGTGGGTGCGTGTCTGGAAGTGTGTGGTGTCTGTGTGTGTGGGCTGTGTGTCTGTGAGTGTGTAGGTATGTGTCTGTGAGCTTGTTGTGTCTGTTAGTGTGTGAGCGTGTGGGGTCTCTGAGTGTTTGGTGTCTATAAGTGTGTGTCTATGAGTATGCATAGTGTCTATTTGTTTCTGTGAATGCATGCCTGAGAATGTGTGTATGGTTTGTGTCCGTGAGTGTGTGGTGTTTGTCAGTGTGTAGTTTTATATTTGTAAGTGTATGTGTGGGCATGTCTGTCAGTGTGTGTAGTGTCTATGTGAGTATTAATGATGATAGCATTACTGATAGTTTTAGTTTTAATGCTAGTATTTATGTAATATTAGTGATACTTATAGTGTTAGTGTCAGAGTATTAACACTCATCATCATCATGTTAGTTTTCATGACAGTATTACTGTTATTATAAGTATTATTAGTCTAGTAGTAGTTTTTGTCAGTGTTAGTAACAATGATAGTGTAAGTTTTGGTGATTGTGTTACTGTTGTAATATTAGCAGTATCTGCATTAGTGTTAGTTATAGTGTGTCTGTACCTAAGAGTGTATGTAGGTGTCTATGTGCGTATATAGTGTCTATTTGTGTATCTGTGAGTCTGTGAGTGTATATATGTGAGTGTGTGAGTGTCTTATTGTGTGTATAAATGTGTGATGTGTCTGTGAGTGTAAATGTGTGTGAGAGTGTAGGTGTACAGTATATCTGTCAGTGTGTGTGAATGTGTGTGTAGGTGGGCTTGGGTTCCACTGATGTGTCTGACAGAAGTGACCCATCAACAGGTGTTGAGTTCCAGAGCCGCTTGCAAATAAAAACACTTTCTAGAGTCCAGGCCAACTTCCAGAGAGCTGTAACTTCTCTGTTTTTATCAGTATTAGTAATAATGACAGAAGTACTTCCCACGCAAATGATTATTAACCGAGACAGACATCAGAAAATATCGCCTTTGCAATGATGTCACTCCTCTTCTTCATGAATTTTCTTTAATGACAGGACATTTCTCTGTCTGAGTGCCTGCTGCAAATAGTGTGACTAGCCATTTCTCTCCAATATTTTCTAGTTCAGTTATTTATCGCATATGAAATATTATTCTCATTAAGAATATTTTACCTGCAAAGTCACAGTGAAATTACTACGGCGAATGAATGTTTTATGGGTGGAAAACGTTCAAAAGACTTAATGCTCCAGGGAAAATTTGAACACACAACCTCATTATAACTCCACTGTGCACAGCTACATGCATACCACACACTGACCAACTGTGCCACTGGACCTCTGTAAGGCAGGCTCCTACACCGATTGTAAAACTGGCACAAACGTAGGGCGAAACACGGGGTTTTGGCTGTGGATACATCTCCACATGGGTGAAAGGGACAGTAAAATAGTAAGGTAAATAAAAGATACTGAAATATACAGTATGTGCTCACTGTAATGTAGGAAGAGGTGGTCAACAAGCAAAACAGCTTTGTGGATAATGTGAAGTGACATTGTTTTGTGTCAATTAGCCCACGAATTGTGCTTCATGTGCCTTAAGCTGTGCAATTTGTATGGTTGTTGAATGAGATTGGTTTCTTCACAAGCCCGGTCAATTGCCAGAGGAGAGCTTGCCTACACACACCTTCATGAAGACTCTTTTTAAGATGATTACACCTTTCATTGTCAAGTCGCCTCCTTTGCATACAATAGTAGCACCAACACTAAGAGAAAGGATGAGAAATGGCATTTATGAAATGATTGCAGTGTTTGTTTGACTGAGGATCCTTGTGTGCTGAACTGGCCTCTGGAGAAGTGTAGTGCAGTAAAGGAGAAGATTTGTGTCACTCAAGGCTGTAACGGAACAGAACAATACAATTACAATAGTTTTATGAGAGTAAATAATACTGGTGCATCACAGTTCTTATAATGGTGAAAACAGGAGCAACTTCTCTACAGTTTTGACTGAAGTATTTAAACTGCAAGAAATAATATCACTATGCAATTAATTAATGCAATTGAGCTCCTCTAAATGTTCTAGTCTGATGAAACAATGTATAGAATTAGGTGACAATATCAGAATTCATTCAAATACACAAGATTAATTTTCAGCAGCAAAAATACGCTCGAAAATATTTTACAAGAAAGAAACCTTACATTCACCTAAATCAACATTCACCCTACGTTAGCAGAGAACAGTAGGACAGTTAGTTAGTGTCACTGGACACTCTGTCACAGAGGCTGATCTCTTCAGACTTCAATGAGTCTTCCAACTTGTCGTAGCTGTTGAAGAAGCACCTGTTGAATCTCAACCGATATTTCCTGAGAAATCGTTCAGCGAGCGATTCCTCCCTCTGGACTCTGCACTGAGCTGAAAGCTGCGCGAATTCCTCACTGTATGTCCTGTACTGTTACATGCGCTCTTGTGTAGATTATTTACTTGGAGAAATGTGACAAGAACACATCGAACTTTTTCCATATGTGAAGGAAAATGGTAAAGAGCCTGAAAACTTTGAACATTTAAGTTTGCGTGCTTTATATACTGTATATTCTTTACTATACTGAAGAAAGATGTGAAGATGGGGGTTTGAATTTAATCCTTTCTGTATGAGGTTTAGACTTCTAAGTCACAAGCTGGGGTTTATGGCAGGAAAGGGGGTTAACTGATAAGGATTGCAGATGCAAGCTAGGAACCCCCCTGGGTGTAATCTTAAACTGACCATTTGTCCAGAACATCGTAAACTGGCCAAATACCATGAACCCCCCTCTTTACCATCAGACCGAGTGACGTCAGAAACGGAGAAGAAGACACTATATAACCCAAAAGTTTGTAACAGTACGGGGAACAATACTTCGGTTTTGTTGTTTCTTGCGGGAAACAAGACTTCGGCTTTATTGTTCCTTGCATGCAATAAACTCATCTGTTTTACTTCATCTCGGGATCAAGAACCTTATTTCTTCTGTTACAACAATACTTTACTTTACATACTTGGGGTGGAGCAGTGGCTCTGTGGCTAAGGATCTGCGCCTGTGGTTGGAATCCTACTCCACTGGGCTTCTGAGCAAGGCCCTTAACCCCAACTGCTCCAGGGCAATGTAATGTTTCATAGCCATTCAGGGACGCCGAATATGTAAGAAACCCAGCTCAGGGACGCCAAATATGTAACGTTGCCATAGCCAAAATGTAATGTAGTGGCTCTCTGAAGGCACCAGTTATGTAGGGTTTGGGCATTTACTGAGACAATTATTAATTGTAGCAGTAAATCACAAAGTTGATTCTTTTGATGGCTTTAGAGTCCAACCATGCGACCTAACTCAAACAACTCATACACAGAGGTACTAATACACGAGGATACATTTATTAATACATAGAATATGCATATAAACCTAACAGATCTTATCGAGAGGGTTATCAGAATACAAAAGGTATATATTCAGTCAGTTACAAAGAGTTACATATATCAAGAGGACATACGTTCAGTATATCATTCATTAAGACCGTTTCGTAAAGTGAACTTGGTTACAACTTCTACATTAGATACTCAAAACAAGTACATAACTCTTAGGAATTAAATTGATATCAACTGGTTGGGATAACAATTGAATTCTCGAGCTGTAATGCATTGAAGTTGAATACTCATCCAATCTCTGGGGATTCAGATCTCCTGCGGGCACAAAGAAACAGTTGCAGGCTGTTGCTGTCCAATCCGCGCTCTCTGGCTCGGTGCCAGGCTGTGCTGTGCGGCTTGTGACGGTGCGCTGCTGATGCTCACTGACCGGCTAGTTAGTGTTGGCTTTAACTAGCAAAGTTTGTGCACAGGAGAAAAGATGACTGTGGGTCCCAGCAAGTCAGGAAGAGGACCGGTTCGTTCCTGATGAAGAGCTAGTTCTGAATAGTGATTCAGCTGTCCACAGTTCCGACCTGTTCACGAGGCCTGCTGCTGGTTACTCTCTGGCAACCTCCACTCTAGACTCTTAGAACAAAGGAAAGTTCTGGCACTTGGACACACTGGCCGTTCCGTGGTTGTCCGGGCTGAGTCTCAGGATGGTCAGGAGGCGCGCTGCGAGAATGTCCTACCCTTGGGAGCCTTCTGCTCCTGGGCCGTCCTGCCCTGGAATTCTCCTTTGAATTGTCCACTGAATCTCACTGAATCTTCCCTTCTGAATCTCTCAGGCTCTCTGTGTTGCCTGTTTTTACCTGGAGGAACTTCAGCTCGTTGATTGGCTGAAAGTTCCATGGGCATCAGAGTCCCACGTGGGTTACTCGGCCCTACCAGTCCCTGATTGGTTGATCAAGGTGATATATGAGTCACTTACTCCTGACACTTAGGAATGCAGTCCAGATGTCCATCTGGCACTCCCTAGACGGATAGGTGCCAATGGATGACCATTGATCATGATAGCCAGGCTTAGCTAAGTGCATCCCCCTTTGGGAGCTGTCCTTATCAAAGGAACCCTAAATCAGCCTGCATGAATAGTTTCTCTGTGGCTGCACCACAGAGATGAACAGAGAAATGAGGCCTCATTTGGGAAGGCTCAGAACACTTAATTCTTTCTTATTAATAAGCCTCGCCTCTACAGCACCATTCAATGGCAGATCCTGTGCTCTGACCCCAGGCTCTCTCCTTATCTGTGTGTCTCATGGAGAGCAAGCTGGGGTATGCAAAATGATCATTCCTAATGCAATAAATTGTAAAGGGTTAATAAAGTGATGTTATTATTATTATTCCTTACAGCAGAGCAAACAAATTGTTACAAAAAACACCAGCTAATGTCCACCAGCGGAATTAACATTAATATACTGTAAAGTGCTGTTACTTGGGAGTGTTAATCTACAGATAAATTAAACAAATGGCATTTATAGCTCTAAAGAGGTTGACATAGACGTCTGTAACAGATCTTTTCAGTTCATTGCTGTTCCTCTGACTTGGTGAGCCTTTGGAATTTTAAAAGCGTTTTGCTTGCCTCTCATGTGGTCTGTGTACCAGTCCATTAAGAGCCGCACTATCACTGTGTTGTGTGTGGTCCTACAGAACTACACAGCTATCTACTGGAGTCGTCTTCTGTCCATTGCAGTTGAGAACAGATTTAATACGGAGCTGCGCAGAAATTTCTGCGGCAAATATCGCTGCAGAACTAGCCCGTGCACAACAACGAAGAGAAAAAGAAATACCACAGGGATGCCCATAAGAGGGAAAAATAGAAATCAATTGTTCAAACAATTACAACACTCGTCCTCTTACAGTGGTCTCATGTTATTTTTCTTGCCATAAGAACAGTGGGATTGTTCAACTGTATTGTTCCCCAAATGGTTGAATAATAATAATAATAATGATAATAATAGTGGTGGTAGCTGATCGTTCTTGTCCGTGGCCGAGTGACCTGTGTGAATACAGTATGTTGATTTATTCTCCTCAAGGCATCGCTTTAGCAATTCAAAGAGCGTGGGTTTTAACCCATTCAGAGCTTATTTCAACTAACGCCATGTTCCTTTTTCTAGGTCTTCAAATAGTTTACAATGTAGAGGTATCTTTAGTAATAAGAAAAAAGCTGCACCTCGGAGATCCATCTCACAAAAGCAGATTTCTTAAAGTGCACTTATGAGCTGTAGAACCTGAAGGAGTTCTCTCTCCTGGATATTAAACATGCAGATAATGAAATCAGTGATTTATGATTTCTGCAACCTTCCAATAAATACATCTAAGACATGTAACAAACCCATTGTGCAGCTCCAGTGGCACAGTTGGTCAGTACATCATACTTATATAGCAGTACGTAGTGGAGTCATGCTGAGGTTGTGAATTCAAGCCTGCGGTGGTTTTGCCTGTGATTTCAGCTGCAGAAACTTTCTGTTGGATTTAGTTTGGTTCTTCTGTTACTTTTTCCGCTCGATGGAGCTTTATTAATGCAGGCACACCTGCTTCCTCGGCATTTTATTTTATCGCTGCTCACAAACCAACACACTGCAGACACCTCTGATACTGTCACTGCTTGTGGGCCATGTGTTCCTGCTGTCAGCCTGCTATACCATGCTCATGCGTGTCTAGAAACATTACTGCTCTAGTACAAGAGCGAAAGACTAAACGAAATCGCACCCACTTTGAAAAAATCACGTTTGACAAACCATAGGATGACAAGAATGGGATTCTTTGGTTGTTTGAGTACATAAATCAAAGACACTGCGTTCAGCATATTCACATCAGGCACTCGGACAGAGATAAACCCAGAGAAAATCTTCTCACATTTTAATCTGTAACTGCAGGATTCAACAAATTGTTAATTATCTCAACTTCACTTACAATTTTTAAACAATTTACAAAGCCCACAGTGGATGACATTTGGTTCCGGCACACATCAGTTGCTTGGAATATCATTGTAATATTTAATTTGCTTTCCCGTCACACCACTTTTATTAATAATGAAGTTTATCAATACATGTTTGTTTAAAACATGTCATTTATTATTGATACAGTTTCATTCTGTCTTTATTAGGAGCTGTATCACAGCTAATGCATGTAAAGCCTTAAGTATGTGATAGTGAGAGTTCAGTTATCCCAGGGAGTGAAGAGAACTGAAATTTAGTAAATACATATTTCAATAGTGTAATCTTCAAAGTGTTCTGTCACTTCAAAAGCAAATTACAGGAGCAGGGATTGAACCCACATAGACATTTGCTTATTGGGTTTAAGATCAACACCTTAACCACTCAGCCATCCTGAAAAACGGTTTCAGCTCTGTGTTACATTGCTCATTGAATATATTTGTTCATTGAATATATTAATTTAATATATTTGTTATATTTTTGAATGGAATGGGACTGTACACTGGTGGTTCCCAGGGGAAAACAGGGTTATTGAGCCATTGGGTATTCTGAGAATAAATTGGGTGGGTGAATATAACCGTGTGGTAAAGTAAAACAGTCTTCTTAGATGAAGCGCTACAGATGCAGCCCCTGAAAGTGTATAAGACTTACATTTATAGTACTGCTGACACAAATGGAGCCTCTACATCAGACCGAAATAGCGATGTGTTCGCTTAGTTGTGCGTAGGATCTCCTCATGAATCTGTCTCATTCATCAGTGGAAATAGAAGCCGTCACTGTAAACTCGGACGTGATGTTCCGCAGATGTACAGTGTGCCTTTCCTCTTGTTGTATTCAAGAGTACTCACTGTGTGAGCTCCTCACTGCGTTTCCTTTTCTTTTCCTGTGATTATCTACGTGGAGTGTGGTGACAAAATAGTCTTGAACATTTTCGGTTTGTGAAAGGAAACACTAAAGAAAATACAAGTGATTAACTTTTAAAATATCGACAGTACAGCTAGAAGAGTGGAAGATAAAATACGATTTATAATTAAATTCACAATACACTTAAGGAAAACACAAACGCCCAAACAGGGACTTGAACCCTGGACACTCAGATTAAAAGTCTGATGCTCTACCGACTGAGCTATCCGGGCTCTGTACAGTGAATGATACTGCTGTGATCCTCGCAAGTCACATGTCTCTTCTTGTGCCGAAGCGCAGTCATACAGTACCTGACCCGTCTGGAATGTCTACTGACAGACTTTATCCAGAAGCGACGGCACCACTCCCAGTAGAATGAGTGAGAAATACAGCATGACATGGGGAGGTAAGGGGCTCCCACAATTCATCTTTCCTCACATTACTGATTTTTTCAATAGCATTTTGACCTTTTATCACATTCAGATTTTTTCGCATTTAATAAGATCTTTTAATCAAAAACATTAAGAAAGAAAACAAATGGAACATTTTTTGGAACAACAATTAAAAAACTTTCAATGCCTTGGTTCTATAAGTGTGCACACTTTTTTGTTAAAAATTAAAAAACATTTTGTTAAAATTCAATAAAAAGTCTATCAGCAGCAAGAAATTATTCTGAAAGTAAGATTTTTTTATGTCATAAACTGTAAGACACGAAGAGAGTTTACAGGTCGTATCCTTCGCTTTGTCTTTTAAATTAAGCGTTCGGGATTCAAACCTGTGTTCGGACTGTTGTGTTTCTTGAATTTCTTGTAATCATCAAATGTCGTTGTTTGGTCCATCAGTTTTTTTCTCGGTTGTACAATGGAATTCGCGCAGCTTTCAGCTCAGTGTGGAGTCCAGAGGGAGGACTCGCTCACTGAATGATCTCTCAAGAAATCCCGGGTGAGATTCAAAAGGTGTCTTCTTCAACAGCCACGACACGTCTGAAGACTAATAAAATTAGTTTAAATCATTTGGTAGTTAACAGAACTAAATGCTTTAGAGGTACATTTAAAACAGCAGAGCAACACCGTAGCACTTCGAGTGTGCCTGAGTTTAAATGTGTGTGAACTTGGCTCTCTATGAACATGAGCAAAGAGTTCACATTCAACAGAAGATTGCAATGTGAGCACAGAAATATAAAGCACCTGGAGATGCTGGGACCTCATACATGCAAAGCATGCGCTCTACCACTGAGGTATATCCCCAAAAGACTTATTAACGGAACTGAGATGTGCTGATGCTCTCTGAACACAATCCACCACTAACGAAGGATGCCTGCAGTTTCCCACTTTTGTGTTTCCTCTACTACAGAGTAAATTCATAGGAATGAAGAAATAAGGAAGGAAAAATAACCGCATCGAAGCTTCCAGAGATTGGTTAAAATGAATCTGTTATTTTTATATCCAGACACACGGGCGACGATGATTGATTTATCGACGGGGAGTGCTTTTTTACCTCCTCACTCGACTACCTTGATTAAACTACGCATAGAACAACAGCAGTACAGATGATTTTCATGGACCGACTTGTTTTGTACAACTCGAGTGATAAAGTTCTGTCTGCAAATATTGTAGAAGAACGAAAAAGGGTGAAACAACGCTCCAACCACAGGAATGGTAACAGGAAGGATCATGTTATTTAATATGTCCTTTGGAGATGCCTTGTCAACGCACACAGGCATTAGAGCTGGACAAATAATTGATAGTGGTGTTTGTAAACAATCATGAAACATGTTATTTCTAAACCAGGAAGAAAGGAGCAGACTAAAACTTTAAGAGACAGAAACAACACCTTATCACAGCTAACATTAATTACAATGACATCACAATAAAAGAGCGGAGCCTTGAGTGAATCAAATTAGTTTTCATTGGACGTCTGTCTCTTCATAACTTTGTAGGTGAGAGGGAGGATTGCGGAAATGTGCCGGTGTTTCTCAGAAGTGCATTGGTGGTATAGGTGCCTTCTAAATAATCGAGTCGGGTTTGAATCCCGGTAAGTGCATCCCCAAATCTTTTCAAGAAAATCTGTGATCCGGTAACATATCTTTTCAAACTAGCATTCAAGGTAGGATACGTGTTCTTAAATACCAAAAAACTCTATAAGGAAAAAGCAGATCTCTGTACACAAGACGGCAGTGCGATCTTAGAATTCCTGTGTTGTTGACGGATTCAGACTCCTTCTCAGAGGTTTTTGCAGCTGAGGAAGAGCACCCTGAAAAATACCAAACACAACCAGCGAGCATGTTGGTTGCTCTTGCTCTTAATGCAAGAGCTGTTTTTTTAATAATTATTAACCAAAAACAGCAGCACAGGTAATTTAATTAATTATATAATTGCTTACACTTATATAGCGCTTTAGGTCGCATTTGTGATTATGTCACTTCTCTGCTTCAGCAAGGTCAATAAAAGACTCTGAAAGTATTAAAGCAAAACTGAACTCAAAATCATATTAGGAATTCTGAGCGATATATCCATACAGGTAATCCAAAAAGAATGTTGAAATATTTGAATATCATTTCTCTATATATTTCGCTGCTTTTTACCAGGAGTAAAACTATCGGATTGAAGGAATGCTAACCGCTGGGTTAAAATGTATAGTTGTTATTTGGAGAAATCTGTAAACTCGTGATCTTATATGTTTTGAAAGACAGCACAGGAAAAAACAACAGTGCTGATTATTTTCCGGAGACGGAGCACTGATGACCTATCCGAGCTGATTGATAAAGCCCACCCAGTGGATACTCTAGCAGAACGTCAAAGAACATTCACCTCTGTATCCAAAGAAACCACAGGAACAACATCAGGAAGCACAATCAATTCCCCTTTTAATTTTTTCCTGTAAGGTATGCTATGTGAATTCATGAAGTTAATCCTCTGATCTCTTTTGAGCACGAACAAAGTATTTCTGATGGAGCGCTATGTTCAAAGATAAGCTATTACCCCTGCCAATGATTCGGCGTGAAGAATTAAGAGTTAAGAGTTTCACAGACAAAAGCAGCTCACCACCACCGCCACCGCCAATATTAAATGTACTTGCCGGTACACTATCATGTGTACTGCCTCAAAAGTGAACCGGCAGATGTTCCCTACATAAAGCTGAACGTGCCAAAGAGAATTTCTGTTGAGAAAACAAAATATTTTTTCTGCCTTGATGTTAAGCCTGTCTTTTAGAAAGTCTATCTCTAAACACCTCCTGCAGCCTCCTGCAGCCTAACAAAAAGCGCTTTTACTGATCGTATTGCAGGTCTTAAAACACTAACATTTGGCAGCGGTGGGATTCGAACCCACGCCCCCAGAGAGACTGGAGCCTAAATCCAGCGCCTTAGACCGCTCGGCCACACTACCTTCCGCCATGCCCATCTTCCTCACGTTGCTGGCTTGGCCTGGGGGGGCTTCAGCTCTTGTCATCGAATCTAATGGTATCATGACATGTGGAAGTGACTGCACCTTCATCCTCCAAGCTGCTTTCAATAGCACAAACGGTACTTTCACCGGCACAAACATAGCAATAACGAAGGAGGTGGGATTCATCCTTTGTGCTGTTTGCAGGGGTGCAACTCTACATTGATCTACTGACTTGAAGAGCAAAAATCAAAATCCTCTGCTATTACTGTTGCTTTTTTCATAGTTTCTTCAAATCCTTCATTTGAACGTCAATTTTGAAGGATATTGATGATAATACCACATAAATTGTGGTTTTCTTGTGATCGCCAATTTTATTCAAATACCAGCCTTTTTTACAGTTCCTTGCGTGTTTCACAAGGTGTAATAGCCCCCCTCGCATCCTCAGCTAAAATATTTTAAAATTACAATATATTATACAGCAGGCATGTTGTATTTATATTACAATTAAACATTTATATTAAAATTAAAGTAAATATACCAGAATACACACAGTGCTAACCCAATAATTCTTGTCAGGTTCTCCAACAAATCTGCGTTGTTATTTTAACATGATTCAGCTGAGGGTGCAACAGAAGTATAAGTGAATTTTCCCGCCAGCCATTCAAAGACCAATTCCGAATACTTTTAAAAAATCTGCCTGCATGTTTGATTATTGTCATTTAATTTTGAAAAATTTCAATATTGATCATAACTAAAGAAAATAATTATCTCCAACCAAAAAGTGATAAAGATGCGAGTCGCTCTTGAATCAGAGCTGAGTGATACGGGCTTCTGTTCTGATATGGTTGTATGAGAAACAGGAGGAATCGCCAATCTCCTGTAGAATATGAATTGAATCAGGAGTGAGACATTTTGTATACTAATGCATATGTCAATGTCTGACCTACATCGTAAAACTAAATTAAAATCTAACATTAAGTTGTCAGAGTCATTTATTTATATACAAACAATTGACAGACCAAGAAATAATTCTACATTAGTTCAGGTGTGTAAACTTGAACTAACAAACCTATTAATAATTCTACATTAACGTGTCCTACACTGATCAGACTAATTGAAATGGTCTGATTCAGAGCCTGTGCAGTTCGTGCTAATTTCAACAAGGACAGTTCTGATCCCTCATCACCGAACTGAGCACAAGTTCAGCTGTTCTCCAGTTTTGTTACGCATGGTTTTTCATTGCAATTGAGTTCAGAGCTGGAGCTGATCTCCAGACAGTACAGTGTTTTGGGTAAGTTGTCGAAATTCGCATGAGGCTGCAGACAACTTACCCAAAGTGTTTTCTATAGCTTTCAGGTGGAGTTCATTTATATAAAAGAACATAAGTGGTATAAACGCAACAAGCCAGATGGCAGTCCAACTTATAATGTTCTGACGCGAGGCCTGACGCGTTATTCATTACGCCACTGACCCACCTATTGTAGTACTAAAAAAAACACGTTTTCTACATTTATATCTGTTCACTCTAAAAACTAAAAAAGACAAAGGGTTTGTGTGTCGCGCTAAAATTCCGCTTCATTTCGAATGCAAATAAAAACCGTTTTGTTCCAAGAAATCATAAATTTGTCACATCCTTCATACTATACTTCTCTCTTGTATTAGTAAAGCATTTTGATTTAAACTGAACAATATATGAAAGGTTTCATCTATACACTTACACATAATAAGTATACGAATAAATACTCAGAAGAAGCCGCAGCTCAGGTATTAGAGAGATTTAAAATCGGATCGGAGGATTTAGAGTCCAGACTGCAAACCAACAGCTGACACAGGTCTTTTATAGAACCGTTTTGATTTCCTCTGCTTTGTCCCTGTGATGTCATTGTCCTGCTCGCAGCCGAGCCCGACACACGTCTGTTTTTTGTCGCTGGGCGCACACCCTGCGGTCCATGCGGGTCGTAATACCCCAGTACAATGACGGGGACACTAAACTGTAAACAGGTGCCGTCCTTCGGCTGAGACGTAAAACTGAGGTCCTGACTCTCTGATCATTCAGGAGAATGGTGGTGGGGGAGGGGAGTCCCCATTACCTGTAAAGCGCATTGAGTGGAGTATCCAGAACAGCGCTATATAAGTGTACGCAATAATGATGATGATGATGATTATTATTATTATTATTATTTTATTGTAATGTAAAATGCAATAAAAAGTAAAAAAATAGATTAATGTAAAAACTGATAAAGCTAATGCTTTTTTCAGGGCTATAGACGCAGAGCACCATCCAGCAGCTGTAGACGATGTTCGGGGAAGAGCTAATTCTGTTTTTAGCACAGGGAGTGAGAATGAGCTCAGTCCAGCTCCCAGCAGAATCCATCCTGGTTTGGTTACAGTGCGCCTGAGGCTCTTTGGATCGCAATGTAAAAAAAACCAATTGCTCACATCGTGTGACTTCCACGACAGGAAGGAAAGATATCACTTAAAAAAATCAGAACTGAAGATTTGGATCCTGGGCCTCAATTTGATCAAATTATTAAAATAATAATTATCAAAATATCAGATTGTGTTTCTGCAACATTTCGTGCACAGTACGCCATTTTAATCTAAAACAGTCACAACGAGGGCTTTACACGCAGTCTGGGGTATTTTCCCCTTTTATATTTTTGCCACTTTATATCAAACCTGTTATACTCCCAGAAGTGCACAGTAGCTTGTACAAATGTACAATTCACCACTGGTATAAACAGATGTGTGCCGTGTTTGCCTTTGTAAGCATTTGTTTAAAAAATAAGTTCACAATACGATAAAAACACAGAAAGCACAAACTTCATAATACAACGATACAAAATCAATACCAAATCATTATGCCAATTAAGTACCTATCCTTTGAAAACAGAGAACACCTTTATATCTACAAACAACTTGACATTTGTATGTATTTTTGAATTACAAAGCAGACAGAGTAGTCCCTTAATTCAAAGATCGGATCTTGGCCAAAACAAGACAATCAGACGTGGGCTGAATTCGGAACAGGAACCTCTACTTCGTCGTTTATTGAACTTTTGATAAATGTCTGAATGAAACAGATTCGCTTTTTTAACTCTTTGATTAAAGTACACAAAAAGCACCTTCCTTCGAGCTGGAATCGAACCAGCGACCTAAGGACTCCCTGCTAATTCTCCTACACTCCTCCTCTCGACCAACTGAACTATCGAAGGGATGGCGGTAGGCTCTCTGGCACATACTGTCCAATGGAGTGAAATGTTCCAGGTGATTTAAATCCCACTTCGACATCAAGTTTCCAACTCGTTTCCTTAGTCTTGTTTACCTTGAATTTAAGCCACGAACCAGGATTCTACTGTATAAACTTCCAGGGATATTACAAAATGTTTGATGGGGCATCAATCATTCCAGGCGGAAATTGACTCCTTTTTTTTCTCGAGGGATCATATTAAACATTTCATTAGTATCGAGAGGAGGATCACCATGAGACACAAAACAAACAGTTTCTTTCTGTCTTTATTGGAAAGTAGCGTTTGTGCTACATTAATAATATTTTCGTGGAAATAAAGAAGTTTCGAAATGTGGTTTTGAGTTAAATATTAGCGTGTTCATGTAATTAGTTTGTGTTTGTCATTACTATATATATATATTGCCATGTAACTAGAATTTGTAACTGAAGTTTACTATTTGTGTTTTTTTATGATGGTCAGACATTTGTTGATTACAATATTGTATATAATGTATAATTTGAACTACATATTTTTCAGGTGTGAATAATTGTATATTTTAAGAATAAATTTCTAAAATAAATCATTGGCTTTATTTACTAGTTTCTACACCTATAAAAATCTTTCTTTGATGTATAATAGACCTTTAACTATATATGTATAGTAGTCTTCTAAATTTATCCGTATAATAGAACTACAACCATTTATGTATAATAAACATATAATCATAGATGTCTAATTGACGTATAACGATATACATATATTAGAATTTCATTCTAGACCAGTTACGGAGCACAGTTACACGTCTGGTATGCGTTTAATAGTCGTATATTCTACATCTTTTGCCCACTGGGATGTGCCGATTTTAACTTGGCAAACCAAGATACACATTTTCTAATGAAACCTTAATTAAAAGAGTTTGTTTCTCGAAAGCGTGTTATGTAAAAAAAGAGAAAAACGAAAATATATGGATGGTAATCTTTCAAAGCTGAAGATTTTACTTTTGAAAAATTGACATTTTATGTACTGTATGCAGATGCATTCGCTGGTTTTAGAACTTTGCTGTACTTCCTGAATCATTTTCAGTATTATAAAGTGGGTGTAGATTTTTCTTTCAGGTTAGGACGCGAGTGTGTACATGTGTTTGATTTTCGTTTCACTGATTCTCATTGAAGATTTGGGAATTAACGACGAAATAATCAGTTGCCTCGGAAAGCAGAAGGTTTGGTTCTCAACGATATTGAAGACACGCCCATGTAGAGCAGCGGGTGATGATTTGTGCTATAAAAGACCAAGTGCTCAAAGTGACGTCTGCGTTTACCGTTTAGACTTTTCATCTCGGGCGCACTTTTAGAAAGCAAAGATAGAGCAGTTGTGTTGAATCACATTATAACAGCTGTCAGCAGAGTGGCGCAGCAGAAGTGTGCTGGGCCCATAACCCAGAGGTCGATGGATCGAAACCATCCTCTGCTATGTACACTTTATGCACGATTGATAAGCATACCATCAGTTTAATGAAGTGCATTAAAACTGTTTTTTTCTCTCGTGTGTATGAAAGCTTCACACTTAAGGTACTCTTTCATCTTTACCAATAGCAGATGCCCAAATGTATCTTTGGTTGTTCTGCGATCCTTCATAGTTTCCTCAATTCCTTCAAATGAACATCCATATCAAAGCAATTATGTATATATATATATTACAATTAAGGTACATATTAAAAATATCAACGCACATTTGTATAATACTCATTTAATAATGATTGTCAAGGATTGTCAAGTTCTCCAACAAATCTGTGTTCTAATTTTAAAATATTTTTGCTAAGGATACAACTGGTGTATAAATGAATTCTCCCAACAGCCAGTTAAAGAAAAAATCCACACGTGAAGATGGTTTTCTTGGACATTGACTTAGGTACTTATTTGTTTACTTGTTGTAGTTGCACACGAGTAAAACACGAAGATTTCCTGCCACATTCAAGAGGGTTTGCGAAGAAATCCCTTCAATTTTTAGCGGAGATTTTGTTTACATCATCACAATCTGAAGCACGTCCCTGAGTACGTTTGACCCACCAGCCCTTTGTTTAACAGCTGCACAGGGACACATTCCCGTTGCTTTTCACAACTCACATGTTTGTAGTTAAAGAAAATAAAATACTGTCATTTTCCTGCCAGCTGGCAGTATTTCTTCTGCACTGACCAAGAGTAACCAAGAACTTCATTTCATCTTTCGCAGGCTGTAATCTACAGAAAAGGAAGTGAATACTTGTATTAAGCTAAATCAAGCCGACGGAGTTGCACTGCTGTTGTTTTTCTCCACTTTTCGTTAAAAGGAGAAAAAAATCACTGGCATTTTTTGGAAGCATTTCTTCTGTCCTGAGAAGCAAGATTTGTATTTTATCTTTCAGAAGTTGTATGAATTTCTTGAAGTTCAGAAACAACTTGTTCCAGAAAAGAAATTAACACTTGCTTCAAAGTAAATCAAGATGTCGGTGTCTCTTGCTGTGTGTGCTCTTATCTGTCCATCTCTCTCTCCTCTTCTCTCTGGCAGTCTGTGCAGAGTATCTGAAGGGGATGTAACACCACTTGGAAAAGAAAAAAATTCTCAGGAAAATTCTCAGGCAGAATAAAAAATCATTATTCTCTTCTCAGTCAGATTCACAGCTCAGACTCACACTCAGACAGGATCTCAACTCCGTACTGCTCTCTATCCTCACAATCCAGAACCAGAAGATATTCAGACAATCAGTGCTGCTACATGAACAATATCAGACAGAACAGCCTGGACTCATGTCACATTTCCCCCTTTTATCTTTCCTCCCAGCCCTCTTAGAGACATAGAAGAGCTCCTGGTTCTCCTCTCTGTGAACTGGGCTCAGGGGTCACTGATCTGGCAGTTGTGGGCTCTGTTCCAGGTCGAAAGCAAGAAGGATCTATTAACGCTTTCCAGGACTTCCAGCCCTTCAGTATTACTTTCTTTACTGTATGTCAGCCTCCCAAAATGTTTATAAATGTTTTATGAGTGTGGAATTATCTTATTATTTATATACAGTATTTATGTAATAAACACCAGTAGTGACACTATGATCGGTATATTGATTATTTGTAGCCGAGGGTCCGATGGTCGTGTCTACAATAGTGACCATTTGACCAGTCTGTAGCTCTGAGCAGTGGGACTCAGATCACACAGAAGACCTGTCTGTGTGATTCCATACCAGCCCTGGGATTCAGCTACTCTCACAAATGTCTCACAGACCGTCTTATAAATTTACAATTAGATGAAGTCATGTAACAGTTTTACAGATAATTTAAATAATCAGACAGCAGTTTTGGCAGTGGATACATCTCCACATGGGGGAAAGAAACTGAAATATATGTGCTCACTGTAAAGTAGGAAGAGGTGGTCAGACAAGCAAAACAACTTTGCAGATAATGTGAAGTGACATTGTTTTGTGTCAATCAGCTCACAGATTTCGCTTCATGTGCCTTAAGCTGTGCAATTTGTATGGTTGTTGAATGAGATTGATTTCTTCACAAGCCCAGTCAATTGCCAGGTGGAGAGCTTGCCGACACACACCTTCATGAAGACTCTCTTTAAGATTTCATTGTCAAGTCGCCTCCTTTGCATACAATAGTAGCACCGACACTAAGAGAAAGGATGAGAAATAGTGTTTATCAAGCGATTGCAGTGTTTGTTTGACTGAGGATCCTTGTGTGCTGAACTGGCCTCTGGAGAAGTGTAGTGCAGTAAAACAGAAGGTTTGTGTCACTCAAGATTGTTACAGAACAGAACAATACAATTACAATACTTTTATGAGAGTAAATATTACTGGTGCATCACAGTTCTTATAATGGTGAAAACAGGAGCACCTTCTCTACATTTTTGACTGAAGTATTTAAATGGAAAGAAATACTATCACTATGCAATTCATAAATGCAATTGACCTCCTCTAAATGTTCTAGTTTGATGAAACAATGTATGGAATTAGGTGACAATATCGGAATTCATTCAAATGCACAGGATTAATTTTCAGCAACAAAAAAAGTGCTCGGAAATATTTTACAAGAATGAAACCTTACATTCACCTAAATAAACATTCACCATCTACATTAGCAGAGAACAGTAGGACAGAAGGTTAGTGTCACTGGACACTGCGTCAGAGAGGCCGATCTCTTCTCCCTCATTATGCAGGCTTACCCACTCATGATGAACTGTCCTCCAGCGATACTCAGCTGCCATCATCGACTCAGACATGACGTTCATGTACATATTATACCTTAATATGGTACTGCGTTACAATAATTTGATCAAAACAACTGGTGAAAAAAAAGATAAAGACTTTGTCCAAAAAAGAAGCATTTATACCTTTCCTCTCCTACCAGCCATTACAAGTCACCTAGTTTTTAATTTAGAGGTGGATTAAAGCTCTAGTCTCTTTGGGGGTGTGAGTTGGAATCCCACTGCTGCCAAATATCTCCAACTATCTCAGTGTTAAGAAGCAAAAAACACACATTTGCTGCAGAAGTAACAGGAGAATTTGTGCCATTCAGCCTCATAGCGTGATGTCATTTTCTCAGGCTCATTTTTAGATGCTTGTGATCGAATCTATGATTCTTATGAGTGTGCCCTCCATAAAGGTAGCACAGATATAACGTGCCAAGTTTTCAGAGAATTGCATTAAATACAGGTCAGAAGAAGGCGACAAAGTGTCCGCTAGGCAGTTCAGCTATTTCAACGGTGTTCTCTGTTGTTTAGGTCCAGAATGACACCCGTTACAACCAGGAAACACACAGTGTCAGGCATCAAAAAGACTTCCCAAAACCCTGATCCTCTCCTTGATCCGGTGATGGCATCCAGACATTTCCTGCAACAAAGCCAGGATACGGTCTTCAACAACACGAGTGAAAGGCTAATTCCCAACCTTTGCAATCCTTTGCAAAGAAGGACCGCATGTGCTCAGTGTTAAATGCGCTGTTCATTATTATTATTAATAATAATAATCTATACATTATATAGTGCCTTTAAAGGTGGCTTTTCAAAGTGCTTTACAGAATGAAACCAATAAAGTTAAAAAATACACAAGATAAGCAGGATGAGAATACACAGTTAGAGGAGACAATAGATGGTGGTATTAAATACAGTAGGAACAGAGGGGTAAAGAATAGTTCATTAAAGGCTCTTCTAAAGAAGAGGGTTTTGAGTCTGGATTTGAAGGAGTTTAGAGAAGGTGACTCTCTGATATCCTTGGGAATAAAGATCCAGAGCTTTGGTGCAAAACAGGAGAAGGCCCTGTCACCCATAGAGTGTAGATGGACTGGGGGACAGATAGGAGACCAGAATTAGAAGAGCAAGGTTGTGAGGTGGGGAGTAGGGCGATAACCCAGACAGGTACTGTGGTGTCAAGCCATGGAGAGCCTTATAGGTGAGCATGAGGATTTTGAAGTTGACAGGAAGCCAGTGCAAGGAGTCCAGGACAGGAGTAATGTGATCACAGTCCAGTGCTAATTTCTTTCTTGTGGCTGCTGGTTCATTTTCAACTGTGGACTCTTAAGAAGTCCTTTATTTGACTTGATCAACACTAATCCCTAGAGGATTTTGAAAGGTTGAATCAAAATGATACATGACTCTGGTGGGACTCAAACCCACAACCTTTGAATGACTTCATTCTATCAAAGCCTAGAAGTCCAATGCGCTCTCCATTGCGCCACAGAGCCAACCAATACATCGCTATATAAAACAGCTACAGAAAGCTGTAACTCATGCTTCTCCCGTTGTCTTTAAATTAAGCTCCATAAATATTGACAATGAGTGGCCTGTTGTCTACGAATAGATACCACTGGGATTCACACCCAGGGTCTCCTGGTTTTTAGTGAGGCGGCTTAACCAGCTAAGCCATGGTGCCAAACCTGCTAAATGTTATCCACAACTTCAAACACCTGTGAGAAACGGGCAACTGCAGTGTTACGCCTGCTGGCTCAACAGATAATCCTTTTTGAAGTTTAAGGAGAGGATTTCTTTGTCAATTCAATTAAACATTTTAGAAATGCTGAACGATTTATGTGTTTCACGCGCAGAAATATTTTATCGTTACGTACTTTTTCTGTGCAGTTAGTTCTCCTTCAACTCCGCCCAACAACAGAGGTCGTTTTTAATACAGGAGTAAAGGCACATTGCACATCAGCAAAACATCCCGTACAGGTTTAGGGAGAGCGACATCAGTGATTGGAAGGTTGGAAGTTTCGGGTCACTTTTTTATTATAGATTCAAGCAGCCCTGAATACCTTTTCAAGAAACATTTCAGAATCCCAGTCACGTCCAGTATGATTGCTACACAGGTCTACAGTATACAATCAGAATACTGTTTGTGCATTATATAAAACACACCGCCCAAAGCATTTCTAAAACAGGAATTACATGTTTCTGAATGGCCCTCCTTTATAAATAAAATAAAAGGTCTGAAGCCTGCTCCAAAGAAGCACTATATTCAGAGCTGACAAAGATGTGATAGGAAACATCTCGGAAAACGAAGATGCAGTCATTTCCACGCGTCGCACAACAAGAGCTGAACCCACCCGACTTTCTCCAAAAGAGTAAGGTGTAAGGAGTGTGGCTGGGTGGTCTAAGTGCTGGGTTTGTGCTCCATTTTCTTCACTGGGTTAGGTTTGAATCTTGCCGCTGCTAAGTGTTGGTGGGTTAAGACCTTCCTTCTATTGCGACATCAATGGGTAAAAGCTTTGCTTGGCAGTCTGTCGAGAGACTGAACTAGGTGTTTCAAGATAGTCTTTGTCAGCTTAACATCAAGGCATAAAAAAGCATCAGCAATGCTCTTTGGTCCCTTCAGCATTATGCAGGGAACAACATCTGCTGTGATCACTTTTGAGTCAGTATGAATCGTAGTGTGCCGCAATTGTTTTTAAAATTGGTTCTGTAGTGTAAGAAAAACCGGCCGTTCAGGGACGCCAAATATGTAACTGTAGTGGCTCTCTGAAGGCACCAGTTCTGTAGGGTTTGGGCATTTACTGAGACAATTATTAATTGTAGCAGTAAATCACAAAGTTGATTCTTTTGATGGCTTTAGAGTCCAACCATGCGACATAACTCAAACAACGCACACACACAGGTGCTAATACACGAGGATACATTTATTAATACATAGAATATGCATGTAAACCTAACAGATCTTATCGAGAGGGTTATCAGAATACAAAAGATATATATTCAATCAGTTACAAAGTGTTACACATATCAAGAGGACATACGTTCAGTATATCATTCATTAAGACTGTTTCGTAAAGTGAACTTGGTTACAACTTCTACATTAGATACTCAAAACAAGTACATAACTCTTAGGAATTAAATTGATATCAACTGGTTTGGATAACAATTGAATTCTCAAGCTGTAATGCAGTGAAGTTGAATACTCATCCAATTTCTGGGGATTCAGATCTCCTGCGGGCACAAAGAAACAGTTGCAGGCTGTTGCTGTCCAATCCGCGCTCTCTGGCTCGGTGCCAGGCTGTGCTGTGCGGCTTGTGACGGTGCACTGCTGATGCTCACTGTTGGCTTTAACTAGCAAAGTTTGTGCACAGGAGAAAAGATGACTGTGGGTCCCAGAAAGTCAGGAAGAGGACCGGTTCGTGCCTGATGAAGAGCTAGTTCTGAATAGTGATTCAGCTGTCCACAGTTCCGACCTGTTCACGAGGCCTGCTGCTGGTTACTCTCTGGCAACCTCCACTCTAGACTCTAAGAACAAAGGAAAGTTCTGGCACTCTGACACACTGGCCGTTCCGTGGTTGTCCGGGCTGAGTCTCAGGATGGTCAGGAGGCACGCTGCGAGAATGTCCTGCCCTTGGGAGCCTTCTGCTCCTGGGCCGTCCTGCCCTGGAATTCTCCTTTGAATTCCCTTTAGAACAGTCCACAGAATCCTCTCCAGAATCTTACTGATCTCACTGAATCTCCCTGAATCTCTGTGTTGCCTGTTTTTACCTGGAGGAACTTCAGCTCGTTGATTGGCTGAAAGTTCCATGGGCATCAGAGTCCCACGTGGGTTACTCGGCCCTACCAGCCCCTGATTGGTTGATCAAGGTGAGATATGAGTCACTTACTCCTGACACTTAGGAATGCAGTCCAGATGTCCAACTGGCACTCCCTAGACAGATAGGCACCAATGGATGACCATTGATCATGATAGCCAGGCTTAGCTAAGTGCATCCCCCTTTGGGAGCTGTCCTTATCAGGAACCTTAAATCAGCCTGCATGAATAGTTTCTCTGTGGCTGCACCACAGAGATGAACAGAGAAATGGGGCCTCATTTGGGAAGGCTCAGAACACTTAATTCTTTCTTATTAATAAGCCTCGCCGCTACAGTAGGCATGGTGCATTTGTCTGTGAAACTTGAATGCTGTGCTTTTTCACGCAGAATCATTGGCAGGAGCAAAGCTTATTCAATCTTTGCGCACAGCGCTCTATCAGAAATACTTTGTCCAAGTTTTGAAGAGATTGTGGGATTCTCTGCACACGTTCACATCGCGTACCTCAAACAACACCACCATTCGATGGGAAATTGATTCTACTTCTTGCAGTTGTTCCTGTGGTTGCGATAGTTACAAAGTTGCACTTTCCTCCACCTTCTGCTATAGTATTCATTGGGTGAGCTTCATCAATTGGCTCAGAAAGGTCAACTGTGCTTCGGAAAAAATCAGCAGCAGTGTCTTTATTTTGTCGGTGAGTATGGCTGTCTTTTAAAGCACATGAAAAACACGAGTTTGTGGATTTCTCCAAATAGCAACGAATTCAGTTGTGCAGAGCTTTACTGCTTTCAGAGGGTCTTTTACCGACGTTGCTGTAGTAGAGAAGTGACATAATCACAAACGCAACCATTTGTGCTGGCTGTTTAACTAAGTATTAAGCTTTTTTAACTATCACATGATTTTAACTAATTTAACATCATCTCCAGAAGAGCACCTCGCACTGCTCACTGAGCTGATGTATGTGCCCATTTCTCAAAAAATTAAATATCATCTGAACTGATTTTTTTCTACTTTAAATGCTTTCCTACTCTTTTAATATTTCAGTTAAATCTTTTATTTTGAAGTACTTTCCATTGATATTAATCCTAGTCCCGATGAATGATTCTGGGACATGGTGCGTCTTGAATAATGTTCTTATAGGTTTCAGTTTGGAAAAGTGCGCTCTCCAGAAGCTACCGAAACCTCTAATGGTCACACAAAGCTTAATGCAATAGCAACGTTTGGGGTTGAAAAAGAATATAACTTGCTATGAATATGAACACTGTTCCAGGAGGCGTGTAAGGACTATTTTGGCTCAGATCACCAATTTACCTTACATTTCTACTCCATTAATATCGCTATTGAGTGCTAAAGGTAGGTCCTGGCAATACTTCTTGAGATCTTCTTTAGAAAAATTTAAAAATATATATTTCCAGTACTAAAAAAAAAGTAAAAAATACTGATTACGTGCAACTGATAAAATCTCTCTTCCAGGGACGTTGTAGCTACATGCAAATTACAATGGAAAACTTTATCAGCTTTAAAAGTTTCTTTTGCATTATAAGACGATCAGCATGACACTCAAAACATACCTGTATTCAGTAAGCGGTGAGTCTGCTGGCTGAGCAAGTTGCCTCCTCTACACACAATAGCAGCCCTGAAGCTAAGATAAATGAAGAGAAATTGCTTTTATTGGGCACTTTTCATATCCGATGAGCTTGACATCTCCCAAGGGCGATGGAGTTTTTTTGCGACACTTACAAGAGAAATCATGTAAGGGAAAAATGTATTTTTTTCATGGAGAAAACGTGCACCAGGAAATGTTTTGTTTTGAAGAAGTGATTTAACATGATACATGACCTAATTTACTAGAGTAAATGCTCACACTGCAAGGTCTGCTTTACTACAAGAGAGAAGTAGAGTGAAAGATGTCATAATTTCACTGCGTTGTTGAAGAAAACACCTTTTTCTTTGAATTCTAAATCAATCAGAATTTCAAAGTGACACACAAACCCTTTGTCTGTATTAAAGAGATGATATTTTAAAACTGATAAAAATGTAGAAAACACGTTTCTCACTTAGAAATTTAGGATGGGATTATTACTATTACTAGTAATTACTAGTTGCAGTACTGAACTCACCATGGTGCAATTCAGTTACATGATTGGCCAGTGGTTTCATGGATAATGCGTCTGATTTTGCATCATGAGATTGGAGGTTCGATTTCTACTGGGTTCGTGTGTTTTTAAATCAGGCTACTCAGAAATAGATGTCCATTATGTGAATGAACCGCACCTGAAAGCAAACGTTGGTCGGGTTTCCTTCTTTCCAGCATGAAATAGCAAATCGTTACAAAAAGCACCAGCTAATGTCCAATAGCATTAGTCATTTTAATTAACATGAATATACTGTAAGGTCTTGGTACATGGGATTGGATTTCATCCACAATTTAAAAAAGGGCAAATTATATTTATAGGCTTCAGACACATTTTAATACAAAAGTGACCTAAAACTCTGTAACTTTCAGGTTAGTTTGAACCTGTAATGAAAAAGGGGCCTGAAACTTCCATTCTGTGATGTAACTGTCTCTAAAGTCGGACGTGATGTTTCACGGATGTGCAGTGTGCCTTTTCTCTTGTCATGTTCAAAATGACTTGCTGTGTAATTTCCTGAATGCGTGTCCTGTACTGCTCTGTTATTTCATTTAGATTATCTATGTGGTGTACAGATAAAACCAAACTGCAAGGTCTAATTCCTGGGTTCGGCACCAGCTGAACCTGAACATACATCATCCGATCTCAACATGATTTGAACACACAACCTTTTGATGTGGTATCAGATGCACTACCATCACACCACTCCCCATAAGTGCTTTTAATTCCCCCAAGGAGAAAAATATTTTTTTTTCATTCTCTCCTGTGAGAAGCGCCGCTCTTCCAACGAGGGTCTCTTCTTCCCAGACCACAGATTATTTTTCCTGTCCGGCTCTCACACAGAGAGCAGACACACTGTCTCCACTAATGTGTTTACTACATCTATAGATCTGACCCCCTTACAGCCCTGATATTCCTGGACAGGATCCCATATTGAGCAGTATTTCTCACGTTCTGAACTTACAGTGTGTACACAATATACTTTATACACAAAGTAAGTGTTTTCGTAACTCTTGGACGTTTTGTCAAAATGTTACTGGCATGCCAAAATTGCCCCCTCAACTGAACAGTCCCACCCCCCTCAGTTTTGGATAAAAGGTTTGGATAAAAAGTTTTTGAACACTTTCACTTACTTAACTTGAGCCGTAAAAAATAGTTGTACTTTGTCAATGGTCAGATAACTACACTAACCCCGAATTCACAGTTACTACATCAGACTGTTTGATGTGCAGGAGGGCTATCTGTCCAGGAACAGCACGTTACATAGTGTCTATGTTTTGGGGTGTCAACATTATTATGACCTTATTTGCTCAGGTAGACCAATGCCTTGCAGTAGTTTATCCTTATACTTACAATCGTTATATAACTAGGACTGTAGTTATAGAAGTTTGTACTTTCTGTTGGTTTTACAATGATTTCTTAATGATTCAGAACCTCGTTACCGTTGATGTTGTTGCAAAAATGAACACATATGGTTGATGGTCCAGGCAAAAATAATCACGTGAGTTCTGATGAACGTGGAACTGTTCTTCATCACTAAATACCAGATTGCTTGTCGTTATCTTCTAACATGAAATACTAATCAGTGGCATGCTAGCGAGAATTCACTTGGATGGTTGCAATGGCTCCGTTTAAACCGAAATATCACTACCCCCCTCAGGATTTCAGACCCCCCCCCTACAGATCATTCCCCTGGCGCCAGTCCTGGGTATAATGATGAACATAGCTGCCTTGCAAGCAGTGAATCTGGGTGTGATTCCCACCTGACCCATCAACAAACCTTTTCCAATGAGTCTTTGATCAATTTAAAAAAGTCTTGAAGCTGGTAGGCTAGGGAAGAAGCACTGTTTGAGTGCACTGAGGAAAATGTGCTACTGTGCTGTGCTGCTCCAGTAGCGCAATTGGTCAGGTTGTGGTGCTTTTATAGTGGAGTTATACCGAGGTTGTGAGCTCAATCATCACGTGGAGTAGGTTCCGTTTTCAGCTGCAGAAACGTGCTGTTGAATTTATGTCGGTTCTTGTGTTACTTTTTCCTCTCGATGGAGCTGTATTAATGCAGGCACACCTGCTTCCATGTCAAGTTATTTTATCGTTGCTTACAAACCAACACACTGCAGACACCTCTGATATTGTCACTGCTTGTGGGCCACGTGTTCCTGCTGTCAGCCTACCATGATCATACACCTATAGAAATATTACTGCTGTAGTACAGGAGCGAAGAAACAAAACAAAAGCACACCAAGTTTAAAAAGGTCAAAATGTGTCAAAGCCCTTCCTCGAGGAGAATGGGGTTCAAACCTACTTGTGCAGAGTATCATGTATTAAGAGGAGATTGCCTTAACCACTAGGCCACCTCCATACACACTTCAGCCCCCTCCGGACATGAGTTGCCTCTTTCCCCATACTCAAGGGTAATTTTCCTCTTCCACCTACAATTTCAACATTTACCTTGTGAGATGTCAAACCACAGAGCCTGTGCTGCGCTTCAGTGTTAGCTGTAGTGGACACCCCGTTGAACATAAAAAGCATATTGAGCTCCTTGGACATAAGCCATTTCTCGTCACTTGCCCAGCGAGCAGGCTCAGCGCACACTGAATGCAGGTGTCTCAGAGCAATTGAGATGTGTCCAAGTGGCTGTAAAAGGGATATCTGATGCCAATGCCATGGCTTAGTTCTCTGGTTGGAGTATTCTCGGTCGCATTTAATGGCAACGTCATGGCAACGTCAGCTCAAACCACCAAATGGAGACGGGTGTGCCGACAAGCTGACCCTGCTGATGCAGAATTAACACTAGGATGTGAGAATGCTGTGGCTTAGTTGGTTAAAGTGCCTGCCTAGTAAACAGGAGATCCTGGGGTTGAGTCTCAGTGGTGCCTGTCTTGCTGCATAGTTTATCATTATGGACAGCAACATGCTTCTACATTTAATTTAATGGAAGTGTTCATTTAATTTTTGGAACAACTTGTTTTTAAAAAAATCCATACAAATTGCGAAAGATAAAATACTCATCTGTTTTGTCAGTGCAGAGGAATTACTGCCAGCTGGCAAGGAAACAAAAAAGATTTTTTGTCTTTAGCCAAAAACCTGTGAATGTAGAAGAAAGGTGATGTGCGTTAGTTTCTATGGCACAGTCAGTCTGCATATCCTTCAGTTAAACATAACGTTGGTAAATCAAAAGTCCCCAGAGACGCATTTCAAATTAATCGGACCTCAACACCGTCTCCCCTAAATGTGATGGGGTTTCTTTGGATGTCCTTAAGCATCCTGATAGTTGCAGAGATTTCAAACTTTTGGCTAAAGTCAAACTACAAGAAGTTAATAGTTGAGCGCCTAAGTCAATATCACTGGGAATGTGACTATGTAAACTTAAATAGTATTCAAAATATTGCAATTTTGTTGTAGTTTAAAAAGATATTTTAGCTGGGGATCCTCAAAAATGATGAGGGTAGAAAAGAGAACTATTCGACACCATCAGGAGTGCTTAACGTGTGATAAAAGTGTTTTTTAATCACAAAGTGAAAATAGTGAATTTGTCTTTCACTTAGATGTTCATCAAAAGCTCATTAAACAATGAAGGAGAGGCTCGTGTTCCAAATTCAATTCGTGTCTCATTATCTTGCTTTGATTTTTAAAATGTACACTGTTGACTATACACTCTTCCTAACACGATTAAAGAGCCAAGTTTAGTTCAGAGGTAAAGCATCTCATGCATCGTATGAAGCTCTGTTTTCTATCACCAGCGTCTCCACTCTGATTTCTTTTTAAGCGCGATATCTTTTCTGTGATTTCTTTCGTTTGAATGCCCTCATGTGTGAATTTCAGCACAACACATAAACTCGTTTGTCTGTTTTAAAGAGATGCAATTTTTAAAACAGACAAAATGAAAGACTTATTAACTAAATACACATAGAAAACGTGCACCTAATTGAGAAAATTTGGACTGGGGAGATGTATTATTGTAGCGGCGCAAGCTCACAGTGGTGCACTTGAGGAATGCGGTACAAGGGCCAGTGGTACATTGGATAACGCATCTGATTACGGATCAGGAGACTGTAGGATCGTAATGCTCTTAAACCCAGTACCATAACCGTAGTGTGTTCAGTCCTACACAACCTTTCTATTGACTGAATAAGCCTCCTGTTCCATCTCCATCTTCCTCCCACACATTACGGCTATTTCAGCACCGTTATTGTTGGACCACAGTCACAGATACGTAAGGGACACTATTCTGAAGAACCATCTTAAATAAATAACGTTGCAAAAGGTAACAATAATGCTTTCTTAACGTAACCTTACATTTGGCCGTACAATACAATTTTCTGTACCCTCAAATAAAACAAAATCTTACTGCTTTCTCCTGAGAAACACAAGTGTAGTGTTAAATCACAATAAATAATACAACAAATATACTAAACTAACACCCAGATATGACAACACACAGCTATGACAGAACACATTGAAGACTTAAAAGCCCTTTAAATTTTTATTTCCTTAATTTCCATTCTCTTCCCTCCCCAGGATAACTGAAAACTAACTATAATAAAGACTGTATATGCATTACTTGTAATACAGCTACTAATAAAAATATACATGGAACTTAATTATTAATAAATAACACTTTTATTAGTAAATACGTGTAATGATAACATTCATTGTGAATATTTGTGGTGTCTGGAAAGCAATTTTAGTTAAATATAATAATAATTTTCAAGCAAGTGGTGCATAAGCTTGTTACTTAATGAGTACATTATTTCCATTACATTCAAGACAGTTCTAATGTGATCGATTGTTCTGCTTAGTCCGCTACTAAGTAGCTTAAAACCTATGAAGAGGTGGTTTAAGCTAGACTCCTAATGCAGTAACATCTAACGGGCAGCAGCTGTTATTTTAGGTTTGTTGCAATTGAGAACAGGTTTAGTACAGAGCTGCTGACAAATTTCAGTGGAGTTTATTGTATATGGGTTTATTGCAATTGACCCATTGTAGCTACCAATCAGCAGCAAGGAAAAACAAACTTCACTTGTGCCTTTTAAAAAAAGGGAAACAGAGTAGTAGTTTATGTGGTAATTTCAGGTGCAATGTAAGAACTAAAGTTATCTACTCCCATAGTAATGCGTGGGGTCCTATAAATAGAAAAAAAAAATTGTAACCCGAAAACACAACAAACACAAAACAAGAAGTCTTCCAGGAACCTAGGTAAATCCCTGTAGTAGTCTAACAACTACAAAAAAAACAAAACAAAAAACAAATGCAACAACTTCAAAAGAAAAAGAACATTAAAAACAAATCTGTGGAACAACAAAAACACAGAGTCTAATGCGAGAGCTTTTTCAAGTCTTCAGTGCTCCTCTCGTCTCAGTAGACCTCTCTCATATATTTGTGTACAGGTCAGCTGGAGGTACACAGCTGATGGTAATTTAAGTAGGGAGCTGCGTCAGAATGCATGGGCTTCAAAGGAAAAAGTCAAGGTTTATTCCATGCTGAAAAGAGAAGGAAACACAATGTTTCAGCTGTGGAGCCTTATTTGATTGTGACTCGAAGTAAACCTTTACTTCTTCGTTTGATGTTAATTTATCTGCATCAGATACCTAATAATATCTAAACTTGACAGTTGCTTTCAGTAGCTAAAGACGCTGCTCCAGGTGAGGCTCGAACTCACAACCTCGGCATAACTTCGCTGTGCACTGCTGTATAAGTACCGCGCGCTGACCGATTGCGCCACTGGAGCTGTGCGAAGTGTGCTCCTCATACAGACTGACGCTGCAGAAGCACAGGGTGAAAACGGTTTCGGTTGTGGATCCATCTATACATGGGGAACACTGAAATAGCAAGGAGAATACAAGAAAAGAAACTGAAAGAATTGTGCTAACAGCAAAGGGGGACGGAGGGAGGTGGTCGGACAAGTAAATCAGCCTGGTAGATTGTTTGTAGCGACATTTTTGAGTCAATCGGCACACGGATTTCTCTTCATGTGCCTTAAACTGTGCAGTTTGTATTTTCGTTGTAGATAGGTTTCTTCAGACGTCCAGTAAAGTGACAATAATGGAGAACTAGCTGACGCACCCCGTCGTGAAGACCCTCTGTAAGGTGATTACACGTTTCATTTTCAAGTCGCCTCCTTTACACGCAATTGCTTCCCCGACACTGAGAGAACATGAGAAATGGCTTCAATTTTCAGTGTGAAGCGCAGTTCAGGCTCGATGGCTTCACATCTCCAATCAATCAAATAAAATTGCAGTGAAGCGATCTAAATAAGACTCTGAAGTACTGGGAAAGATGATTATTTTGAGCGTGCCTCCCAGGGTCTGCTACGAGGCTGAAGTTGGCTTCTTATTCGCCAGCTTCTTATGCGTGTTTTTCGTCCCACCTTAAATGCTGCTGCTGTGATGTTATGTCGCCTTTCGCCTGTAGATGGGTCTCTTCGATCAGTACTAATCCGGCTGGAAAACTGTAGACATCTTCACTGAAAGGGAATATCCAAATAGCGACTGTCCAAACTATATTTTTGTATGAAATATATTTCAGAAAATCGCAAACCAATTTTAAAAACTCACCACAACACGGACTTACACTGGGAAAAGGTGATTGCACTTTCTGCTTATTTCTACGGCCTCCCCCCCGATTATGAAAATGTCTCACAGTTCTGTCACCGACGTGTGAAAGACAATGTAACAGACTATCAAAATCCTGAAGTACAAGACATTTTAAGGCACCAGTTTTTTAAATATGACCCCCTGATCCTGGCATGTCAGAATACATTTCGAAAAAGTATGGCACGAATTGCACGAATTGCAATGGCACAAATTGTTGAGAATATCACTGACCTTGCCGATATTTGCAGGGGATCGAATGTTTTGCACATGTTGAACTACAACAAGTAAAAATTGAGCTCCTTAGTCAATATCCGAGAATGTCCAATAATGGCGAACATCAGTAGCTTCAAGGAACCTTAGACTCGCTTATGGCGTTTTATCTTCGAATGGAGGGTGGGAGAATTCAGTTATACTCTCGTTGCTCATTAGCTAAACTATTTTAAAAATATGACACAAATTTGTTCGAGAAACTTGTAATCGCCTTAAAGAGAGTCTTCTTGAAGATGTGCACCAGCTAGCTCTCCACTGTCAATTGACAGGACTTTAAAACTGTTCTCATACTGTACAACCAACATACAAATTACACATCTTAAGGAACATGGAGAGAAATCCGTGTACTAAATAACATAAAACTGTCGCTGCAAATTATCACCAAGCTGTTTTATGTGTCTGACCACCTCTTTCCTACTTTGCAGCGAGCACAAATCTTTCTGTTTCTTCATCGCTATTTTACTGTCTCTTTCCCCCATGTGGAGATGGATCCACAGCCGAAACTTTAGGTCAGTTCCTGTTACTCTGTCCGATTGAAAGAGCTGTATTAAAGGCACTCCCATCTCTGCAGGAAAGTTATTGCTGCTCTCAACACAATATACTGCAGCCAAATGTGATAGTGATACTGTCACTGCCTGTGGGCCACGTGTTCCTGCTGTCAGCCTATTATGTCATGTTCATCCACACCCAGAAACATTACTGCTGGAGCACAAGAGTTATATAGGCGCAGTCCATAGAGCAAGAATCTCTTAATCTCAGAACTGTGGGTTCAGCCCCCACATTGGGTCCCTCTGTGTCAATTTGATCCCCCCAATCCTCCTAGCATGACCTGATGGCGTAACAGTGATACCCAGTACCCAGCGTAATTCAGCTTTCTTTCCACTTGATTCAGATTTTGATCTGAAATCATCGGCCGAACAAGAGTTTGTCTAAATCGAGGGAGATCTGCTCACAAGCAAGTATTAAACACTTCAGCATTTTCTGTTCGAAAACCACACTTTGTCAAAACACTGCCGCTTCTTCCCAGTGGGCATTGGTTCATCGAATATACGTATATTTACGGCGAAATTACGTCTATACGTATATATACGTCGCCTAGACGTATAATCAACGTCGAATTGCAACCGTAAAATCGACGACATGAATAAACGCATATATAACGTCGAAAACACATCTAACACAGTGCCTGAGGCTTTTTACTGTAAATTACGAAGTAAATTATTTTGGCAGTAATTAGTTTACACGTGTATAATACATATAGTAAATATAATAAATTAATTACTGCCAAAATAATTTACTTCGTGCACTGTGCAGAGTGCCGTATACTCCTAGTTGCGGCACACACGATACATTCAGTAAAAAGCCTCAGGCACTGTGTTAGATGTGTTTTCGACGTTATATATGCGTTTATTCATGTCGTCGATTTTACGGTTGCAATTCGACGTTGATTATACGTCGAGGCGATGTATATATACGTATAGACGTAATTTCGCCGTACATATACGTATATTCGACGAATCAATGCCCACAGCTTGGCATACAAGGGTTTTGCTGAGGGGGTCTTGCCACCTGCCTGAAAAAAAAACAGTAAAATGTTTGAGTGCCTATAGAGTTTCTATTTTTATTTTCTTGACAAAAGTTGATACCATTTCCTGGACACCCCGTCCCCCATCAGTGCGCGGTGCCCGGGGAAAAATCTGTAGGGGGGCGTCTGAAATTCTGAGGGGGGAGTGATATTTCGGTTGAAACGGAGCTGTACGGTGCAGCTACCCAAATGAAATCTCGCAGCTATGCCATTGATTAGTGCTTCATGATAGAAGATAACGACTAGCAATCTGGTATTTGCGATGAAGTTCAGTTTCACATTTTTCGTCACTCTCACGTTTTGTATTGCCTGGAGCGAAAAGTACCATAAGCGTTCATTTTTGCAGCTACATGGACGTTCTGAATCGTTAAGAAAAAAATGTTGTAAAACCAACAGAAAGCACAGACTGCTATAACTAGTCCTAGTTATATAACGATTTTAAGTATAATGATAAACTACTGCAAGGAATCGGTCCACCTGAGCAAACAGGATCGTAATGTTGACACTCAATAACGACACTGATATGTGCAGTTCCTGTACGGATAGCCCTCCTGCCCATCAAACAGACTGAGTGACTGTTCGTGTCATTTAGTGTTGTCTGACCATTGACAAAGTACTATTTTTTTAGGGCGCAAATTAAGTTAGGTAAATCTTTTTGCCCAAAACTGAAGGGGCGACATTCCCCCCTCCCCCCGTGATGTGTCCCCATCCTATTCCATAATGTCATTATATACAATACCATACAACAGTGACCGATCCTTACTAACTGCATGCGTTAAAATTGCACATCAGCTCATAGCAGGGGGCACATAGCCGCGATGTATTATCAATGTTAAATTTCAACCATAATATCGACAACATTAATAAACGCATACGTTGAGAAAATATCGAACCCAGCATATTTTCCGGTTATATACCACAATGCATTGCTAGTATTCGTTGGTCACCATTTTGGACACGTTTTTCAAACGTAGAAGTATATCTGCAAATATCTCAGCAATCCTCTTTTGACGAGTAAGTATGAACAATAATAATACTATCTGAATACATACAGATCTTTCTTAATATTATGTGCTTTCTTAATGGCACATAAAATAGTGTGAATGGGGAAGATGACACAAAATCGTTTTGCCGTTTCTCTTATTCTTATTCTATGTTGTACTTTCAAACTTTGGGTAATTAGGACAGACTTTATTGCTCAACTGCTATGATGCAAGCCAAATTCTATACATTTATTTCAGCTTTGAGCTTAGTAAACCGTTCATTTTTTAGATTATACTAAAGAAGATATTAATCATCATTTATTTGGGAAGTAATATTATATAATTTTCTCCTAGCTGCGGTGCTGAAGTCCCACCCTACATCAACAGAAAAAGAAATAAAGGAGCACGCAATGTGTTACTTGAAGAATGCATATGCAAGGCAGGGGGCCAGGAGATCTGGACTCTGAAAATAATAGGTTTTTGGTTCTAACTGTTAGGACAATTAGACAGGGTTTGCAAATAGTGGACAAAAATCGTCTTAACTTCCATTGTAATATTTTTTTCTTGGAAATATAGAAGTTGTACATTTTAAAATGTATATTTGAATCAAACTGTGGTTTTGAGTTAGTGTGTTAATGTAATTAGTTTTGTGTTTGTCATTACTATACTGTATATTGCCATGTTACCAGAATTTGTAGCTGAAGTTTAAGACTAGTTGTGTTTTTTATGATTATTGCCCATATGTTGATTGTTGATTGATTGTATACAATGTATAATTTGAAATACGTATGTTTCAGGTGTGAATGTGTATTTTCAGAATAAATTTCTAAACCTAATCATTGGCTTGGTTTACTTGTTTCTACACCTATAAAATCTATCTTTGATGTATAATAGACCTCTAATGTTATCCGTATAATAGACCTCTAACCATATACGTATAATAGACGTCTAAAGTTATCCGTATAATAGACCTCTAACCATATACGTATAATAGACCTCTAACCATATACGTATCATAGACGTCTAAAGTTATCCGTATAATAGACCTCTAACCATATACGTATAATAGACGTCTAAAGTTATACGTATAATAGACCTCTAACCATATACGTATAATAGTCCTCTAAAGTTATCCGTATAATAGACCTCTAAAGTTATCCGGAACTCCAACCATATATGTATAATAGTCCTCTAAATTTATCTGTATAATAGAACTCCAACCATTTATGTATAATGAACGTCTAAACATAGACGTATAATTGACGTATAACTTTAGACGTATATTAGAATTTCATTCTAGACGAATTGTAGACCACATTTAGACGTCTAAGGTATACGTTTGATAGACGTATATTATACGTCTTTTGCCCACTGGGTTAAGCTAATAAGTAACGGTTTTTGAGCACGCATTGTATTGTTAATGCTTATATTAAAAAAGCATAAATTCACATAGTGGAATTTGGACTGAACAAAGTAGTCCAGCCCTTTTACAACATTACATACCCACTGATTAAAGCTTAAAACTACAGCAGCAGGAGTAACAATAATGGCAACAACATGTTTGGAGTTCGGCATTTCATTTATTCTGCGGAAACATCGTATCGGAATGAACTGCCCGAGATAAAAGAGTAATTGCGGCTTCAGATCGTTTTTACAGAGCATTGCGTTGTTCTGTTCATGCTGACTACACGCTTTAGATTTGTCATTTACTGCAGGCGTTGCTTTTCCAGGTTTTTCTGAAATTCCTCGCATTTGAGCCAGCACTAAAACATTTCATTCCCGTCGCTGAATACATCGTGGAAACGGTATTTGCAACGGAATGCTGTCACACATGAAACCTTTTTGTTATTCGGTTCTGAAGTTTGAAAATGAAAATAAAACGGGGGTCACTTCATAGGCTTGAAAGAAGTCCAAGCAGCATAAAAACCCGCGAATTCTCACAAAGGCTGCACCTTTCTTCTGCTGCTGTTATAAATAAGCCTTAAACATTTGAATGCATGCCTTACTGCTGCTAATCCCATTCACGTGTTTACAAAGCTTTTTTCTGTCCGTTATTTTTTTGCTAAGCAGTTTCTCCGTTTTCCTCGTACTGTGATTGTCAGCGAGCACAACAAGACTGAAACAGTGTAAAGGCAGGTAAAAAAAACAGGGTAAAACGCCTGATTGTCGGGAGTGGGATTTGAACCCGTGCCTCTATTTGGAGATCGAAACACAAAGCTTAAAAGACACGAAGCTGTGAATTTACTGTTTTAAACCGCTTGAGTAGCCTGAAAAAATGGGTACTGATTGCACCAGTCGCATCCGATTTTCCGTAACTTTAGAACGATTGATACGACTGGACGAACACAATTTATGGCGTTTAGCATGACATGGAAAACGGTACCGGAGCATTCGGGTCCAGACTACCAGACTCAGAGACAGTTTTTACCCCCGCACTATCAAACTATTAAACTCCCAGCCTCTCTCACTCTCTCCTCACCTCTCACCTATGATCTGAACCTCACAGTGCCTTCTTTCTTACCAAAAACCCAAACACACATTGAAAATCTATCTCTACCATACATGTCAAAAGCTCACTCCCCTCATTTCTATCCCTTTATTTCATTCTTTTGAATGTGCATGTTTTTGCACATAACCTGTTACCTTTTTGTTGTTTTGCACACTGCCTGTTGTTGTTTTTTGCACATCGGCTGTTGTCTTTCTTTTGTTATACAATTGTATTGATGTTGTGTTTTTTTCTTTGTACTACTTATGTCCGAGAGCTAGCTAAATAGCATTTCGTTATACCATATACCTGTGTATGAGTATAATGACAATAAACTTGGACTTGAACTTGAACTTGACATAGTCTTGCAGGCAGTATATTATTTTATCGTTTACTCGTATAAAAAAACACGGTCTTCTCGTTCCTAAGTCAGATTTTTAGTGCTTTCAAACGTTACTTCCAACCTGGACTGACAGCTCACCAGATCTGTTTGTGATCAGACCATGGAGTCGGGGGCTGTACCAAGCGCACGTTCCTTCCCAATGCTGAGGCGATCATTCGGAAGATGGGGTGAAGAGAGATAAGCTTTGTCGACTAAAAAACAAGGCAGGATATGGAAGAATACTAATCACTGGCGAAAGTTATGTTCTCTTACTATTGAGATCCGTACATTGCGAGTTTTTTTAAGACTTTGAAACTAAAGGAAAGCGGTGACAAATGAAACAGGCACGGGTGGGGTTTGAACCCACGTTCTTCGGTTTACGAGACCGACGCCTTACCACTTGGCCACCGCGCCTTCAAGTAAGCATGGGAATAAGGTTGTTCAAATTATTTTTTTCTGAATCTGGTTTACATCGCCAAATGTAAACCGGAGGCAGCAACAACAATAAAAGGGATACTTGTCCTTAAACTTGGACGTGATGTTCTGCAGACATGTGCACAATGTCCTGTTTTCTTGCAGTGTAGACATTTTGCTGTTCACGCTCCGCATTCATCTGCTTTGTGCGTTGTTAGTCCGCACCTGTAACATGTAATGTCAGCCGTCCCCTGTTCTTCTATTTCTCTAGCATGACTGTGTCCTGCTGCTCGGCTTTTGTTTGTAAAGTTTGAGCGAGCGCCCCGTTCAGTGTCACTTTGTCACTGTGGTCAGAAAGCATTCTTGATTCTGCTTGAGCTGCTTCATGAATTCTAGCGACTGTAAGAGCTCTTTTTAAAGTCAGCCCTTCCTCCTGCAGCAATTTATAGTCTCTTATGTGCACATTTTTCCACAAGTTGATCTCTTAACATGTCAGTTTCCAATACTCCAAAGTCCAAAGATTTAGCCAGTTCTCTTAGTGCAGTCACAAAAGCATCAACAGATTCGTCCTGAGACTAAGTTCTCTGCCTAAATTTATGCCGTTCCAAAACCGCATCTTTTAAGTGCTCTTGATTAAACTATGCATAGAAAAACAGCACTACTGATTATTTTCATGGACCGATGCACACTTGTTCTGTACAACTCGAGTGATAAAGCCCTGTCTGCAAATATTGTAGAAGAAAATAAAAGGTGAAACAACGCCCCAACCACAGGAATGGTAACAGGAAGGATCGTGTTCTTATTTGATAAGTCCTTTTGAGATGTCTTGTCAATGCACACAGGCGTTAGAGCTGAATAATTTACTTTTAGTGGTGTTTTTAAACAAAGATGGAACATGTTATTTCTATACCAGGAAGAAAGGAGCAGACTTTAACTTTAAGAGGCAAAAACGACACCTTATCAAAGCTAATATTAATTAAAATGACATCACAACAAAAGAGTGGAGCCTTGAGTGAATACAATTAGTTTTCATTGGACGTCTGTGTCTCCATAACTTTGTAGGTGAGAGAGAGGATTGTGATAATTTGCAGGTGCTTCTCGGAAGTGCGTTGGTGGTACAGGCGCCTTCCAAATAATTGAGTCGGGTTTGAATCCCAGCCAGTACAAACCCAAATCTTTTCAAGATAATTTGTGGTCCGCTAACACATCTTTTGAAACACTACAACAGGTAACACCCCGTGTGAAACATCATGAACATCTGTTAAAGCCTGAGTTTTACATACTCTAACGTAAATAAACGTTAGTGTCTTCCGGTGTGTGAGCCAATTTCTCCCAAAAATATTCGTTAGTCTGTCGGGAGGCTGTGCAGGGTGTTAAGAAATAGAATTTCTAAAAGACAGGCTCCCTAAGCTTAACATCAAGGCAGAAAAAATGCTGTTTTCTCTACAGAAATGCTCTTTACATTTCAGCACTGTTGCAACTCCCTTTATAAAGGGTGTGCACACGTATACAACCACGGCATTGAAAGATTTTTTTAAAAAATTATTGTTCCAAAAAAATGTTCCATTTGTTTTCGTTTTAAATTTTGTTGATTAAAAGATTTTATTAAATGTGAAAAAAATCTGAATGTGAAAAAAGGTCAAAATGCTATTGAAAAAAAAATCAGTAATGTGAGGAAAGATGGATTGTGGGAGCCCCTTGACTACCCATGTCATGCTGTATTTCTCACTCATTCTACTGGGAGTGGTGCCGTCGCTTCATGATAAAGTCTGTCAGTGGTCATTCCAGACGGGTCAGGTATGACTGCTCTTCGACACAAGAGACACGTGACTTGCGAGGCTCGCGACAGTGTCAACTCTCTTTCAGAGCCCGGATAGCTCAGTCGGTAGAGCATCAGACTTTTAATCTGAGGGCCCAGGGGTCAAGTCCCTGTTCGGGCGACTGTGCCGTTTTTAATTCTATTGTGAATGTCATTCTAAATAGTCTTTTATCTTTCACTCTTCTAGCTTTACTGTGGTTATTTTAAATGTCCATTACTTGTATTTACAGTAGTGTATTTAGTGTTTCATTTCACAAACCGAAAATGTTCAAGTAGATCTTGTCACTCTACTCCACGTAATCATCTCAATTAAATCACAGTAGAGTACAGCTCACACAGTGAGGAGCTCAAACAGTAAGTACTCTTGAATACGACATCACGTCCGAGTTTACAGTGACAGCAGAGGATGGAAGCGAAGTACTTTTTTATTACTCGCTCGCTGAACGATCTCTCAAGAAACCTCGGTTGAGATTTAATCGGTGTCTAATAATCACGTTCAAAAAGGTGACGATAAGTTTTTTTTTTAACTAGGTAGCCTTAATGGCAACACGGTGTGAGTAGATCTTAAAGCAGCTGCAGACAGAGTACCCGTAATGGCAACACATTTCTGCTTTGAGTTCGGCCTTTCTTATTTCTTCTGCAGAACCAGTGGTATCGGAATATACTGATCCGCATAAGAAGCGCTTTCGGGTTCTGATCATTTTTATTGAGCGCTGCTCTAAACTTTACATTTGCTCGGGCTAGTTTTCCCCATGAAAAAAAAGCGTATCCCTAATTACATGATTTCACTTTTTTTTCTTATCAACGAGTAGAAAGAAATAAAATATATACTTCATTATAAGTACCACAGGCAAGATGGCTGGTGGTCTTAGGTGTTGCGTTCAGGTCGCAGTTAACCCTGGAGACGTTTGTTAAAATCTCACTTCTAATAAAGGTCTTTCTCGTTAGAGTAGAAATGATAGAAGACTTAAGCGGGAAAAAAAATCACAACATCTCGCATTTCACGTGTTTAATGTTAACTGTCTCAGTGGTTGCCTCGGTGATTGATGGCTCTTCTCCCTCGCAGGGTGACGGCAAACTTCTTCAGAGAGGGAGTCTCCCACGCACGGCTTTTCTTTATCAACAGCTGAGACAACAGAAACAGACTTCCAACTGACATGAATTACTTCTTGAGCGTTTATGACCGTCTTTAAAAGCTGAGGGCAGGTGAAAAAGTCTTTGGAAATGAGGAAATGACTGCTGACAGTAAACAGAGCTGACGCTCAGCTGCAGACAAGCGCTCCTCTTTAGTATAGTGCTGAGTACCCTCGCTTGTTGCGCGGGAGACCGGGGTACGTTTCTGTGACAGATCGCTGGTTTAATTTTTTAACAACCTGAGTTCACTTAAAAAGTGTGTACTGTGTCCTACGTTTCGGACTAGTTACTGCGGTAGAATATGGAGATCATCTCCAGCTTTGAGCTCAACTGCAACAAGAAGTCCTGCTAAATGTAGTATAGTGAGTAGACATCGCGAGACAACAGAACGAGAGTAGAAGGCAGGTATATATGGTGTAAGGGTGTGATCTGTGTAGTTAATAAAATAGTTAAAATAATATAAAAACGTCTCTTTATTAAGATACACAACATTTATGGCGACGAGAGATGAGTGCTTGACGGATTCAAAGCGAGCAGAACACTGCAGATTTTAGTTCTCTTGCTGGTAGAAACGAACTTCTGAATTTTCGGACTTTTCGTTTAGCTTGCGCCATGGAAGATATGGCAGCCGCGCCGAGAAGCTATGCTTATGCCCAGCTTTTTCCACCGCTTCTACTGAACCTCGGAGCACCGGATTTGTATACGGAATACAAGATATGGATGGAGCCGTACAGTTTTTTTTTAAATAGCCAGTGGATCTACAGAAGCTCAGGATGCCGTGAGACGTGCTACATTACTGCACTGTATCGGGGCTTCCGTGCAGCGGATTTTCGCCAACCTCCCTGGAGAAAAAGGTACATATTGTAACGCAACGGGGGCTCAGGCGGGCGCCCTTGCCGCATCTGGTCGGCCCCATCCCGACTGGAGGCTCGAACCCGGGACTCCCGCGTCTCTCTGCAGCGACCTAGCCCCGTGAGCCAAAGAGAGATCTCTCTTTAGCTCACGGGGCTAGGTCGCTGCAGAGAGACGCGGGAGTCCCGGGTTCGAGCCTCCAGTCGGGATGGGGCCGACCAGATGCGGCAAGGGCGCCCGCCTGAGCCCCCGTTGCGTTACATTGGTGTCAGAAGCGGGGTGGGATAGCCCTTCGCCGGGGACGGCGATTTAAGCGGGGGAGAGTGTAACGCTTACGGCCGACAAGCAGTGTGTGTAAGAGCCGGCGTACCAGAGCGGGTGACGTCACCGCCCTTCCCTGTGATAGCAGGACCACAGCTACTGGGCTGTGGAGAGATCTCTCTTTGGCTCACGGGGCTAGGTCGCTGCAGAGAGACGCGGAAGTCCCGGGTTTGAGCCCCGGACGGTGCAGGGGCTGACCTAATGCGGCAAGGGCGCCCGCCTGAGCCCCCGTTGCGTTACAATATGAACAGACTGTAGCTGCCTTAGACGCTTACTTTACACCGCGGAGAAATGTGGTTTTGAAACGGCATAAATTTAGGCAGAGAAGTCTCAGGACGAATCTGTTGATGCTTTTGTGACTGCACTAAGAGGACTGGCTAAATCGTGTGACTTTGGAGTATTGGAAACTGACATGTTAAGAGATCAACTTGTGGAAAAATGTGCACATAAGAGACTATAAATTGCTGCAGGATAAAGACTGACTTTAGAAAGAGCTCTTACAGTCGCTAGAATTCATGAAGCAGCTCAAGCAGAATCAAGAATGCTTTCTGACCACAGTGACACTGAACGGGGCGCTCGCTCATACTTTACAAACAAAAGCCGAGCAGCAGGACGCAGTCATGCTAGAGATATAGAAGAACAGGGGACGGCTGACATTACATGTTACAGGTGCGGACTAACAACGCACAAAGCAGATGAATGCGGAGCGCGAACAGCAGAATGTCTACACTGTAAGAAAACAGGACATTATGCACGAGTGTGTAGAAAGAAAGACGGTTCCCATCAGGAAAAGAAATTTAATACAAATAAGGAAGGGACAAAACTGCGAGCAGTTCAAGAACCGTCTTCAGACTCAGATGAATTTGTTAATTCCATTAACCCTGAAGGTAAAGAAACTGTTCGAATAAATGGCCAAGAGATACAAATGGTGATAGATACAGGAAGTCAAAGAAACTTCATTGGAGTAGAACTTTTAAAGAAAGTGTTTGCACACAGAACTAAACTTCAGCAGACTAAGAAGAAATTTTATGCCTATGCACAAATTAGTCCACTTAAGTGTGTTGGCTACTTTGAGGCACAGCTGAAATGGCAGAAAAATGTAATAAAGGACAAAGTCTATGTAGTTGAAGGAAATGTAGAAGCGTTGTTGAGAAGAAAAGCATGTTTTGATCTGAAGATTCTGAATGTAGGAGACACTGTCAATGCGGTTGACCAGTCTTCAGAGAGGTTTAAGCGGTTAGCACAGGAATATGAGTCACTCTTTAAAGGTTTAGGACAGATCAAGGGTTACAGTCACAAGGTTACAGTAGATGAGAAAGTTTCACCAGTAGCTCAAAGTCTGAGACGAGTACCCTATCCGATGATAGAAGCTGTTAATCAAGAGTTAGATAAAATGTTGGTTGATGGAATTATTGAAGACGTGAATGAAGGTGCAGAATGGATCTCAAATATTCTGATAATACCTAAAAAAGACACCAAGGAAGTGAGACTGTGTGTGGATCTGCGAGAAGTGAATAAAGCAGTTATCAGAGAGAGACATCCAGTACCAACGGTTGGCAGCATATTGCAAGCAGTGCAAGGAGCCAAAGTTTTTGCAAAGTTAGATGTTCGAAAAGGGTTCTGGCAAGTTGAGTTGGCCCCAGAATCAAGACACCTGACTACCTTCATCACACACAGGGATTGTTACCATTTCAGAAAAGTTCCTTTTGGCTTGTCTAGTGCCCCAGAGGCCTATCAGAAAGCTATGGACTTGATGTTGTGTGCAATGCCAGGTGTTGTATGGTATATGGATGATGTTGTAGTACATGCGGAAAATGAAGAACAACTAGAACAGAGGCTCAGGCAAGTATTCCAAAGATTCCAAGACAGAGGCTTAACTTTAAATAAAGATAAGTGTATATTTGGCCTGAAAGAGATCGAGATACTGGGACATTTGGTCACTGCAGAAGGAATAAAACCAGACCCGAAAAAGGTGACAGCTGTTTGCAGTGCACCGAGACCTGAGAATGTTGCACTTTTGTGCTCATTCTTAGGAACTTGTGGATTTTTGATGAAATTTATTCCTAATTTAAGCAGATATATCAGAACCCCTTAGAAAACTAACGAGGAAAGGACAGAAGTGGGAATGGACATCGGAAACTGAGAAAGCCTTTGCCGAGTTGAAAAGAGCACTTGTAACTGAACTATGTCTGGCATACTTCAAACTAGATGCGCCACCAGTAGTGATCAGTGACGCGAATCCTGTAGGACTTGGAGCAGTATTGCTACAAAGACCAGAAGAAGCCAGTGGTATATGCAAGTCGCTCACTTACCCCAACAGAAAGGCATTACTCGCAAATAAAGCATGAAGCCTTGGGTTGTGTTTGGGCAGTGGAACATTTTAGGACATATTTATGGGGAGGCAAGTTCACACTTCAAATGGATCATAAACCCTTCATTTACATGTTCAATCCCAAAAAGGCAACATTGTTACCACCCAGGATACAAAGACTTGGATTGAGATTACAGCCATATTATTGCAAAATTGAACACATAGTAGGGAAAACCAATGTTGCAGACTCATTGTCACGTCTTCCTTTACCAGACACAGAAGACACTGGTTACGTAGATACCTATGTTGATAGAGTGCTTTCAATCAGCACTTATGAACGGCATCCACTGACACTTGAGGAACTTAAACAAGTAACAAACGAAGATGACACATTGAAATTGTTGATGTCCACATGGTGGAAAAAGGACAATGGCCTAATCCAATTCCAGACGAACTGCAGCCATACCACAGGTGTAGGTTGGAGTTATCTACATATGATGGACTGCTTTTAAGAAGACAGAGGATTGTGTTACCGAAAACAAAAATCAGACAAGCATTGAAAATAGCACATGAGACACATCAGGGTGTGGTTCGTACAAAACAGTACCTGAGAAGCAAATTTTACTGGCCCAACATGGACAGTGATGTTGAAAGACTAATCAGGAATTGTTCCACTTGTGTGTTGAATCAGCCATTGCAGGAGGATCAACCTCTCCAACCACTTGAATTACCACCAAGGCCTTGGACAAAATTGGGCATTGCCCTGGTAGGTCCCATTCAGAATGAATACATATTGACTGTCATAGACTATTATACTTCTTAACCTGAGGCGGTTGTTGTATCAGACATATCTTCAGCCACAGTTATTAGAGAGCTGATGAACATCTTTGCACGATTTGGTTATCCACTAGAGGTAGTAACAGATAATGGCAGGCAATTCATAGGACAGTTGTTTGAATCATTTCTGACTAATTGTGGAATTAAACACATCCGTGCATCACCTTACTATCCGAGATGTAATGGCAAAATTGAAAGATTTCACAGATACCTGAAAAAGGCCTTAAGAGCAGCTGTGACAGAAGGAAAAAAGAGAGAGAGGAACTCCCTAAGATTCTGCTGACTTATAGATCAACACCACACAGGGCATCTGGAGAAACCCCAGCTAATCTTATCTTTGGGCGTGATATCCGGACTAAACTACCAAACGTGGAAAAGAAAGAAGAAGAGCCAAGGGACATTCAAAAGACAAAGGATATCCATAGACATCATGAGGAGTATGCACACAAAATGAAATTATATGCAGACCAGACACGGATCATAACTTCAAGGTCGGTGACGTAGTGTTTGTGGCTGGCCTAGACACCGGTAAATTGGATGCCAAGTTCAAAGACACTCGCTATGTGTTATTGAGAAACACCTCTTGTAACTCTTTTGAGTTAGTGAATGTGGAAGATGGCTCAAAAATAATGAGAAATGTAAAACATCTTTGACACGCTCCTCCATTGGATCTTGATTTTGAATCTGCAGAAACAGAAAATGCTGAGAATACAGGACTTTCTGACGTGCAGGAAGTGCCGAGTCCTCAGACAGTGGAGAGTACATCCGTAGGAGAGCCAGTAACTTTACCCAGAAGTAACGTAACAACCATTAGTGGCAGGGTTATCAGGAAACCGGCTCATTACAGAGACATTTAAAAATACAGGACTTGCATAGCTCTCCAAATGTTAAATTGCCCTATTTTGTTTGTGTTATCTATGTAGATGTTGCTTAGACTGCTAGAAATGAGGTGATATTTAGAAGTGACTTAAGTAGAAATTGAACTAAAATTTGAGTTGGTACGCATAGAAATTGTTGTAAAAAAAGATGAATGTATTGAATAGAAATGAAAGGGTTTATATATATTTTGTTGTTATAGTTAATAACTGTTTACTGTGTGTTGATATAAAATTGTTACAATTGTATGGTAAAGTTATAGACTTTAAAAATAACAAAGGAAGGGATGTAGTATAGTGAATAGACATCGCGAGACAACAGAACGAGAGAGTAGAAGGCAGGAACATATGGTGTGAGAGCGTGATTTGTGTAGTTAATAAAATAGTCTAAATCATATAACAAAGGTTCTTTATTAAGATACACAACATGCTCGATAAGCTACTGGACACACCCTCCCCTCCTCACACAGACCGTGGAAAAGCCCCCGAGTGGGAGGGCTCTCTCTTCCTCCCAGGAGCTCTTGGACACGACGCACAGACAGGGCGCGGGGAGCCTCCGCCTGCAAACACCGCTCCAGGCAGGACTCCACTCCGCAGGAGCCGCAGAGCAGAGGCGATGGGGACATCTTAGCTCCTGTGCAGAGACTTGAGCTGTTGTTGCTGTGGACGCTGTCTTTTCTTTTCACAGGGTAGGAGTGAATGTTGAGTTGCCCTTAATGATCTCTCGGCTCCTCGGTTGTCATTTCTGCTCCGTAAAGGAATCACAGCACGCGTCGGCTTCCAGCACGGTGGGTCAAGACACGATGCCTGGGATCAGAGAGAGCGATGTCTTCCTTGTTAGTATAGTGGTGAGTATCCTTGCCTGTCATGTGGGAGACTGGGGTTTGATTCCCCGACGGGGAATCGCTCTTCTTCTACCTCCTTAGAGAAAGGACTGCCTTTCACTTCTCTGTATTTTCTTTCACAGCGCTGTGCAGCTTTTCATTGCTCTTGCTTTCCTGTTCCTGATGGTAGCGGTTTACAGAACAGAAAGTCCTCATGGGACATACCCTCAAACTCATATCTAACATAAACGAGTGAATTGGCCAAATCAATTACAGACTCACCTAATTGCAATGAAAAGCATCTGCTCATCTTAACGCGCTCTACCAGTGTACTTTTGAAACCATCCGCCATTTCAATAATTCTATGAGTGACTGTGTCTTTCAGAGGGGGCAGCAGGTCGAGCTGTTTAGCAGCTTTTTTTCACACATAATACGTGTCAGCTCTTTTGTTAACAGTAAATAATGGTGTTCAAAAAAAGTGTCTGTTTATTAGGTGTAAAAATTCCTTAACGTCTTTGATGCTGTCATCAAAGATAAACTGCAATCAGCAAAGATAAAACTGCAATCAGCTTCAAGTAGCGAGTTAGGCGCCATGGCTTTCGCTTGTGGCCACACCACCCTGAATGTGCCCAATCTCGTCTGATCTTGGAAGTTAAGCAGGGTTGGGCCTGGTTAGTACTTGGATGGGAGACTTCCTGGGAATAGCAGGTGCTGCAAGCTTTTGCTCTCTCGGCCAGCAGGGGTCGCCATTGGTGCCGTAGGCTTTGGGAGGAAAACCTGGAGGATGGAAAGGTGATCTATAGCCTCATCTCTAGAGATGTTTTGTTGCTATGGCATGTGTGTGACCCATATAAAAAAAAAACCCGTTTGTAAAACGAATATCGAAGCTGCCTCTAAATCTGCAAATGAAGATGAGTCGATAAACCACTTGTTTTTCGTATAACTATACATATATTCATTTATTACTGATTTCATTCATTGAGCACAGATACAATAGAGGTACAGCCATTCACTGTTTGACATGTCTGCACTGGTACAGAACCTAGCAATCAGAAAACGGGTGAAACTGTCTTGAGAATTAGCATACAGTACCGAGGCCCCCATGACCAAATAAATTGGCCTTAATAATGCAGACTACAGCAAAACGACTGACTTTGAAAAGGGAATGAATGTCCGGAAGGAGTAGTATAACCAGCTTGAAATGCTTCTCCGGACCTCTAACTAAAAGAAACCGGGAACCAGCAGTGGCTTTCGAACTGGGATCCTATCGCAGCACGCGGTGTCATAACTCTTCCGTATCTGATATTGGACCAAGCACATCAGGGGAGAGGGCGAACGCAGTCCCCCACTACCAGAAATTATGCAGTCGAGATTCCCACATTTGGGGAATTCGCAGGGGTCAGCACAGCCGGAGTGCAATGGCCGAGCCTCGCCCTGGGTGAATCGATTTTTTAAGAACTTTATTTTCTTTTCACAAAAAAATACAGGACATCACAAATTAGAAAGCTTTACATTAATATACATACTTAAAACAGTATATATGATCACATCTCATTACATTTTGACACGGTACCAGTTACATAGCAACAATTTCTTTTTTTCTGGTGCAAATCACATTCTTTACTTAAACATGATAATGTTTTTCACAGTTTCTTGAGATATTGACCTATGCTCTCTATTTCCCACAGATTTTCTGCTTCCTCCCTCCTTTCTCTCCACAGATCTCTGAGGTAATAGTTCTCTCGGGTGATGAACAGGGCCAGGCTACCTGCTGCCTTGACTGGGACCTCGATGCCTTTGAACAGCCCCATGTTCCTCACTCTCCACAGGGCGTCTTTCCCACTGTTCACCACGGCCCAGATCCTGTCAAACACGTCAGGAGGAAGTTTGACAGGAGAGATGCCGTTGTAGCGGCAATGATTGTTAATAAGACAGAATTAAGCGGTGGTATGCTGTCCTAAATGAGGCCCCATCTCACCCTCTATCTCTGTGGTGCAGCCACAGAGAAAGTATTCATGCAGGCTGATTTAAGATGTTTTCTTTTGATAAGGGACAGCTCCCAGATGGGGATGCACTTAGCTAAGCCTGGTTATCATGATCAATGGTCATCCATTGGCGCCTATCTGTCTAGGGAGTGCCAAATGGACATCTGGACTGCATTCCTAAGTGTCAAGAGTAAGTGACTCATATCTCACCTTGATCAACCAATCAGGGACTGGCAGGGCGTGGTCATACCACGTGGGTCTCCAATGCCCGCCAAACTCTCAACCAATCAGCACACATCTGTGTCTTGGTCAAAAAGGGAGCGCAAGCTCAGATCGGGGCTCTCCTTGGCCATTTTCGCGCATCCTCAGAGACAATCATGTGACAACTGCTGTTGTCTGCAAAGGGACTTGGACTTTGTTCTAAGCGCAAGGCCGAGGATCCCGTACGTACTCAGAATTCTACCAACGTGAATGCTCCGCTTGATCAACGGCAGCCTACAGTTGGACCCTCGTCGACAACCTGAATAGCTTATTCAGAAGCAGCGCTGGACCGGGAACGAACCAGCTTCTTCCCAGGCAAAAGAGTGACTTGCGAGGACCCGCGGTCACACTCTGTGCATAGAGACTTTCTACTAGCCAGCCGGACTGCTGGTAGATCCCCTTGGAGCAACGACTGCCCTGCGCGCCGCAGTCAGATTCCTCCGCCCGTCCTACTCCGAGCTGTACCTCAACTGGTTGGCCGGTAGCCAGAGGATGCCGGGACAACGCCCATTGGACAACCGCTGGAACAGAGGCTGCAACAGAGCCTGTCAGCTGGTTTGGTGTTCGTGCCGGGAAATTCCAAATCCATACACAGTGGATAAGTAAACCCCATGTTCTACATTGTGTCTCGAGAATTCAATTGTACCTCAACACAAGTTGTTATCAATTTATTTCATGAGTAATGTATTTACTTCCGAGTTTAGAGTAACAGTGGGTAATAACACTGGTTAGCGATTTGGTAACCGAACGATATATATTGACATATATTCTCTGTTGTGTATCTCTTTGTGTTGGCATCTCTTCGAGATTATATACCTTGTATATTGATAACCCTCACAGTAAGGTCTGCCGCTTGTATCCAGGCAGACTAGTATATGTTTGGTGCACAATTTATATGAATAAATGTATCTCGTGTATTGAACCCGTGTGTGTGCGTTGTTAGTTGTTCTGACGATTGATTTTCTAAAAGCCACAACGAACAACCTCGTGATTACTGCTACAATTAATAATTGTCTCAGTAAACCCATCAAACCTCTACAACCACGATACACCACCATAAACTATATTAATTTAGGAACATAAACATATAGTGTAAACTGTATATGGCTGGTATTGGTAGTTTAAAGAAAAAATACACACCAGTATTCCACTTTCTTCCTAAACATTTTAAGCATCAAAGTCTTACATGTAGTAAGATTTTACCACGTTTCGGAAACGTTTTTACATGCTCCTTCTGACCATCTTAAGTTTATATACTTTGTGAAAAGTCATAAGATATTAACATTTTCTGTGAATGTGCTTGTTATCGGAGTAAATAAAAGCATACTTTTAGAATTTGATTAATAGGGAATATAATATGGAATCACGTACCTAAAGAAATTAATAATGATATAATTATTTTTATGTACTGTAGCTCAAATAGTAGTATAATACACTTTCTATGGATACATGTGCTTCTACACAACGCAGAAGCACATCCACAAGTAACATTACCTACCTAAGAGAGGACATTGGCTTGCCAATATGATAAATACAGTGGAAAAAAGCAATTGGGAAAATAAGACCTGCTGATCTGTTATACATACCAGGAAGAGAACAGAATATGATTTTTTTCTGTTCGAAACGTGTGTTGTCTTTATGAAATTCATGTATTTTAAACGTTTAATTAAGAAGAAAAAAACTTACAGAAAGATACTAAGCTGATCACGAGATAGAAAGATCACCCGTTTTTCGCGCATAAAAAGTGGCTATTAACTGGGTGAACTGTTATTTACTGGAGTCAACTGGGTGAAAACACATAATATAAACATGAAACAAAACAAAAAATAAAAATAAGATACAATCTACAGACATTAAAACCGGTGTCATGGAAATATAACTATCAAGGAAGCCACAAGAGAGAGTTCTCACCTGAGTAAGGTCTTTATTTCAATATTGCAATATTGAGAGCCCTGCTGCCACTTCGCAAAGTGCAACCAGAGACTCAATTTGTTACAAGCAGTACAGGGTTTTTATAAGACGTTGCGCTGTAAAAAAGCTCAGCGCTTTGTCCCTTCTAAAACTTCCCCTTTCCCTAAGAGAAAACAGATTACATCAAAAAGGAAAAGAAGAAACACTAGATATGTTATTCAAAGATTATCAGTTACTTTCAGCTAATTATAACGACCCAGACAGCATATATTGTTTTGGTACATTGTCTTCTAAAGTAACCTAAACAGTGTACTTTGTTGACGCACTGTTTTCTAAAATTCTGCACGTACTGTAGCACAGCAATTACATCCTTGAAATGTATTATCTAAAAGCCCCAATATATTTTTTTGCAAAGCTCTCTACATTTTAAGAATCAATTTACTTATTAGATTTCCACCTCAAGACTTGTTCGGCTGGCGTTCGGAGAGTCGCGTTTTTCAGAATTGTATTGAGATCGTTTTCCACAGAGCTCAGATGTCAAAGCACAGCAGCAGCTCTCCACAGCGATCCTCTATAGCGCCCTTTCTCCCGCAGCTCCGTCCTCATTGGAAGGAAGCAAGAGTGAAAGGCTGAAGTGAAATAGAGCGGGGACGAAGGCAGTGAAGAGAGAGAACGTGGGAAGAAGAGAAAAACGCAAGGGAAAAAAAGCAGCGTCGTAAAAGAGGTGACGGAGCTGTCCTCTCTATAAGAAGGGTGCCAGCGAGCCTTGCTCTCGTTTACGGCCACACCCCCTTGAGCACGCCTGATCTCGTCTGATCTCGGAAGCTAAACAGGGATGGGCCTGGTTAGTACTTGGATGGGAGACCGCCTGGGAATACCAGGTGCTGTAAGCTTTTAAGCGCAGGAGGCGCCCTATCCCCGCTCGCTCGCTCATTCCCCTGTTCACACGTGCAGTGCGGCTTGTCCGTCTGTTTATTTGTCAGCTTTGGCGAGACACGGGTGCTTGTGTATTAGCGTGAGCGTTTTTTATTCTGATCAGGAATAGTTTTACAAGTCCGCAAAGGATCGAGGAAAGGTTTATCGCCAGCTGAAAAGAGACACAGCGCTTCGGCTGTGGAGACTTGTTCGGCTGGCGTTCGGGGAGTCGCCTTTTTCAGAATTGTATTGAGATCGTTTTCCACAGAGCTCAGATGTCAAAGCACAGCAGCAGCTCTCCACAGCGATCCTCTATAGCGCCCTTTCTCCCGCAACTCCGTCCTCATTGGAAGGAAGCAAGAGTGAAAGGCTGAAGTGAAATACAGATGCAGCCATTCAAAATGAGCGTTAAAAACCCGTGGTTCAGTAACCAACCCGCAGGGCACCGTAGGGCACCGCGGTAAGTGATTGGCTGGCCAAAATGACCGACAGGGGCACTCGTGGTGCATTGGTTGGTAGTGAAAAGATTTAATCATTTAATGTCTTTACTGTGCACGTTTCAATCCACTTAGTTTTGAATATTTATATGGAATTTTACCACTAAAGGGAAATTTTAGTAGCTGAGCATAAAAAGAAGAGGAGCATAACGCATCTGAAGGTCATAAACGATATTAATTTAGGAACTTAAACATTACTGTATGTACATAAACTGTACTGTGTATGGCTGGTCTTGATAGTTTAAAGAAAAAATACACACCAGTCTTCCATTTCTCCCTAAACATTTTAAGCATGAAAGTTTTATGAAACGGTACCCAAATATGTGATTGCTGTATAGAATGAATTTTAATTTTTAAAAATTATTTAACACGAAAATTAAGCTGTTTACATCTACCGCCTGAGAACAGTCACCCGTTGCTACCCAACGCAGAAACACAGCCACTAACTAGCAAAGAGAGGACATTAGCTAGCCAATATGATAAAGAAATAAATGATTATTTTGTTTATTTCTTTTGCACATTTATTTAAACATTTCCATCGATTGTACAAGCACTTGGAAACTGTCCAATCCCTAGTTCATCAAGCATTTACCGGTCTGGCGCCTGTCTGTGTCTTCTAGGATATAACGCCAGCGAACTCTTGTTTTTATGTCCACTATAACTACGCTGGGCAAACATTCTGAGGTCAAATTCTTCCAGCACGGGGGTACCTTTAAAGCAGAGACGACGGCACCAACATTTTTTGGCGCGCCTTCTCTTTAAAGCCCTGGCCAAATATGAAGACCTGGCCAAATTTTAATTTTAAACGGAATTAAAAACTACACATCCCAGTTACCATGGTGGTGTTTGTGATCATTGCGTTTAACCAACGAAACAGGGCGAAAAATCAGTCACATGACTTTGGGGCAGAGTTTCAAAAGCTTAACCTATCAGCAACAAAGCGAAATTTACACGATAGGCTACCTCAAACTGTCAGTTACACGACTGTGTATGTCGCTTAAGCCACTCCTATTTGGCATTTTAGTTATGGAGGCGAGAAGACGCCCCCCCCCCCTCTCTCTGGGTGTCTGATTTACCGCCATCTTTAACTGTTCGGTGTCCGAATCGGAGTAGCTATGCGTACGAAATAAAGTTAATCCCAACTACAAAACATATATTTTTGTGGTAAGAGGGCGCAAAACATCAGTATTTACTGCTATTAATTACTGTACGATTTATAGTTGAAATATGAGCCTAGATATAAAGTTAGATATAAAGTTAAAATCTCGACAAAGCAATGTAGGAAATACAGAGAAAATAAATCCTTTCTGACATCTAAAATCAGTTTCGATCAAGGTCTCTAAAACGAACAAGAAAAAGAGGATTTTCGGAGGGCAATTACGCTGTGTTTATATAGAATAATTGATTTATGAGCAATCTAATTTCTTGTTCGTTTAAAACAGTGAAATGTCAGCTGCAAAAGATCGCACCAGAAACAGCACTCTCTCTGCCTGTCATAGACGTTCAGGAAAGGCTGAATGAAGTCATGTCAAGTACAATAATTCGGTGATCAATAATAACAGTTGTAGGACAGTATATAAGGAGGATAAGGATTTTGAAGTTGACTCGAAATCTGATAGGTAACCAGTGCAAGGACTTGAAAACAGGTATAATGCATCCCTGATAGGATTCTTGCTGTCATATTCTGAACATATTGAAGATTGCTCAGTGTGGATTTAATTTCCCCAGTGAACAGGATGTGCATTTATTAATTCTAGAAAAAAGCCTTTCTTGATTTCTCTAGTTCTTAGTTTCTCTAGTTCCCTTTAAAATAAACTATTATTCCACAATGCAGAGTATTACATGGCCAGTATTTACACATGATATTTGTGATTTAAAGAAATTAACACCAGCAGCTTTTGGAGATTTAAATGTTGGCTGAGTTATTGCAGGATAAAAGACTAGAGATGTTGGCAAGAAGAAGATAATTCGGGGAAAGCTGAGGAATACACTTATAACAAGAACACTTCCTAATGGGGTTAGGCATACTTTTGATGAAGATGATGAAGTTAACAGACTATATGTTTACATAGATACTGAAATAAGGATTGTATTTTAGATTATGTGTAGTTGCTGGCATTGAACTGTGTGTTGGATGCACATGAATTGAAGGAATGGGCAAACATAGCTGATGCGGATCCACAGAGCCAGCATATTAAGATGTTTATAATTAGAGGCAATTTGTTTAAATAACTAGGTATGGATACTGATGTGCAAGAGAGGTGGAAAGGCTGTTTCCTTAAGCCAGCACTATAAGATATTTTATTCTCAGTGAGATGCTGCCATTTCATAGTGGGTTTCTAACACTGTGTATAGTTCCATCCACACAGTGCTTTTACTTTCATCCATTTCTAATCTCTTTATCCAGTACAGAGGATTTGGAGCCTATCCCAGTAAGCAACGGACACAAGGCAGAATACACCCTGGACATAGCGCCAGTCCATCACAGGACAGACAGACACAAACACACACACACACCAGGGCCAGTTTTCCCATAAACCAATTAACTTACCAGTATGTTTTGGAGTGCGAGAGGGAGTCATATCACACATATGGAGAAAAACCATGTAACCCAGAGAGAACATGTAAACCCCACACACACAGGAATACATTTTATTATTCATAAACAGTTAACATTGTTAGCAAAATATTTTGAATTATATTTAACCCTATTTTTTCTTTAGTTTTGTATTTAACTTATTATATGATAGTCAGACTTAATGTATATTTGAACAATGAAAATATATTTTTACAAGATGCGGGGGAAAGTGCAACAGATTATTACAGTGCTTAATTTAATATTATTGATTGCTAATAGTTTATGCTAACACCTAACTTTCTTAATTAGATGTATTTAAAACAGTGAACTAAGTGTAACATACTATTCAGAAATACAATCGAAAATAGTTTTGTGGTGTTTGTATGGATGAAACGTTTCTAAAATGTATAACGTAACAAAATTAAAGACGATTAAAATCTGTAATCTTTCCACTTGTAATGTCATTAGACAGAACAACACGTTTCTGGTTTGTTTTAATTAGCTAGTATTAGTTAGTAGTTAGTAGTTTTAATTTAATTAGTATTGCAATTCGCACTGATTCCCTTGCGAAGATATGGACTTAAGAATATTCGTGCCTGGTCAAAAAATGGCATTAAGCACTTAAAATTAATATGGTTAATATTAATAAACTGTAACATGCTGTAACAAGATCGGTTAAACTGCAAAGAAAATGCTTTCAGAGAAAATGTTTCAGGTGTGAAGAACATAGATCTCCAATGCAATTTCAACCAAACCTGTTCCCACACAACCTGCCCCCACTACCATTAGAATATACACAAAGCACTGAAATCTTTTGAGCTAATGATCAGGTGACCCGAGAGAGAGAGAGAGAAACACCAAGGGGTGCGGAACCAGGGAACTATTTACATGGAAAACGGGCGATCTCCCCAGACTGTCCGCCCGTTTCACTGTTACCTGGATACCTCTTAATTTAGAACTCACTAACACTGATTTTTAGTTTAGAAGGATTCAAGTAGGGTTTTAGATGAAAGGCAGCGACCTTAATCAAGCCCAAATCATAATTGAACCCATTCAGAGCCTACATTACATTTTAGCGTTTCATTCTGAGCAGAAGACCCTCACACCTGAAGAAGGCTTGCGTTTTCTCTCTTCTCTTTTAAGCATGTGTACAATGTGTAATACAATTACAATGTGTAATTACAATGCTGTAATACAATTTGAATCGTATGAGGGTGGGGGGGGAGGGGGAGGTGTCTTTCGCTGGAAATCTCGCCTGCTTCTACTTTACGAGTACAACCCCCTCTCTGCCGGAGTGCTGGCTGTGACGAATTAAACCGGTTTCACAGGTTTCAATCAGAGACCATGTGACATGGGAGTCAGGAAACTAACACACAGCTCCACCGGATTTGATAACGCTATAAAAACGCTATAAAATAATGTGACTAGGCACCGAACAAGTTTACAGCACAGTACAATAATAAATGCTGACCATGACTTTAGAAGCATAAATTGCCTTACACTCAATTTAAACACAAGCTGTCTTTAGCCCTCTAAGCTGGTTCATACAGAAATGTAGAGATCTAGGCTCAGAACACACAGCTTCATTAGCGAATACATATGCAGGACAACTAGAGAAGACGTTTTACAGAGGATGGATTTTTTGAAACATCCCATCAGTGACATCACTGAAGTCAACTCCTAGGTACTGAAACTGTCGTGTGGATAGTTTCACAAGAATCAGACAAAGGTTTAAGCATCTCTTGTTCTAGATAAAACTGCAATAAAAAAAACAACAACCCATAATGTACTTGTTTGCGGCTCTGTTTGCCCAAATCATATATTCACAACGTGAAATTTAGAAAATAATATTACGTAACCAAAATCCGCAATATGGAAACAGAACCTGTGTTATTGGTGATAGATGATGTACTCGTAACATTTTTACAAGACGAACTACAACATTTAAAAAATGACTTGTATGTACTTGATATCTCTAATCATTCCACGGCGACATTGTTAAAGCAGAGTCCCAGTAAAACGAAACTAAAACGCCCTGCGCATACCGTTTCGCGCTTCTTATTAGTTGCTCAAAAGTAATTTGACCGTATGAAATGCATAATATAAACCTAGAAACATATACGTGAGCAGTATTTACGTACTGTAGTATCGGTGTTAAGACATACCTCTCAAATACTGTAAATCAAGTTAAAAATATCTCAAGACCGATTCTGGTCATAATGAAACCATGTTTCGTGTATGTTTTCTTTAAAGTACCGAGACCAGCCATATACTGTATGTTTATGTTCCAAAATTAATATCGTTTATGGCCTTCACACGCGTTGCAGTATGCTCCTATTCTTTTTATGCTCAGCTACTAAGATTTCCCTTCAGTGGTAAAATTAGATATGAATATTCAATACTTAAACGGGCACAGTTAAGACATTAAATATACATATACATACTGTATACAGTACAGTTTTCATACAGTAATATGTTTATGTTCCTAAATCAATCTCTTTTATGAGCATGTGAAAGGCATGGTGAATCGATTCTCAAAAATTACTGTACTTTGCATGATTGGAAACAAATGCGTGATTGCAAAATGCTGTGGTGTTACTTTTACAAAGACGGTCAATGAAAAAAAGAATGTTGACCAGGGCAATACTTTGAGTTTACACTTACAGCTTGTCCAAGGTCATTCATTATTAATACTATTAGTAATATCTTCATTAAAGACTTTGATGGCCACAGCTCAAACATGAGAGGTTGAGCTTTATTAGCTCCACCTTGCCGAAATTCCGGATACTATTATTTTGCTTGTCATATTATAGGAGAATTTACGGTAACTAGCGGTATTTACCGGTAACTCCCAGTATTTACTGGTAGCTTGCGGTAGACTGCGTACAGCGTACCGGAAAATAATGCGGTATCGCCCACGCATTTTGAATGGCTGCATCTGTATATCCCCCAGCTCTGAGCCCATTGGGCCTGCTGGTGTGACCAGAGCTGCAGCGTCGCCATGCTGGTGGGGGTCAGTTCGGCTTTTCTGTTGGAATGAACAGGGGGGTTACATGATGGTGCTGTCTGTGATCTGGCTGTCCTGCTGGTCTGGATGAGGGGTGCGTAGTGTGGTGCAGGTTCTTGTCCCATCCTGCTCTTGGTCCAGGTTGGAGGGTTGCACCGATTCTGAGTCTTGTTAGCTGGTATGGATGGGTTTGGGGGTGTTGATACCAGAGTGGTCCGGGGGGGGTGCAGGTGTCTCGGGGGCATTCTTGTTTTTCTGTGAGTTCAGGTTGATTCTGTTGGTTTTGCCACGAATCTCCCTCACGCAGTCAAGCGCTCCCGCATTCCTATGAGCTCTCCCCGTACCAAATGTGCACGTGTCAATCAGTCCTCTGCTTAAACCCTCATCTGCCCCCCGGTCATTGCTCACGATTGAGATTCTCTCCCGGAGCTTACGTACTAACTACGCCTTTGCCTTACTACGACTTCTCCCCTGGACCTCGACCCCGCTTTCCGACTACCGCTTTAGCCACTCGATTTTGTACCTTCGCCTGTTTTACGCTTTCTCGGATCCTGACCCCAGCCTGTCTCTTCGTTTACGCCTCTGCCTTCTGAATCCACACCGACGCAGCTTCTACGCCTTCCCGGACTCCGACCCCTGCCAGTCCCTCAACTACACTTTCGCCTGTCGATTCTGTGCCTACGCCTGTGCTACGTGTGGAAGACCGAGTCAAAAGGTCAGGACAGTGACTATGCGTGGGAAAGGTTTTCTGTTCGCACCTAAGACCACTGTCTTAGGTGCAAACTAAAGCCTGTGATTCCTCACACCCATTCAACCAGAGAAAATTGAAACAGATTGTAGGATGCCAAATGGCACCCCCCTGTCCTGTTTGTTTGACTTCTGACACTGCCCCTTTCCCTGTATGTTCCTTTGATATGTTAAAGTATTGCCTACTTTTAATGTATAAAAAAGGACAGTATAACTTCAGTCCAGTGAGCATGTCTTGAGTGCTAGGGGAAACCCTTTCTCTGTGATATGCTCCCCTTCAGCTGATTGTATTAAAGATCTCTGTTGACAATCTCCCAACCTGAGTGAAGACTGAGTTTTCTTTGAAATACGCCTTCCCGGACTCGGACCCCTGCCTGTTTACTCCGACTACGCCTGTGTCTCGCGCCAACCCTACCAAGGGCACCGCATTGGATCCCTATCCTCAGCAGTCAGCCCCTGCGTGACAGGTTCTGAGTGTCTTGGTTACATCCGTTTGTGTGTATAGATGAAAAAGCTATTGAAGAGCACCCCGACACCCCCCACCCATCTCGGTGGAAGTTGCCATGTTCAAAAAATCCTAAAAAGATAATTAAAGTTTCACACAACAAAGCATGACTGTGAAAGGTCAGGAGGCCTGCCTAATGGTGGTGCTGGCCCCACTAGCACCTCTTCCAGCAGCAACCTTAGTTTTTCCCAGGAGGTCTCCCATCCAGGTACTGACCAGGCTCACACCTGCTTCAGTACTGAAGGCTGCTGATTATGGCCAGCAGCCATATCACCCTGCAACTCACAACTGGCAACCCAGTGAAGCTAAGCAGGTGTGCGCCTGGTCAGTACCTGGATGGTAGACCTCCTGGGAAAAACTAAGGTTCCTGCGGGAAGAGGTGCTAGTGGGGCCAGCAGGGGGTGCTCACCCTGCAGTCCATGTGCGTCCTAATGCCCCAGTATAGTGATGGGGACACTATACTGTAAACAGGCGCCTTCCTTCGAATGAGATGAAAAACTGAGGTCCTGACTCTCTGTGGTCATTTAAAATCCCATGGCGTTTCTTGAAAAGAGTAGGGGTGTAACCCCGGTGTCCTGGCCAAATTTCCCCATTGGCCCTTACCAATCATGGCCTCCTAATAATCCCCATCTTTGAATTGGCTACATTTCTCTTCTCTCCTCCTCACTGATAGTGGTGAGTGTTCTGGTGCACTATGGCTGCTGTCGCATCATCCAGGTGGATGCTGCACATTGGTGGTGGTGGAGGGGAGTCCCCATTACCTGTAAAGCGCTTTGAGTGGAGTGTCCAGAAAAGCACTATATAAGTGTAAGCAATTATTATTATTATTATTATTATTATTAATGAGCACAACACTTGATTACAGTAAAAAAATCATTAAAAAATAAAGAAATGTTTCACAACTCAAAGCAAGCTTGTATAAGGTTAGGGGGCCTGTCTGATGTGTAAAACACCTGGTTGCAGCACTGTGGCTGTTGTGCTTGAAGAGCTATTGACTCGTGAATAGCACCCTCCTATCACCATGTACCGCCTGTCTAATGGTGCCATATTGAAAACATCATAAAAAAATAAAGAAAAGGGACACAGCCACAGCAAGATTGTATAAGGTTAGGGGGCTTGTCTGGTGTGTAAAACATATGGTTTCAGCAGTGTGGCTGTTGTATTTGAATTGCTATTGAGCCATGAAGCAGACCCACCTATCTCAATGTATTACCTGTAGTGTTACCTTCAGAAAATCATAAAAAAATAAAGAAAGGGGTCACAGCCACAGCAAGGTTGTATGAGGTTAGGGGCCCTGTCTGGTGTGTAAAATATATGGTTTCAGCAGTGTGGCTGTTGTATTTGAATTGCTATTGTAGCGGCAATGCTTGTTAATAAGACAGAATTAAGCGTTGGTATGCTGTCCTAAAGGAGGCCCCATCTCACCCTCCATCTCTGTGGTGCAGCCACAGAGAAAGTATTCATGCAGGCTGATTTAAGATGTTTTCTTTTGATAAGGAACAAGCTCCCAGACGGGGATGCAGTTAGCTAAGCCTGGCTATCATGATCAATGGTCATCCATTGGCGCCTATCAGTCTAGGGAGTGCCGAATGGACATCTGGACTGCATTCCTAAGTGTCAAGAGTAAGTGAATTATATCTCATCTTGACCAACCAATCAGGGACTGGCAGGGCGTGGTAATACCATGTGGGTCTCCAATGCCCGCCAAACTCTCAACCAATCAGCACACATCTGGGTCTTGGTCAAAAAGGGAGCGCAAGCTCAGATCGGGGCTCTCCTTGGCCATTTTCGCGCATCCTCAGAGACAATCACGTGACAACTGCTGTTGTCTGCAAAAGGACTTGGACTTTGTTCTAAGCGCGAGGCTGAGGATCCCGTACGTACTCAGAATTCTACCAACGTGAATGCTTCGCTTGATCAACGGCAGCCTACAGTTGGACCCTCGTTGACAACCTGAATAGCTTATTCAGAAGCAGCGCTGGACCGGGAACGAACCAGCTTCTTCCCGGGCAAAAGAGTGACTTGTGAGGACTCGCGGTCACACTCTGTGCATAGAGACTTTCTACTAGCCAGCCAGACTCCTGGTAGATCCCCTCAGAGCAACAACTGCCCTGCGCGCCGCAGTCAGATTCCTCCGCCCATCCTACTCCGAGCTGCACCTTGACTGGTTGGCCGGTAGACAGATGACGCCGACACAACGCCCATTGGACAACCGCTGCAACAGAGGCTGCAACAGAGCCTGTCAGCTGGTTTGGTGTGGCGGGAGATTCCAAATCCATACACAGTGGATAAGTAAACCCCATGTTCTACATTGCGTCTCGAGAATTCAATTGTACCTCAACACAAGTTGTTATCAATTTAATTCATGAGTAATGTATTTACTTCCGAGTTTAGAGTAACAGTGGGTAATAACACTGGTTAGCGATTTGGTAACCGAACGATATATATTGACATATATTCTCTGTTGTGTATCTCTTTGTGTTTGCATCTCTTCGAGATTATATACCTTGTATATTGATAACCCTCACATTAAGGTCTGCCGCTCGTATCCAGGCAGACTAGTATATCTTTGGTGCACAATTTATATTAATAATTGTATCTCGTGTATCGAACCCGTGTGTGTGCGTTGTTAGTTGTTTGACGATTGATTTTCTAAAAGCTACAACGAACAACCTCGTGATTACTGTTACAATTAATAATTGTAAACCCATCAAACCACTACACTATTGAGCCATGAAGAAGACCCACCTGTCCCAGTGTATTACCTGTAGTGTTACTTTCAGAAAATCATAAAAAAATAAAGAAAGAGGCCACAGCCACAGCAAGGTTGTATGAGTTAGGGGCCCTGTCTGGTATGTAAAACATATGGTTTCAGCAGTGTGGCTGTTGTATTTGAATTACTATTGAGCCATGAAAAAGACCCACCTATCCCAGTGTATACCTGTAGTGTTATCTACAGAAAATCATAAAAAATAAAGGTTCCACAACCCAACACAAAGCTGGGAAAAGTCAGAAGACCTGCTTAGTGTGCAAAACACTTACTTGCAGCATTGTGGGTGCTGTGATTTAAATGCTATTGGTTTGTGAACAGAATACCCCTATCCCAGTGCATTGTGCCATATTAAATAAAAGCACAAGAAAAAGAGATTCAGAACGAAAAGCTGTGTCAGTGTTCTGTGTAAAAAATCGGTTTGAACATCATGGGAGCTGTTTTTAATAAGCTGCTGAGTAAAGAATATTTTAATCTTCCTGCTGTCAGTAGTATTGTCAATATAGTTGACCCTTAACTGAATTAAAACAGGGCGTAAAGGAAGGGTTTCAGAAATCAAACAAAGCTTTATGCTTCCTATGGTCATATACAGGTTTTTCGCACGAAGCCGTATTGAACAGTGTTTCTCACGTTGTGAACGTCTGTACACAGCGGTCCTCCGGGTTCCAGTAAGTGCGTAATTATGCATCGATGAAAAACCGGAGGTTTAAAAAAAGATAATTAGCCCACTAATAGTTTGATGTAGAGGCTGTGGAAATATCCACAAGTCTTGGTCTTTAAAATGCATTTGGTTTGACGGCGTTCTGTGCTTCCATTGGGAAGATATGGACAAAAGAATATTCGTGCTCGGTCAAAAAAATGTCATAAAAACGAAAAAGTAAAGAAAGCATTCACAATGTATTTTATACACAAAGGAAGTATTCTCGCAACTCTAAGAGGTTTTGTGGTTTAATATTTTTTAATTGTTGAATCATATTTAAATGCTAAACAACTGAAGAGCATATCGTTGTAGACCAGGATGGCCGAGTGGTTAAGGCGTTGGACTTAAGATCCAATGGACAAATGTCCACGTGGGTTCAATCCCCACTCCTGGTAGTGTTATAATAAGTTTTAAGTGACAGAACACTTTGATGATTTACACTCTATTTAAATATGAATTTGCTAAATTTCAGTTCAGTTCTCTTCACTCCCACTCCCTGGCATAACTGAGCTCTCACTATCGCATACTGAAGGCTTTACATGCATTAGCTGTGATACAGCTCCCAATAAAGAAAGAATCAAACAGTTTGTTCTATTTCTCATGGTGATCCTCTTCTTGATCCAAATGAAATGGATTATTTAATATGATGCCTCGAGAAAAAAAAAGGAGTGAATTTCCGCCTGTAATGATTGATGCCCCATCAAACATTTTGTAACATCCCTGGAAGATTATACAGTAGAATCCTGGTTTGTGGCTTAAATTCAAGGTAAACAAGTCTAAGGAAACGAGTTGGAAACTTGATGTCGAACTGGAATTTAAGTACCCGGAATGTTTCACTACATTGGGCAATATGTGCCAGAGAGGAGTACTTTAAACCCCTTCGATAGCTCAGTTGGTAGCGCGGCTGACTGTATTAGAAACAGTTAGGAATCCTTAAGTCGCTGTTTCGACCCCAGCTCGAAGGAAGGTGCTTTTGTGAACTTTAATCAAATAGTTAAAATAGCGAATCTTTTTCACTCAGACGTTGATCAAAAGCTCAATAAACGATGAAGCAGAGGCTCTTGTTCCGAATTCAGCTAACATCTGGTTGTCTTGTTTTGGCCAAGATCTGATCTTTGAATTAAGGGACTACGCTGTCTGATTTGTAATTCAAAAGTAGATACAAATGTCACTGTTTTCAAAGGATAGGTACTTAATTGGCTTTATGATTTGGTATTGATTTTGTATCATTATATTATTACGTTTGTGCTTTCTGTGTTTTTTATCGTATTGTGAACTTATTTTTTGCGATCCAAAGAGCCTCAGACGCACAGTCTAACAGTAACCAAACCAGAATGGATTCTGCTGGGAGCCGGACTGAGCTCATTCTCACTCCCTGTGCTGAAAACAGAATTATCTCTTCCCCAAACATCGTCTACAGCTGCTAGATATTGCTCTACGTCCTACTGCTCCAGCAATTCCTTTGACCAAAGACAGATCACTTGTGCACTTTTAAACTTCTTGCTACTACAGGCTCTTTGATGACTCATGCTGACTGTCCTGTGAATCCAAAAGAAAATGTTAAAGCTGATACATTTTCGATTGTAATTTGCATCTAACTACAACGTCCCTGGAAAAGAGATTTTATTCGTTGCGTGCAATCGCTATCTTTTACTTTACGTATGGTAGTGGAAATAGTTTTAAAAATGTTTTGTAAAGAAGATTGTATTGCCAGGACCTGCCTTTAGCACTCAGTAGCGATTACGCTGTTGATATAGATGGAGAAGAAATGTAAGATGAATTGATGATCTAAGCTAAAATATCCCTAACACGCCTCCTGTAACAGTGTTTGTATTCATAGCAAGTAATATTTTTTTTCAAACCCGAACGTTGCTTTTGCATTAAGTGTTATGTAACCATTAGCGGTTTCTGTAGCTTCTGAAGAGCGCACTTTTCCAAACTGAAGCCTATAAGAACATTATTCAAGATGCACCATGGCCCAGAACGTGCATCGGGACAAGGATTAACATCAATTGAAAGTACTACCAAATAAAAGACTTGACGGAAAAATTGAAAGAGTAGGCAAGTATTAAAAAAACACCATAACTTCTCGGCTTCCAATCTCTTTCCAGGTTCAGGCTTTGTAAAATGACATGATTAGTGGAGTCATGCCGCGGTTGTGAGTTCAAGCCTCACCTGGAGCAGCCCGGTTTTCTGTCGTGACAGGTAAACAGTGTTTTGTGTTATTTGCTAAATGGAGAGAGGATTCTGTGTTAATTGTGCTCCTCCTGGGAGAGGTCAAGATGAGAAGTTCACGAGGCTGGTGGTAAGTATCCTGTCCAGGAATATCGGGGCTGTAGGGGGTGAGATCTATAGATGTAGTAAACACATCAGTGGAGACGGTGTGTCTGCTCTCTGTGAGAGAGCCGGGCGGAAAGAATAATCTGTGGTCGGGGAAGAAGAGACCCTCGTTGGAAGAGCGGCGCTCCACACAGGAGAGAATGAAAAAAAATATTTTTCAGGGACACTGATTGTTCTCTTTGGGGGAATTAAAAGAACGTGTGGTGAGCGACCTTGTGGCGCAACAGTAGCGCGTCTGACTCCAGATCAGAAGGTTGCATGTTCAAATCACGTTGAGGTCAGCTGATGAGTTTGCAGGTGCTGCTGGTGCTGAACCTGGAAATTACACCATGCAGTCTGGTTTTATCTGTACACCACATAGGTAATTGAACAAAGTAACAGCGCAGTACAGAACACCCAGTCAGGAGCTTATTCAGCGAATCATCATGAACATGACAAGAGAAAAGGCACACTGCACATCCGTGAAACATCACTGGCTTTAGAGACAGTGATATCAGAGAATGGAAGTTTCAGACCTCGTTTTTGTTACAGGTTCAAGCAAACCTGAAAGTTAGGGAGTGTTTGGTCACTTTTGTATGAAAAAGTGTCTGAAGCCTGTAATTACAATTTGTCCTTTTTTAATTGTGGTTGAAATCCACTCCCATGTACCAAGACCTACAGTATATTCATGTTTGCTTAAATGACTAACGCTATTGGACATTAGCTGGTGTTTTTTGTAACGATTTGCTATTTCATGCAGGAAAGAAAGGAAACCAGACCCAACGTTTGCTTTCAGGTGCGGTCTATTTACATAACGGACTTCTATTTCTGAGGAGCCTGATTTAAATCACACAACCCCGGTAGAAGTCGAATCGACAATCTAATAAACCGAAATCAGACGCGTTATCCATTAAACCACTAGTCCGTCACGTAAATGAATTGCACCATGGTGAGTTCAGCGCCACTACTAGTAATACCCCACCCCCATCTTAAATTTCTACGTGAGAAACGTGTTTTCCAAATTTTTATCAGTTTTTAAAAATCATCACTTTTAAGCAGACAAAGCCTTTATGTGTCGCTCTGAATTTCTAATTCATTTATAATTAAAAGAAAATAGCGTTTTGTTCCACAACGGCTTGAAATTATCACATCTTTCACTCTACGTCTCTCTAGTAGTAAAGCAGACCTTGCTAGGTGAGCATTTGCTCTGGTAAATTAGGTCACTTTTCATGTTAACTCACTTCTTCTAAACACAACATTTCCTGGTGCACGTTTTCTCCATGAAAAAATACATTTTCCCTTACATGATTACTCGTTTTTTTTTCATCAAAGAGTACAGAAAGAAGAAAGAAAGAAAGGAAGTGTTGTAAATGAACTCTGTCGCCCGTGGGAGATGTCAAGCGCATTGGACATGAAAAGTGCCCGATAAAAGCCATTTCTGTACGTTTCTCTTAGTGTCGGGGCTCCTATTGAATGTAAAGGAGGCAACGTGCTCAGCCAGCCGATTCAGCGCTTACGGAACGCAGGTGTCTCCGAGCGGTGTGTCCAAGGGGCAGTAAAAGAGGAGAATTCTGCCGGCGCCGTGGCTTAGTTGGTTAAAGCACCTGTCTAGTTAATGGGAAATCCTGGCTCCAAATCCCAGCAGTCCATCGCCTGTGTTGCACTACACACCCTGTAGATAATCAAAAGCATATTGAGCTCCTTGGTAATGAAATTGGCAGATAAAAGTCATTTCACATCCTTTCTCAACTTGTTCAGTGAGCAGGCTCACCGCACACCGAACGAAGATATAACAGAGCAGTGTGTCCAACTGGCTGAAAAAGGGCAGTGCTTTGCTGGCGCTATGGCTTAGTTGGTTAAAACGCCTGTCTAGTAAACAGGAGATCCTGGGTTCAAATCCCAGCAGTGCCTTACTTCCTGTCTTTGCCCACTGTTTATTGTTACAGACAATATGCTTCTGCATTATGTTTAAATGAACTTTTAATTTCGCTTTTGGCACAACTTGTTTTTCAAGAAATCCACACATTGCGAAAGATAAAATGCTCATCTTTCTTATCAGTGCAAAAGAATTACTGCCAGCTGGCAAGAAAATGACAACGATCTTTTTTTTTACTTTAGCCAAAAATCTGTGAATGTAGAAAAAATACAAAAAATGTCAGTTTCTATGGCACACTCAGTCAGGGTGTCCTTCAGTTAAACACAACGTTGGTAGATCAAACGCACCCAGAGACACACTTTGAATTAATCCGATCTAAACATTACCTTCTCTAAATGTGATTGAGTTTCTTTCCACGTCCTTAGCCATCTTGATGTTTGCAGAGATTTTCAACTTTTGACACCAGTCAAACTACAAGTAAATAGTGGAGTACCTAAGTCAATATCACTGGGAATGTGAATATAAATGTAAACATCAATATTTCTGCTGTCTCCTGATAAACACAAGTATAGAGTCAAAACACAAAAAATAATGCTAAAAAGTTATTCAGTTAACACCCAGATGTGACAAAACACATTTAATACTTACATCCCCTTTAAATATGTATTTCCTTAATATCAGTTCTCTTCCCTCCCCAGGATACCTGAAAATTCACTACAGCATATTAAAAGCTGTGTGTAAGTCTTACATGTGTTCTGAGTAGTATAAAGCGACACCTTTCGTCAAACTTTTGGCAGGTACCACGCCCCCTTTTCCAGCCAATGGCAGTCAGCGGTGGTTGGCTGTCCCGCCCCCTTGTCAGCCAATGGCGTGTTGTTATTTGTGCATGTCCCGCCCCCTCAGGAGCCAATGGTGTGTTGTTAAGGGTCGGAACTCCCGCCTTCCCCCCCGGCCAGTCGGTCCGGAGCCTCAGGGTCCCAAAGCCCAAAGGCGGCGCATCCCTCGCTTTAGGTATGTGAAAGTGTGTATTGGTTTGGAAGGGGACCATGTCTGCAGCGGGGTTGAGTGCGCTCTATTATAAACCTAGGGAATCGGGTAGTTACAGCGGCACGGAGAGTCTGGTGTGAGCTGCGAGATCCCGGGGTGTGAGCGGCGCCAGCCACGGCCGGGTGGCCGAGTGGTTGTCCGGCCAGGCTGCTTATACGCTGCACAAGCCGTGTCTCAAAAGCAGCAGGGTTGTAAGCACACACACACTGACTGCGTAAAGTCTCACGGAAAGAACTCGCAGGACAAACACCATGTGAAATGTGAACCGCTTTATTTCAACAGTAGGTGTTTCAAACACTAAAACAACGCAGCACACACGCGTTACCGGCTCCAATTTGCATTCAACAATTAAATGTTGGTGCGGACAATTAGTTCGGTACATGTAACCACCACCCCAACATTGCTGAGAAACTTTGAGGCATCTGAAAAAGCATTCATAACCCCCTTCCGCTCCCCATGTCTAAAGCCATGCGAACCACACTAGGCGATCCGATCTACCAGAGCAAAAACATTTGCCTGCGTAATCAGCAAGATGGTGTTACCACAGGTTCTGTGCAAAACACACTGTATTTTGGAATACACACTGTAGGCTTCCCCTACACCCCAGGCTTCAATTTCTGATCTGAAAACATCAGATCTGCAATAATTTCACTCAAGTTCTTGACATACACATCTTTCTCTTTAACAAATTTAAGGATATTAGCATTCGACTCTTTGTTTTGCATATCAAGCTTTGTAGAGAGAAGTGTGTAAAGCACTCTTAGTAAGAATTCAGACGTATACATTCGAAATTCTTCATTCTTCGGACGATGGCACACCCGGGTCTGTAAAACAGAGTGAAATCTGTATTCACATTTTACATAGATCTTTTCTTTTGCGTCTGTAAAAATAAGAATAGTGTTTCTTTTGCAACGCATCAAAAGTCACATCTACTAATTTTTCATCCAGCCGTTCAAGTATGGTGTGTACATGCTCGTATGGGGTGCGGTCCTCAATTATATTTTTAAGCAACTGTTTTATGCACCGCTCAGTGTCATTTCTAATGGTGTACGAACCCAGACACCTGGCGGTGTACAGAACAGTCGATAAAATTCTGGCTAAACTGAGAGACTTATAAATTTCTAAAGCGGCAAACATCACATCTTCAAAGCCATCTGTGTAGCCGACAGACAGGCATGTGTGACCCCGCTGCCCAGGATGGTCAATCAAACAGGCCGGGCAGTCATCAACCAGGACCCCCTTTAAACAATGTTTGAAGATGCAATAAACTAATGCTTTCACAATCTGGGGCATAACATCGGGCTCATTAGGGACATCGTTAGCTAAACCTTGTTGGGCATCAGCTTTATTAACATTTGGCCGAACACACAAGCATAGACACGAAACATTCAGTTGTGCTGGTAGGCTGAAGATTGACCCGTCCACATCCTCTTTATTCTATTAAAGGAAAAATAAAAGAAAGGCTTAAAAAACTTTTGAGCTAAGGTTTTTTGTTAATATTTACCATTTGTAGCGTGGTATCATCGCTAGCACCCGGCAGTTCTTCAACATCTGGTACCCCAGCTGAACTCACACCCCCGCCGCTGTCACAGGGTGCAGAGGGTGGGGTCGGGTTTTGCTAAAAAGAAGACCAAGTATTAAAATGACATACGCTAAGCACCGATACAACAATTCCACGATCAGAAAAAATATTTTAGCCGCCTACCTCTTCACTTTGTAGAGTAGCAGACCCCGTTGTTTCTCCACACAAAGAAGCCATCTCCGCAGCTCCTAACAAGGGACGGTGTCTGACAGCTCCAAGGACGCGCTGCGACCCGGTCAGTCCGGAGCGTTTAAGAATATGCGCCAATGGTGTAACCACGCCTACATAACACAAGACATTTTTCAATTGGTTGTGATGCTTTAAAACGCATCACAACCAATGTTGTGATGACCCCCCCCCCCCCCCTTGTTTTATCGAGAGCGAAAAGTATTCACATATCAGTTTATACGTTTTAAACTTTAAAAGTATTAACACACAACGCAAACACAAATGATGTGTTTGCCCAGAAAAGACATTTTAAACACGCGGGTTTGGTCTTAAAGTTTTTAAAATAATGTAATAAGACACAGTTTATTTTTAATAACACATTCGCGACAGCTTTTTCGAAAGTTTGAGATAAATTTCCACACATCGCAAGCGTAAAAGTCTTTAAGGTATTAATAGGCAACAAATGATGGGGTGTTGTTCTTCATACTTTAACGGATTGGTCTTAACGTTTTAAAATCACGTATTAGAGATAATTTGTGATGTTTTGGAGACGTGTGGTGTGTGTGTGGGGGGGTTAGTTAAAGTGGCTTATGTACATCGAACACACAGAGCCCGTTAAAATCCAACACGCGTTAACCACGGCCAGTGAGTTCAAGGTTGGCCCATATTTTCTGGATGGTTATGCTGTAATTGACGGAGTGCCGACAGCCTTTGAGCTCAACGGTTGCTTTTTTCATGGTTGTAGCGTTTTTGTGAAAACGATTTTAATCCGCTGACAAACACTACTTTTGGCTGGTTGTACAGAAAGACGATGGTTAAAATTAATTTTCTCAAAATGAGAGGTTTTAACGTGCGTGTTTTGTGGGAGCACGAGTTCAGAGACATGCTTGTTGAAAATGGAGACTTGGGTAAATTTCTAACAGCTACGCAGTTACCAGAGCCTCTGCAACCGCGCGAGTCGCTTTTTCGGGGGAGAACAAATGCTATTTGTTTGCATTACACAGCGCAGCCCGGTGAAAACATTCATTACTATGATTTCACCAGTCTGTATCCGTTTGTGAACAAAACTAAAAAATACCCACTGGGGCACCCCCGAATAATTTATAACAACTTTGGAGATTTAAAACGGTATTTCGGTTTAGTGAAGGTGAAAGTTTACCCACCCAGACGTTTATACTTTCCAGTTCTTCCAACCAAAATTGACAAAAAACTGTTTTTCACACTGTGTCGTACGTGTGCTGAAACAAAACAGACCACCCCCTGTGAGCACGGTGATGAAGATCGCGCCTTGACTGGTGTCTGGTGCACCCCTGAATTACAGATGGCCTTAGATCTGGGGTATTGAGTGTGTAAAATTTACTAAATTTGGCATTTCGAAAAGGCCTCACACGATCTTTTTACCGACTACATCAAATTGCATCTGAAAGGGAAACGGGAAGCTTCGGGGTTTCCAGAGGGGTGTACAGATGTCGCGAAACAACAAAGATATATCAGCGAATATTATGAAAAAGAGGGTGTCCGGCTGGACCCCAGCAACATTAAAAAGAATCCGGCCAAAAGACAGCTTTCAAAAATTGCCTTGAACAGTTTGTGGGGGAAGTATGGACAAAGAGACAATTTACCACAGACCACCATTGTGAGAAACCCCAATGAATTGTTCAGGTACTTATTTATGCCATATCATGAGGTGTCAGCCTGCGAGTTTATCAATGAAAACACAGCCTGTGTTATGTGGAAACACTAAACACCACTATACAGGCCATTCAAACACTAACATTTTCATCGCTAGCTTTACAACCGCCTATGCCCGCTTGGAGTTATACAATCTGCTAAATGCTTTCCAAGGCCGCTGTCTGTACCACAACACAGATTCCGTTATCTTTGTGAGCCGGGAGGGTGAGTGGAATCCGGAACTGGGTGACTGACTACTTGGGTGAGCTGACCAGCAAAATCGCTGCTGGACAACACATCACCGAGTTTGTATCAACAGGACCCACGTCGTATGGGTACAAACTGTCTCGAGGGAAAGCCTGTTTAAAGGTAAAAGGCATTACGCTCAATGTGAACAATTGTGTAAAAGTTAACTTTAAGAGTCTGCGGGACTTGGTTTTTGACTATGGCGTTAACCCTTATGCAGAGTGCCGGGAATTTAAACACATTTCTATTCAACAGCCGATGATCGTGCGTGTTAAAAAGGATTGGCGCATTGAGACCCGGACCTTAAAGAAAACCCAGAAGGTGGTGTACGACAAGCGGGTGCTGCAAGAAAATTTGACATCGTTGCCCTACGGATATTAACACGATGGATGTCAGGTTAAAACACCCTTTTTCATGCATTTTGTTCAGACCCTCGAATTGCGGTAAAAGTTATTTTATAAAACAGCTCTTGGAGAACGGTGATACCGTTATGACTCATAAACCCGAAAACATAGTCTGGTGTTACAGCTGCTGGCAACCTCTATACGCTGAGTTAATTGTGAAATTTCCATACATTCAGTTTATAGAAGGACTACCGACGTCGTTTTCTGACGACCAGCTACTGCCGCCGGGTAGAGTAAATTTGATTATAGTTGATTTGATGGAGTCTGCGTGTGAAAATAATGAGATAGAAAAAACTTTTACCAAATACGTACACCACCGAAACCTCAGCATCATGTATATGATCATGTATATCATCCAAAATGTGTTTTGTCAAGGCTGGAAAAGTAGAACCGTAGCGTTAGATACAAAGTACATGGTGCTGTTTAAAAACCCTAGAGATAAACTACAGATTACAACCCTGTCCCGGCAGATGTACCCCGGTAAAGCCAAATTTTATTTGGAAGCGTTCGATGACGCTACTAGAAAACCTTTCGGTTACTTGTTGGTGGATTTAAATGCCGACACCCCAGATGACTATTGCTTGCGAACAAGTCTTTCCCCCCCAGATGTACCCACGGCTGATGTATATAAAAAAAAATTAAGTCAGTGATCTTGCAACCATAGACTCAGTAAAAAAAAACACATTCGGTCGGTCGACATGTCTTCACGAGTTCAGCGACTCTTACATTTTCTGGTGAAAGCCAGCCCCAGTCAGCGGAAACCTACTCTCTGTGGGGCTTCAGGTGATCTTGTACAGGCAATAGCTAAAATCACCTTGAACACCTTGAAAGGGAACATACCGTTATCTGCTAAGGGACCCTGAAGAGAAAGCATAAGCTTTTAAAGACTGAGTCAAAAGGGTCTTTCTCTTAAAAGAAAGACTCTTGGTGAATTAGTCCTGCAGTTTTATTGGGACACTGTTGAGTATTGCGGTACCATTGATTACGGGGGCTTCTACAACACCGATAATGGACCACGCTGAAAAAAAATGTACCTGTACCTCAGAAACAGCTCGATCGACTCTGAGAGCAGTCCGGCAACGAAAGCGATGTGAGAAAAATAACAACCCGCAGGTTGGATTACTAAATGAGAGACTTTTTTCAGAACTCGCATCTGCCTGAATATGAAAAAGTGAAATTATATAATCAGGTGTAACAACGGTATTTGACATTAGTATGCCAGGAAGTTTCTGAAGAGGGGACTTTAACTGTTGTACGACCCGAAAATGCACCCGCTGATCTATCACACGCATCACCACAACAGCCGTCATCGACCGACGCTGACTTTGGGTATATTTTAGACAGCGCTTCTCAGTGGTTCCAGAGAAATGCCGAGATATTGTTAAAGACTATGGCACGCAATAAACTGTTAATAGCCTGGAATTAAAAAGGAAAATTTGTGTACAAGGGGACACCCGTTGAGGGCTCTCACATGATTGATCTTGTCAGGGCTCTCACACAACAGCAATCAGTTGCGGCTGGTAAGAAGCTAAAAGGTTGGGATGTGTTCACGGGGGCAATGGCCGAAATCAACGTACCGGGCACCTTGCTAGCCAACGCTGGTAGCCGAGAGCTATTTGAAAAACTCAAGTCTGCCCCACTGTGGTGTGCGGCGTCTGTCAAAACTTTAAAACCCATGTCCCACCCCCTTTTCAACCAATGTTGTTGTTATAGGGTGGATGTCCCGCCTTCCCCCACCGAGCAGTAGTGTGATAGAGAGGTTTAACCAAACTATTAAAACAAAAATGTGGAGGTACCTGACACACAAAAACACCTTTCGATATATCGATCTGTCTGATCTTATTTACTTTTATAATCATAGTTACCACATGACTATTAAACAAACCCCGGCTTCTGTTACGACCGATAACTCCCTTGAGATGTGGAGAACCATCTATGGCGAACACTTTAAGCGAAAACCGTCAAAGTTTTCATTTAATGTAGGTGATCATGTGCGGGTGTCCAAAATAAAAGGGAATGTTTGAGAAGGGGTATGAACAGACCTTCACAGATGAAATTTTCATTGTCAAAGAGCGGACCCCGGCTCTGAGACCCTATTACAAACTGCAAGACTACGCAGGCGATGACATTAAGGGCTCTTTCTACGCAGAAGAGCTACAGAAGATAAACCCCAATTCTGAGAGCGTCTATCGCATCCAAAAGATTAAAGCAGCCAGGGGGCGTGAAAAAAAACAAACAGCTTTTGGTAAAGTGGCGCAGATAGAGCGATAAATTCAATAGTTGGGTAAAGGCTTCCGAGGTCAAAGAAATATAGAGGTGCTGAAAAATGAACCCCAATGTCTTCTATGTTACGCTGTCCAGTAATTCATCCTCAAAGATGTTTCCAAAGAACACCAGCGCGTGCTTCACAGAGCATCTGGCAAAGGCGATTGACCTGGACGGGAGCTGGGAAGTGGGTCTGGTCGTGCTGCACTATCTGCATACGCTAAACACATTTGATCAAGATGAAGATATTCTGTTCATCAGTTATGAGACTATATGGACAAGTACCTTACCTAGAGGGTACTACTGCAACATCGATCAGCTTATGCATGAAATGAAACGTGCTGTGGAAAAATCCAAGTTTTAATAGTTCTGTTAAACCTCTCTATCACTCTAACCTTCACATCACTGGCCATAATGAAGTGTTCAATATTCTCACATTTCAGAAGATTTTGGAAGGTCCTGTTAAGAAATTCTTTTCCCTCGTCTGTTTGTAGCTTTTCAGGAGTACGACCCTCTTGAAATATTTCTGAAAGCGCTTGTCACGCCCCCTCCAGACTTTTCAGTGGCACGGCCCAGGCATATTTAGACAACATGTCTATACGTGATGAGATGTAACAGAAACCATCATTGAACTCACTGTAGTCTCTCATGTTCACCAAGTCGGCCTGCCACTGCCAGTTCATTTCCTGTTTCTCTTAAAGCTCACACGCCGCCACACGTGGGGCTCACACCAGGGGAAGTCACGGCCCTCAACAGACTCCCCACGCTGCCGTAACTCCCCGCTTCCTTAGGGTTATAATAGAGCACACTCAACCCCGTGGCAGACATGATCGCCTTCCAACCCTCGTCGCTAATATGTGCTTTTTCGAGGGGAATGCGGTGACGGGTATTTGGACCTTGAGGCTCAGGACTGCTCAGTGGGGGAAGGCGGGACATCCGCTCCACAATGACACACCATTGGCTTGGGTGGAGGGCGGGACAGCTGACCATAACAACACACCATTGGTTGAAAAGGGGGCTGGACATCCGCCCACCACAACCTCCCAATGGCTGAAAAAGGGGGCATGGTACCTGTCAAAAAGTTTGACGAAAGGTGTCGCTTTATACTACTTACAGGTCTTACTTAATATTATTTTGATTAAAAATAGTATTTTAATAAGCAATAAATGGCACATAAAATAGTTTGAAGGTGAAGACCACATAAAATCAACTACAAATGTGGGAACTTAAAATTTGTAAGATTATTAATTGCATGTAGCACATTAGCAACACTACAGTAATGCTAATATAACAATAGTGTAAGAAAATCCTGATCCAATTCCTTTCAAATGTTGATACAAAATGTGAATGACTTCAGAGTTTCAGAAGTGGGTATTGGGTCTCCTGATGGAGATCAGAGATGAACTGAGGTGTGTGGGAAGGTGTACAGAACCGTTGGACTCCCAGTTCCACATCAAGAGGCTGAGCACAATGGATGAGTTCTGTACACACGAGTGAGTCCTTGCTGCTGGTATGATATTACTGTATATTCTCTCTGTGGTGTAGAAAATATTCACTAGTATTCTAGGTTACAGATGGGTCAAAATTTGACAGCCTACATTTGATTAATAGGATCCATCTCTGGCATACTTTCTTATTTTTAGTTTATAATGTATAATATTACTTATCTTTTAATGCCAAAATAAAGTGTTTTACATAATGTTCTATGTTCTAAAATGTTACTACAATTTAACTTTGAAATATGGTGACTTTGTATTCTAAGACTGAGCAAATACTGCAGATAAGTGCAGTTAATATGTAAAAATGTGTTCGTTCCATTGAGTAGTCATGGGTAATGTGTATGTCTGATTAGTTGATTGATGAAGATCCAGTAGTAAAAAACTTCTAATATTATTTCAAATATATTATTTCCAAATAAACCAACTTTGGAGAGTAGGTGCCAGTGATGTCAGAGGGAGTGTGTTCACAGTGTTGTCAAGGTATTGCTTATTGATTTTTAAGATGTTTTTACATTACATTTTTACTTTGATCAAGTTAAAATATGCACAAAATTTAGTTTATAGATACCTATGTGCTAAGCACTGAATTTGCAAGGTGTAAAGCTGCAAAACTGTCTTTTAAAGTATAAGGATTACAGTAGTACATTTGATCCTAAATATTTGAGTAAAAAAACATTGACTGGAAACTCACTTGAAAAACATCTAAGCTCAGTGAGAATTTGGTTTTCAGACAAATGACAAATGAACTGATGATGGAATTCAACTTCGCTGGCATAAACTGGAAAGATCAACGACAAAAGAGGGGCCTGGGAAACACAAATCTTTATAGAGCAATTAAAGGTACTCTTATTCTATGTTGTACTTTCAAACTTTGGGTACTCTTTAATTAGGACAGACTATTGGTCCATTATTATGATGCAAGCTAAACTTAATACATTGATTAAGCTTTGAGCTTAGTAAACCTTAATGGTTCTTTCTTGAGATTAATCATAATTTATTTGAGTACTAATATTATAAAATTTTCTCCTAGCTGCAGTGCTGAAGTCCCACCCAACAACAACAGAAAAAGAAATAAAGGAGCACAAAATGCTTTGTTTGAAGATTGCGTACGCAAGGCAGGGGGCCTGGAAGTCTGGACACTGAAAATGATAAGTTGCTGGTTCTAACTGTTAGGACAATAAAAGAGGGCTTTGCAAATGGTGAACAGTAAAAATTGGTTTTAACTTCACATTGTAATCATATTTTCTTGGAAATATAGAAGTTATACATTTCAAAATTTACGTCTGAATTGAAATGTGTTTTTGACTTAAATATTAGCATGTTCAGGTAATTAGTTTGTGTTTGTCTTTACTATATATATTGCCATGTTACAAGAATTTGTAGCTAAAGTTCACTAGTTGTGTCTTTTTATAATTAGCCTTTGTTGATTACAATATTGTATAACATGTATAATTTGAACTACATATTTTTCAGGTGTTTGATTATTCTGAAATTAACAAATTCCTAAACTAAGTCATTGGCTTGATTTATGCCTTGATTTAAAATCTCTTTGATGTATAATAGTCCTCTAAAGTTATCTGTACTTTTTATCTGTACCATTTATATATAATGAACATATAATCATAGATGGTTGTAGTTCAGGTGGGTAGCTGCGTCAGCATGCGTAGGCTGCAAAGGAACAAGTAATAGGTTTATTCCATGCTGAAAAAAAGAAGAAAGAGAACACAACGTTTCGGCCGTGGAGCCTTCTTCAGGTGTGAGAGAGACAGGGCAGTAGGCAAAGGTAAAGTAGCGGGAGAACAAAGGTTGGGAGGGAGGAGGAGTGGGAGGCAGGAGCAGGGGACAGAAAGAGAGGCCAATCAAGAGGTGTGAAGTCAGAATGGCTGCAGAGAGGTGTGAAATGAAACTTCCAATGAATGGAGAAAATTTAAAAGAACAGTAATCTGTCGTTAAGGGAAGGGAGAATGTGTGATCCTAACTGCAGAATAATTTTAGTTTCGGTGGTCTTTCTGATGTATGAGTTCGGAAAACCGTCTTTGAGAACACAGACGGAGAGATTAGTGTGGTCGTGGCCGTCAGAGGTGAAATGAGAAACAATGGGCTTGGAGAGATCTTTAATCTTCACAGCCCTGATGTGTTCTCTGAGGCGGTCTCCGAGTCTCCTTCCTGTTTCCCCAATGTAGATGGCTGGGCATTTACTGCAAGAGATACAGTAAATAAGGTTGCTGGAGGTACAAGATGCTGTCTGGGTGATCCGGAATTGTCCTGAGGGGCCTTGAATGAGTGTGGTGGTGGCTGTGTACTTGCAGGTGATACAGCGAGCTCTGTTGCAAGGGAAAGTGCCTGGTGTGGATGGTTGTTGAGGGCGGTCAAGGGAGCTGTGAACAAGGAGGTTACGCAGATTAGGTGGTCGGCGATATGAGATGATAGGGCGATCAGAAAAGAGGGCCCCAATGGAGGGATCATCCTGTAGGATGGAAAAGTTCTGGTTAATGGTCCTGGGGATAGGAAGTGTGTTAGGGTGGTAAGGAAGCACCAAGGGAATGCGGTTGTTACGGCGGGAGTTCCTGATCGGGTTGATGGGGTTGATCGGGTATAATCATAGATGTATAATTGACGTATAACAATATACGTATATTAGAATTTCATTCTAGACAAATTACAGACCACATTTATACGTCTAAGGTATACATTTAATAGAGTTATATTCTACATCCTTTGCCCTCTGGGCCAATTGCTGTTCATGAGCTCCTAGCTCCACTTGTTCCCAGTGGAACCAGCCTGGAGCAGCAGAACAGAGGTTTTGTTTCATTATATTGTCTGCCATTGTAAAACAAGTTATCCCTTAGGGATAAAAACTCTCTCTCGAGTCATGTGTATCTCCTGTATTTGCCCCATATTCCTAGGGCTCATCTCTCAGCTGAGTGATCAAAAGAAGAACTCCACATTGGGGTACAACAGAGCCTGCTGTGAAATTGGGCAGGGGAGGGCCGGTTGTGCTCCTGAACTAGTCCCCTCCTCTTGTATTTGAATCACAGTCTATAAACTCCAGCCCTATTGCTTTTTTATTTATTTTGTTTAAAAAACAGCTCTGGTGAGTTATGTATTTAACAATAACATTTCACAAATCTATCAAAAACAATTCTGGTACAATTCTTTTTTTACTCGAAGGTCTTTAGCTTAGTGGGCAAGACCTGGGTTCGAGCCTATACAGTGAGGCACGAACTAGGGTGGGAGTGGCGGGGGTACAAGCCCTAGAAACCAAATCCCTTACAATAAGAGAAGGGCAGACAGTTAAATGGGGATAATTTCGAAGTTGCAAATATGAGATACCATAGCACGGTTTTTTTCACTCCCTGGCGAGACGGGCTTCCATAGTTATGTGTATTCTTGATATATCAGAAGGGAGCACTCTTCTCTTTATCGCACGTAGTCCCGAATACCGTGTATGGAGTTTGCGTGAGTGAGGTCAGTAACGAGCTTGATCAGACCCAATCTACTGCTTTCATCCAAAACAGCCCTTCATTTGGGCTTTAAACAATTAACAACATTGACATATTTAGACAATGTCTGCCTGGAATTTCCTCCCCCTTAAACATTTGTTATATCTCCGCAGCAGAACATAGCAGGAGCCTGGTTCAGGTCTTAAATTGAAGCTAGCCCCCTTGGCTTTGAGTGTGAATAGTCAAATTTCTTAATGTGCCCACTCAGCAGACAAACATATGAAAAAAAAACAGCTGGTGAACATGTTTTTTTGGTCTTCAGAGGTCAGATTTTTCAACTACATGCATGTCAAGGGCCTGGGAATGATTTGAAAACCTTGCTCTATGTAACTACTAGCTTGGATAAAAATCTGGGACAAATTGATCAATTAGAAAAAATTCTACATCATGTTTTGTGAAGACTGGACCTGGAATGACATTAATAAATTAATACAAAATCATGAAAATAAGAATAAAAACCATTGCAATTGGTATAAAAACCTTTAGACACTGCTAGAGAGCCTTTATCTGCTGTTATGCAATGAAAACAAAACCTCAGAGTTAACTTCTGGTGTAGAAAAAAAGGAGCACTGATAAGAAACTGATAAAAAAAACTGATTGATTACCCCTTCTGAGTCAATGATTGACAGCTAAAAATGCAGCCTGAAGCTTTTAGAGGAAGTCTCACACCCTAAGGGCTATGAAGGGCTGAAAATGCAATGAATGACAGCGGTTTTTACCAATCAAATCGCCTTATTTCTACCGGTCGTTCTTCAAACATGTACTACGTAATCAATAATGTTTACTAGTCTCTAGCTCTTGAGATAAACTAGTCTGGGTTATTTTGGACATATATCATGCTCCAGAATAAAGTAAAAACATGAGATTTATGCTGGTTTTTGCTTTTGTTGGTAAAAATGTATAATACTGACACGCTGGGCTGGCCAGGTGGCCGTGTGTTTTTATTGGGATTCTGCTAGTTCATTAATTTATTGGTTTATTGCATAATAGTGTCATGTCTGTGGAAACAAACTTTATGGTTTTGTTGTGGTGATATTGGAGAATACGTGCATGTGAGAAAAATTGTGGAGCGGTTTCAAACAAACGTTGTTTATCTTAAAAATAAAAAGTGTCATTTGGGGAGACAGGAGTACCCCCCCCGGTGACCTCGATACAGACTACCTCCACCTGTTACCCCTCACACTCAAAGTTTCAGAAAAAAGGGTTTTAATTTAAGCTTTGCCCAGCAGTGTTTGAGCAGAGAAAAGAAACAGAAGCGGTATTCGCGCCGGTCTAGCACAGTAACCACTAACTCAATAATAATAATAATTAAAAAAATAATAACAATTATAATACTAATAATAGCGAAAGAACACCGACTTCTTCTTAAAAAGAAGAACAACTATTGACATAGTGCGTCTCCAACACTGGCTGGAGACTCTGTGTGTCCGGGCTCAGCGGTTATATAGGACAGGACTCGGCGAGCTGCAGGTGAAACTCATTGCTCTGCGCTCCCCGTGCGGAATGCGCGTCTCCTCCCTCCAGACTCGTCACACCGCCTTCATACTCTTCAGCGGGGGGAAGAAAACAACAAACTCACCTTTACTGTCTTCATACATCCCTCTTAAATCCCAGAGTCAGTACTGGGTTTCTCTGTTCGAGGTTACAAGCAGAAACAATAAAAGCGCTGAAAGCAGGAAGTTATTTTTGCTCGTAGGCATAAACGTGTAAAAATACATTTTCTGATTCCTAAAACCTAATAAAATCCACGTACAGTAAGTCTCCCTTTTGTTCCCAACGCACATAACTGAATATAAACCAGTCAAGTTCAGGTATTTTTCTGCTGAATATGAATACACTAGTTCTGGCGCAGCTGTTACAACAAAGATACTTACGAACTATTTTTTTCATAAGAGCTATTGCCGTTTTTAAATGGAATATTTTTTCAATTCGCTAAATCACACGAAACACCAACAACACTCATCGTAAGCATCTGACCAATCACATTCCTGAATTTTAAAAGTATTTAGTATTTATTTTTAACTTGTTTTATTAAAAAAAATATACACCTGTTTTACATATTCTTGCCATTTTTGGCATATTGTAAGTGGATTGTAACTTCAAATTGATAATTCCTGATCTTTATAACTGTATCATTTCTTTTTACCTTGTTTTAATATGTTTTAATTATTTTTGCATTTTATAGAACTTTTTAATATATTGTGAGCATTTTAGCAAAATTTTTAAATAGGACTATCAATGCTCCTGACTTTTAAACCTGTATTTATTCTGACATTATTCTCTCCAACTGCAGATGAGGAGGGATGCATTTGATTTTTAAATTGATTGATTTTTGGGGAAAATGTACATTAATTTCTTTGTACGTATCAACAGTGGGAAACTTGGCATTTTGGGATGAATTGCAATCTTTACTGCAAGGCCTTCAGACTGATATAGAAATGACGTGAGATTTAAATGACACGTTTGATAAATCAGACAGGCACAGTACAACATCTAAAATGGCAGAACCCTCTAAAGTACTGAAATATTTTAGGCACATTCATAATCTACAAGATGTTTGGTGGTTACTGTGTCCTGCTACCCTTTCGTATTTTTTAGTGTGCATGAATGTGTCCCACTTCTTTTACTAGTTTTTAAGGAAGATTCTGAAATATCTGATTACGAGATCAAGCCAGAAAAAAATGATGACAATAAGTAGGAAGAAAGATACAATGTATTGACAATGTAATATGCTTTAAAGGATTAAAAGGAAAATAAATACTTTATCTATGCAAACTAATTCAACTGAACTCCTCTAAACACTATAGCCTGAAGAATTGCCGAAGCACAATGTATCACTTTGGGTGACACTAAGGGAAGAGGAACACAACACTCAAAACCACAAACAACTTATTTTCAACAGCAAAAATATGCTTGAAAATATTTGACAAAAAAAAGAAACCTTACATGCATGGAAACCAATATTTATCTGCTAGGGTAGAATGCAGCAGAGAACACTAGGGCAGGTTAGTGTAACTCTATAGTGCATCACAGAGGCCGGTCTCTTCCCCTCATTATGCAGGCTGACTTGTTCACAGTGAACTGTCCTCCAGCGATCCTCCTCGTCAGCTGCAATCACTGACATCAGAGATGATGTTAATACTCTGACAGCACTTTGGCTGATTTGGTTAATACATTTTCCTATTAAACAGGAGATCTTGAGTTCAAATCCCAGTGGTGCCTTTCTTCCTGTCTTGTTTTGAGCCTCATGATGATTCTCTTCTGGATCTGAAAAAAAAACAGTGCAAATTTGTTTCCGATGTATTTTTCAATTTTATCAGATTTTTTCAGGTGAATGCAGTTGATACGTTCAAGTTTTTATATGATGACAGGACCTACACTTAGGGCTCAGTACTGATAACACTGCTGATACTGATGGAGTAGAAATAAGTGATGTATTGGCAGCTTTATCTGAGGTGAGAAGTCCTAGAACACCTACAAAAATGTTATGATTCAGAGGAAGAAATATTTTTCTACCTCACCCAATCCTATTGCATTAACGAGGCTGAAGTTGGCTGCTTATTCGCCAGCTTCTTATTCGCGTTTTTTGTTCCACCTTAAGTGCTGCTGCTGTGATGTTATGCCGCCTTTCGCCTGTAGATGGCTCTCTACAGTCATTTTTAAAAAAACTAATCCGAGTGGATTACTGCACATATCCTCAGTAAAGGGGAATATGTAAGTAATGATTATCCAAATTGCATTTTTGTATGAAACACATTTCAGAAAATCGAAAACCAATTTTCAAAACTCACAATAACACAAACTGGCATGTTAGACAACAAGTAAATAAGACAAAGGCAAAACGTGAATTCTCAAAGTCTTAAAATCTTGCATTTTGCAAGAAATGTTATTATAGCAGTTTACAATGGGACATTTAGAACATGGCATGTGAGAATATATGGTTAACGGAGGATGAGCAAAGGGTGATGACACTTTCTGCTTATTGCTATGACCCTCCCTCCTGATTATAAAATCGTCTCACAATTCTGCCACTGAGGTGTGAGACACAATGTAACAGACTCTCAAAATCCTGAACTTCAGGAAATGTTGCTGTACCATTTTAAAAATATGACCCTCTGAACATGGCATGAGAGAATTCATAGGAAAAAGCTAATTGCTCTTTCTGTTGTATTGCAATTGCCCCTGTTTAGAAGAAAACATCTCAGAATTCTGACACAAATATGTGAGACACAATGTAACAAATTATGAAAATCACAAAATTTACTGTACCATTTTTTTAATATGACCCTCTAAACATGGCATGTGAGGATTTATAGTCAACAAGAAAGTTCTCAAACAAACCTGCATTGTATTTTTAAAATATTTCAGCAGAGGATTCAACTGGAGTATAAATGAAAATTCGACGATATTTTTCCTTGGGTGAATATGGTTTTCTGGGGAGTTGCAATGTTGGGCATTATTGGACATTTCCCGGTGAACCTGACACGTGTTAAACACTCGCATTTCCTGCAAATATTAAAATGGTTGTGGTATTGCTGAGAAATCCAATCGACTGAAGACAACGTTTACATCGCAGAAGAAACGCGTCCCTGGGTAGACGCAAACCACCAACCTTTCAGTTAACAACCGAACGCGCTAACCGATTGCACCACAGAGACTGGCAGATGGGTACTTCTCTCGAATCACAAGTTTTCGGTTAAAAAAAAAAATCTTACCGTTTATTTTGCCAGCCGGTAATATTTCTTCTGCACTGATAACCAAGAATTGAATTTCATTTTTCGCAAGCTGTGTGAATTTCATCAAAAACAAGTTTTCCAGAAAGGAAATGAACACCTGCATTTAACGAAATTAAGCCCTTTGTGATTGCCCAAAATGGTACGTTCTGTACTACAAGATAGGAAGAAAGACACGGCTGGGATTTGAATCTCAGTTCTTTTGTTTAATAGGGAAGCGCTTTAACCAACTAGGCTACGGTGACAGGACAACCATCACCTTTTACAGCCACTTGGACACACCGCTCTGAGACATCTGCGTTCAGTAAGCGCTGAACCTGCTCTCAGAGCAAATTGCCTCTTTTACATAGCAGCCCCGACACTGAGAAACGAAGAGAACTGGCTTTTATCTGGCATTTTTCACGTCCAATGCGTTTGACATCTCCCAAGGGCGACAGAGTTCTTTTGCGACACTATTTCTTCTTCTTTTTTATTTCTGTGCGCTTTGATAAAAAACGAGAAATCGTGCAAGGGAAAAATTTATTTTTTTTCATAGAGAAAATGTGCACCAGGAAGTGTAGAGAAGAAATGATTTAACATGATACGTGACCTAATTTATCGGAGCATTTCCTCAACCAGCAAGGTCTGGAGAGGTTGGAGAGTCTGGTGGATGTGATAATTATACGGTGTTGTGGAAGAAAACAGTCTTTCTTTGAATTCTCAATCAATCGGAATTTCAGTGCGAAACATAAACCCTTTGTCTGATTTAAAGAGATAATATTTTAAAACTCATAAAAAATCAGAAAACACGTTTCTCACTTTGAAATTTTAAACGGGGCGGTATATTACTAGTAGCGACGCTGAGTACATGAGTACGCTGGGAATTCCGGTTATGTGAAATACCAGCAGTTTAATAAATAACTCATCTGATTTTGGATCATAAGATTGTAGGTTCGACTTCTACCTGGCTCGTGTAAATGTTATTCAAGCTCCTCAGTAATAGTTGTAAATTATGTAATGAACCGCACCTGAAAGCAAACGTTGGGTCTGTTTCCTTTGTTTTCCAGCATGAAATAGCAAATCGTTACAAAAAGCACCTGCTAATGTCCAATACTGTTTTTTTTTTCAAACTACATTTTCAGGCTTCAGACACTTTTTAATAAAACAAAAGTGTCCTGAAACTCATTAACTTCCAGGTTTGCTTGAACCTGTATTAAAAAAAAGTTGTCTCAAACTTCCGGGATTCCATTCTCTGATGTAGCTGTCTCTAAAGTTGGACGTGATGTTTAGCAGATATGAACTGTGCCTTTTCTCTTCGAAAGGAACAAAGTTCTTTTTTTCCTCTCCACTCCAATGCTGGAGACTGTAAGCCTGTGTGAGCTCCACACTGCGTGTCCTGTACTGCTCTATGTTTAGATTATCTATATGGTGTACAGATAGAACTCAACTGCATGGTGTGAATTCCGTGTTCAGGACGAGCAGAACCTGAAAAACTAAAAGCAGACCTCAACGTGATTTGAACATGCAGCTGTCTGATCTGGAGTCAGACATGCTACCTTTGCGCCATGAGGTCACAGCTGTCAGTGCCTTTGAATTCCCCAAAGGAGACAAATCAACTTCACAAAAAAAAATATCCTGTGAAGAGCGCCGCTCTTCCGAAGAGAGTCTCTTCATCCCAGACCACATTTTATTCTTCCTGCGCAGTTCTTGTGCAGGTGTTGGTCTCAATAACAGATCCAGGAACACTGTTTTTTCTATTTTTTTTAAATTAAGTACCCCATGGTGCAACGGTAGCACGTCTGACTCTAAATCCCCAAGTTCATTTTCAAAGTATATCGGAGTCAACTGATACTGATCAGGTTCTGCTGCTACTGAACCTGCAGTCTTCACCTTAAAGTTCAACTCCCCAAGCCTTTTGACCTTATATGTCCATCCCTTCTCGTCAAAACTTGTATTTTCACGGGGTACCCTTCAGAAATCGCAGTATAGAATGAAAAAACTCCAGTAGATCTCGGCCGCTGTTGGTGATTTTCATTTAAAAATAAATGAATCTCTGGAAATTTTACGGAGTGTATCACTTTCACTGAGACCGAGAAGTGTTAAGCTGTACATGTGTCTTTGTGGTTCGGTTGTTAACCAAAAGGGTGGTAGTTTGAGCCCTTCCAGGGATGCTATGAGCCTTTTAATGTACACACCCATTTCACTTTATCTCCACGGCTGGTCTTGTACCGCAATCAAATACAGAGCAAATATAGCTCACTGTGTATATAATGAAGAAGCAAAGGTTAGTTTCTTATCTGTGTGTTACAGGGCCTTATGCAACTCGTACCAACAGCTGGGGTTTGATCCCTGCACGGGCTATTAGTTGAAAGGCCATTGTAAATGACGTGTAAAAGATTTATAGATAGATACTTTATTGATCCATTGAGGGAAATTTATCAAGCTTATCCAGCTGGCTTTTATGTTTCACACTAAATTGAGATCTTGAAACCAAAATAATTAGAAATATGGAACACAACCATTGTTCCCCAAGAAGGAAAGCTGTTTAACACTGACATCACTCCTTTTTATTTAACCCAGATTGTGAAGACAACTCCACCCTATCAAAGGAAAATGTTGCACAAAAGTTGGAAAGCACACTTTGAATCCATCTGTACTGTATTTTTGATTTCCGCGATCCGTTCAAGGCTGCTTGGTGCTTCACACCATTTCAGGGAAGAGGGAAGAAACCCAGTTTAGAGAACTACTGGTGCATTTTCACTCATTGAATTTGATCTTTATACTCTCTTTTCATTCTCAGCTATAATATTTCAAAATTACAGTTTGGATTTGTTGGAAAACTTCACAGGCATTATTAAGTTAGGACTGTAGAATTGTATTTTAATATCTTGGTATATTTACCTTCATTTTAATATGGATGTAACCATAAATGTTGTACTTTTGTCGTACATTTTAACTGATGACGCACGATGACTATTATACTTTGTGATACATGCAAGACATCTGTAAACGAAGATGTAATTACAGTCAAATTGGCAATTAACAGAAAACCACAATTTGTATAATATTATTTCTCTATGTCGATGATCAGTTGAAGGTTTGGAGAAACAGCAGCGATAGCAGGTGATTTTGGTTTTGAACCCATCTTTACACTTCAATAATCCATTTGTCCTTGAAAAAAGAAAAGACAGGCATGTTTTGAGTCTCATAATGATCATCTTCTCGATCCAAAGAAACGTATAAATTTGATTCCTTCCATAGTATTTTGGATTTTCTTACGAAGAGCTCACGAAGTATTGCCAGGATCTATATTTAGTGTTCAGTAGTGATAACACCGCTGATATTGATTGAGTAGAAATCTATGATGTATTGACAACTTTATCTGAAGCGAGAAGTCCTAGAACGCTGCCTATGAAGTGTTAGGATTCATACCAAGATATACTTTTTGTTTTCAACCCAAAATGCTGCTATTGCATTACACATTATATTGTAATGCAACAGGGGCTCAGGCGGGCGCCCTTGCCGCATTAGGTCAGCCCCCCACCGTCAGGGGCTCAAACCCAGGATTCCTGCGTCACTCAGCAGGGACCCAGCCCCGTGAGCTAAAGAGATCTCTCTACAGCCCAGTAGCTGTAGTCCTGCCATCACAGGGAAGGGCGGTGACGTCACTTGCTCTGGTACGCCGGCTCTTACACAGTGCCTGTCGGCCATAAGCGTTACACTCTCCCCCGCTTAAATCGCCGTCCCAGGTGAAGGGATATCCCGCCCCGCTTCTGACACCAATGTAACGCAACGGGGGCTCAGGCAGGCGCCCTTGCTGCATTAGGTCGGCCCCCCACCGTCGGGGGCTCAAACCTGGGACTCCCGCATCACTCAGCAGGGTAGATGTAGTCCTGATATCACAGGGAAGGACGGTGACGTCACCTGCTCTGGTACGCCGGCTCTTACACAGTACCTGTCAGCCGTAAGCGTTACAATATGAACATTACCAGGTTTGGTAGCTTCTCTGCACGATTTTTCAAAACTGAAACTAATTACAAAATTACTTAAGATCAACCATGACAAAAAATTATAAATCAGGACTAATATTAATATCAACTGATGTTACTACAGAAAAAAAAGATTTAACTGAAATATTAATAAGACTATGCAAGCTTAAAAAGTAGAACAATTCAATTTATATAACTTTTTTTTTTGAGAAATGGGCTCACACACCGGAAGACACTAACGTTTCTCTTCGTTAGAGTATGTGAATAACAGTTTAACCCAAAATGTTTGGAGTCCAGAGGGAGGACTTGCTCGCTGAATGATCTCTCAAGAAATCCCTGGTGAGATTCAACAGGTGTTTTCTTCAACAGCCACTAAAAGTCTGATGACCTTCTCTGGATTTTCTGAATATGACGTTAAATTAGTTCAAATCATTTGGTAGTTAACAGAACGAAATGCTTTGGAGGTACATTTAAAACAGCAGAGCAACACTGTAGCGCTTCGTGTATGACTGAATTTTATTGTGTAAACCTGGCTCTCTATGAACACGAGCAAAGAGTTGTCACTCAACAGAAGATTGCGATGTGAGCACAATAACATAAGACATCTGAAGATGCCGGGGATTAAACCTGGGACCTCCTACATGAAAAACATGCACGCTACCACTGAGCTACATCCCCTTTGGCATAGTGGGGAGAACTGACTTAAAGATGTGCATATGTTCACTGAACACAATCCACCCTTCACGAAGAATGCCTGCAGTTTCCCACTTTCGCGTTTCTTCTACTACAAACTAAATTAATGGGAATGAAGAAATAAGGAAGGGAAAATAATCGCATTGAAGCTTCCAGAGACTGGGCAAAATGAATAATTTATTTTTATATCCAGTCATATGGGCAACGGTGGTTGATTCTTCAACGGGGGAGTGCGTTTTTCTACCTTCTTACTTGACTGTCTTTCAATTATGTTTTCTTTGAAACCTCTTTGCATCTTTTAAGTGCTTGCGATTAAATTACGAATAGAAAAACAGCAGTACAGTTGATGTTCATGGACCGATGCACACAACTCCAGTGATAAAGCCCTGTCTGTAAATATTGTAGAAGAACGTTAAAGGGCAAAACAACGCTCCAACCACGGGAATGGTAACAAGAAGGATTGGGTTCTTATTTAATATGTGCTTTTGAAATGCCTTGTCCATACACACAGGCTTTAGAGATGGACAAATAATTTAGTGGTGTTTGTAAACAAAGATGGAACATGTTATTTCTATACTAGGAAGAAAGGATCAGACTCTTAAACTTTAAGAGACAAAAACAACACCTCATCACAGCTAACACTAATTAAAACGACATCACAGCAGAAGAGTGAAGCCTTGAGTGAATCAAATTAGTTTTTGTTGGTCGTCTGTGTCTTCATAACTTTGTAGGTGAGGGAGAGGATTGCGAAAATGTGCAGGTGCTTCTCAGAAGTGCGTTGGTGGTATAGGTTCCTTCAAATAACTGAGCCAGTGCGTCCCCAAATCTTTTCAAGATGATCTGTGATCCGGTAACACATCTCCTGAAACTAACATTCGAGGTAGGAAGCGTGCTCTTAAACACCAAAACACTCAAAAAGGAAGAAGCAGATCTCTGCACACAAGACGGTAGTGCGATATTAGAATTTCTGAGTTCTTGACGGATTCAGGCTCCTTCTCAGAGGTCCTTGCTCACCAAATAACTTTACATCTGAGGAAGAGCACCACAGAAAAAACCCAACTCAACAAGCGAGCGCATTGCTCTTGCTCTTAATGCAAGGAGCTGTTTTTGTTTCCCTCGCAATAATCATTATTAACCATAAACAGCAGCACAGGTAGGTCACATTTGTGATGATGTCACTTCTCTGCTTCAGCAAGGTCAATAAAAGACTCTGAAAGTAGTAAAGCAAAACTGAACTCAAAATCATATTAGGAATTCTAAGCAATATCTCCATACAGGTAATCCAATAAGAATGTTGAAATATTTGAATATAATCTCTGTGTATATTGCGCTGCTTTTTACCCAGAATAAAACTAATGGATTGAAGGAATGCTAACTGCTGGGTTAAAATGTATAGTTGTTATTTGGAGAAATCTGTAAACTCGTGATCTTATATGTTTTAAAAGACAGCACAGGAAAAAATGACAGTGCTGATTATTTTCCGGAGACAGAGCACTGATGACCTATCCGAGCTAATTGAGAAAGCCCACCCAGTGGATACTCTAGCAGAACGTCAAAGAACATTCACCTCTGTATCCAAAGAAACCACAGGAACAACATCAGGTAGCACAATCAATTCCCCTTTTAAATCTTACCTGTAAGGTATGCTATGTGAATTCATGAAGTTAATCCTCTGATCTCTTTTGATCACGAACAAAGTATTTCTGATGGAGCGCTATGTTCAAAGATTTAATAAGCTTTACCCCTGCCAATGATTTGGCGTGAAGAATTAAAAGTTTCACAGACAATAGCAGCTCACCACCACAGCCAATATTAAATGTACTTGCCAGTACACTATCATGTGCACTGCCTCAAAAGTGATCTCAGCAGATGTTGTTCCCTACATAAAGCTGAACGTGCCAAAGAGAATTTCTGTTTAGAAAACAAAATATTTTTTCTGCCTTGATGTTAAGCCTGTCTTTTAGAAAGTCTATCTCTAAACACCTCCCGCAGCCTAACAAAAAGCGCTTTTACTGATCGTATTGCAGGTCTTAAAACACTAACATTTGGCAGCGGAGGGATTCGAACCCACGCCCCCAGAGAGACTGGAGCCTAAATCCGGCGCCATAGACCGCTCAGCCACGCTACCTTTCTCCGTGTCACCTTCCTCACATTGCTGACTTGGACTGGGGGGCTTCAGCTCTTGTCATCAGATCTAATGATATCATGACATGTGGAAGTGACTGCACCTTCATCTTCCAAGATGCTTTCAATAGCACAAACGCTACTTTCACTGGCACAAACATAGCAATAATGAAGGTGGTGGGATTCATCCTTTGTGCTGTTTGTAGGGGTGCAACTCTATGGCGATCTACTGACTTGAAGAGCAAAAATCAAAATCCTCTGCTATTACTGTTGCTTTTTTCATACTTTCTTCACATCCTTAATTTGAACGTCGATTATGAAGGATATTGATGATAATATCACGCGAATTGTGTTTTTTTGTGATCACCAATTTTATTCAAATACCAGCCTTTTTTACAGTTCCTTGCGTGTTTCACAAGGTATAATAGCCCCCCTCGCATCCTCAGCTAACATATTTTAAAATTACATAAGATTGTACAGCATGTATGTTTACATTTATATTAAAATTAAAGTAAATATACTATCAACATACATACAGTGCTAACCTAATAATTCTTGTCAGGTTCTTCAACAAATCTGCGTTGTTATTTTAACATATTTTAGCTGAGGGTGCAACGGGAGTATAAATGAATTTACCCGCCAGCCATTCAAGGACCAAATTCCATGGGTGAAGTTTATTTTCTTAGATGTTGCCGGCATTGGACTTTGCCGGTGGTATTGAATTATGTCCACAACTGTTGTAGTAGTTCCTTCTTGAAATTCGACACGTGCAAAGCACTCGTAATATCATAGGTGTTAAAGTTCGCTGAGTCTATTCGAGTCATGGTGTGTATCCCTGCCTATCATTGGGAGACGGGTAGCTTTTTTACACTCAGATTCCAATCTTCAATGCTTTGTGGGAGAGATTACATAACTTTCATTTTCTCACATTTTCTGACGACTGTTCCAAAGGGGCACCCTGTCAATTCCGAATACTTTTCAAAAATCTGCCTGCATGTTTGATTATTTCATTTCATTTAGAAAAAGTTCAATATTGATCATAACTAAAGAAAATAATGATCACAAACAAAAAAGGGATAAAGATGCGAGTCGATCTTGAATCACAGCTGGGTGACACGGGCTTCTGTTCTGATATGGTTGTACGAGAAACAGGAGGAATCGCCAATCTCCTATAGAACATGAGTTGAATCAGGAGTGAGACATTTCATATACTCGTGCATATGTCAACGCCTGACCTACATCGTAAAACTAACATTAAGTTGTCAGAGACATTCATTTATGTACAAACAAGAGACAGACCAAGTAATAATTCTACATTAGTTCAGGTGGGTAAACCTTAACTAACTAACTAATAAACCTATTAATAATTCTACATTAACGTGTCCTACACTGATCAGACTAATTGACATGGTCTGATTCAGAGCCTGTGCAGTTCGTGCTAATTACAACAAGGACAGTTCTGAACCCTCATCACCGACCTGAGCACAAGTTCAGCTGTTCTCCAGTTTTGTTACGCATGGTTTTTCATTGCAATTGAGTTCAGAGCTGGAGCTGATCTCCAGACAGTACAGTGTTTTGGGTAAGTTGTCGAAATTCGCATGAGGCTGCAGACAACTTACCCAAAGTGTTTTCTATAGCTTTCAGGTGGAGTTCATTTATATAAAAGAATGTAAGTGGTATAAACGCAACAAGCCAGACGGCAGGCCAACCTATAATTTTCTGACGCGAGGCCTGACGCGTTATTCATTACGCCACTGACCCTGCTATTGCAGTACTAAAAAAAAACACATTTTCTACATTTATGTCTGTTTAAAAATCACTCTAAAAAAGACAAAGGGTTTGTGTGTCGCGCTAAAAATCCTTCGGCTGAGACGTAAAACCGAGGTTCTGACTCTCTGTGATCATTCAGGAGAATGGTGGTGGTGGAGGGGAATCCCCATTACCTGTAAAGCGCATTGAGTGGAGTATCTAGAACAGCGCTATATAAGTGTAAGCAATAATGATTATTATAATGTAAAATGCAATAAAAAATAAAAAAAAATATCAAACTTTGATTCAAAATAGATTAATGTAAAAACTGATAAAGCTAATGCTTTTTTCAGGGCTATATCTACTTTTTTTTAAAAAGCTAAGTCTGTCGCGATCATGAAAGTTAGAGAATGTGTTCCAGCGGGTGCCTTCATATTGCAAGCGTCAGTCTCGCCCGTAGCTGCAAGAAAGTTAAAAGCGCACAAGTGATCTGTCTTTCGTCAAAGTAATTGCCGGAGCAGTAAGACGCAGAGCACCATCCAGCAGCTGTAGACGATGTTCGGGGAAGAGCTAATTCTGTTTTTAGCACAGGGAGTGAGAATGAGCTCAGTCCGGCTCCCAGCAGAATCCATCCTGGTTTGGTTACAGTGCGTCTGAGGCTCTTTGGATCGCAACGTAAAAAAAACAATTGCTCACATCGTGTGACTTCCACGACAGGAAGGAAAGATATCACTTAAAAAAATCAGAACTGAAGATTTGGATCCTGGGCCTCAATTTGATCAAATTATTAAAATAATAATTATCAAAATATCAGATTGTGTTTCTGCAACATTTCGTGCACAGTACACCATTTTAATCTAAAACAGTCACAACGAGGGCTTTACACGCAGTCTGGGGTATTTTCCCCTTTTATATTTTTGCCACTTTATATCGAACCTGTTATACTCCCAGATGTGCACAGTAGCTTGTACTTAATAAAAATGTACAATTCACCACTGGTATAAACAGATGTGTGCCGTGTTTGCCTTTGTAAGCATTTGTTTAAAAAATAAGTTCACAATACGATAAAAAAACAGAAAGCACAAACTTTATAATACAACGATACAAAATCAATACCAAATCATTATGCCAATTAAGTACCTATCCTTTGAAAACAGAGAACACCTTTATATTTACAAAAAACTTGACATTGTATGTATTTTTGAATTACAAAGCAGACAGAGTAGTACCTTAATTCAAAGATCAGATCTTGGCCAAAACAAGACAATCAGACGTGGGCTGAATTCGAACAGGAACCTCTACTTCGTCGTTTATTGAGCTTTTGATCAATGTCTGAATGAAACAGATTCGCTTTTTTATCTCTTTGATTAAAGTACACAAAAATTGTAAATATTGATTACAATATTGTATATAATGTATAATTTGAACTACATATTGTTCAGGTGTGAATAATTGTATATTTTAAGAATACATTTCTAAAACAAATCATTGGCTTTATTTACTAGTTTCTACACCTATAAAAATCTTTCTTTGATGTATAATAGCCCTTTAACTATATATGTATAATAGTCCTCTAAATGTATCCGTGTAATAGAACTCCAACCATTTATGTATAATAAACATATAATCATAGATGTCTAATTGACGTATAACAATATACGTATATTAGAATTTAATTCTAGACCAGTTACGGAGCAAATTTACACGTCTAAGGTATGCGTTTAATAGTCGTATATTCTACATCTTTTACCCACTGGGATGTGCCGATTTTAATTTAACAAAGCTAGATACACAGACAGTTTGTTTCTTGAAAGCGTGTTATGTAAAAAAGAGAAAAACGAAAATATATAGATGACAATCTTTCAAAGCTGAAGATTTTACTTTTGAAAAATTGACATTTTATGTATGCAGATGCATTCACTGGTTTTAGAACTTTGCTGTGCTTCCTGAATCATTTTCAGCGTTATAAAGTGGGTGTAGAGGGAGCGATCTCTTTGTAGAGCAGTTGACAGGCTGGAGATGTTCAGACTACTCTCGTTATTTCTCAAATGTTTACATCATTTTTCTTTCACGCTAGGATGCAACTGTGTACATGGGCTTGGTTTTCGTTTCACTGATTCTCATTGAAGATTTGGGAATTAACGACGAAAGATTCAGTTTGGCAGAAGGTTTGGTTCACAATGGTCTTGAAGACATGCCCATGTAGAGCAGCGTGTGATGATTTGTACTATAAAAGACCAAGTGCTCAAAGTGACGTCTGCGTTTACCGTTGAAGCTTTTCATCTCGGGCGCACTTTTAGAAAACAAAGATAGAGTAGTTGTGTTGTATCACCCTAAGACATCTGTTAGCAGAGTGGCGCAGCGGACCTGTGCTGGGCTTGTAACTCAGAGATTGACTGATCGAAACCGTCCTGAGCTATGTACATTTTATGCACGATTGATAAGCACACCATCAGTTTAATGAAGTACATTAAAACTGATTTTTATCTCGTGTGTGTGCAAGCTTCACACTTACAGTACTCTTTAATCTTTACCAATAGCAGATGCCCAAATGTATCTTTGGTTGTTCTGAGATCCTTGATAGTTTCCTCAAATCCTTCAAATGAACATCCATTTCAAAGCAATTATGTTTAATTTTATTACAATTAAGGTACATATACAAAATATTAACGCACATTTGTATAATGCTCATTTAATAATGATTGTCAAGGATTATCAAGTTCTCCAACAAATCTGTGTTCTAATTTTAAAATATTTTAGGATACACCGGGTGTATAAATGAATTCTCCTGACAGCCAGTTGAAGATAAAATTCCACACGTGAAAATGGTTTTCTTGGACATTGACAGGTACTTAATTGTTTACTTGTAGTTCCACACGAGTAAAATAGATATTTCCTGCAAATTTCAAGAGGGCTTGCGAAGAAATCCCATCAAGCTTTAGCAGAGATTATGGTTACAGCGGAACAGTCTGAAGCTCGTCCCTTAGTGGGTTTGAACCACCAGCCCTTCATTTAACAGCTGCACAGAGACACACTCCCGTTGCTTTTTGCCATTCACACGTTTGTAGTTAAAGAATTATAAAATACTGACATTTTCCTGCCAGCCGGCAGTATTTCTTCTGCACTGACCATGAATAACCAATAACTTTATTTCATCTTTCGCAGTCTGTAATCCTTAGAAAAGGAAGTGAATACTTGTATTAAGCTAAATCAAGCCGACGGAGATGCACTGCCGTTGTTTTTCTCCACTTTTCGTTGAAAGGAGAAAAATCACTGACATTTTCTTGCGGTATTTCTTCTGTCCTGATTAGCAAGACTTATATTTTATCTTTCAGAAGTTGTATGAATTTCTTGAAGTTCAGAAACAACTTGTTCCACAAAGGAAATGAACACTTGGTTTCAAAGTAAATCAAGACGTATGTATCTCTCGCCGCGTGTGCTCTTATCTGTCCATCTCTCTACTTTTCTCTCACTCTGACAGTCTGTGCAGAGTTTCTGAAGGGGATGTAACACCACTTGGCAAAGAGAAAAATTATCAGAGGCAGAATAAAAAATCATTATTCTCTTCTCAGTCAGATTCACAGCTCAGAGACAATCGGACAGAAGCTCCATACTTCTTTTTATCCATCAATCCAGAACCAGAGGACATTCAGACAATCAGTGCTGTTACATGAATAATATCAGACAGAACAGCCTGGACTCAGGTCACATTTTCCCATTTTCTCCTTCCTCACAGCCACTTAGAGACAGAAGAGCTCCTGGTTCTCCTCTCTGTGAACTGGGCTCAAGACTCACTGATCTGTCAGCTGTGGACTCTGTTCCAGGTCAGAAGCAAGAAGCTTCTATTAACCCTTTCCAGGACCTCCAGCCCTTCAGTATTACTTTCTTTACTGTATGTCAGTCTCCAAACATGTTTTATAAATGTTTTATAACACACGTGAGTGTGGAATTATCTTTTTATGTAATAAACACAAGTAGTGACACTTTGGTCAGTACACTGTATATTGATTATTAGAAGCCGATGGGCCGATGGTTGTGTCTACAGTAGTGACCAGTTGACCAGTCTGTAGCTCTCAGCAGTGGGACTCAGATCACACAGAAGAAGACCTGTCTGAGTGTGATTCCACACCAGCCCAGGGAATCACCAGCTCTCATATGTCTCTCACAGGTGTCTCACAGTCTTATAAATTTACAATTAGATGAATTATTGTAACAGGTAATCAGACTACCTATGGAACTGAGAGCAGGCTGGAAATAAAACCAGGATACACATTTTAACCTCCAGGATCAGGTTCCTGATCCTCCTGGCTTCTATACTCTGATGATTCGTTTAAAACATTTAAAAGCACTTATTACAGGGACTTGTGCTCGTTCTCTACTGCTCCACACGGGTACGCCTTGTAACACATTAATCTGCGAAGTAAAATATTTTTTTTCCTGTTTAATGAATTTCATTCCTTGGTTTGTCGCTCTCCTTTTACAACTGTTATGATTCGCTTCTCTTCACAGCCCGGTGTGTTGTTTTTTGGGGGGGATGTTATATCTGTAAGAAAAGCCCCCCAGGCTCCGGATAGGAGTCTCCTCCAGCGGAGACGCGCTCTGCTCTGTTACAAAGAGCGCTGTGACGTCACAGACACCAGCCTGAGCGCCTGGATCAGAGAGCAAGACCGCGGGAGGCACAGGGTGCGCACGGAGGAGAGTTATTGATCACTTATCTATCGAAAACCAATTAATTTAATTAAAAAACCGTAGAATAAACAATTAGCTTCACCGATTGGTGAGTACTGATTCTTTTTCTGGTTTTGATCCTTTTTTAAATATCTAGAAAACAGTCAATAAAGACTGTATCGATCAATTACCGTAGTGCGTTTAATAAAAAAATGTTCAAACTGAAATTAAACAATGATTATTCTTATTATTATTTAGGTAACTGTATCCTAGAGCTAAAAAAATATATTACAAGTTGATAAATGTATGTAAGTAACAGTTTACATGTATTTTTTCCCGTGTTTATAAATCATAAGTATGGTAACCACGGGGACAGGCGCCATGTCACTGTGCGCGTCTAGGTGTATCGCGTTCGTCACAAAGAGCGATGTGACATCATGGGTAGCAACAAATACTAATACTAGTGTATTCATATTAATATTAATGAGAGTACAACTGGTTGTTTTAATGCTAGTGTTCATGTGAGTATTAATGATGATAGCGCTACTGATAGTTTTAGTTTTAATGTTCATATTCATGTTAATATTAAATATAATTATAGTGTTACTGTTAGAGAATTAACAGTAGTAGTAGTAGTTTTAATACTACTGTTATTCTAGCATTACTGTTATTCTCTTTGGGGGAATTAAAACCACACGTGGCGAGTGACCTCGTGGTGCAACGGTAGCGTGTCTGACTCCGGATCAGAAGGTTGCCTATTCAAATCATGTTGAGGTCAGCTGATGTGTTTGCAGGTGCTGCTGGTGCTGAACCTGGAAATTACACCATGCAGTCGGGTTTTAGCTGTACACCACATAAGTAATCTGAACGAAATAACAGCGCAGTACAGAACTACCAGTCAGGAGCTTATGCAGCGAATCATCTTGAACACGGCAAGAGAAAAGGCATACTGCACATCTGCGAAACATCATGTCCGACTTTAGAGACAGTGATATCAGAGAATGGAAGTTTCAGACCTTGTTTTTTTTTACAGGTTCAAGCAAACCTGAAAGTTAGAAAGTGTTTGGTCACTTTTGTATAAAAAAGTGTCTGAAGCCTGTAATTATAATTTGCCCTTTTTTAATTGTGGTTGAAATCCACTCCCATGTACCAAGACCTTACAGTATATTCATGTTTACTTAAATGACTAACTATTGGACTATTGGACATTAGTTGGTGGGTTTTTTTTGTAACGATTTGCTATTTCATGCAGGAAAGAAAGGAACCCAGACCCAACGTTTGCTTTCAGGTGGGGTTCATTTACATAACGGACATCTATTTCTGAGGAGCCTGATTTGAATCACACAACCCCGGTAGAAGTCGAATCGACAATCTTATAAACCGAAATCAGACGCGTTAACCATTAAACCACTAGCCCGTCATGCAAATTAATTGCACCATGGTGAGTTCAGTGCCACTACTAGTAATACCCCACCCCCCAACTTAAATTTCTAAGTGAGAAACGTGTTTTCTACATTTTCTTTTAGTTTTAAAAAATCATCACTTTTAAACAGACAAAGCATGTGTCGCTCTGAATTTCTAATTGATTTAGAATTCCAAGACAAAAGCGTTTCGTTCCACAACGGCGTGAAATGATCACGTCTTTCACTCTACTTCTACTTAATAAAGCAGATCTTGCTAGGTGAGCATTTGCTCCGGTAAATTAAGTCACTTTTCATGTTAACTCACTTCTTCTAAACACAACATTTCCCGGTGCATGTTTTCTCCATGAAAAAAGACATTTTCCCTTACATGATTTCTTGTTTTGTTTCATCGAAGTGTAAAGAAAGGAAAAGTGTCGTTAATGAACTCTGTCCTCCTTGGGAGATGTCAAGCGCATTGGACATGAAAAGTGCCCAATAAAAGCCATTTCTCTTACAGTCAGGGCCCCTGTTCCGTGTAAAGGAGGCAGCTTGCTCAGCCGGCAGATTCAGGGCGTAGATGGCTCAGAGCGGTGTGTCCAAGCGGCTATAAAAGAGGAGAATTCTGCTGGCACCGTAGCTGAGTCGGTTTAAGTACCTGTCTCGTTAACTGGAGATCCGGGCTCCACATCCCAGCTGTGCCTTTCTTCCTGTCTTTTTGTGAAGAAACTACCATCTTGGACAACCGCATAGGGCTTGATTTAGTTTAAAGCATGAATGAATACATTTCCTTTCTGCAACAACTTGATTTTCAAGAAATTCATACAGCTTGTGAAAAATGAAATGTAATTCTTGGCTATCAGAGCAGTAGGAATATTGCCGACTGGCAAGAAAATGCAAGCAATGTTTATTTTTTGACCGGAAAGGTGCGAATGGAGAAAGGCCTCTCTCATCAGTCTCTGTGGCGCAATCGGTGAGCGCGTTTGGCTGTTAACTGAAAGGTTGGTGGTTCAAGCCCACCCAGGGACGATCCTCTTATTATTGTCAATGTAAACACTGTCTCCGCTGAAGCCGAAACCTTAACCCTCTTTATATTTGCAGAAAATGCGAGTCTTTTGCCCGTGTCCAACAACAACACTTGAGACCGGGGAAGTCCAATAGTGATCAACACCGCAACTCCCCAGAAATCCATATTCACCCTTGGAAAAGTATCTTTGAATGGCTGGCGGGAGATATCATTTATACTCCTGTTGCGTCCTCTGCTAAAAGAGTTTAGAAATACAACGCAGATTTGTTTGAGAATTTGACAAGCACTGTTACAGTACGTTAGCACTGTGAAGTTGGATGTTGATATTTTGATATATTTACCTTAATTTTAACATAAATGTAAACATACATGCTGTACAATCTATGCTGTACAATCAAACACAGGTATATTTTGAGTCTCATGCTGATCGTCCTGTGGATCCAAAAGAAAATGTTAAAGCTGATACATTTTCGATTGGAATTTGCATCTAGCTACAACGTCCCTGGATAAGAGATTTTATTAGGTGCGTGCAATCGGTATCTTTTACTTTATGTATGGTAGTGGAAATAGTTTTTAAAATGTTTTCTAAAGAAGATTGTATTGCCAGGACCTGCCTTTAGCGCTCAGTAGCGATGACGCTGTTGATATAGATGGAGAAGAAATGTAAGATGAATTGATGATCTAAGCTAAAATAGCCCTAACACGCCTCCTGTAACAGTGTTTGTATTCATAGCAAGTAATATATTTTTTCAAACCCGAACGTTGCTTTTGCATTGAGTGTTATGTAACCATTAGCGGTTTCGGTAGCTTCTGAAGAGCGCACTTTTCCAAACTGAAGCCTATAAGAACATTATTCAAGACTCACCATGGCCCAGAATCGTGCATCGGGACAAAGATTAACATCCATTGAAAGTATTCCCAAATAAAAGATTTGACCGAAAAATTAAAAGAGTAGGCAAGTATTAAAACAAAACCATAACTTCTTGACTTCCAATCTCTTTCCTGGTTCAGGCCATGTAAAATGACATATTCAGTGGACTCATGCCGAGGTTGTGAGTTTAAGCCTCACCTGGAGCAGCCTGGTTTTCTGTCTTGACAGGTAAACAGTGTTTTGTGTTATTTGCTAAATGGAGAGAGGATTCTGTGTTAATTGTGCTCCTCCTGGGAGAGGTCAAGATGAGAAGTTCACCAGGCTGGTGGTAAATATCCTGTCCAGGAATATTGGGGCTGTAGGGGGTCAGATCTATAGATGTAGTAAACACATTAGTGGAGACGGTGTGTCTGCTCTCCGTGAGAGAGCCGGGCGGGAAGAATAATCTGTGGTCTGGGAAGAAGAGACCCTCGTTGGAAGAGCGGCGCTCCTCACAGGAGAGAATGAAAACAATCTTTTTCAGGGACGCTGATTTTTCTCTTTGGGTGAATTAAAAGCACTTGTCGCAAGTGACCTCGTGGCGCAACGGTAGCGCGTCTGACTCCAGATCAGAAGGTTGCGTGTTCAAATCACGTCGAGGTCAGCTGATGTGTTTGCAGGTGCTGCTGGTGCCGAACCCGGAATTTACACCATGCGGTCGGGTTTTAGCTGTACACCACCTAGGTAATCCGAATGAATTAACAGAACACCCAGTCAGGATCTTATGCAGCATTTCATCTTGAACACGACAAGAGAAAAGGCACACTGCACATCCGCGAAACATCACATCCGACTTTAGAGACAGTGACATCAGAGAATGGAAGTTTCAAACCGCTTTTCTGTTACAGGTTCAAGCAAACCTGAAAGTTAGGGAGTGTTTGGTCACTTTTGTATGAAAAAGTGTCTGAAGCCTGTAATTATAATTTGCCCTTCTTTTAATTGTGGTTGAAATCCACTCCCATGTACCAAGACCTTACAGTATATTCATGTTTACTTAAATGACTAACTATTGGACTATTGGACATTAGTTGGTGTTTTTTTTTGTTGTAACGATTTGCTATTTCATGCAGGAAAGAAAGGAACCCAGACCCAACGTTTGCTTTCAGGTGGGGTTCATTTACATAACAGACATCTATTTCTGAGGAGCCTGATTTGAATCACACAACCCTGGTAGAAGTCGAATCGACAATCTTATAAACCGAAATCAGACGCGTTATCCATTAAACCACTAGCCCGTCACGTAAATTAAATGCACCATGGTGAGTTCAGTGCCGCTACTAGTAATACCCCACCCCCATCTTAAATTTCTAAGTGAGAAACGTGTTTTCTACATTTTTTTTTAGTTTAAAAAAATCATCACTTTTAAAGCCTTTATGTGTCGCTCTGAATTTCTAATTGATTTAGAATTCCAAGACAAAAGCGTTTCGTTCCACAGCGGCGTGAAATGATCACGTCTTGCACTCTACTTCTCTCTAGTAGTAAAGCAGATCTTGCTTGGTGAGCATTTGCTCCGGTAAATTAGGTCACTTTTCATGTTAACTCACTTCTTCTAAACACAACATTTCCCGGTGCATGTTTTCTCCATGAAAAAAAGACATGTGCATGTGCATGTTTTCCCTTACATGATTTCTCGTTTTGTTTCATCAAAGTGTACAGAAAGAAGAAAGAAAGGAAAAGTGTCGTTAATGAACTCTGTCCCCCTTGGGAGATGTCAAGCGCATTGGACATGAAAAGTGCCCAATAAAAGCCATTTCTCTTCATTTCTCTTACGGTCAGGGCTCCTGTTCCGTGTAAAGGAGGCAGCTTGCTCAGCCGGCAGACTCAGGGCTTCGTGAACGCAGATGGCTCAGAGCGGTGTGTCCAAGCGGCTATAAAAGAGGAGAATTCTGCTGGCACCGTAGCTGAGTCGGTTTAAGTACCTGTCTCGTTAACTGGAGATCCGGGCTCCACATCCCAGCTGTGCCTTTCTTCCTGTCTTTTTGTGAAGAAACTACCATCTTGGACAACCGCATAGGGCTTGATTTAGTTTAAAGCATGAATGAATACATTTCCTTTCTGCAACAACTTGATTTTCAAGAAATTCATACAGCTTGTGAAAAATGAAATGTAATTCTTGGCTATCAGAGCAGTAGGAATATTGCCGACTGGCAAGAAAATGCAAGCAATGTTTATTTTTTGACCGGAAAGGTGCGAATGGAGAAAGGCCTCTCTCATCAGTCTCTGTGGCGCAATCGGCGAGCGCGTTTGGCTGTTAACTGAAAGGTTGGTGGTTCAAGCCCACCCAGGGACGATCTTCTTATTATTGTCAATGTAAACACTGTCTCCGCTGAAGCCGAAACCTTAACCCTCTTTATATTTGCAGAAAATGCGAGTCTTTTGCCCGTGTCCAACAACAACACTTGAGACCGGGGAAGTCCAATAGTGATCAACACCGCAACTCCCCAGAAATCCATATTCACCCTTGGAAAAGTATCTTTGAATGGCTGGCGGGAGATATCATTTATACTCCTGTTGCGTCCTCTGCTAAAAGAGTTTAGAAATACAACGCAGATTTGTTTGAGAATTTGACAAGCACTGTTACAGTACGTTAGCACTGTGAAGTTGGATGTTGATATTTTGATATATTTACCTTAATTTTAACATAAATGTAAACATACATGCTGTACAATCTATGCTGTACAATCAAACACAGGTATATTTTGAGTCTCATGCTGATCGTCCTGTGGATCCAAAAGAAAATGTTAAAGCTGATACATTTTCGATTGGAATTTGCATCTAGCTACAACGTCCCTGGATAAGAGATTTTATTAGGTGCGTGCAATCGGTATCTTTTACTTTATGTATGGTAGTGGAAATAGTTTTTAAAATGTTTTCTAAAGAAGATTGTATTGCCAGGACCTGCCTTTAGCGCTCAGTAGCGATGACGCTGTTGATATAGATGGAGAAGAAATGTAAGATGAATTGATGATCTAAGCTAAAATAGCCCTAACACGCCTCCTGTAACAGTGTTTGTATTCATAGCAAGTAATATATTTTTTCAAACCCGAACGTTGCTTTTGCATTGAGTGTTATGTAACCATTAGCGGTTTCGGTAGCTTCTGAAGAGCGCACTTTTCCAAACTGAAGCCTATAAGAACATTATTCAAGACTCACCATGGCCCAGAATCGTGCATCGGGACAAAGATTAACATCCATTGAAAGTATTCCCAAATAAAAGATTTGACCGAAAAATTAAAAGAGTAGGCAAGTATTAAAACAAAACCATAACTTCTTGACTTCCAATCTCTTTCCTGGTTCAGGCCATGTAAAATGACATATTCAGTGGACTCATGCCGAGGTTGTGAGTTTAAGCCTCACCTGGAGCAGCCTGGTTTTCTGTCTTGACAGGTAAACAGTGTTTTGTGTTATTTGCTAAATGGAGAGAGGATTCTGTGTTAATTGTGCTCCTCCTGGGAGAGGTCAAGATGAGAAGTTCACCAGGCTGGTGGTAAATATCCTGTCCAGGAATATTGGGGCTGTAGGGGGTCAGATCTATAGATGTAGTAAACACATTAGTGGAGACGGTGTGTCTGCTCTCCGTGAGAGAGCCGGGCGGGAAGAATAATCTGTGGTCTGGGAAGAAGAGACCCTCGTTGGAAGAGCGGCGCTCCTCACAGGAGAGAATGAAAACAATCTTTTTCAGGGACGCTGATTTTTCTCTTTGGGTGAATTAAAAGCACTTGTCGCAAGTGACCTCGTGGCGCAACGGTAGCGCGTCTGACTCCAGATCAGAAGGTTGCGTGTTCAAATCACGTCGAGGTCAGCTGATGTGTTTGCAGGTGCTGCTGGTGCCGAACCCGGAATTTACACCATGCGGTCGGGTTTTAGCTGTACACCACCTAGGTAATCCGAATGAATTAACAGAACACCCAGGCAGGATCTTATGCAGCATTTCATCTTGAACACGACAAGAGAAAAGGCACACTGCACATCCGCGAAACATCACATCCGACTTTAGAGACAGTGACATCAGAGAATGGAAGTTTCAAACCGCTTTTCTGTTACAGGTTCAAGCAAACCTGAAAGTTAGGGAGTGTTTGGTCACTTTTGTATGAAAAAGTGTCTGAAGCCTGTAATTATAATTTGCCCTTCTTTTAATTGTGGTTGAAATCCACTCCCATGTACCAAGACCTTACAGTATATTCCTGTTTACTTAAATGACTAACTATTGGACTATTGGACATTAGTTGGTGTTTTTTTTTGTTGTAACGATTTGCTATTTCATGCAGGAAAGAAAGGAACCCAGACCCAACGTTTGCTTTCAGGTGGGGTTCATTTACATAACAGACATCTATTTCTGAGGAGCCTGATTTGAATCACACAACCCTGGTAGAAGTCGAATCGACAATCTTATAAACCGAAATCAGACGCGTTATCCATTAAACCACTAGCCCGTCACGTAAATTAATTGCACCATGGTGAGTTCAGTGCCGCTACTAGTAATACCCCACCCCCATCTTAAATTTCTAAGTGAGAAACGTGTTTTCTACATTTTTTTTAGTTTAAAAAAATCATCACTTTTAAAGCCTTTATGTGTCGCTCTGAATTTCTAATTGATTTAGAATTCCAAGACAAAAGCGTTTCGTTCCACAGCGGCGTGAAATGATCACGTCTTGCACTCTACTTCTCTCTAGTAGTAAAGCAGATCTTGCTTGGTGAGCATTTGCTCTGGTAAATTAGGTCACTTTTCATGTTAACTCACTTCTTCTAAACACAACATTTCCCGGTGCATGTTTTCTCCATGAAAAAAAGACATGTGCATGTGCATGTTTTCCCTTACATGTTTTCCCTTACATGATTTCTCGTTTTGTTTCATCAAAGTGTACAGAAAGAAGAAAGAAAGGAAAAGTGTCGTTAATGAACTCTGTCCCCCTTGGGAGATGTCAAGCGCATTGGACATGAAAAGTGCCCAATAAAAGCCATTTCTCTTCATTTCTCTTACGGTCAGGGCTCCTGTTCCGTGTAAAGGAGGCAGCTTGCTCAGACGGCAGACTCAGGGCTTCGTGAACGCAGATGGCTCAGAGCGGTGTGTCCAAGCGGCTATAAAATTCTGCCGGCACCGTAGCTGAGTCGGTTTAAGTACCTGTCTCGTTAACTGGAGATCCGGGCTCCACATCCCAGCTGTGCCTTTCTTCCTGTCTTTTTGTGCAGAAACTACCATCTTGGACAACCGCATAGGGCTTGATTTAGTTTAAAGCATGAATGAATACATTTCCTTTCTGCAACAACTTGATTTTCAAGAAATTCATACAGCTTGTGAAAAATGAAATGTAATTCTTGGCTATCAGAGCAGTAGGAATATTGCCGACTGGCAAGAAAATGCAAGCAATGTTTATTTTTTGACCGGAAAGGTGCGAATGGAGAAAGGCCTCTCTCATCAGTCTCTGTGGCGCAATCGGCGAGCGCGTTTGGCTGTTAACTGAAAGGTTGGTGGTTCAAGCCCACCCAGGGACGATCTTCTTATTATTGTCAATGTAAACACTGTCTCCGCTGAAGCCGAAACCTTAACCCTCTTTATATTTGCAGAAAATGCGAGTCTTTTGCCCGTGTCCAACAACAACACTTGAGACCGGGGAAGTCCAATAGTGATCAACACCGCAACTCCCCAGAAATCCATATTCACCCTTGGAAAAGTATCTTTGAATGGCTGGCGGGAGATATCATTTATACTCCTGTTGCGTCCTCTGCTAAAAGAGTTAATAAATACAACGCAGATTTGTTTGAGAATTTAACAAGCACTGTTACAGTACGTTAGCACTGTGAAGTTGGATGTTGATATTTTGATATATTTACCTTAATTTTAACATAAATGTAAACATACATGCTGTACAATCTATGCTGTACAATCAAACACAGGTATATTTTGAGTCTCATGCTGATCGTCCTGTGGATCCAAAAGAAAATGTTAAAGCTGATACATTTTCGATTGGAATTTGCATCTAGCTACAACGTCCCTGGATAAGAGATTTTATTAGGTGCGTGCAATCGGTATCTTTTACTTTATGTATGGTAGTGGAAATAGTTTTTAAAATGTTTTCTAAAGAAGATTGTATTGCCAGGACCTGCCTTTAGCGCTCAGTAGCGATGACGCTGTTGATATAGATGGAGAAGAAATGTAAGATGAATTGATGATCTAAGCTAAAATAGCCCTAACACGCCTCCTGTAACAGTGTTTGTATTCATAGCAAGTAATATATTTTTTCAAACCCGAACGTTGCTTTTGCATTGAGTGTTATGTAACCATTAGCGGTTTCGGTAGCTTCTGAAGAGCGCACTTTTCCAAACTGAAGCCTATAAGAACATTATTCAAGACTCACCATGGCCCAGAATCGTGCATCGGGACAAAGATTAACATCCATTGAAAGTATTCCCAAATAAAAGATTTGACCGAAAAATTAAAAGAGTAGGCAAGTATTAAAACAAAACCATAACTTCTTGACTTCCAATCTCTTTCCTGGTTCAGGCCATGTAAAATGACATATTCAGTGGACTCATGCCGAGGTTGTGAGTTTAAGCCTCACCTGGAGCAGCCTGGTTTTCTGTCTTGACAGGTAAACAGTGTTTTGTGTTATTTGCTAAATGGAGAGAGGATTCTGTGTTAATTGTGCTCCTCCTGGGAGAGGTCAAGATGAGAAGTTCACCAGGCTGGTGGTAAATATCCTGTCCAGGAATATTGGGGCTGTAGGGGGTCAGATCTATAGATGTAGTAAACACATTAGTGGAGACGGTGTGTCTGCTCTCCGTGAGAGAGCCGGGCGGGAAGAATAATCTGTGGTCTGGGAAGAAGAGACCCTCGTTGGAAGAGCGGCGCTCCTCACAGGAGAGAATGAAAACAATCTTTTTCAGGGACGCTGATTTTTCTCTTTGGGTGAATTAAAAGCACTTGTCGCAAGTGACCTCGTGGCGCAACGGTAGCGCGTCTGACTCCAGATCAGAAGGTTGCGTGTTCAAATCACGTCGAGGTCAGCTGATGTGTTTGCAGGTGCTGCTGGTGCCGAACCCGGAATTTACACCATGCGGTCGGGTTTTAGCTGTACACCACCTAGGTAATCCGAATGAATTAACAGAACACCCAGTCAGGATCTTATGCAGCATTTCATCTTGAACACGACAAGAGAAAAGGCACACTGCACATCCGCGAAACATCACATCCGACTTTAGAGACAGTGACATCAGAGAATGGAAGTTTCAAACCGCTTTTCTGTTACAGGTTCAAGCAAACCTGAAAGTTAGGGAGTGTTTGGTCACTTTTGTATGAAAAAGTGTCTGAAGCCTGTAATTATAATTTGCCCTTCTTTTAATTGTGGTTGAAATCCACTCCCATGTACCAAGACCTTACAGTATATTCATGTTTACTTAAATGACTAACTATTGGACTATTGGACATTAGTTGGTGTTTTTTTTTGTTGTAACGATTTGCTATTTCATGCAGGAAAGAAAGGAACCCAGACCCAACGTTTGCTTTCAGGTGGGGTTCATTTACATAACAGACATCTATTTCTGAGGAGCCTGATTTGAATCACACAACCCCGGTAGAAGTCGAATCGACAATCTTATAAACCGAAATCAGACGCGTTATCCATTAAACCACTAGCCCGTCACGTAAATTAATTGCACCATGGTGAGTTCAGTGCCGCTACTAGTAATACCCCACCCCCATCTTAAATTTCTAAGTGAGAAACGTGTTTTCTACATTTTTTTTTAGTTTTAAAAAATCATCACTTTTAAGCAGACAAAGCCTTTATGTGTCGCTCTGAATTTCTAATTGATTTAGAATTCCAAGACAAAAGCGTTTCGTTCCACAGCGGCGTGAAATGATCACGTCTTTCACTCTACTTCTCTCTAGTGGTAAAGCAGATCTTGCTTGGTAAGCATTTACTCCGGTACATTAGGTCACTTTTCATGTTAACTCACTTCTTCTAAACACAACATTTCCCGGTGCATGTTTTCTCCATGAAAAAAAGACATGTGCATGTGCATGTTTTCCCTTACATGTTTTCCCTTACATGATTTCTCGTTTTGTTTCATCAAAGTGTACAGAAAGAAGAAAGAAAGGAAAAGTGTCGTTAATGAACTCTGTCCCCCTTGGGAGATGTCAAGCGCATTGGACATGAAAAGTGCCCAATAAAAGCCATTTCTCTTCATTTCTCTTACGGTCAGGGCTCCTGTTCCGTGTAAAGGAGGCAGCTTGCTCAGCCGGCAGACTCAGGGCTTCGTGAACGCAGATGGCTCAGAGCGGTGTGTCCAAGCTGCTATAAAATTCTGCCGGCACCGTAGCTGAGTCGGTTTAAGTACCTGTCTCGTTAACTGGAGATCCGGGCTCCACATCCCAGCTGTGCCTTTCTTCCTGTCTTTTTGTGCAGAAACTACCATCTTGGACAACCGCATAGGGCTTGATTTAGTTTAAAGCATGAATGAATACATTTCCTTTCTGCAACAACTTGTTTTTCAAGAAATTCATACAGCTTGTGAAAAATGAAATGTAATTCTTGGCTATCAGAGCAGTAGGAATATTGCCGACTGGCAAGAAAATGCAAGCAATGTTTATTTTTTGACCGGAAAGGTGCGAATGGAGAAAAGCCTCTCTCATCAGTCTCTGTGGCGCAATCGGCGAGCGCGTTCGGCTGTTAACTGAAAGGTTGGTGGTTCAAGCCCACCCAGGGACGATCCTCTTATTATTGTCAATGTAAACACTGTCTCCGCTGAAGCCGAAACCTTAACCCTCTTTATATTTGCAGAAAATGCGAGTCTTTTGCCCGTGTCCAACAACAACACTTAAGACCGGGGAAGTCCAATAGTGATCAACACCGCAACTCCCCAGAAATCCATATTCACCCTTGGAAAAGTATCTTTGAATGGCTGGCGGGAGATATCATTTATACTCCCGTTGCGTCCTCTGCTAAAAGAGTTTAGAAATACAACGCAGATTTGTTTGAGAATTTGACAAGCACTGTTACAGTACGTTAGCACTGTGAAGTTGGATGTTGATATTTTGATATATTTACCTTAATTTTAACATAAATGTAAACATACATGCTGTACAATCTATGCTGTACAATCAAACACAGGTATATTTTGAGTCTCATGCTGATCGTCCTGTGGATCCAAAAGAAAATGTTAAAGCTGATACATTTTCGATTGGAATTTGCATCTAGCTACAACGTCCCTGGATAAGAGATTTTATTAGGTGCGTGCAATCGGTATCTTTTACTTTATGTATGGTAGTGGAAATAGTTTTAAAAATGTTTTCTAAAGAAGATTGTATTGCCAGGACCTGCCTTTAGCGCTCAGTAGCGATGACGCTGTTGATATAGATGGAGAACAAATGTAAGATGAATTGATGATCTAAGCTAAAATAGCCCTAACACGCCTCCTGTAACAGTGTTTGTATTCATAGCAAGTAATATATTTTTTCAAACCCGAACGTTGCTTTTGCATTAAGTGTTATGTAACCATTAGCGGTTTCGGTAGCTTCTGAAGAGCGCACTTTTCCAAACTGAAGCCTATAAGAACATTATTCAAGACACACCATGGCCCAGAATCGTGCATCGGGACAAAGATTAACATCCATTGAAAGTACTCCCAAATAAAAGATTTGACCGAAAAATTAAAAGAGTAGGCAAGTATTAAAACAAAACCATAACTTCTTGACTTCCAATCTCTTTCCTGGTTCAGGCCATGTAAAATGACATATTCAGTGGACTCATGCCGAGGTTGTGAGTTTAAGCCTCACCTGGAGCAGCCTGGTTTTCTGTCTTGACAGGTAAACAGTGTTTTTTTCTGTTATTTGCTAAATGGAGAGAGGATTCTGTGTTAATTGTGCTCCTCCTGGGAGAGGTCAAGATGAGAAGTTCACCAGGCTGGTGGTAAATATCCTGTCCAGGAATATCGGGGCTGTAGGGGGTCAGATCTATAGATGTAGTAAACACATTAGTGGAGACGGTGTGTCTGCTCTCCGTGAGAGAGCCGGGCGGGAAGAATAATCTGTGGTCTGGGAAGAAAAGACCCTCGTTGGAAGAGCGGCGCTCCTCACAGGAGAGAATGAAAACAATCTTTTTCAGGGACGCTGATTTTTCTCTTTGGGTGAATTAAAAGCACTTGTCGCAAGTGACCTCGTGGCGCAACGGTAGTGCGTCTGACTCCAGATCAGAAGGTTGCGTGTTCAAATCACGTCGAGGTCAGCTGATGTGTTTGCAGGTGCTGCTGGTGCCGAACCCGGAATTTACACCATGCAGTTGGGTTTTAGCTGTACACCACCTAGGTAATCTGAATGAAGTAACAGAACACCCAGTCAGGATCTTATGCAGCATTTCATCTTGAACACGACAAGAGAAAAGGCACACTGCACATCCGCGAAACAGCACATCCGACTTTAGAGACAGTGACATCAGAGAATGGAAGTTTCAAACCGCTTTTCTGTTACAGGTTCACGCAAACCTGAAAGTTAGGGAGTGTTTGGTCACTTTTGTATGAAAAAGTGTCTGAAGCCTGTAATTATAATTTGCCCTTCTTTTAATTGTGGTTGAAATCCACTCCCATGTACCAAGACCTTACAGTATATTCATGTTTACTTAAATGACTAACTATTGGACTATTGGACATTAGTTGGTGTTTTTTTTTTGTAACGATTTGCTATTTCATGCAGGAAAGAAAGGAACCCAGACCCAACGTTTGCTTTCAGGTGGGGTTCATTTACATAACAGACATCTATTTCTGAGGAGCCTGATTTGAATCACACAACCCTGGTAGAAGTCGAATCGACAATCTTATAAACCGAAATCAGACGCGTTATCCATTAAACCACTAGCCCGTCACGTAAATTAATTGCACCATGGTGAGTTCAGTGCCGCTACTAGTAATACCCCACCCCCATCTTAAATTTCTAAGTGAGAAACGTGTTTTCTACATTTTTTTTTAGTTTAAAAAAATCATCAGTTTTAAAGCCTTTATGTGTCGCTCTGAATTTCTAATTGATTTAGAATTCCAAGACAAAAGCGTTTCGTTCCACAGCGGCATGAAATGATCACGTCTTGCACTCTACTTCTCTCTAGTAGTAAAGCAGATCTTGCTTGGTGAGCATTTGCTCCGGTAAATTAGGTCACTTTTCATGTTAACTCACTTTTTCTAAACACAACATTTCCCGGTGCATGTTTTCTCCATGAAAAAAAGACATGTGCATGTGCATGTTTTCCCTTACATGATTTCTCGTTTTGTTTCATCAAAGTGTACAGAAAGAAGAAAGAAAGGAAAAGTGTCGTTAATGAACTCTGTCCCCCTTGGGAGATGTCAAGCGCATTGGACATGAAAAGTGCCCAATAAAAGCCATTTCTCTTCATTTCTCTTACGGTCAGGGCTCCTGTTCCGTGTAAAGGAGGCAGCTTGCTCAGCCGGCAGACTCAGGGCTTCTTGAACGCAAATGGCTCAGAGCGGTGTGTCCAAGCGGCTATAAAAGAGGAGAATTCTGCCGGCACCGTAGCTGAGTCGGTTTAAGTACCTGTCTCGTTAACTGGAGATCCGGGCTCCACATCCCAGCTGTGCCTTTCTTCCTGTCTTTTTGTGCAGAAACTACCATCTTGGACAACCGCATAGGGCTTGATTTAGTTTAAAGCATGAATGCATTTCCTTTCTGCAACAACTTGTTTTTCAAGAAATTCATACAGCTTGTGAAAAATGAAATGTAATTCTTGGCTATCAGAGCAGAAGGAATATTGCCGACTGGCAAGAAAATGCAAGCAATGTTTATTTTTTGACCGGAAAGGTGCGAATGGAGAAAAGCCTCACTCATCAGTCTCTGTGGCGCAATCGGCGAGCGCGTTCGGCTGTTAACTGAAAGGTTGGTGGTTCAACCCCACCCAGGGACGGTAATCTTATTATTGTCAATGTAAACACTGCCTCCGCTAAAGCTGAAACCTTAACCCTCTTTATATTTGCCGAAAATGCGAGTCTTTTGCCCGTGTCCAACAACAACACTTGAGACCGGGTAAGTACAGTAGTGATCAACACCGCAACTCCCTAGACAATCATATTCATCCATGGAAAAGTATCTTTGAAGGGCTGGCGGGAGATATCATTTATACTCCTGTTGCGTCCTCTGCTAAAATCGTTTAGAAATACAACGCGGATTTGTTTGAGAATTTGACAAGCATTGTTACGTTAGCACTGTGAAGTTGGATGTTGATATTTTGAGATATTTACCTTCATTTTAACATAAATATAAACATAAATGCTGTACAATCTATGCTGTACAATCAAACACGGGTATATTTTGAGTCTCGTGCTGATCGTCCTGTGGATCCAAAAGAAAATTTTAAAGCTGATACATTTTCGGTTGTAATTTGCATCTAGCTACAACGTCCCTGGAAAAGAGATTTTATTAGTTGCGTGCAATCGGTATCTTTTACTTTACGTATGGTAGTGGCAATAGTTTGAAAAATGTTTTCTAAAGAAGATTGTATTGCCAGGACCTGCCTTTAGCGCTCAGTAGCGATGACGCTGTTGATATAGATGGAGAAGAAATGTAAGTCTATTAAACTCTTAGCTAGACTGGGATCCTCCACTTGCAGGTTAGTGTTTTTTAGGATGAAGAGCAGGAATCTGATGATATTAATGATATAATCTGCAATGGTCTGGTGAGACAGCCCAGTCATCTTCAACTGGGAAACAAATGTCTGCATTTTGGGAATGTCCTTCAGAAAACTTAAGGAAACTTCCGATGGATCCATAAAAAACAGGAACCTGGAGACATTTTCAACCTGAAAAACATATATAGAGAAAGTCATTATTTTTATGACCAACATCCATGGTATGTGAAGTTTAAGCCGAGTAAAACCCATGTACCAAATACCTACCTCCTTGGAGCAGTTTACCATTCCCAGGCCCTGGATAAGGTATTGTTTAAAGCCAGCCAGGAGAGGAGAATCAAGAGTGTTTTCTGTAAAGTCCAGCCAGGGCAACTCTTTTTTCGGAGAGCTTTTAGATTACCTTTAACTGACACCCTGTAGATATAAGACACATGGACAATTACATGTATTATAAGTGTTTCCGTTTTCTTAGTTGGCTTCTGGGAGAAAATAGCTTTAATTGTGGCCCCGTGTGACTATGTATATCTACCAATTCACTGACATCCCAATTAAGGCTACATTTTTTCTTGCCTCTGTGAAACAAAATCAATTTTTATACATACAACGCGCAAATAAAAAATAAAGCACTAGAAACCCTATTGAGCAGAGAGTCTTACTGTTCCCCATCTTCCCCTTCCTCCTCCGCTTCTGCTTCAGTTTCTGGAGCAGCCTCTGGCATCTCTTCCTCCTGGACAGCGGCCTCTTGCTCAGGGCCACTGGAATACAGGTAGATGCTTTTACATAATATGTTGTAACAATGATTTCAAAAAGAAACTACAGAAGCCTTACAAATTAAAAATATCTCACCTTACCAATGTGTCTTCACGCTTCCCATGCACAAAAAGGCCCAAGGACTCTAGCAGTCTTACAACCGCTATCCTGTTTGCCTCACCAGACACAATCTCTATTCTGTTGTAATCCACGATGACCCCGTTCTTCAGGTGATTCATCATGTCCTTCCTCGCCTGTTGAGAGGCCATCGTGATCTCCTCTGCCAAGGTGTGCTTCATACACGCCCTCTTCAAGTGAGCAGGAAGCTGATCAAAAGTATTCAGGCACATCTTGCACACCAGGGGAATCCTCGCGGGTTTCCTTTTAAAATAAATAATATAATTTGTGTATAGAAACAAGCTAAGACTGATTTCTTAAATTATCCTTAATTTTCTCTCTCATAGTTTGAGCATAATGATTTTATTGTATTGCTCATTGCTCCAAAATAAATAATGGTTTCATAAAAAAGTGAACATTCTCATCTATATTCATTTGCAGTTACACTATTGCAATTAATCTGTATCCATTCTGCATTCATATCTACAAGAAAGAGCTCTCAATTAATTAAATGCCCCATTGAACTGGCCCTGATTATACAATGCAAGGAGAAGTCTTCTAAGCCAATACTTGTCACCAGAAAGAGGCAGTATTTCAATTATACAATATACAAAACAATACCATTTAACACAAAGATATATTCCACACCTCAGCATGCACATGATGAGATTCTTGATATTAGATTAGAAAACAAATATCAATGCACTGAGAGAGGCTTATTAATAAAGATGCATCTGCCTGACTGCATATTAGTTTTAAAAGGTTATCAGATGTAAAGTCTTACCTCTTGATCGTAGTGGTGATTCAATATCCAGGACCTTAGTCAAGTCTCAGAGTTACTGTACCTCCTGTCTCGATTGCAGGTGAAAAGTGAAAGGTATATTGCACTCAGCAGAAAGTTACCCCGAGCAAAGACTCCACCCCTCCCAGAAAACAGCACTCCCCTTTGGCAAAGCAGTGGGTGGAGGAAGCCTTTGCTACCATTATCAAACACAGAAATTGCATTAAAATTGCAGAAAAGCATTAACATCCAAAGTACCTGTCTTAGCTGGGGCAGGAACTTCTCCTTGCATTGTATAATCAGGGCCAGTTCAATGGGGCATTTAATTTATTGAGAGCTCTTTCTAGTATTTAAGAATGCATATTAAATTTATGGCGTATTAAATAAAGGGTGAATATGGGTACCATAGGTATTACACCTCTATAATCTCAGGGTTAAAATAAAAAAAAACAAGGTGAATGAGGTGTAACATGGCTTACATGGATTATTTAGTAGAACTTTAACTTTAGTAGAAAGTGGCTTTCAACAGCCATCTCTGGAAATGGTCAGTCTTTTAGACAGCTGGGGAGAAGGTACAGAGTAATTTACACACCTTCCTGCTACCATGATCAGAGCAGTATTAGATTAAACTTGTCATTTATTGAAAGCCCAGTTTTTAACAATCATTTTCATTTTAACTTACTTTTTTCAAAGAAGGATCTGAGGTTCACTTCTTGAATTAAATCTTTTGACAAGAGGTAAGACTTCTATTTTACATTTAAACCCATGTTTAGCTGTGTTTTTTAGATTCAACTGAACCAATTTCTGTGTGTGATAATGTCCTTTAATTCTGACAACATCACACTAAATTACATGATATAAAACAGCTAATGTTTCTAGAGATAAAGTTTCTGGGATGCTTCTCATTACTTTGCATTACCAGGGACAGTTTAATTCACCTTGTACAGCATTGAAAGACCATGCTTTTTTAAAGTTATTTAACATTTTATAGAACTTTGTCTACTATGGCAACACGATGAGCTTGGTGAAATTTGGAAAAATACTGCTTGGCCACTTATCTTAAGATAAAGATAGGATAAAGGTTTATTTTTTGCACCTACCTGCCCCCCAGGGAAGGCCGATGCTTTCTAAGTTGATGGTTCCCTACAGTAGACTGTACCTTATCTTCTAAGGTAATGTATATTGACCCAAATCAGTTTTGGAATCCAATCTACTGACGTGATGGAGCACATCTTTTTTTGGATACAGATTCATTGCAATAATGTAACTGCAAATGAATATGAGCATGTATGTTTGTTCATATACAGTGGCAAGAGCAGTCTCTCATTGCAGTGAATTTTCAGGGCCAATTCATCTCTCCATCTTATACTGAATATGAAAGGTAGCTGTGTCTATATTGACTCCTCACTAGTTGGAATTTGTATATATTCCAGTGTTCCCTCAGCCAGTCCTTCTGTTGTAATTCAATTTATCTCATAAAATTCCTTCCCCACTTCTAGGACCAGCAGTTTTTGAACTCCACAATGGCTCCTATTGGAAAGTCTGTGACTGAGACCAAGTAAGAGTTCACTTTTTTATATTAAGCCATTATTTTGTTTGGAGCAATGAGCAATTCTGATATAAATACAATAAAATCATTATGCTCAAACTATGAGAGAGAAAATTAAGGATAATTTAAGAAATCAGTCTTAGCTTGTTTCTATACACAAATTATATTATTTATTTTCAAAGGAAACCTGCTAGGATTCCCCTGGTGTGCAAGATGTGCCTGAATACTTTTGATCAGCTTCCTGCTCACCTGAAGAGGGTGTGTATGAAGCACGCCACGGCAGAGGAGATCAGGATGGCCTCTCAACAGGCGAGGAAGGACATGATAAATCACCTGAAGAACGGGGTCATCGTGGATTACAACAGAATAGAGATCGTGTCTGGTGAGACAAACAGGACAGTGGTTGTAAGACTGCTGGAGTCCTTGGGCCTTTTTGTACGTGGGAAGCCTGGTAAATGATTTGAACTAATTTAACGTCATATTCGGGAAATCCAGAGAACGTCTTCACACTTGTCGTGGCTGTTGCAGGAAACACCTGTTGAATCTCACTCGGGATTTCTTGAGAGATCATTCAGCGAGCAAGTCGCAATTAGGAGATAATTTGGTATTTCTTAAGAGAACTCAGAGAACAACAGCACCGATAAATGCTGGGGAGACAGGTAGTTTTTTTGTAATCAGATTCCAATGTCGAATACTGTGTATGAGAGCTTACTGTACGTAACTTTCCTTTTCTCACATTTTCTGACGACTATTCCGAAGGGGCACCCTGTCAACTCCTAATACTTTCAAAAAATCTGTCTGCGTGTTTGATTATTGTCGTTTAATTTTTTAAAAAGTTCAATGTTGATTATAACTAAATAAATAAATGATCACAAACAAAAAAAGGGCTGAAGATGCGAGTCGCTTTTGTATTAGAGCTGGATGACACGAGCTTATAAATAAAAAACGTTTTCTTCCAATAAATCATACATTTTGTTCCATCCTTCTTACTATACTTCTCTCTTGTAGTAGTAAAGCATTTTGATTGAAACCGAACAATACATTAAAGGTTTCATCTATACACTTATACTTACGCTGCTGTGCAGCGGAGCCTGATACACCCCAGTGGGCAAAAGACGTATAATATATGTCTATTAAACGCATACCTTAGACGTATAAATGTGGTCTGCAATTCGTCTAGAATGAAATTCTAATATACGTCTATTGTTATACGTCAATTATACGTCTATGATTAGATGTTCATTATACATAAATGGTTGGAGTTCTATTATATGGATAAATTTAGAGGTCTATTATACGGATAACTTTAGAGGACTATTATACGTATATGGTTAGAGGTCTATTATACGGATAACTTTAGAGGACTATTATACGTATATGGTTAGAGGTCTATTATACGGATAACTTTAGAGGTCTAATACAAGTATATGGTTAGAGGTCTATTATACGGATAACTTTAGAGGTCTATTATACGTTTATGAGTAGAGGTCTATTATACATCAAAGATAGGTTTTACAGGTGTAGAAACTAGTAAATCAAGCCAATGATTTGGTTTAGAAATGTATTCAGAAAATACACATTCACACCTGAAAAATATGTATTTCAAATTATACATTGTATACAATCGATCAACAATCAACATATGGGCAATAATCATAAAAAAACACAACTAGTCTTAAACTTCAGCTACAAATTCTGGTAACATGGCAATATACAGTATAGTAATGACAAACACAAACTAATTACATTAACGCACTAAAACAAAAACACATTTTGATTCAAATATAAATTTTAAAATGCACAACTTCTACATTTCCAAGAAAAAAAATATTACAAAATTAAGACGATTTTTGTCCACCATTTGCAAACCCTGTCTAATTGTCCTAACAATTAGAACCAGAAACCTATTATTTTCAGTGTCCAGATCTCCTGGCCCCCTGCCTTGCATATGCATTCTTCAAGTAATGCATTTTGTGCTCCTTAATTTCTTTTAATGTCGATGTAGGGTGGGACTATATTTATTACTATATTTAGTATACACGTGTAAATAAAGTAATTACTGCAAAAATAATTTACATCGCACACTATGCAGATTGCTGTATACTCCTAGTTGCGGCACACAAGACATTAACAGTAAAAAGCCTCAGGGACTGTGTAAGATGTGTTTTCGACGTTATATATGCATTTATTAATGTCGTCGATTTTACGGTTGCAATTCGACGTTGATTATACGTCGCGGCAACATATATATAAGTATAGCCGTATTTTCGCTGTGATATATACGTATATTCGATGAATCACTGCCCACTGGGACGGTGCCGTCCGGTTTCAGCCGCACAGACACATCCGGACCCCCACTGAACGATCAGCAATCAATAACATTTGAACGATATAAGCTCCTGCGCTCCGGATCATGTGAGAGAGAAGGCACTGAAAAAGTGAAAGTGGATTTTGCACCTGCGCCAGTGCTGTAGTGGTATCATACAGATGCCCATACAAATCCACCATAAAATATTGCTCTGCCCGTTGGTGGATTAGGTATGCACGCTATATTTCAATTTAAATATAAAATTAGGACTGAAGATAACGTGAACTGAATCCGGGGCCTCACACTTATCAAATTATAAAATAATAATTATTAAAATATCAGGTTGTTTTATGCAGCATTTTGTGCACAGTACGTCATATTTATCTAACAATAGAACAACAGCCTACCTCAAGGAGGGATTCACACGCAGTCTGGGGTATTTTCCCCTTTACATTTTTGCGATTTTATATCGAACCTGTTATACTCCTGTTGTAACAGAAGAAATAAGGTTCTTGATCCCGAGATGAAGTAAAACAGATGAGTTTATTGCATGCAAGGAACAATAAAGCCGAAGTCTTGTTTCCCGCAAGAAACAACAAAACCGAAGTATTGTTCAACGTACTGGTACAAACTTTTGGGTTATATAGTGTTTTCTTCTCCATTTCTGACGTCACTCGGTCTGATGGTAAAGAGGGGGGTTCATGGTATTTGGCCAGTTTACGATGTTCTGGACAAATGGTCAGTTTAAGATTACACCTAGGGGGGTTCCTAGCTTGCATCTGCAATCCTTATCAGTTAACCCCCTTTCCTGCCATAAACCCCAGCTTGTGACTTAAAAGTCTAAACCCCCTACAGAAAGGATTAAATTCAAACCCCCGTCTTCACATCTTTCTTCATTGCTGAAGCAGAGAAGCGACATAATCACAATTGTGACCAGTTTTTCTACTGTTTCTGGTTAATAATGATTATTAGTTTGTATTTTGATTAGTATTTTTCGTAGCATTCTTCCTCAGCTTTTAAGTTATTTGGTGAGCAAGTACCACTGAGAACGAGTCTGAATCAATCAAGAACACATATGGTACTGCTGTCCTGTGTACAACTGCTTAGTCCGAATTGAGCTTTTCAGTGTTGAAGAAGACGTTTCCAATTTCGATTGCTGGTTTCAGAGGATGTGCTACAAGATCACAAATTCATTTGAAAAGATTTGGGGATGCATTGGCTGGGATTCAAACCTGGCTCAATTGCATGAAGGCACCTATACTCAGCAATGAGAGGAAAGGAGAAGGGGCCAGAGGTAGTGTGGCTGAATTGTCTAATATGCTGGATTTTAGGCTCCACTCTCTCAGGGGCGTTGGTTTAAATCCCACTACTGCCTAATGTTTTAAGACCTTACTTCCTGTGATTTGTAATATGTAATATGGTCAGTAAAAGCACTTTATGTAAGTCTCTCTTATGTCAACGCTACAAGTCACTTACTGCTCCACAGGTCCGGGGTTCAATCCCTGGCATCTTCAGGTGTTTTATATTACTGTACTCACATCGCAATCTTCTGTTGTGTGAGAACTCTTTGCTCGTGTTCATAGAGAGCCAGGTTTACCTTTTGAATCTCACCCGGGATTTCCTGAGAGATCATTCAGCGAGCGAGTCCTCCCTCTGGACTCGGCACTGAGCTGAAAGCTGCACGAATTCCTCACTGTGTGTCCTGTACTGTTACAGGTGGTCCAGCGTAAATGTGCAGCACAGTGACATGAACACCTTGAACTTTTTCTGTATGTGAAGGAAAATGCAAAAGAGCATGTAAAGTATCGATCACATAAAAAAACTGAAGCACAAAACAACGACTTTTGATGATTACAAGAGATTCAAGAAACACAACCGTCCGCAGATGGGTTCGGATCCTGAACGCTTAAGTCAAAAGAACAAAAGTGAAGTAAACTCTCTTCATTGTCTTATAGTTTATGAAATAAAACAATTTCTTACTTTCTTAATAATTTCTTACTATTGATAGACGATTTATAGAATTTTAACAGAATCACAATTGCAAACATTTTGGGTTAAACTGTTATTCACATACTCTAACAAAGAGAAACGTTAGTGTCTTCCGGTGTGTGAGCCCATCTCTCAAAAAATAAAAAAATAAGTTATATAAATTGAATTGTTCTACTTTTTAGGCTTGCATAGTCTTATTCATATTTCAGTTAAACCTTTTCTTCTGTAGTAATTTCATTTGATTTTAAAATGAGTCCTGATTTACAATTTTTGGACATGGTTCATCTTAAAGAATTTTGTAATAAGTTTCAGTTTAGGAAAATCATGCCCAGAAGCTACCAAAACTGGTAATGTTCACATAATGTGTAATGCAAAAGCAGCAGTTGGGGTGGGAAACAAAAGGCATTTCTTGGTATGAATCCTAAAACTTCATAGATGGCGTTCTAGGACTTCTCGCTTCAGACAAAGCTGTCAATACATCATAGATTTCTACTCAATCAATATCAGCAGTGTTATCACTACCGAACGCTAAATATAGATCCTGGCAATAATTCATGAGTTGTTTGTTAGAAAATTGTTTATGTTTTTTTTAAACTTATTTTCAATACCAGACAAAAAGTCGGAAGTTTCAATTTCATGCAACTGATGAAGTCTCTCTTCGTTGGAAGTTATAAGTACAGTACATCCAAAATACTGTGGAATCAATCAAATTCTTGTGGATCCAGAAGATCATTTTGAGACTCAAAACATGCCTGTCTTTTCTTTTTTCGAGGACGAAGGAGTAGCAGCAGGAGTAGCAGTAATGGCAAGAACGTGTTTAGAGTTCAGCACTTCTCATTTCTAATGCAGAGCCATCGACTCGGAAAGCACCACCCGCGATAACAGAAATTGCAGAATTGGTCTGTTCATGCTGCCTACACGCTTTGAATTGCTGGCATTTTTTGCAAGTTCCTTTTTGAGGGTTCATGAAATTCCTCACATTTGAGCCAACACTAAAATATTTCATTCGGGGTCGTCTAATTCATAGTGCAAACCGAATCTACAGGGGAATGCTTTGGCACATGAAGCCGTTTGTTATTCTGTTGTGAGGTGTGAGGGGCACCGTTCCAACCGTAGTTCACTCGTTGATCAGGTGAGCTTTGACGGTGGAGTACCGGCGGTTCACGGGGCTTGCTGCTGGGCTAACCTCGGGCAGATCCTTCGGTTATGCGTGGGCAACCTCCGTTCTCGACTCTTAAAACAAAGTTAAGTCCTGGCACTCGGACACACTGGCCGTCACGTGATTGTCTGAGCTGAGTCTGAGAACGTCCTGGAGGGGCACCTTCTGGGCATCGTGCTGCCTGTTTTATCTGGAGGAACTACGGTAGTTCAGTGGCTTAAAGTTCCGTGGGCATTCGAGACCCACGTGGGATACCCTGCCCTACCAGTTCCTGATTGGCTGATTGAGGTGGAGGATGAGTAACAGTGACCTCTGACCTTAGGGTTGTAAACCTTGGGATGAGCCTCTCCCATGGAATCTCCCAGACAGTAAGGCGCCAGAGGTGACCACTTATTAGGGTGGCTGGTGAATCTCAGCCTTGGGAGCTGTTCCTTATCAGGAAACTCTATCAGCTAGAAAAACACCTTAAATGTGAACCAGATGGAATGGCCTCTCTGTATCCAGCTGCACTGAGATGAGGGAGAGAGGGACTGGCAAGGGAGCAGCAAACTTAATTCCTGTATTTTAAATACGCCTTGCTACAGAAGTGTCCTTAGAAGAAAAACATCTTCTATGATAGTGGTACAGTCCATCACACCCCTCCTATAGCCTTTCAAAGAGAAAAAAAACTGACAACAAAGTATGTCTATGTGTGGTAATCAACCAGGTCTTACAAACATTCTTAAACCCTTCCACCTCCTTTCATTGCAAATGATTTGTACATGTTAGAAGGTTAATTTTGGCTTCTGATATTATGGTGGATTAAGAGTCCTGAAATCTTTGTATAAGTACAAAGATGAAAGAAAGGGCAGTGTAATCATGGCCAAGAGAAGGCAAATGTTGGACTATCTGCTTGGATTGAATGGAGCAAAACATAGGCAACTCCTTGAGCAGAACCTGCTTCATCCTTCAGACTGGGGTTTCTGAAGATCTGTACATTTGAACTTTCAAAGTGACTAAAGTAAAGGAGTTTTCCCTTTTTACCACATAATTCCCACAGATCAACACTATCAGAGAGCCTAATTCCAGCCAGGATTCAATCACTGTCTCTCAGGCATCCGAGCAGTGGATTTCATGACTTCAGAAAGCCATCTTCACCAGTGGAGAACTCAATGCTCTGAGGTTTACTGGCAGAGTCTCACACTGGGTAATGTTAGATGTTGATAAATAATGTCCTATGGAATTCTACTATTGATAATTCTACTATGGAACTGCGATGTTTCTTGAAAAAAATCTTCTATGATAGTGGTACAGTCCAGCACAGCCTTTAAAAGAGAAAAAAAAACAAGGTAAGTCTGTGGTGTAATCAACTAGGTCTTGCAAACATACTTAACCTCTTCCAGCTACCAACATTACAAATGCTGTTTACACATTAGATGGTTATTTTTGGCTTCTGATATTATGGTGGATAAAGAGCCCTGGAATCTTTGTAGAAGGACAAAAGACGGAAAGAAAGGGCAGTGTAACCATGGCCAAGAGAAGGGAAATGTTGGGGAGAGCTTTTTTCATACAATTTTTATCATTGTTTTTCCAGCCCAACAAAGATCAACATATATGAGCAGGCGTCCTGTGCCAAATCCAATCTGCCTTCCTTCCAAGCATACAGGAATGTGAGTGAATTAAATATTGACATATGAAAATACACAAAAATATGCAATCACACTGTAGTGTGCTCTCTGAAGGCACCAGTTCTGTAGGGTTTGGGCATTTACTGGGACAATTATTAATTGTAGCAGTAAATCACAAAATTGATTCTTTTGATGGCTTTAGAATCCAACCATGCGACATAACTCAAACAACGCACACACACAGGTACTAATACACGAGGATACATTTATTAATACATAGAATATGCATATAAACCTAACAGATCTTATCAAGAGGGTTATCAGAATACAAAAGGTATATATTCAGTCAGTTACAAAGTGTTACACATATCAAAAGGACATACGTTCAATATATCATTCATTTAGACCGTTTCGTAAATGAACTTGGTTATAACTTCTACATTAGATACTCAAAACAAGTACATAACTCTTAGGAATTAAATTGATATCAACTGGTTGGGATAACAATTGAATTCTCGAGCAGTAATGCAGTGAAGTTGAATACTCATCCAATCTCTGGGGATTCAGATCTCCTGCGGACTCAAAGAAACAGTTGCAGGCTGTTGCTGTCCAATCCGCGCTCTCTGCCTCGGTGCCAGGCTGTGCTGTGCGGCTTGCGACGGTGCGCTGCTGATGCTCACTGACCGGCTAGTTAGTGTTGGCTTTAACTAGCACAGTTTGTGCACAGGAGAAAAGATGACTGTGGGTCCAAGCAAGTCAGGAAGAAGACTGGTTCGTTCCTGATGAAGAGCTAGTTCTGAATAGTGATTCAGCTGTCCACAGTTCCGACCTGTTCACGAGGCCTCCTACTGGTGCTAACCTCGGGTGGATCCTCTGGTTACTCTCTGGCAACCTCCGCTCTAGACTCTTAGAACAAAGGAAAGTTCTGGCACTCGGACACACTGGCCGTTCCGTGGTTGTCCGGGCTGAGTCTCAGGATGGTCAGGAGGCGCACTGTGAGAATGTCCTGCCCTTGGGAGCCTTCTGCTCCTGGGCCGTCCTGCCCTGGAATTCTCCTTTGAATTCCCTTTAGAATAGTCCACAGAATTCTCCTGAATCTTACTACAGGCTCTCTGTGTTGCCTGTTTTTACCTGGAGGAACTTCAGCTCGTTGATTGGCTGAAAGTTCCATGGGCATCAGAGTCACACGTGGGTTACTCGGCCCTACCAGTCCCTGATTGGTTGATCAAGGTGAGATATGAGTCATTTACTCCTGACACCTAGGAATCCAGTCCAGATGTCCATCTGGCACTCCCTAGACAGATAGGCGCCAACGGATGACCATTGATCATGATAGCCAGGCTTAGCTAAGTGCATCCCCCTTTGGGAGCTGTCCTTATCAGGAGAAAACATCTTAAATCACCCTGCATGAATAGTCTCTCTGTGGCTGCACCACAGAGATGAACAGAGAAATGGGGCCTCATTTGGGAAGGCTCAGAAACTTAATTCTTTCTTATTAATAAGCCTCGCCGCTACACTCCATTAAGGAACAAGTAATAGGTTTATTCCATGCTGAAAAAAAGAAGAAAGAGAACACAACTTTTCGGCTGTGGAGCCTTCTTCAGGTGTCAAACTCCATTAATATAAGTATAGAGTGGTATTAAATAAATACATCTTTTTAGTATAAATTACACTTTTCTAAAATGTATTTAAAAAATAAAAACGATTACAATCTAATCTTTCAACGTTTGATCCCAAAATTCCAAGAAAAATAAATCTAAACGGGGAGAAAGCTATGCTGAAAGTTTATTAAGATACTTTGAAGACAAAGATAACAATTTATGTTGCATTTGTCTGATTGTGAATCAAAAACTACATATAATTAAACACGCGTTTGCGATTTAAATCAAAACGCAATTTAAATCAATATAAATGTTTATATTGCAACGCATACTGTACAGCCTCCATTTCTCAAAAAAAAAATTAAAAGATTGTTTGTGCAGCCTAAGAGGGGGGGTCTACTCTCAGTGACAGCTGACAATCCTCCATACACTCAAGTGAAAAATTATGTTAACGTCGTATTTACAATTTGCTGATAATAGAAATGTTAAGTTCTGTAAAGCTTTGTGATAGTTTACCCAGGCAGCAAAAGATCGGCTACACTGGGAAGATGCAACACAGAACATATGATTAATAACCTTTTAAATCTGAAGGGAGATGTAAAGGGATCACACACACACACTAGAAGCAGGAAGCAGAAGAAATGTTTGTTAAGAGAAAAGTCATGGCACCAGCTGGATTTGAACACACAACCTTGGGCTCAGAAGTCAGAAACCTAGACCACAAAACCTCCCAGAGCAGTCACATGAAGCCAGGTGTAACAGCCCTACACATACACAATCAACAGACATTGTACAGCGTGTATTACTGTGTTGCAGTACACAAATATAATTATATCGTTATTAATTTCTTTAGATATGTGATTCCAGATTATATTAGCAGAAAAGCTTAAAACTACCACTTTTTATACACACTATTTCACATGTTAGTTAAAGACTTTGATGCTTAAAATGTTTAGGGAGAAATGGAATACTGGTGTGAATTTTTTCTTTAAAGTACAGAGACCAGCCATATACTGTATGTTTATGTTCCAAAATTAATATTGTTCATGGCCTTCACACGCGTTACAGTATGCTCCTATTCTTTTTATGCACAGCTACTAAGATTTCCCTTCAGTGGTAAAATTCCATATAAATATATAATACTTAAACGGGCACAGTAAAGACATTAAATTTACATATACATACTGTATACAGTACAGTTTGCATACAGTAATATGTTTATGTTCCTAAATCAATATCTTTTATGAGCATGTGAAAGGCATGGTAAATCGGAGATTCTCAAAAATTACTGTACTTTGCATGATTGGAAACAAATGTGTGATTGCGAAATGCTGTGCTGTTACTTTTACAAAGACGGTCAATGAAAAAAAGAACATGGACCAGGGCAATACTTTGAGTTTACAGCTTGTCCAAGTTCATTCATTATTAATACTATTAGTAATATCTTTGTTAAAGACTGATGGCGACAGCTCAAACATGAGAGGTTGGGCTTTATTAGCTCCTCTGTCACGGACGTCCAAAGGGACTAACCGTGGGGAGCAGGAGAGCGGAAAAAGACCCATATGCGTAGCGGCGAGACGGGAAAAAGGCCCGGGCTCATAGTGCAAAGAGTTCAGGAATGCCGTATAGAAACCTATGCCCTCAGGGAGCGGACGTGGGGCGCCCTGGTGCTAGGCGGGTCTCAGGACATCCGAACCTCAATGCTGAGCGAGGACAGAGTGCAAGACCCGGAAATATATAGCCCAAGGGAAAGAGAGGGACAGGAAGGACAGCAGACCGGAAACTAGGGACAGGACAGAGAAGGAGCGCCCTCTAGCTGCAGAGGGCGTGACATCCACCTTGCGGAAATTCCGGATACTATTATGTTACTTGCGGTACCACGTGGTATCATGCGGCACTATGTGAGAATTTAGAGTTATTAATACTGTAACTTGCGGTAAACTGCGTCAAACGCAACACAGAATAATGCGGTATCGCCCGCTTTTTTTTTGGCTGCATCTGTACATGTGGCTTGATTTTGTTTAATGCAAGTTTTCATTTTCTTTCTGGAACAACTTGCTTTTCATGAAATTCATACAGCTTGCGATAGATTAAATACAAGTCTTGCCTTGTATATCGCAGGCTGGCAAGAAAGAAGCATTATTTTCTTTTTTTTAATCAGAAGCTTGCAAATGGAGAAAAGGGACACACGTGAGTCTCTGTTAATTGAAAGGTTAGTGGTTTGAGCCCACCCAGAAATGTACTTCTCATTATTGTGATGTAAACCTCATCTCTACTTATTTGGATTTCTTAGCAAAACCTTAACCCACTTCATATTTGCAGGAAATGTGATTTTTTTTGTTAAACAATTAAGTACGTAAGTCAATATCACTGGGAATGGCTGGCAGGAGAATTCATTTATGCTCTCGTTGCACCCTTAGTTAGAATATTTAAAATTACAACACAGATTTGTTGGAGAACTTGACAAGCAAAAAAGACAGTTCAACAGCATGATTATGTTAGGACTTTACATTTGTATTTTAATAGTTTTGTATATTTATCTTAATTTTAATATACATGTAACAATAAATGCCGTTCTATGTAAATAAATGTTGTTGTATTTTATCATATTTTAGCGGAGGGCACAAGGTGGTCTATTATACCTTGCGAAACTTCCAAGACAAATATAACAGAGGCTTATATTTTAAGAAAATTTGCTTTAAAAGAATTTGTACGATATCATCCCTCAATATCGACGTTCAAATGAAGGATTTGAAGAAGCAACAGCGATAGGAGAGTACATTGATTTTGGACCAATGTTTGCATCTGAACAATCCTTCCTCCTGGAAAGAAGAAAAAAAAACAGGTATGTTTTGAGTCTCTTGATGATGCTTTTCTGGATAAAAAAAACAGTGCAAGTTTGTTTCAGATGTATTTTGGATAAAATTATAACTGTCATCGAAGAGAAATTTGATCAGTTGAATGCAGTCAAAACTTTCAACGTTTTATATGATGACAGGACGTACATTTAGGAATCAGTACCGATAACACCGCTGCTATTGATGGAATAGAAATAAGTGATGTATTGGCAGTTTTATCTGAGGCAAGAAGTACTAGAACACCTCCTATAAAAATGTTAGGATTCAGAGCAAGAAATATTTTTCCACCTCACCCAATGATATTGCATTAACAAGGCTGAAGCTGGCTTCTTATTCGCCAGCTTCTTCTGCCTTAAATGCTGCTGCTGTGATGTTATGCCGGCTTTCGCCTGTAGATGGCTCTCTAAAGTAATTTTTAAAAGTACTAATCAGGATGGATTACTGTACTTATCCTCAGTAAAGGGGAATATGTAAGTAGTGACTATCCAAATAGCATTTTTGTGTGAAACACATTTCAGAAAATTGTAAACCAATTTTCAAAACTCACAATAACACAAACACAATAAGTAAAAGGCAAAGGCAAAACATAAGTTCACAGGCACTTTCTGCATATTTACCACAACCTTGCCTTCTGATCATAAAAAGTCTTAAAATCTTGCATTTTACAAGAAATTTTAATATAAATGGGACATTTAGAACATGGCATATGAGAATATACGGTTAACCGAGGATGAGCAAAGGGTGATGGCACTTTCTGCTTATTGCTATAAACCTACCCCCTGGTTATAAAAACATCTCAAAATTCTGACACTGAGGTGTGAGACACAATGTAACAGGCTCTCTTAATCCCGAAATACAAGAAATTTTACTGTACCATTTGAACATGGCATGTCCCTCCTTCCTCATTACCAAAACATCTCAATGTTCCAACACTATGTACATTTGTAATTACAACACTTCACTGTTGCATTTCTGAGTTGTGACATTGTGAACATTGCATGTTAAAGTACATAGAAAATCTATATCTCAACAGGCTAAATGCAATTCATAGTGATTTATCATTTTCTTACTTTCTAAATGAAAAAAAAAAATCAGTGATTATGACACTTCGGTATGACATAAAATATGCTTCAATGACAGAATAAATAATCATGGAAAAGATACCCACAGTGGACATTCATAGTTGTGATTATAGAAATGTTAAATATCAGGTGAGTAGCTGTGTCAGCATGCGTAGGCTGCAAAGGAACAAGTAAAGGGTTGTTCCATGTTGAAAAGACAAGAAAGGAAACACAACTTGTTGGCCGTGAAGCCTTCTTCAGGTGTGAGAAAGACAGGGCAGTAAGCAAGGATAATTTTCTTTTTATCTTTGCTTACATCAAAGACATTAAGTAATTTTTACCGCTAACAGCTCAACATCATCTTCCTTTTATATCTAACCTAATCAGATCTCTCAACTCCCAGCTCTTCCAGTTTCTCACTTCAGAGACAGATAAAAAACTCAATCGTCCTCTACAGAGAAAAACCATCAACACCCCTACCACCTCCACCAATCCTAACCTTGTTGTTACTGTACCCTCTGACCTTTCCCTTTCACCCCTTTGCATCCTCAGCTAATATATTTTAATATTACAACACAATTACAATAGATTGTATTTATGTTTAAAATTAAGGTAAATATGTCAAAATATCAAAATCCAACTGCACAGTGCTAACATAACAATGCTTGTCAAGTTCTCAAACAAATCTGCATTGTATTTTTAAAATATTTCAGCAGAGGATGTGACGGGAGTATAAATGATGATTCAACGATCATTTTTCTTGGGTGAATATGGTTTTCTGGGGAGTTGCGATGTTGGGCATTATTGGACATTTTTGACACGTGTTGAACACTCGCATTTCCTGTAAATATTAAAATGGCTATGGTTTCGCTGAGAGATCCAATCTACCTATGCGAAGACAATGTTTACATCGCAAAAGAAACCCATCCCTGGGTGGACTCAAAACACCAACCTTTCGGTTAACAGCCAAACACACTAACCGATTGCACCACAGAGACTGACTACTGGGTTCTTGAATCACAAGTTTCCGGTTAAAAAAATATCTCTTACCATTCTTTATGCCAGTCGGTAATATTTCTTCTGCACTGATAACCAAGAATTGAATTTCATGTTTCGCAAGCTGTGTGAATTTCATCAAAAGCAAGTTTTCCAGAAAGGAAATGAACACCTGCATTTTGCATTTAACGAAATCAAGCCCTTTGTGAGTGACCAAAATGGTACGTTCTGTACTTCAAGATAGGAAGAAATACCCAGCTGGGATTTGAACCTAGGTTCTTTTGTTTAATAGAAAGGCACTTTAACCAACTAACCGATGGTGACAGGACACCTGTCCCCTTTTACAGCCACTTGGACACACCACTCTGAGACAGTAGTGTTCAGTAAGCGCTGAACCTGCTCTCAGAGCAAATTGCCTCTTTTACATACAGTAGCAGCCCCGACACTGAGAAACGAAGAGAACTGGCTTTTATCTGACATTTTTCATGTCCAATGGGTTTGACATCTCCCAAGGGCGACAGAGTTCTTTTGCAACACTATTTCTTCTTCTTTTTTATTTCTGTACGCTTTGATAAAAAAACGAGAAATCGTGCAAGGAAAAAATGTCTTTTTTTCATAGAGAAAACGTGCACCAGGAAATGTTGTGTTGAGAAGAAGTGATTTAACATGATACGTGACCTAATTTATCGGAGCAATTGCTCAACCAGCAAGGTCTGGAGAGGTTGGAGAGTCTGGTGGATGTGATAATTATACGGTGTTGTGGAAGAAAACAGTCTTTCTTTGAATTCTCAGTCAATTGGAATTTCAGTGCGAAACATAAAGCCCTTGTCTGATTTAAAGAGATTATATTTTAAAACTCATAAAAAATCAGAAAACACATGTTTCTCACTTTGAAATTTTAGACGGAGCGGTGCATTACTAGTAGCGGCGCTGAGCACACTATGGGGAAATTCAGGTCATGTGAAATGCCAGCGGTTTAATAAACAACGCGTCTGATTTCGGATCATAAGATTGTAGGTTCGACTTCTGCCTGGCTCGTGTAAATTTTATTCAAGCTCCTCAGTAATAGATGTATATTATGTAATGAACCGTACCTGAAAGCAAACGTTGGGTCTGTTTCCTTTGTTTTCCAGCATGAAATAGCAAATCGTTACAAAAAGCACCTGCTAATGTCCTATAGCGGTTTTTTTTTTCAAATTACATTTTCAGGCTTCAGACACTATTTAATAAAAGAAAAGTGTCCGAAACTCCCTAACTTTCAGGTTTTCTTGAACCTGTATTTAAAAAAAAAAATATCTGAAACTTCCGGGATTCCATTCTCTGATGTAGCTGTCTCTAAAGTCGGACATGATGTTTGGCAGATGTGAACTGTGCCTTTTCTCTTGTGTTCAAGGCTATTCGCTGTGTGAGCTCCGCACTGCGTGTCCTGTACTGCTCTATTTTGTTTAGATTATCTATGTGGTGTACAGATAGAACTCAACTGCATGGTGTGAATTCCGTGTTCAGGACCAGCAGAACCTGAAAAACTAACAGCTGACCTCAACGTGATTTGAACACGCAGCCTTCTGATCTGGAGTCAGACGCACTACCGTTGCACCACGAGGTCACAGCTGCAGCACTTTTGAATTCCCCAAAGGAGACAAATCAGTGTCCCAAAAAAATTATCCTGTGAAGAGCACCGCTCTTCCGAAGAGAGTCTCTTCATCCCAGACCACATTTCATTCTTCCTGCGCAGCTCTTGTGCAGGTGTTGTTCTCGATAACAGATCCAGGAACACTGATTGTTTTTCTATTTTTTAATTAAGTACCCCATTGTGCAACGGTAGCATGTCTGACTCTAAATCCAGAAGTTAAGTTTTCAAAGTATATCGGAGTCAACTGATACTGATCAGGTTCTGCTGCTACTGAACCTGCAGTCTTCACCTTAAAGTTCAATTCCCCAAGCCTGCTGACCTTATACTGTATATTCAATAACGAAGAGTCACAAACCATGAGGGACATACATTCAGTATACCATTCATTTATACTGTTTCGTAAATGAACTTTGATGACAACTTCTACACTAGATACTCAAAGTGAAGTACATCACTCATAGGCATTAAATTGATATCAACTGAGGTTGAGGTAACATTTGAATTCTCGAGCTGTAATGCAGAATGTTGAATACTCATCCAATCTGTGTGGATTCAGATCTCCCACGGACACAAGAGAGCAGTGACAGGCTGTTGCTGCATCCAATCGGCATCCTCTGGACCAGCGCCAGGTAGTCCTGGTCCGGCGTAATGAGTGGGAGAAGGAGGGGAGTTAGTCCTGGCTCCACTAGCAGAGACCGTGGACATGAAAAGTGACTGTGGGTCCACTCTTTCAATGGGAAGAAGACCGTTTCGTTCCCAGTGTAGTGCTAGCCCTGAATAATAAGATCCAGCTATTGACAGTTCCGACCTTAGTTCACTCGTTGATCAGGCGAGTGTTTGCGGTGGGTTCATGAGGCTTGCTACTGGGCTAACCTCGGGCGGATCCTTTGGTTACATGCGAACGTTCTCCGTTCTCGACTCCATCACGTGATTGTCCGAGCTGAGTCTGAGAATGTCCTGGAGGGGCATCTTCTGGGCCCTGTGCTGCCTGTTTTATCTGGAGGAATTACGGTCGTTCATTGCTTGAATGTTCCGTGGGCATTCGAGACCCATGTGGGGTTACCCTGGCCTACCAGTTCCTGATTAGCTGATCAAGGTGGAGGATGAATAACTATGCTCTCTGACATTAGGGTTGTAAACAACCTGGGATGAGACTCTCCCTTGGAATCTCCCAGACAGTAAGGCGCCAGAGATGACCATTTATTAGGGTGGCTGGAGAACCTCAGACTTGGGAGTTGTTCCTTATCAGAAAAAACATAGAAAAAACTCAGATAGAAAAACATCTTAAATCTGAACCAAATGGAATGGCCTCTCTGTGTCCAGCACCACTAGGATGAGGGAGAGCAAGGCAAGGGAGCAGAAAACTTAATTCCTGTATTATTAATAAGCCTTGCCATTACACCAGCATGGAGCTTGAATTCACAACCCTGGGATTTAGAGTTTCGTATGAGTTGCTCCACAGAAGACTGAAATATCATATTTAGTGTATGTTACATACTGCAGGTCCTGTGCTTTACATCACTGAAGAGGTTGGTCGGCTCTCCAGGTTACCAACAATAAGTTCAGACATTACTTATGTGTGGCAGCACTTCAATTCGATGATTATTTTCTGCACATACATGGTTTCCCCCCCTTCACTCAAATAAATATAGAGGAAGCTCTTTGGCTACTGTTCTCGTAAAGGAACACCAATGACAAAGAACACTTATTAAACAGTTTCAAATAGGAACAGTGAACACAACACAACAACGATAGGATTCTAACCCATGCGTGCAGAGCACAATGGATTAGCAATCATCACCTTAACCACTCAGCCACCTTGTCAGGGCACTGCCACTAGACTAGTCATGAGGTGGCGAGATCAAGATGATCATCTTTTCCTTGTACTTGAGGGTCATTTTCCTCTTCCAGCTACAATTTCAACATATTCCTTGGGAGATGTCAAGTTTCTGAGTCTGTGCTGTGCTTCAGTGGCAGCTGTATATGGAAAGCACATTGAAGTCCTTGGACACAAAAATTCCTGGATGGTAAAAGCTTCTCTCAATAACCAGGAAATCCTGTTTCTGAAATCCTGCGGTATCTTTCTTCTTGTTTTGTCCTATAGAATGTATCATAATTATTGAAGATCAAATATGGCTTGATTTGGTTCAATGCAAGTATTCATTTTCTTTTTGGACAACTTGTTTTTCAAAAATTGTATATAACTTATGAAAGATGAAATACAAATCTTGCTCATTAGTGCAGAAGGAATTCTGCCAGCTAACAAGAAAATCCTGGCGATTTTTTTTTACCAAAAACCTGCGAATGGAGATGTAGAACAAAAATCCACTTGAGACGTTTTTTGTTAAGTAGAAGAGGAGTTTATTGAATACATGACCAAAAAGAAGTATCCTCCTTACAGTCAGGAGAGTAGTTCTGACAAGAAGAGTTACAGCTGACTTTTTATACACTTACCTGATATGGAAGATTAACAGTTTAAGTCTCAACAAGAACAACTTCAGTTGTATTTGATTTCTACTGGTTAAGCAGACTCCAAGGTGACTGATCACAAAATGTATATATGACTGAACTGGTATAACACCTAGAAATACAGGTACAGTTTTGGTTAAGCTCTTGCACTAGAAAAATTCTTAGAATTATTACAATAGGCATATTTCTTTTCTGCAACACTGGCTACGCTTACATTTTGGAGGAAGAGCTGTTCTGTAGAAACAGATGAACAATATGGGGCCAATCAACCTGTTGGACAGACTGAAGATGAAAACACTGTTTATAGCCTGAAAGGAAAAATAAATCAATTTAAACAAGTATGTGGCCTTGTTGAGACATATTTCATCTAAGATAAACAAAGCTATAAGTATGGAGAGATGTGAGAGATAAAAAAGATTGGGAAAAAATAGTAAGGAAGGGAAAGAGAGGTGTATAAAGATAATGAAAGGAAGGAAAAATGTATTAATTAGATAATATGAATTAGAGTGGGTTGTGGAGGGGCAATAGAAGAATAAAATTTAAACCTGTTAAGTTATTGTCTGCATTCCGTCCTTTCAGTTGGTCTGGCCAAGTTCAGTGACTTATTCAGAGATTGCATTTAATATTATATCACAAAACTGAGCAGAGCAGGTGATAAGTGATGTGTGCTTCGATTTAAAAATAGCTTTACATGAAATCCTGCGCTGATAATGTACATTATAGTGTCCTGCAAGTAAAACGTGGAAATACATTTTCTGTTTCACAAAATTCACTCGCAGGTGATTCACTCGTCCTGACTAGATGGCGCTAGCAGGTGTGGTGAGGTTTATATCTCTTGCAGGGGGTACAGAAATACAGACATACATCTCAAAATTCCTCTCCTCAGTTGTTTTGAAGCTGCGGCAGCACTAAAGAATGACGTCATCAAGCTGCGCGACTTAACACAACAGATATTTCACCCACGAGACAGTGATTGAGTCAGTTGTTTTAGCTAAATAATCAAGAAGAAAGTTATTTTGTTTTTTTACTATGCTACGATTTGTCAGCTGTGTTGAACGGAATGCTTGAACGGAATACAGGCCTGAATGCAGGATCTGTGAAGAATAAAATAAGAACGTTTTTGCGTTTAAACTCCACAATTTAGCCTTTGTTTCTGACCGACTCTGAAGAAGGATGGCGGAGTGTTTGTTGAATCTGCAAACTGAGCTTCACTCTTTCATGCAGGTTTTGCTCAAATCGATCGTGTATGAAGTTTCAGACGTTTTCAGAAACAGGATGTCTGATTCTGAGGACGAGTTTCAAGACAAACTCCGCAGCGTCTCCCAGATCCTGGTTAGACGGGCCGTGTTTAAAATCACACAGTGTGTGGAGCACAGTGTCGGGAGTGAAATGGCGCAGCTGAAGAAGGAGAACGAGAGCCTGAAGTGGAGATTACAGCTGAGGGAGAAGGAGTCGGGAGCAGGAGGAGATCAGGAACAGACAGATCGCGTTGGACACACGCTTCTCTGTGAAGTCACTGCAGAAATAAAAGAAGAAATGGACACGAAACTGGAGCTGGCAGGTCAGTGTGTGTGTGAGTTTAAAAACAGTGTCCTTAACTTCCTCACTGGTGAGAATATAGTGGAGAGATACAAAGTGAAGTGGAAAGACTTGTGTGATATAGCGACAGGATGCTTTACTGGAAACTGAAATTGTTATAATCCGGTTATGATGCTAAAGACAACTCAGCATCTCAGCAGATTCAGCATCTGTTTCTATAAATCGGTGTGTAATCCGATGTTATTAGGAAATATATATACAGTATATAATATATATATATACAGTATACACAATTATTATAATACAAATACAGTATTTGTTTAGCTTTTATATTTGTTTAACATTCCAGTCCACCAGGGTCTGTCTGTAGTAATTCCTCTAGAATATTCTGTCAGGAATATTCGGAATATTCGTGTTTTTATTAACCTTTTTCTCTCAGTGAAGTGTTAATGTACTGGAGTGTCCAGTCAGTGTGTCTGTATTAACCCCCCTCTCTCTCAGTGCAGTGTTCATGTACTGGAGTGTCCAGTCAGTGTGTCTGTATGAACCCCTCTCTCTCTCAGTGCAGTGTTTAATGTACTGTAATGTGCAGTCAGTGTTTCTGTATTAATCCTTCTCTCTCTCAGTGCAGTGTTAATGTACTGTAGTGTCCAGTTATTGTGTCTGTATTAACCCCTCATTCTCCTCATCCCCTCATCTGTATTTCAGTAACAAGGCCGAGAACACATTGTTTAGACGTTGTTTAGCCTATATTAGTCAGTAACTGGAGTAAAAAATGATGAGCTACTGCATTTACATAATTGTTTCAGAATACATTGGTATCTTGCTTGTTTAGTGTTTTTTATCTTTGGAATTATGTTTGATATATGTTTTATGTATTTAACTTATTTTTAATATAATCTTGGCCAAACGTTTTTTCAGTGATTTAGGTTTTACAAAAGCAAATAAAATCTGGAAGTAAATGTGACATTTTAAACAGGATAAAAATGGTCAATCAGTTGATAGATATATGCAATCTTATGTTTTCTATGGGTCAGGAGTTTGAGGTGCAGGAGCAAGTGAATATTGGATTGTCTCTGGTGGGCTGCAGCATATTGGGATGTTTTAAGTTTGGGGATTCTGCTGTATTCATTGATCTTGGAGGAGTGTCCTGGATTTTGGAGGAATCTCTGTTCCCAGGGTTTTTTTCTTTGTGTTTCTGTGCTACAATGTCTGGCCAGTGTTGTCTGCTTTTATTGATCAGTTGAGTACCAGCACTGTTTTCTTCCTCACCTCTTTGGATTAGGCACAGAGTAGAATGTGTATGAGTCTTCTAGAGAGAGTCGTTTCCTCTCAGTTTAATTCACTACTCTATCCAGTACAGGGTCACAGTAGAGTCGGAGCCTATCCCAGCATGCAAGTGGCACAGTTTGGGATACACCATGCATAGGATACCATCAGAGAATATTGTTGACACCAATGATTACAAATGGGGAGTTTTGAAATTAGAGGAACAGCCTGAAATGGCCCAGAGGGTAAATCAACAATTAAATTATATATCTATATCACCCATATATAGAAATAATTAGATTGACAAGCACTTGATTTCTTTGTGCTCCGACAGAAAAGAGTCAGAAGTAAGACACACTGGGCTAACAAATATTTATTAACAGTGACAATACACACACTAAACTACACACACACAATAAACATACAAAATGCAAGTTATGCAATTTATAAATAAGGTGACCCACAGGCCAACCTCCTATTTACCCAGAAAAACCTGACTGTTGCTAAGTATTCAACTCTTAAATAGCTCCTACAAAGACCAGCAGAAGAGATCAACTGCCTTCCAAACTAAAAACAATGTTACGTGCAGTTAAATCTCTCTCCCCCTCTTAACCCTGATGTTACCAAATTAATGTCAATTTACCTGCTTATTCTCAAAATCCACCCACTAATAAGGAGAAGGTGTTTTTAACCAAGGCATCCTTTACTCTGGCAATCAGAGATCTCTAAAAATTACAGAATAACAGGCTATCTTAACAAGGTTCAAATACTTAGCTACAGTCTGGTCTTTCAGTTGATCTGAGACAAGGAGCTCTCGCCTTCATGTTCTCTTGTCTCCTCTGTTCTTATCTCTGTCCCTTTCTTTTAGGCTGTCTTTCTGGACTGTTTATTAACACTTAATCATTTACCAAGGATTTCATTAACTAATTTAAACCAAGGTAAATATTACAATTGCTTTGATCACTGAATCTGGGGCTTCCACATCCCAGCGAGCATCCCCTTTGCTGTGAAGCTTGAAATGTTGACAATAACCAGGAGTTACCTGTTGTATCTAGATTCACCTCATAATATTATTTTATCACATTTGATATTTGTGTTTTTTTTTTAGAATCTGTGCCCTCCACTTTCTAATGAATCAGGTTCAGATCATTTGTGTGTTTGGATCTTTGCTTTTTTGGGGGGTCTCGAATTTGTATTGTCATGCCTGGACTGGGTCCGACCCATGTCCTACGGTTGCCAGGGGCAACATGAGAGCTCTCACATTCTTACCCTGCCATCCAAACAGATCGGGACACCTTTCACTCAGACTGCCCGTTTTTCAATGAGAATCTCAATCTAGATCTCAATCAGTTTAATCAAACTCCTTATTGCCCCTTTCAAACCCTCACTGTACCTGTTTAATTCTGCTGCCTCCTCCCACTGTGTGGCTTTTTTCCTCTGTAAAGAGCTTTGAGAAGCCCCTTTTAAAGGTGTTATATAAAATAAAGTTTTCTATTTATTATTATGATTCAATCCGCTGTTGTTAATAAGTGTCACTCACTCGTGTTAGCGTTATCTTCAGTAAAGTATATTCAGAACAACCCTTTCCCCCCCTTATCATATCAAGTAATGATAAGTAATGATAACCCAGTGGAAAATCATCTCCGGTCTCATTTTCTCCCACTGGTTATCTCTGTGCCTTTTTGCCTTTTTTCCCCTCTTTGGTTTATTTTCTGGATCACCAGCTTGCCTCTTTCTGTTTCAGCTGGGAGCCTCTCTGTAATTAAACAGTTCTGTATCAGACTGTCTCCCTTCCTGCCTGGTTCATCTCTCTCCCTCTCCGAATTCACTGTCTAAGCCATTCGTGGCTTCTAGAGTTCAACCTTAAACAGCACACTGAGGACTGCGCTTGGGCTTTGACCAGTCACTACACTGTTTTCACATTTAATCCTTGACATGGTTATTAAAAGACTTTGCTGGTCAGTGTTGATTGTTGCTGTAACTAGGGGTATATGATACCAACAAATGTAATGTGTTTTTAGATAAGTTGTTTGCAGTGTTAATTTAGTCATCCGTTTTTAATTTAGTCCAGTCAACTCAATTTTCACTATATGTATTCTTAATTAACTTAATTAAACTGATTAAAACAAAATTAGTTTTAGTCACAGTTTAAGTATTTAATTTATTTGTATAATAAAATGTATCATAAATACTAAAAAATATGATAAAAAGTATCATAAATACTAAATATTGTAATAAATAATAAAATGTATGTCTTAGAAAATATTTACAACATTTTATAAGATATTGTCAAAAAGTACATTTTTTCTTGCACAGTTTAAAGAGTTTTGATCCCCCGAAATGTCAAATATCAATACAATAAATAATTTATTTTTGATTAATAATAAATAATCTTATAGAGGGACATTGTATTAATCTTTCCTAATAAGAACATCTGTTTTGGCACTGTTAATAATTCTGTACTTTTCTATAAGTTTTGTTTTGAAATTGTGTTTTCAAAGGAAGTGTTTTCAAAGTTTGAAAACAACATTATTTTCAGTTTATTTAGTAGAGGCTTCCACCAATACTGAATTTGTAATAACTATAGAGTAATTACTGCATGAATTACTTAAACTATTACCACAGAACAGAAAAAGTAACATAAATGTTCTTTATTTCACTGATATTATTAATAAATAGGTCTTTTGATGCCATAATAATTCATCTGAAAAACTGCTGTAGTGATAGTGTTAATCATGTTTTGCTAGTATTATATTAAGTATAAGTATTATAACAGGCCTGTGTTTCAGTCTATCACAGTGCTTTTTAAAAAGCTGGACAAATGATTTTTTAAATATAAATAAGATACAATGATGTGTTCCAGCCTAACTTAAACATTGCATGACTTTAAAAGCTATAAAAAATGGGTTTAGTTAAAGAACACTTTGTAAGCAAAAAGTGGGCGATTTTTCTTAGGAACAGCTTAGAAAATTTGTGTTTGCTGTAGGTTTTTTACTTTTTAAGTAAATGTTTTAAATAGTTGAATTTCATAAATGCAACACACATTTCTTACAGGAAAAATCACATTCTCCTTTCTTCCTCTGGTGTGAAGCAGATCAGGTTTTTGTTTCCCAATTGGAGGCTGGAAAAATAGCACACTGCCCTCTGCGCTCTCTCAGAGAGAGGAGGTGCGGAGCTCAGCAATACAGAATGAGTGTTCTATAGCGCAAGTTGTGAATGGCACCCATTGGTTCTGCATTTATAACTTAGTATTTAAAATTAAACAGTGTCAATTTTCTTTGTCTTCTAAGTCCCTAATTTCTCACCATTTAGATTTATTTTTGCAGAAGCTTATTGTTCTTCCTTATGAGTGAATGAATAATCAATGTTAACTGTTTATAAAAATCAAATGTATTAACTAAGGAATAGGAAGACAGGTGTTAGCATGCTTTTTGTATGTTTTTTCAGTAGCTGTGTAAGTATTCAGTCCATTAATTTGATCATCTTCTTCTGCAGTCTGTAACATCCATCTATCCATTCTCCTAACCACATTATTCCATTCAGGGTTGTGGGAAGAGCTGGAGCCTAGCAACAGCAAGCAACAAGGGCAAGGCAGGGTACACCCTAGATGGAGCGCTAGTCCACTGCGGGGCAAGAGCAAGCCAATTATACAGTGTCCCTGCCATTACAGTGGGACTTAGGACCCATACAGACTGCAGGGTGGGGCACCCCCTGCTGGTCCCATTAACACCACTTCCAGAGGCAACCTTAGCTTCCCAGTTAGTCGCTCATCCAGGTACTGTCCAGGCTCAATCCTGCTTAGCTTCAGTGAATAACTAGTTGAGAGCTGCAGGGTGATATGGCCACTGGTGCAGTCTACAACATCTCCTGTCAATTTGTCAAATGTATGTCTAGCCCTTTTAGGAAGTGTTCTTGTTACCAGTGCATTCTTCAGCTTTCCCAAAATTATCTTTTTCCTACCTACGTCTCTAGTTTTGCATCCTGCAATGACTCAGCCTATACTTAAATCCTCAAAAACTGCTTGTATTAATTTGTTTAACAAATATCATATGTAAATACTGGCCATGTAGCACTCTGCATTGTGGAATATCACACTGATTCCCTTGCCTTTAAAGGGCACTAGAGAAACTGAGAGTTTTTTTTTCTCCTAGAATTAGTGAGTGCACATCCTGTTCACTGGGGTTATTAAATCCACACTGAGCTATCTCCAAATCTGTTCAGCATTTTACAGCCAGAATCCTGACCGGGTCGCTAGCAAGCAATCACCTTACACCTGTCTTCAAGTCCTTGCACTGTCTTCCTACGAGGTTCTGAGTCAACTTCAACATTCTCATCCTCATTCAGTACCTATCTGGCTTATTATCCATCTACTCCCCACCTTGCAACCTGTTCAACTGACTCTGGTCTTCAAGATTATCTACATTCTGTGGTTAACGGGGCCTTCTCTAGCTACACCTCAGAGCTCTGAATTTATATCCCTAGTGATATCAGAATCACCTACCCTGAGTGCATTTAAATTTAAACTCAAAACCTTTGTTTTCAGTGTATGTACTTTGTAATTTGTGGTCCTTATAACTGTTTTTACACCTATTGTATTGCTTTGAGATGCTAATTTTAAAGGTGCTATATAAAATAATAAAAAACTTTATTATTATAGAGAAACATGATCAGGTTTTCCATGGTTCAGAAATAAAGATCTAATCTATGCTGGTTTTTCTCTCTTTGCTAAATGGCTTTGCATACTAATCTGATACTAATCTAACTGCCTTTATCCTGTGCTTTCTCTATCCTGCTAGATTTGTAATTATTATGAAAATCTCCTTCCTGAAATGAGACACTTCTAAGTACCTGATTTCACTGTTAACATCTTGCACTATCTCAGCGATAAAATATACACTGACCTCAACCTGACAGCTGTTGAGTCCAAGTTTATCTTGCTACCAGCATTGAATTAAAAATCTTTAGTTTTCTATATTTATGTCTTTATCTAGTGGTTCCATTAGTGACAAAAGCTAAATTACTTTCTTGGAAAAATGTCTTTGTGTTGCTTGGAAAAATGTTTTATGTGTTGCAAAAAAAAACTGACTTGCTTTAACAAAATATATTTATAAATCCTTTACACTGGCAATCTACCTGAATGCCCAACCGATTGAGAAGCCTTTCATGAAACCATGTTTGCTATTAATTCATACAGGGCTCTCTGACGAAGTGCTCTGTTTGTCATGTGAGCTGATTTTCTGGCTCTCTAGCCTATCAAACCTTCATACTGCCAAACATGCACCCGAGTATTCAAGTCCTCGCTTTCTGCCAAATCTGCTTCAGGTTTACATGTTCTTTTCTAACACACAGCTTTCTATTATTTTTATTTGTATGCCTGAGCTTTTGCAAGTGTTCCTGCATCCCTCTTCTTATTATATCTAATTATTTCTGATTGCTTATTTCAAGGTAACACCTGTTCCATTTATAAGCCTTTTGCTCATTTACATTTTTATATTTTTTCATTTATTTACATCTCTAACACCAACATTCTAAATTTTTATTTGCCTTAATTTTTTAGACTGAAATATAGTTTCAGCCTTAAAAAGTTCAAGTTTTATCCTCCTTTTGTTTCTTGTACTACTGAGCTTCTTAATTGTGAAGTTCCCAGCATTTTTACATTACTCTATGCACATTTTAAACTATGATTACTGCACTGAATTATTGCACTTGACATGGCTTATTCCTTTGCTGAACGTCTATGACAAGCAGAGCTATTGCTGTCTCTGGTGTGATCTTAATTTTAGATTAGATTGCTCCAATTTCTATGTAAATGTAAACACAAAGTAATTGCTCTCTGAAAATACTATTTTTCTTGTTCGTTTTGATCAAACTGATTTGAGATGTCAAAAAGCATTTATTTTCTATTTGTATTTCTTCTCCAGAAAAATTGTGGATTTCCTACATTGCTTTGTTTGTCGAGATTTTAACTTTATATTTAGGCTCAGATGTGAACTATATATTTTGTACTAAATACTGATGTTTTGCTCCCCCTTACCATAAAAATATATTTGTATTGTAGTTGTGATTCCCTTTTTTCTGTCTGTCTATCCCTACTCTCTCTCACCCTCTGCGATTCAGACACGGAACAGTTAAGGGGGTGGGGGGAGTCATCATCCTGACTCCATTACTAAAAAGCCAAATAGGAGTGGCTTAAGCGACATACAGAGTTGTGTAACTGACAATTTAAGGTAGCCTATCGTGTAAATTATGCTTTGTTGCTGATAAGTTAAGTTTTCAAAACTCAGCCCCAACATCATGTACTGATTTTTTGCCCTGTTTCATTGGCTAAAAGCAAGGATCACATGCACTGCCACGTTAACAGGAATGTGTAGTTTTTAATTCAGTTTGAATTTTAACGGTATGTACTGTCTTCATATTTGGCCAGGGCTTTATAGAAGAATTCTGACCTTGAATGTTGGCAAGCACAATTATACTCCACACACACTCTTCTTAAGAAATTAGTAGAAAATGCGTGCACATGCTATAATATGTTGTTACAAAATATTGTCTCGTTAGCTAAATACCCAGCCACATACACAAACTACATGTGATTAAATAACATTCTTTTCTACTGGTTATTACATGCTGTGAAATGTACAGTACACAAAAAACATTTTACTGTCACTGTAAACTTATGAAAATAAAATATGACCAAAAATCACATTTCTGACAGAGCACCATTATGAAGCTGAAATGCAGCACATATAGCGCATTCGACATACATTTTAAAAGCGTAACTTATCTCTTGCACAATAATCTCGATCCAAGACAGGAAGATTGTAATTTCCTAATATACAAGCTTTAAAACTGTTTATTCCTGCTTAGCTTTCTAGTTAATGTGTTGACTAGCGGCAATGTAAATGTATCTTAATGCAGTGTCTGGGTGCTGCAGCTCAGATGGCGCTTCAGATTTATTGTAGATTTCAACTCATAATGTGGCTGAGTTCAGTAATGTTGTACAAGAATTCTTTGATTATTAATGAAATACTGTCCGACTCCAGATCTTTTTCTTCCAGCTGAAAGCATGGAGAACCACAAGCATGTCTTTTTTCTCTGCAGCTTTTTTTTCTTTAATCTGGTTAGCTGAGTGTATACATCTCATTGTACCAGTCAATTAACACATAATAAGAATTCATGACATGAGGTGTTGAAAAGACCATCCAAAAATGGGAGACGGCTAGAACACAGAAGAAGATGGAAAATGGCACATCCTGATAACTGCGATTCTTACACATTCGTAGCCATTAGGCACTGCACAGTCCACATACAGCCTCAGATTAAGGATTGTACCCGTTACAGCCAGCCTGCTATTTGCCAGACACAAAGTTAATACACAAATGGTGAATCTCATGTTGCAAAATTAATTTCAATATGAGTTTTACTCCAGTTTGTCTCATCTTAGTGCACTGAAATAGAAATACAAAGCAATCAAGTCTTTGTCATTATCATTGTGGATTATATTTGTGTTTCATTTTCTTTCACTAAAATGAAAAACGGGTTGCTGACAAAACCTTTCGTACTATTTTTTGTCAACTAAATTAACACTTTCGACTAAATGTGTACTATAAAAGGATAAAGTGAACATTGGGATATTTTAGTATTCTGTGGTGGTCTGTGTAGATGCTAAAAATCCTTATATCTTAAAGTTTGTTTTCTTGTATCTCCATGGTGTTATTTGCATTTTAAATTCTACTGTCAGACCATATTAAAGGTCTTGTCCTTTTGTCCTGTATTTGCAGGCTCAGAGGCCAGTGCTCTCCCTGATGCTGGGGAAAGGGCTCGTCTTGAACAGCAGCACAGTGAGGAGGAGTTGGGCTCCAGTCTGAGGAAGGAGACAGAGCTCACTGCTGCAGAAGGGAGAGAGAAACTCAGTGAGCAGCACACAGAGAGTAGACAGAGTGTGGAGGATCTGGACTCTGCTGTGCCCATGATGAAGACAGAGCCTGAGAGTGAGACACCTGGGTTCCAACTATCTGATGATTTTATAGAGAAGATTACCAATCCGGACACAAACAATATTACGCAAGGTTGTAATGAACTGGGCTGTGTCTCTGTACAAGAGTACAGTGAAGAACTGGATGTTGTTAATATTAAAGAGCAGGACATGGAGCCGCAGTTGATTGACCTTGCAGAGCAGACGACTGATGTACCTGGTGAAGAGATCAGTACTGAGATACAGCACCGAGAGGAGAGTCAGGACAGGGAGGAACAACAACCGCTCCAACAGGGCTTGATAATAATTAGGCCTTGTTCTGTTAAAGTGGAGAGACTGTCATTGCAGAGGTATTTTAAACAGTCATATGATCCCTTTGTATCTGATGACTTTACACACAGGTTTAATAATCTGGTTTCTAAGAAAATTATTGAATTTAATGAACTGCAGTCTGTGTCTGTTCTTGGGCACAGAGACGAACAACTGAATGAACTGGCTGTTTTTAGTCTTAGGGAGCTGGAGAAGGAGCCCCAGGTGATTCACACTCCTGAGCAGCACACTGAGGGACACGATGGAGAAAACAAATCTCAGTTTCAGCACACAGAGCAAGACCATTCCATGGAGCATTTGCAGAATAAGAGAACACAACACAATCAGAGGATGAGGAAGAATCATTCAAGGCCTTGCTCAGAAGGAGTGGACAAACTGCCATTAAGGCAAAGACAGCATTTCTGTCAGTCTAGCATTTCAAAACCCTATCAGCACCTTCACACAGGAGAGAGACCTTTCAGCTGCAGTCAGTGTGGGAAGAGTTTTAGTCAGTCACACCTCTTAAAAAGACACCAGCACATTCACACAGAAGAGAGACCGTTTAGTTGCAGTCAGTGTGGGAAGAGATTTAGAGCCTTATCTAATGTCAGAACCCACCAGCGTATTCACACAGGAGAGAGACCATTCAGCTGCAGTCAGTGTGGGAAGAGTTTTAGTGACTCAAGTGCCTTAAGAGCCCACCAGCGCATTCACACAGGAGAGAGACCATTCAGCTGCAGTCAGTGTGGGAAAAGTTTTAGTCAGTTAAGCAACTTAAAAAGACACCAGCACATTCACACAGGAGAGAGACCATTTAGCTGCAGTCAGTGTGGAAAGAGTTTTAGTCGGTCAAATACCTTAAGAACCCACCAGCGCATTCACACAGGAGAGAGACCATTCAGCTGCAGTCAGTGTGAGAAGAGTTTTAAAGATTCAAGTTCCTTAAGAGCCCACCAGCGCACTCACACTGGAGAGAGACCCTTCAGCTGCAGTCAGTGTGGGAAAAGTTTTAGTCAGTTAACCAACTTAAAATGCCACCAGCACATTCACACAGGAGAGAGACCATTCAGATGCAGTCAGTGTGGAAAGAGTTTTAGTCAGTCAAATACTTTAAGAGCACACCAGCACATACACACAGGAGAGAGACCATTCAGCTGCAGTCAATGTGGGAAGAGATTTAGTGATTCAAGGACCTTAAGAGCTCACCAGCGCATTCACACAGGAGAGAGACCATTCAGCTGCAATCAGTGTGGGAAGAGTTTTAGTTACTTAAGGACCTTAAGAGACCACCAGCGCATTCACACAGGAGAGCAACCAGTCAGCCCACCATTCAGCTGCAGTCAGTGTGGGAAGAGTTTTAGTGATTCAGGTAACTTAAGAGCCCACCAGCACAGTCACACAAGAGACCTTCAGAGTCTACCAGTGCAGTCATTCAGAAGAGAGATCATTTAGCTACAGTCACTTTGGGAGGAATTTTATTCAGTCAGTTGACTTAAAAACACACCAAATTAGTCACCAGTTTTTGATTTAATCATGTCTTATGTCTAAAATGTCTTATTAGTTCAAGTAGGTAGATGAGTCAGCATGTAACACCCTCAGAAGGCTTCACATTCGAAACATTATGTTTCCTCTCTTCTCTTTTCAGCATGGAATAAACCTTTACTTGTTCCTAAAATGTCTATTAGTCATAGTCACTTTGTAGTCACCCACTTTTGATTTTGTACCCTTACTTATGGCTAACTAAAACATAATATATGTATAATAGAACAAGTTCTAGTCATGCAGTACAATTTATGTGTATGATAAAATAAGTTTTCGTTTTATTCGATTTTAAATTGAATCAAGTCTAAATTGAATTAAAACTTTATTTCTTTGTCTTGGGATGTTAAGTTTAATCCTGTTTAATTTACAGTTAAGACTGTTCTCTTTGGATAGGCTCGTAATTGTGTAACAAATTTTAAGCATGAAACGTATAGAACAGAATAGGATCCTAAAGTATCACACTTAAGAGAAAAAAAAAACAAATCTCATTAAATTCTACCAAAAACCTCAAAGTCTTTGTTGCACAATCTAAAATGTGTTTATACCCAGAGAGGATAAAAATTAAATACAATAAATATATCTGAACTAAAGGGGAAATAATAAAGAATCAAGAGATATTGTATGAATCTGTCCTAATATGAAAATCTATTATGTCAGCATTAACATAAAAATATGGAATTATAAGTAAGTTTTGTTTTTTTAAATGCAACTATTTTTTTTTGTTTAATCTGGACAGGACAAGCAATATATATATATACACTTTACCAACCACATAAACAAAATGCAATTAAATATTATTTCCTGATAATCTCGTAGCAATATGATTTGCAGTTCCCGCAGAACCTGTCATCCCCACCTTAGTGAGCATCTTTGCTTTACTCTTAGATACACATCCACTCCACAAATAAGATGGATTATAAAAGCTGACACATTTGTTCAAAGTTTTAAATACTGGTGTCACTCTGGAGGTACGGGTTTGAATCCCACTCTTGACAAAGCTTGCTCTGTGGTCCTTCTAGTATCGTTCAAATGAGAAAGGCATTATGATGTAGATAATACGTTGACATATGCACAAACACACAAAATGCCCCTTTCTTATCCTGTTTCAATTTATGCTTAATAGGAGTGGAGCAATTCCTCCTGTTTCTCGTACAAATATATCCTGACCACCACAGAACGAACACCCGTGTAGCCTGGCTCTGATTCAAGAATGACTCGCATGTTCGGCACTTTTTTTGTTTGCTGGAGATTATGATCAATAATGAACTTTTTTTGGGAAAAACAATTATCAAACACATAGGCATCATTTTAACCACTCTGCCACAACTACAGAGAGTGCCCCCACTCCCAACGCTGCATTCTTGCTACAATCCAACATGGAGTGCAAGGTGGCATCTGAAACCTTTTTCATATTTGATCTCTGTTTAAAAACAAAAAAAAATACAAAATACATGCTAGCAGACAGATAGGCCTCAGAGGATTAAAGGGTGACTTAAAGTTAGAATTATAAAGTCTCCAAGTTCGGACATGAAAATGGAACTTTGTTAAAAAAAACATCAATAACAGAGAAATGTGTACAAGGATTTTAGAAGCTGCACCACACTGCAGTTTGAATAGCTTTTTTATGCGTTTTAGATGAAGGAATTGTCTTTGATGAGATGAAAAAAACACCCCTGAAGTCCTGCAGTTGAATAAAATGCCATTACATGTCAAAGCAGTATTTTACTTCATCCTACTATTCCAACACAAGGAGTGTGTGGAAATGATCATACGCTATGATACGTCTCTGATCAGTTGTAAGGCACCTTGAAGGTACACCCCCATGATTAATATTTGTGCATCAGTGAAAGGTACACTCTTGGACAACCTTGAAGGAAACTAATGCTATTAGACATTGGAAGATCTAAAGAGTCTCTTTACACCACTTCTAGCAGCAAACTTAGTTTTTCCCAGGAAGTCTCCCCCATCCAGGTACTGACCAGGTTCACAGCTGCACAGTTTCAGTGCATTTTCAGTTGTGAGTTGCAAGGTAATGTAGCTGCAAAAAATGTTTAATTGGCTGAGAATCAAACCCAGGCCTCCCCCATGACAGGCAAGAATTTTACCACTGAACCACCATGATGATCTGTAAAAGGTTGTACTGAGACATTTTTTACACTCAGTCCTGGATTGTGGGGTCCAAAGGGAACTTTTGGACGAGTGAGAATATTCTCCTATCTGTAAATTTTATTTTGGATTCTTTTTCTTCCTGCTAGTGTTGTATAGTGCAGCATTCGGGAATATTCCAAAACTGAGATCTAATGGTTTAAGAAAACCTGTTCAACTGGAACATGGAAGATGAAAAAAATGATAAAACAGTTCCTATGTTAAAACTGAAACAAAACAACAACAACAGAACTGCAGTACATCACACTATAAGCAAAACAAAAACAATAACGTTATGACAGAAAAGAAAACATAGAAGCTTTTAAAACATAACAAAAGAACTGGTATGTAACATCTTTGCTATTAGAATCACATAAAACAGAACATGAGATCAGTTCGGTTTCTTTCTTTCTGGGGTATCAAGCCAGTCACTGGTTGGTGCTTTTCAACAGGGCTCCATGAATGGTAGCCTCATGTGAAGTCAAATCACCACAGGTGACTTTGATCTGCCCAGCACAAGAGCAGGCCTGGTTTTCTGAAGCAGCACTGGGTTACAAGGAGCGATGCTGTTCTGGCCCAAATCGGTATCCACTTGCTCATGTCGGTACTGCAGTGTGAACTCCCAGATGAGTTGAAAATGGTGCTATTGTAACTTGTTGTTTGGATTGGGAGAAATGGCAGTGAGGCCGTTGCTTTCTGGAGAAAAGATGGATTCAGTGTTTAGTCTCTGCTCCTGCTGCAGTGAGGGGGATCGTTCAGGGATGAAGTCTAGTCCTGGCTTTCCCTTGCAGAGCTTCAGTGGAGAGGCTGTGCAACCCTGCATGTGTCTGCATCACTGATGCAGACCGGTGTATATGGTGAGACAGACAGGTTGTCAGTGCTGCAGACAGAAGTGTATTCTTGAAGAGGCATATATGCAGTGCTCTGATGCAAGGAAAACCTGTCCCTGCTGTAGCACACTCTAAAATGACAGAGCAGGCCTAAGAGCTGTTGCCCTGCTCTTGCAGTGTCTCACAGCTCACCCCATCGTCATCTGTAGCCAGGATGTTGAATGGGCTCTCGTTTGTTGAATACACAGGCCTCTCACAGTGCACCTCTGCATCTAAATTATTGGTCACTCCTGTCAGCATAGGGACCCAGGGGCTCAGGTTACTGACACTAGTACTGTCAGCACAGCTGGCTTGAGGCAGAATTCTTATGCTGCTGCTGTCCTCTGTCAGCTGGGGCTCTTCCTCCTCTGGCAGTCTGTGGAAGCCAGCTGGAGATGGAAGAAACTGAGATTGTCTCTGAGGTGGTGATGTCCCTTCAGTTGTAGAGGACACTGAGGTGGAGGTCCTCTTTAAGCTGTAGTTGTACGGTGATGTGCTACTGGAGCAGTTATTCATGAGAGCATGTGGGTCTTTCACAGAGGCTCAGAACAAGCCCCCTGCCTGAAAGTCTCCTGTGTGCATTCACAGGTCAAGAGCCAGGGGACAATGGACACAACAAAATAAAAATAAAATAACTACAGTGGTACTAGAAGGTTTGTGAACCCTTTAAAATGTCTGAATTTCTGCATACATTTGACCTAAAATGTGATCAGATCTTCATCTAAGTCATTAAAATAGATAAAGACAACCCGATAAAACAAATAAAATTCAAAAGGATATACCTTTTCGTTTATTTATTTATCAAAAAGTATTTTAGATTAAGCGGCGTGGGACCCTATGTAAAATATTTCCACTGGCCCTGATCATGGTACAAAATTTAAATGAGCACCTTTAAATGCATTTCAAAAGCTGCAACATCTGACAAGCTAATTTTCTGATTCTTTGAAAAACCCAAATTGCAGTGTAATTGCTCAGCCCCTTGTAACTTTTCCTTATTGCTACTACCAGTATTCACCAAGCCGTACGCACAACCTGCAAAACAGATTCCTGTCCAGATAACGTAAGGCGATAAGATGTGCTTGTTTCCATTCAATTACCCTACTGTACAAAACGGATTTAAACCTTCTGCGGTCATATTCATATATGGCCCTCCATATTCCGTACCACTGTGACCACTGTGTCATCTGTAAGAACTTCTGTGTGGCTCTGTAAGAGGCTTGAGATGTAATTAAAAAAATCAGCAGCATTTATTCTCCGGGCTGCCTTCTGAGCGAGAAAAGCAGGTTATTATAGCTGCCGGAAGACAAACGCAACTGTACAAAGTCATAAGGACCTACAGTACACTTGGCAAACCTTCATCGAATATTCTTTGGACTGTTCCATGCACAGCATTTATAGCCTGTACATGAGTCTATTCTGTCAAGATTAACAAAACGAAATTCTTCATAGTGCCCTGTTGCTTTAAAATGATTAATTACTAATTATTATTAAATTATACGTCCTATCATAATGTCGCACAAGTTCCAGGAAAAGTGAGGGGTGTCTATTCACATTGCCACCACCACTATCCTGATTCTCATTGTTAATCATAACCAGCTCTCGGTTTTCAAAGTTATCGTTATCAGGTTCTACTACAGTACACCTGACCATTAAATTATTTTCTACTCCAGCATTCTCATTGTGTGGATCGGATTGGTCATGTGGAATGTTGTGTCTCTTTTGTGTCTCAACAAAAATGCTTTTGCAAGCTAAATTCTTTTATTAACATACTGACGCTTGATGTTGGTAAGGGGTCGGTCTTTAAACCACTTTTAAAACCGCATGTTTAGTCATTTACATCCATCAGCATTCGGCGCATTTGTACCATAAAACACCATTGCCAGGTCGTGAAATGCTGCCTTTAGAGCTGCATTCTCTGTAGAAGTTATGTCAAAAAGGAAAGTGGTAAACGACTGGACTTTTTCGGTAGATCGGTTGTACATCTGCATAAACAGATTTTAGGCGCTCAAATTCTCTCTCTTTACCCATTTCATTAGTGCTCACCATAGCTAGTAACTGAGCTATGCAGCTCACACACTTTAAAACATTACCATTTGGCAACTCTCTAAACGCACTACTAGTTCTATCCAAAGGTCTGGCACGTTTTTAATCCGGACAGTGTTTTGTTAACTACGGCCTTCCATGAAGAAATGCTCTCCACTGGGCCTAGCACCTGCTCCCCCATTTCTCCCACATCTTTTTCCACTCTCGAAAATGCCACATCTGTGTGATTAAGAAATAGGTATTAAGGATTAGTCAGCAATGCTGAATATATCAAAAACAGAAAACTGAGTTAACTAGGAACTTTTAATTTTGTTAACATTCCTCCAAAAGAAGTAACTGTTTCAGTGATATGGAACCAAGTTCATTTTTGTTTTGGGGTAACCTTTTAATTGTAACTGATGAAAGAGGTGTTTTAAAATACAACTTGCCACGGCTTAAATAATACTAACCTTTTTTTCATGGTTGTGCTGTGCCTTATGTTTTGGGCTCCACTAACATTATTTGAAGCCGGAGCAGTGTCTTTACGTAAGCAGGACATTTTTTTAATTAGTTAAATTCCCCTTTAAATGTGATTGATAAAAGTGTGTTTTATAATGCATCACAGACAACTCTTAAGTAATACACACCATTTGTCAAAGATTATTTAGAAATGCTCTGCTTCTCTTCCGCACGTTAATTCCCCGTTGAGCCTGCTGCCTGCAGCAGTTGTATAACAGAAGCATCTAATGGAAATGAATAGGTACATGCTCTCATTAGCAATGTTAAGTTCTCTGTAGCTGACACTTGTGACACCATTTATGTTCGCTACAGCCATTGGCTTATACCCAGACTCTGACACTGTCCACAATACAGATGTACACGGTTGTAATTCTTACCCACTGATGCCGGAGAGTTCTGACGACTCCAACACCACAGATTTATTCCCTGTTGAGCCTGTCGCCTGCGTCAGGTGTATATCTGCTGCATGTAATGGAAATGATATGGATGCATGAGACACGCTCTCGCTAGCAACGCTGTAATTTCACTTTCAATAAGACGAATGTACATACCCAAGAAAAATTCAGCGTCATCCATCAAATGCTTCAAAAAAGGGAGTCTTCCACTGTCTATATCTGCTCTTTGCATGCCACTGTTCTATTTTTCTGAAGTCCAAATATCTCCCAAGACTGACAGACTCGGACACTGCAAGCCAAGTCCTTATGTAGGTTTTTAGGTCACTTCACTGTCCACGCCCGAAACCGTAAAGTTCTGAGAGATGTGTTTTTTAGAGATATGAACCCTAACCCTTTTATGACCTAGCAGTTCCAACTGCAGAGAAGTTGTCAGTAAAATGTAAAGATCTAAACATTCCACAAAAGCTTTACATTTTTTAATCTGATATAATTTTGCACATAATTTTCTTTTTCTTCCCCCAAATCATGAGGTTTGTGGTTGGGGTCTACTATAGCACCCCAACCAATTTAAAAGTGTTTATGCTTAAAATTAGCTGGGGTGTCCGGCATAAACTACCGACTGAGCTGTCTGAACCAGCCACTGACTGCCGCGAAGATGGCCTCTTTGAATGAGGAACACGTCGTTGAGGAAACTGAAGTGGTACATTATTACAATATTTTCTGATGGGGGTTTGTTGTTTCAATCTATGGTTAGGTATGTTATTTTCAACACTTGGCTTTTTCGCCAGACAGTGCATCAACCCAGATGGACTTCAGATTTCCTGTCTATTCTGAAAGTGATTCCGGTGATGAGGAACTGACAATATCTGACATGAAAGAGTCACTACAAATGGTAAATATTTTAGGAAAAGGCACAAGTTAAAGTTAAAGTCTTAAAAGTTATGAAGACACAGACATCCAATGACTGTATAACTGATTCATTTGTGCCCAATCACTGGAAGCTTTAATGCGATTCTTGTCCCATCCTTATTTCTTCATTCCCATGAATTTACTCTATAGTAAAGGAAAAGTAAAAGCTGGGAAGAAAAATGATAAATAGAACGTGTAAAATATCCATGGTAAAAATCAAAAACATGAAGGACAAAACAATGACTTTTGAAGATCACAAGAGATTCAAGAAACACAACCATCCACTTGAATGCTGAACACTTAAGTTAAAAGACTGATTGTTTACCTACAAAGCGAAGGACATGACCTGTAAATCTCTTCATGGTTTATAGTTTACGAAATAAAACAATTTCTTTATTTCTTGATAGATGATTTATTGAATTTAAACAAAATCACAATTAAAAACCTTAAGACAAACGTTAGTGTCTTCTGATGTGTGCACGCCCATTTCTCAAAAACAAAAAAAAACTTAATTGAATTTAATTTATCTACTTTTTATGCTTGCATCATTTTTTAATATTTCTGTAAAATCTTGTCTTCTTACTAGTCTTGATATACATTTTTTGAACATGGTGCAATAATTTTGTTAGTAGTTTCAGTTTTGGAAAATCGCAGCCAGAAGCTACCGAAACTGGTAATGTTCACTTAATAGCAGCATTTTGGGTGGAAAAAGGTATTTCTTCATATGAATCCTAACACTTTTATGGGCGGCATTCTAGGACTTTTCACTTCAGATAAAGCTGTCAATACACCATACATTTCTACTCCATTAATATCAGCAGTGCTATTGCTACCGAACGCTAAATATAGATCCTGGCAATACTTCATCAGATCATTTTTAGAAAATTGTTTATTTTAAGTTTTCCAACAAATCTGAACTGTAATTGTGAAATATTACAGCTGAGAATACAAAAGGAATATGAAGATCAAATTCAATGTGTGAAAATTATTTTCTTGGAAGTTGCCAACCTAAATGGAGGCACACGTGTTTCCACGGTAAATTTACTCCTGCTCCCAAACCAATATGGTGCAGCGATATCTGAGAATGGCACTGTCACTGCATGTGAGTCACGTGTTCCAGCTGTCAACCTACGATACCATGTTCAACCAATGCTAGTAATATTACTGTTGTAATAAAGGAGCAAGAGAGGTGCAGTTGGTAGAGCTGGCGACCCTTAAGTTCAGAATTGTTGATTCAAGGGTCGTTTGTGTCTTTTCTGATCCCTTTAATCTTGTAGTAGGACAGTGCAAGCAGGACGTGATAGTGTACAGTGACAACCCAATGTCGTATGTGCTTTGTGTAATTCAAGTTTCTTACTGCTTTGGGGCTTGATTCAGATATCGCTGTGAAAGCAAGGGGCAAGCAAAGGTTTTTCTAAATCGAGGGTGATCTGTTCACGAGTAAGTATAAACACCTGAGCATTTACTGTTTGAAGACAACACTTTGTTGCAATACTTCTTCTTCTTAATCTCACATAATGGTTTTTTGGCGGGGCAAAGAGGTGTAGCCCTTGTACAACTTTGATAACTGATTAGAGCTTTAAGTTACAGCAGCAGGAGTAGCAGTAATGGCAAGATCGTATTTGGAGTCCAGCATTTCTCATTTCTGATGCAGAGCCGTCGACTCGGAAAGCACTGCCGAGTGCAATAAGTCATTGTGGCTTCAGATCGCTGTAACTTAGAGCTGCCTTGGTCTGTTCATGCTGCCTACACACTTTGAATTGCTGGCATTTTCTGCAAGCATTCCATTCTGAGGTTTCATGAAATTTCTTACATTTGAGACGACACTAAAATATTTCATTTGGGGTACCTAATACATAGTGCGAACTGTATCTGCATGGGGATCCTGTGGCTCATGAAGCCATTTGTTATTCCGTTGTGAGGTGTGAGGGGCAGAATGCAAATCGAGTTGGTGAATAGAAAATGAAACAGGAGTCACTTCTTGAGCTACGAATTCCAAAAAGTATGAAAACCCATGGATTTTAACAGTGCAGAATACTCTGCAAATTGCACTGAGTTGCTTGCTTACTTCTGCTGCTTTTACAGTCATTCACTGTCAGCAAGCACTGGAACAATTCAAGAGAGGTAAAAACAGAAGCTGTCAGGAGTGGGGGTTGAACACACCCCTCCATTTGGAGACCAGAACACCCAAGCCAGCTAGAAAGACACACATCCTTGAGCTTGGCACCTTAGACCACTCGGCCATCCTGACAAGTGAGAGGAAAAGGTGTGCTGAATGCACCAGTAGTTGACTAAACTGAATTTCTTCCCTGAAATGATTTGCTTGTGAAGAGCCAAGTTGCTTTGAACGGATCTTGGAAATCAAATATGCGGATGGATTCAGAGTGTGCTTTCCAAAGTTTGTGTAACATTTTCCTTTGCTAGGGTACAGTTATCTTCCCAATCCTGATTACGTAAAACCGGGTCCCATCATATAAAACAGCTTTTCTTCCTGGGGAACAAAGGTTTTGTTTTCAATATTTCTAATTTTGGTTTCAAGATTGCAATTTAGTGTTATTTTAAGAAATTATTTAACATCATACGTGATCTAATTTTCCAGAGCAAATGTGTTTTTCTATTGTAATCTCTTGTGAATGTGTGCATAGGTTTCATGGTTTCAATATAAGACTATAAAATGTCTTCTTTGTATTATTCTGTAGTAATTTGTGAAAAGACAGTAAAGTTCTTAACAAATCCCATATATTTGATTTCTGCATTCTGTTAAGGCTATAACAGATAACTTTTCTCTACAATTTTGAGACAGAGTAACAAGTAGAGACGTTTTGCAAGTTACTTTACAATCTAGATAAAATAACATGGCGGTGAATAAGGAAGGCACAGTAGGTTTAGAAGACCGACAACTTAGCTCTTGGCCACCATCCCATTGCATTCAAAGTCTCAGCCTACTATACTATGTTGTATCAACGCTAGTAATATTACTGTTGTAATAGAGGAGAGCTGGCGACCCTTAAGTTCAAGATTGTGGATTCAAGGGTTGTTTGTGTCCTTTCTGATCCTTCTAAGCTTTTAGTTGGACAGTTCAAGCAGGACGTTATAGGGTACAGTGACCCCGAGTGCCTTATGACCTTTGCCTGATTCAGCTTTCTTTCCATTTTGAGCCTTGATTCAGATATTGCTCTGAAAGCATCGGGCGAGCAAGAGTGTGTCTGACTTGAGGAAGATCTGCTCACAAGTATTAAATACTTCAGCATTTACTGTTCGAATACCACACTTTGTTAAAACACGGCTGCTTCTTAAGCTAATGGGTAGCGGTTTTTGAGCAGGCATTGTATAGTTAATGCTGTTATTAATAAAACCTTAAATTCACATAATGGAATTTTGGTGGCGCAAAATAGTCTAGCTCCTGTACAACTGTACATGCCCGCTGATTAGAGCTTAAAACTACAGTAGCAAGAGTAGCAATAATGGCAACAACGAGTTCGGCATTTCTCATGTCTTCTGCAGAGCCATCTTATTGGAATGCACTGCCCGAGATAAAAGAGGACATGTGGCTTCGTTTTTACAGACTGCTGCGTTGCTCTGTTCATGCAGACTACACGCTTTAAATTTATGACATTTACTGCAAGAGTTGATTTTCCAGGTTTTTTTTTAATTCTTCGCATTTGAGCACGCACTAAAATATTTCATTCAGGTTCGCCGAATACATCATGAAACCGGTATTTCCAACGGTCTTACATGAAACCTTTTTGTTATTCGGTTCTGAAGTTTGAAAATGAAAATGAAAAGGGGGTCACCTTCATAGGCTTGAAAGAAGTCCAAGACACATAAAAACCCGCAAATTCTCACAAATTGCCTTGTGCTGCACCTTTCTTCTGCTGCTTTTATAATTCGGGCTTCAACATTTGAATGCATACCTTACTGCTGCTAATCACATTCACGTGTTTACGAAGCTTTTTTCTGTCCGTTATGTTCTTGCGAAGCAGTTTCTCCATTTTCCTCCTATTGTGATTGTCAGCGAGCACAACAAGACTGGAACAGTGTAAGACGGGGTAAAACGGCTTACTGTCGGGAGTGGGATTTGAACCCATGCCTCTATTTGGAGAGCTGAACACAAAGCTTAAAAGACACAAATCTATGAAATCGTTATTTTAAACCATTCGACTATCCTGAAGAAATGTATGCTGAATGCACCGGTTGCATCCGATTTTCCGTAACTTTAGGACGATTGACACAACTGGAAGAACACAATTTGTGGCGTTTAGCATGACATAGTCTTGCAGGCAGACAATGTTTTGTCCCACTACTTATATAATTTTATCGTTTACTCGTTTAAAAAAAAAACACGGTCTTCTCGTTCCTAAGTCAGATTTTAAGTGCTTTCGAACCTTACTTCCAAACTAGACTGACAGCTCACTCGATCTGTTTGTGATCAGACTGTGGAGTGGGGGCTGTACCAAACGCATGTTCCTTCCCAATGCTGAGGCGATCATTCGGAAGATGGGTGTGAAGAGAGACAGGCTTTGTCGACTAAAAAACAGGGCAGGATATGCAAGAATACTAATCACTGGCGACAGTTATGTTCTTCTTACTATAGAAACTCCTACATTGCAAATTTTTTAAAGACTTTGAAACTAAAGGAAAGTGGTGACAGATGAACCAGGCACAGGTGGGGCTTGAACCCACAATATTTGGTTTATGAGACCAACACCTTACCACTTGGCCACCACGCCTTCAAGGGTGGATAAATTATTTTTTTCTGAATCTTGTTTACATCGCCTGGAGGCAGCAACAACAAAAAATAGGGATTTTTAACAAGGAGATACGCAGCAGTGGTGTAATCCCAAAAGATGCCCCCGAAGAGACTGGAGCTTTAATCCAGCTCCTTAGAGCGCTCGGCCGCGTTACTCTCGACAGCGGCTCTTCAGCTCTTGTTGTCTGACCTAGTGGTGTTATGACGCATGGAAGCGACTGCAACTTCGTTTTCTGAGATGCTTTCTCTCACGGGGTGAAACCTCGACTTCTTTGGCACCTCTGGATATACTTCTTCTGTAGAGCAGGCTTTCACACCTTAGCTTATAGCACCCTTCAAGTCATTTTATTTTTATAGAAAGATGCATTCCTGTTTTAAAAATGCTTTATGAGGCGTGTTTGATTAAACGGACAGTTTTCTAATTGTAGAATGCAGATCTGTGCAGCAATTGTACTGGATTTGACTGGGATTCTGAAATATTTCTTGCAAAGGTATTTAGACTTTCATGAACCTATACTAAAAAACAGACCTGAAACTCCCTAGCTTCCAATCTCTGATGTTACTGTCCTTAAACTCGGACGTGATGTTCTGCAGACATGCAGTGTCCCTTTACTCTCGTTGTTTTCAAAACGACCTCCGTTGTCGGGCGCAGTTGAAGTGGAACTGGCCTGACTGCACTGGCTCAAAATGTCCCTTAATGGGACTAGAATGAAATTCTAATATACGTATATTGTTATAAGTCAATTAGACATCTCTGATTATACAGTATGTCCATTATACATAAATGGTTGAAGTTCTATTATACGTATACATTTAGAGGACTATTATACCTATATAGTTAAAGGTCTATTATACATCAAAGATAGGTTTTATAGGTGTAGAAACTAGTAAATCAAGCCAATGATTTGGTTTAGAAATTTATTCTGAAAATATACAATTATTCACACCTGAAAAATATGTAGTTCCAATTATGCATTTTATACAATATTGTATTAAACATGATAATGTTTAATACAATATTGTTTATTACAATATATCATAAAAAACGCAACTAGTAAACTTCAGCTACAAATTATAGTAACATGGGAATATATATATATAGTAATGACAAACACAAACTAATTACATTAACACACTAATATTTAACTCAAAACAACATTTCGATTCAAATATAAGTTTTAAAAATCACAACTTCTATATTTCCACAAAAATATTTTTAATGTTGCACAAACACTACTTTCTAATAAAGATAGAATTAAACTGTTCTGTGTCTCATGGTGATCCTCCTCTCGATACTGATGAATTGTTTAATATGATCCCTCGAGAAAAAAAAAGTGTCAATATCCGCCTGGAACGATTGATGCCCCATCAAACATTTTGTAATTTCCCCGGAAGTTCATACTGTAGAAACCTGCTTCGTGGCTTAAATTCAAGGGAAACAATGCTCCCTACACCCCTTTGATAGCACAGTTGGTATAGCAGAGGACTGTAGGGGAAATAGTAAGGCATCCTTAGGTCGCTGGTTTGACTCCGGCTCGAAGGAATGTGCTTTTTGTGAACTTTAATCAAAGAGATAAAATAGCAAATCTTTTTCACTCAGACGTTGATCAAAAGCTTAATAAACCACGAAGCAGACCCAGTGGGCAAAAGACGTATAATATACGTCTGTTAAACGCATACCTTAGACGTCTAAATGTGGTCTGCAATTCGTCTAGAATGAAATTCTAATATACGTCTAAAGTTATACGTCAATTATACGTCTATGTTTAGACGTTCATTATACATAAATGGTTGGAGTTCTATTATCCGGATAAATTTAGAGGACTATTATACATATATGGTTGGAGTTCCGGATAACTTTAGAGGACTATTATACGTATATGGTTAGAGGTCTATTATACGGATAACTTTAGAGGTCTATTATACGTATATGGTTAGAGGTCTATTATACGGATAACTTTAGAGGTCTATTATACGGATAACATTAGAGGTCTATTATACGTATATGGTTAGAGGTCTATTATACGGATAACATTAGAGGTCTATTATATGTATATGGGTAGAGGTCTATTATACATCAAAGATAGGTTTTATAGGTGTAGAAAAAAGTAAACCAAGCCAATGATTAGGTTTAGAAATTTATTCTGAAAATACACATTCACACCTGAAACATATGTATTTCAAATTATACATTGTATACAATCAATCAACAATCAACATATGGGCAATAATCATAAAAAACACAACTAGTCTTAAACTTCAGCTACAAATTCTGGTAACATGGCAATATACAGTATAGTAATGACAAACAAACTAATTACATTAACACACTAACTCAAAACCACATTTTGATTCAAATATACATTTTAAAATGTACAACTTCTATATTTCCAAGAAAAAAAAATATTACAATGGAAGTTAAGACGATTTTTGTCTATTTGCAAACCCTGTCTAATTGTCCTAACAGTTAGAACCAAAAACCTATTATTTTCAGTGTCCAGATCTCCTGGCCCCCTGCCTTGCATATGCATTCTTCAAGTAACACATTGCGTGCTCCTTTATTTCTTTTTCTGTTGATGTAGGGTTGGACTTCAGCACTGCAGCTAGGAGAAAATTATATAATATTACTTCCCAAATAAATGATGATTAATATCTTCTTTAGTATAATCTAAAAAATGAATGGTTTACTAAGCTCAAAGCTGAAATAAATGTATAAAATTTGGCTTGCATCATAGCAGTTGAGCAATAAAGTCTGTCTTAATTAAAGAGTACCCAACGTTTGAAAGTACAACATAGAATAAGAATAGAGAAACGGCAAAAACGATTTTGTGTCATCTTCCCCATTCACACTATTTTATGTGCCATTTTTTGCTTATTCACGTACTATTTTAATCAAAATAATATTAAGAAAGATCTGTATGTATTCAGATAGTATTATTATTGTTCATACTTACTCGTCAAAAGAGGATTGCTGAGATATTTGCGGATATACTTCTACGTTTGAAAAAGGTGTCCAAAATGGTGACCAACGAATACTAGCAATGCATTGTGGTATATAACCGGAAAATATGCTGGGTTCGATATTTTCTCAACGTATGCGTTTATTAATGTTGTCGATATTATGGTTGAAATTTAACATTGATAATACATCGCAGCTATGTGCCCCCTGCTATGAGCTGATGTGCAATTTTAACGCATGCAGTTAGTAAGGATCGTACTGTTGTATGGTATTATATATAATTACATTATGGAATAGGATGGGGACAGGCCTGGCATCACGGGGGGAGGGAGTAATGTCGCCCCTTCAGTTTTGGGCAAAAAGATTTACCTAACTTAATTTGCGCCCTAAAAAAATAGTTGTACTTGTCAATGGTCAGACAACACTAAATGACACGAACAGTTTGATGGGCAGGAGGGCTATCCGTCCAGGAACTGCACATATCAGTGTCGTTATTGAGTGTCAACATTACGATCCTGTTTGCTCAGGTGGATCGATTCCTTGCAGTAGTTTATCATTATACTTAAAATCGTTATATAATTAGGACTAGTTATAGCAGTCTGTGCTTTCTGTTGGTTTTACAACATTTTTTTCTTAACGATTCAGAACGTCTATGTAGCTGCAAAAATGAACGCTTATGGTACTTTTCGCTCCAGGCAATACAAACCGTGAGAGTGACAAAAAATGTGAAACTGAACTTCATCGCAAATACCAGATTGCTAGTCGTTATCTTCTATCATGAAGCACTAATCAATGGCATAGCTGCGAGATTTCATTTGGGTAGCTGCACCATACAGCTCCGTTTCAACCGAAATATCACCCCCCCCTCAGAATTTCAGGCGCCCCCCTACAGCTTTTTCCCCAGGCACCGCGCACTGATGGGGGACGGGGTGTCCAGGAAATGGTATCAACTTTTCTCAAGAAAATAAAAATAGAAACTCTATAGGCACTCAAACATTTTACTGTTTTTTTCAGGCAGGTGGCAAGACCCCCTCAGCAAAACCCTTGTATGCCAAGCTGTGGGCATTGATTCGTTGAATATACGTATATTTACGGCGAAATTACGTCTATACGTATATATACGTCGCCTCGACGTATAATCAACGTCGAATTGCAACCGTAAAATCGACGACATTAATAAACGCATATATAACTTCGAAAACACATCTAACACAGTGCCTGAGGCTTTTTACAGTATGTATCGTGTGTGCCGCAACTAGGAGTATACGGCACTCTGCACAGTGTACGAAGTAAATTATTTTCGCAGTAATTAATTTACACGTGTATAATAAATATAGTAATAAATATAATAAATTAATTACTGCGAAAAAGTAATTAATTTACACGTGTATAATAAATATAGTAATAAATATAATAAATTAACTTCGTACACTGTGCTTTGATATGGATGTTCATTTGAAGGGTTTGAGGAAACTATCAAGGATCTCAGAACAACCAAAGATACATTTGGGCATCTGCTATTGGTAAAGATTAATGAATACAGTAAGTGTGAAGTTTGCACACACATGAGAGAAAAAAATTAGTTTTAATTCACTTCATTAAACTGACGGTGTGTATAGCAGAGGATGGTTTCGATCCATCGACCTCTAGGTTATGGGCCCAGCACACTTCCGCTGCACCACTCTGCTGACAGCTGTTGTATAGCGATTCAACACAACTGCTCTATCTTTGCTTTCTAAAAGTGCGCCCGAGATGAAAAGTCTAAACGGTAAACGCAGACGTCACTTTGAGCACTTGGTCTTTTATAGTACAAATATCACACGCTGCACTACATGGGCGTGTCTTCAAGGTCATTGTGAACCAAAGCTTCTGCTTTCCAAGGCAACTGATTCTTTCGTCGTTAATTCCCAAATCTTCAATGAGAATCAGTGAAATGAAAACCAAACACATGTACACACTCGCGTCCTAGCGTGAAAGAAAAAAGATGGAAGCATTTGAGAAATAACAAGAGTAGTCTGAACAGCTCCAGCCTGTCAACTGCTCTACAAAGTGATCGCTACCTCCACACCCAGTTTATAACACTGAAAATGATTCAGGAAGCATAGCAAAGGTCTAAAACCAGTGGTTGAAAAGCGTCTTGATACATAAAATGACAATTTCTCAAAAGTAATATCTTCATCTTTGAAATATTGTCATCCATATATTTTCGTTTTTCTCTTTTTTACATATCACGCTTTCGAGAAAAAAACTGTCTTGTAATGAAGGCTGCATTAGAAAATGTGTATCTAGCTTTGTTCAATTAAAACCGGCACATCCCAGTGGGCAAAAGATGTAGAATATACGACTATTAAACCCATACCTTTTAAATTGTAATCAACAAATGGCTAATCATCATAAAAAAACACAACTAGTAAACTTTAGTTACAAATTCTAGTAACATGGCAATATATACAGGTATATATAGTAATGACAAACACAAACTAATTACATGAACACGCTAATATTTGACTCAAAACCACATTTCGATTCAAATATAAATTTAAAAAATTACAACTTCTATATTTCCACGAAAATATTATTAATGTATCACAAACGCTACTTTCTAAAAAAGACAGAATTAAACTGTTTGTTTTGTGTCTCATGGTGATCCTCCTCTCGATATGAATGAAATGTTTAATATGATCCCTCGAGAAAAAAAAAGAGTCCATTTCCGTCTGGAATGATTGATGCCCCATCAAACATTTTGTAATATCCCCGGAAGTTCATACAGTAGAATCCTGGTTTGTGGGTAAACAAGACTAAGGAAACGAGTTGGAAACTTGATGTCGAACTGGGATTTAGATCACCCGAAACATTACGCTACATTGGGCAGTATGTGCCAGAGAGTGGCTTTTTCACTCAGACGTTGATCAAAAGCTCAGTAAACGGCGAAGCAGAGGCTTTTGTTCCGAATTCAGCTCACGTCTGATTTTCTTGTTTTGGCCAAGATCTGAACTTTGAATTCAGCGACTACTTGGTCTGCTTTGTAATTCAAATGTAGATACAAATGTCACGGTTTTTTTGTAGATATAAAGGTGTTCTCTGTTTTCAAAGGATAGGTACTTAATTGGCTTTATGATTTGGTTTTGATTTTGTATCGTTGTGTTATTAAGTTTGTGCCTTTTGTGTTTTTAACGTATCGTGAACTTATTTTTGAAACAAATGCTGACAAAGGCAAACATGGCACACATCTGTTTATACCAGCGGTGGATTGTGCATTTTTTTAAGTACAATCTACTGTGCACTTTTGGGAGTATAATAGGTTCGATATAAAGTGGCAAAAATATAAAGGGGGAAAATACCCCAGACTGTGTGTAAAGGCCTCGTTGAGACTGTTGTTCTCTTGTTAAATATGACGTACTGTGCACGAAATGTTACAGAAACACAATCTGATATTTTAATAATTTATAATAATAATAATAATAATAATAATAATAATAATAATAATTGCTTACACTTATATAGCGTTTTTCTGGACACTCCACTCAAAGCGCTTTACAGGTAATGTGGTCTCCCCTCCACCACCACCAAGTGCTCTCGGATCCAAATATTAAGTTCTAATTTTTTTAAAGGTGATATCTTCTCTTCCTCTAGTGGAAATCACACGATGTGAGCAATTGTTTTTTTTTTTTCACGTTGTGATCCAAAGAGCCTCAGACGCACAGTCTGACAGTAACCGAACCAGAATGGATTCTGTTGGGAGCCGGACTGAGCTCATTCTCACTCCCTGTGCTGAAAAGAGAATCAGCTCTTCCCCGAGCACCATGTACAGCTGCTGGATGGTACGCTGCGTCCTGCTGCTCCAGCAAATATTTTGACGAAAGACAGATCACTTGTGCGCTTTTAACTTTCTCGCAGCTACAGACTATACCGAAGCTGGCGATATGAAGGCAACCGCTGGTACACCTTATCTAACTTTCACAATCGCGATAAACATTTTTTTAAAAGACCTTTGAAGAACTAGATATAGAAATATATAACTAGATAAAAACATTAGCTTTATCGGTTTTTACATTAATCGATTTTGAATGTAATTTGATCTTTTTACATTGCATTTTACATTGAAAAAAAAACGTGCATACCTAAACCACCAACGGACAGAGCAATATTTTACGTTGCCTTCCAGAGCTTCCAACGTGTGATGGATTTGTATGGGCGTCTGTATGATACCACTACAGCACTGGCGCAGGTGCAAAATCGACTTTCACAGGACTTTTTCAGTGTCTTCTCCTCTCTCAAATGGACCGAAGCACAGGAGCCAATATTAGAGAAAACGTCAGGTGTTTAAACAGAGTATGTCCCAATGTCTGCGACAACGTTTTGTCATTTTATATAAACGCAAACGGTTCATCATTTAAAAGCCAACACCATTCTTTTTCTCACTGGCGCTAGTACGCTACCACACATGCGAGCTGTTGTGTGAAAGAAAATTCATATGTGCGTAGGAAGGCAGAATAAAATCCAGAACTGTATTGGTGATATCGATAAACAGGGCACATGTTCACAATAAAACTTTATTGTATAAAACGTTAAAATTCGTTAATATTTGTTTTAATCATGCAAAGTGTCTGTTAAAACAATTCATGAAGGATTCTTAGACAAAAAACACACCATTATATGAGAAAATATATTTACTATATATGCATTTAACTTACTTTTTAACAATTTTAGTTTCAAGGTCAATGAAAATTGTTTCCCTGCTTTTTTGTCATAAATACACAAGCTTGTTATGTCTTGTGTCAGAAATAAACTGCATGAAATTTGCTAAAGCAACAAAACGTAAGTGCGACAAAGAAGACAAACATTTGCGTTTATAGTGCAATGTTATCTCGAGCCTTTAAAATTACTTTAAATGCAATTTGTTTTTCTCTGTAGCTCTAAGGCTTTGTCATTTAGGTGTGCTGTTTTTTTTTTACATGTTGTAAAAAAGTCGCTAAATCATACGAAACATAAAAACTCCAATTGTAAACAATTGACCATTCATATTCCTGAATTTTAAACCTATGGAGTATTTATACCTTGTCTTTGTATTTGTGCATATTACAGAGCTCCTTTTCAAAAGCTGTCAGTATAGATTAGTGCTTAGGTTTCCTGTTTTTTTTATCCAGGTGGTCCAGATAAGACTCTTGGTATAGGAGCGCGTCTGTGTTGCCTTCTGGATTTCAAATGAGCAGCTCAGTGCAGAAAAGAACCCTGTAGATTAGCATGTACATTTGCATGGACAGTAGATTTTTCAGAAAGTGTAATTGGATTATAGCACGTGCCCCTGACGATGTTGTTGATACGTCATATGTGCTCTTTTTTGTATTATATGTATTTTTGTTGTTCAAATAAAAAATATTAAAAAAAAACTTTCAGGATGCTTGCTGCTGTAAAAATAAAATGACATCAAGGGCGCTGTACGCAGAGGTCTGAAACCTGCTCCACAGAAGAACTTTATCCAGAGGTGTTAAAGAAAATTGATTTATTTTCCTGACTGCAATGTATGGTGAAGCATAAAATCTAGCTGCATAAATCTCTATTACGTGTCATTTATGAAGGCGTTTCAAATAGCAGCCAGTGAAGGATTAACGCTTTTGGAGCATGTATTACATTGTAAATAGTCTTATTTAAATAAGCTTAAATTCGCATACTGTTATTTAGACATTGCAAACCAGTCTGACCTCATACAACATTCTGTGCCCGCTGAGTAGATCTTAAAGCAGCTTCAGCCAGAGTAGCAGTAATGGCAACACAGTGCTTGGAGTTCAGCTTTTCTTATTTCTTCTGCAGAACCACTGGTATCGGAATATACTGATCCGCATAAGAAGCCGGTTTCAGATAGTTTTTATTGATCGCTGCTCTAAACTTTACATTTGCTCAGGCTTGTTTTCCCCATGAAAAAAGACATTTCCTTATTTACATTTAACTTTTTTTTCCCTTATCATCAAGTAGAAATAAATAAAACATATCATTCCATTTAAAAGCCACATGCAGGATGGCTGGTTGTCTAAGGTGTTGCGTTCAGGTTGTAGTTTCCCCTAGAGATGTTTGTTCAAATCCCACTTCTGACAAAGAAGTTAGAGTAGAAATGATAACATCCCTAAGTAGAAAACATCTCACATTTCATGTGTTTAATGTTAAGTGTCTTAGTGGTTGCCTCGGTGGTTGATGGCTCTTCTCTCTTGCAGGGTGATGGCAAACTTCTTGAGAAAGGGAGTCTCCTACGTAAGGCTGCTCTTCGTCAAGAGCGGAGACAAAAGGAACTGACTTCAAACCGACATTAATTACTGAGAGCAGGCGAAAATGTCTTTGGAAAAGAGGAAATGACTGCTGACCGTAAACAGAGCACCGGACAAGCGCTCCTCGTTAGTATAGTGCTGAGTACCCCTGCTTGTTGCGCGGGAGACCGGGGTACGTTTCTGTGACAGGGCGCTGGTTTAATTTTTTTTAATTGTTGAATCATATTTAAATGTTAAACAACTGAGCAGTATATTGCTGTAGACCAGGATGGCCGAGTGGTTAAGGCGTTGGACTTAAGATCCAATGGACAAATGTCCATGTGGGTTCAATCCCCACTCCTGGTAGTGTAGTAATAAGTTTTAAGTGACAGAACACTTTGATGATTTGCACTCTATTTAGATATGAATTTACTAAATTTCAGTTCAGTTCTCTTCACTCCCACTCCCTGGCATAACTGAACTCTCACTATCGCATACTGAAGGCTTTACGTGCATTAGCTGTGATACAGCTCCCCAATAAAGACGGAATCAAACAGTTTGTTCTGTTTCTCATGGTGATCCTCTTCTCGATCCAAATGAAATGTTTAATATGATGCCTCAAGAAAAAAAAAGGAGTGAATTTCCGCCTGTAATGATTGATGCCCCATCAAACATTTTGTAACATCCCCGGAAGTTTATAAAGTAGAATCCTGGTTTGTGGCTTAAATTCAAGGTAACCAAGACTAAGGAAACAAGTTGGAAACTTGATGTCGAACTGGAATTTAATCACCCGGAATATTTCACTACTTTGGGTAGTATGTCAGAGTGGAGTTCTTTAGATCCATTTGACAGCTCAGTTGGTAGAGCAGAAAACTGTAGTGAGAACAGTAGGGAATCCTTAAGTCGCTGTTTTGACTCCGGCTGGAAGGAAGGTGCTTTTTTGTGAACTTTAATCAAAGAGTTAAAATAGCGAATCTTTTTCACTCAGACGTTGATCAAAAGCTCAATAAACGATGAAGCAGAGGCTCTTGTTCCGAATTCAGCTAACACCTGATTGTTTTGGCCAAGATCTGATCTTTGAATTAAGGGACTACTCTGTCTGATTTGTAATTCAAAAGTAGATACAAATGTCACTGTTTTCAAAGGATAGGTACTTAATTGGCTTTATGATTTGGTATTGATTTTGTATCGTTATATTATTAAGTTTGTGCTTTCTGTGTTTTTCATCATATTGTGAACTACTTTTTTAAACAAATGCTTACAAAAGCAAACACAGCACACATCTGTTTATACCAGCGGTGAATTGTACATTTTTATTAAGTACAATCTACTGTATTTTTAGAAAAAAATGCCGTACTGTGCACGATATGTTGCAGAAACACAACCTGATATTTTCATAATTATTATTTTAATCATTTGACAAGTATGAGGTCCCGGATCCAAATCTTCAGTTCTGATTTTTTTTAAAGTGATATCTTCTCTTCCTCTCTTGGAAATCACAAGATGTGAGCAAATGTTTTTTGTTCTTTTTTTTTCACGTTGCGATCCAAAGAGCTTCAGACGCACAGTCTGACAGAAACCAAACCAGAATGGATTCTGCTGGAAGCCGGACTGAGCTCATTCTCACTCCCTGTGCTGAAAACAGAATTATCTCTTCTCCGAACATCGTCTACAGTTGCTAGATATTGCTCTGCGTCCTACTGCTCCAGCAATTCCTTTGACCAAAGACAGATCACTTGTGTGCTTTTAACCTTCTTGTAGCTACAGGCTGTTCGATGGCTCATGCTGATCGTCCTCTGGCTCCAAAAGAAAATTTTAAAGCTGATGCATTTTTCGATTGTAATTTGCATCTAGCTACAACGTCCCTGGAAAAAATATTTTATTAGTTGTGTGCAATCGGTATCTTTTACTTTAGGGATGGTAGTGGAAATAGTTTTAAAAATGTTTTCTAAAGAAGACTGTATTGCCAGGACCTGCCTTTAGCGCTCAGTAGCGATTACGCTGTTGATATAGATGGAGAAGAAATGTAAGATGAATTGATGATCTAAGCTAAAATAGCCCTATCACGCCTCCTGTAACAGTGTTTGTATTCATAGCAAGTAATATTCTTTTTCAAACCCGAACGTTGCTTTTGCATTAAGTGTTATGTAACCATTAGCGGTTTTGGTAGCTTCTGAAGAGCGCACTTTTCCAAACTGAAGCCTATAAGAACATTATTCAAGATGCACCATGGCCCAGAATCGTGCATCGGGACAAGGATTAACATCAATTGAAAGAACTCCCAAATAAAAGATTTGACCGAAAAATTAAATGAGTAGGCAAGTATTAAAACAACACCATAACTTCTTGACTTCCAAACTCTTTCCTGGTTCAGACCATGTAAAATGACATCATCAGTGGAGTCATGCCGAGGTTGTGAGTTTAAGCCTCACCTGGAGCAGCCTGGTTTTCTGTCTTGACAGGTAAACAGTGTTTTGTGTTATTTGCTAAATGGAGAGAGGATTCTGTGTTAATTGTGCTCCTCCTGGAAGAGGTCAAGATGAGATGTTCACGAGGCTGGTGGTAAATATCCTATCCAGGAATATTTTTTGTTCTTTATCGGGGAATATCGAATATCGGGGCTGTATAAAGGGGCTGTAGGGGGTCAGATCTATAGATGTAGTAAACACATCAGTGGAGACGGTGTGTCTGCTCTCTGTGAGAGAGACGGGTGGAAAGAATAATCTGTGGTCTGGGAATAAGAGACCCTCATTGGAAGAGCGGCGCTCCTCACGGGAGAGAATGAAAAAAATATTTTTCAGGGACGCTGATTTTTCTCTTTGGGGGAATTAACGTGTGACCTCGTGGCGCAATGGTAGCATGTCTGACTCCAGATCAGAAAGTTGTGAGTTCAAGTCATGTTGAGGTCAGCTGATGTGCTGCTGGTGCCGAACCCGGAAATTACACCACGTGGTTGGGTTTTATCTGTACACCACTTAGGTAATCTGAACAAAATAACAGAGCAGTACAGAACACGCAATAAGGAGCTTATGCAGCGAATAATCTTGAACACGACGAGAGAAAACTGCCCATCTGCGTAACATCATGTCCGACTTTAGAGACAGTAACATCAGAGAAATGAAGTTTCAGACCATGTTTTTGTTACAGGTTCAAGCAAACCTGAAAGTTAGGGAGTGTTTGGTCACTTTTGTATGAAAACGTGTCTGAAGCCTGTAATTATAATTCGCCCTTTTTTAATTGTGGTTGAAATCCACTCCTATGTACCAAGACCTTACAGTATATTCATGTTTACTTAAATGACTAACGCTATTGGACATTAGTTGGTGTCTTTTTTTGTAATGATTTGCTATTTCATGCAGGAAAGAAAGGAACCCAGACCCAACGTTTGCTTTCAGGTGCAGTTCATTTACATACCGGACATCTATTTCTGAAGAGCCTGATTTAAATCACACAACCCCGGAAGAAGTCGAATCGATAATCTTGTAAACCGAAATAAGACGCGTGATCCATTAAACCACTAGCCCGTCACGTAAATGAATTGCACCATGGTGAGTTCAGTGCCGCTACTAGTAATACCCCACCCCCATCTTAAATTTCTAAGTGAGAAATGTGTTTTCTACATTTTTGTCAGTTTTAAAACTAGGAGTATACGGCACTCTGCACAGTGTACGAAGTAAATTATTTTCGCAGTAATTAATTTATTTACACGTGTATACTAAATATAGTAATAAATATAATAAATTAATTAATTACTGCGAAAATAATTTACTTCGTACACTGTGCAGAGTGCCGTATACTCCTAGTTTCGGCACACACGATATATACAGTAAAAAGCCTCAGGCACTGTGTTAGATGTGTTTTCAACATTATATATGCGTTTATTAATGTCGTCGATTTTACAGTTGCAATTCGACATTGATTATACGTCGCGGCGACGTATATATACGTATAGCCGTATTTCGCCATGAATATACGTATATTCGACGATATATATATATACGTATATTCGACGAATCACTGCCCACTGGGAATAGGTTTATTCCATGCTGAAAAGAGAAGAGAGAAAACATAGCTGTGAAACCTTCTTCAGGTTTGTTTTCTCTCTTCTCTTTTCAGCGTGGAATAAACCTACAGTATTACTTGTTCCTTTGCAGATACGAATGCTGACGTAGCTACCCACCTGAATATATTAAACGCTTCATCTATATGATTAACATAATGTTCTCCTGAATAACTACTCGAAAGAAGCCGTAGCTCAGGTGTTAGAGAGATTTGAAATCGGATCGGTGGATTTAGAGTCCAGACTGCGAACCGACAGCTGACACAGGTCTTTTATAGAACCGTTTTGATTTTCTCTACTTTGTCCCCGTGACGTCATTGTCCTGCTCGCAGCCGAGCCCGACACACGATACTGTCTGGTTTCTGTCACTGGGCGGGTCTGTGTTGGTTCTAATGCCCCAGTATTATGACGGGGACACTAAACTGTAAACAGGTGCCGTCCTTCGGCTGAGACGTAAAACCGAGGTCCTGACTCTGTGGTCATTAAAAATCCCAGGTCGTCTCTTGAAAGAGTAGGGGTGTAACCCCGGCATCCTGGCCAAATTTCCCATTGACCCTTACCAGTCATGGCCTCCTAATAATCCCCATCTCTGAACTGACTTCATCCCTCTGCTCTCCTCCCCACTAATAGCTGATGTGTGGTGAGCGTTCTGGCGCACTATGGCTGCAGATGCATCATCCAGGTGGGGCTACACATTGGTGGTGGTGGAGGGGAGTCCCCATTACCTGTAAAGGGCTTTGAGTGGAGTGTCCAGAAAAGCGCTATATAAGTTTAAACAATAATAATTATAATTATTATTATTATTATGTAAAATGCAATAAAAATATCATGTTTGAATAATGTAAAAACTGATAAAGCTAATGCTTTTTTCAGGGCTATATCTACTTTTTAAAAAAAAGAGAAGTCTGTCGCGATTGTGAAATTTGGAGAACATGCACCAGCGGGTGCCTTCACATCTCCAGCTTCAGTCTCGCCTGTAGCTGCAAGAAGGTTAAAAGCGCACAAGTGATCTGTCTTTGGTCAAAGGAATTGCTGGAGCAGTAGGACACAGAACAGTATCTAGCAGCTGTAGACGATGTTCGGAGAAGAGATAATTCTGTTTTCAGCACAGGGAGTGAGAATGAGCTCAGTCCGGCTCCCAGCAGAATCCATCCTGGTTTTGGTTACTGTTAGACTGTGCATCTGAGGCTCTTTGGATCGCAACGTGAAAAAAAAAACAATTGTTCACATCGTGTGACTTCCACGAGAGGAAGGGAAGATATCATTTTTAAAAATATCAGGACTGAAGATTTGGATCCGGGACCTCATACTTATCAAATTATTAAAATAATAGTTATTAAAATATCAGATTGTGTTTCTGCAACATTTTGTGCACAGTACGCCATCTTTATCTAAAAATAAAACAACAGTCACAACGAAGCCTTTACACGCAGTCTGGGGTATTTTTCCCTTTTATATTTTTGCCACTTTATATCGAACCTGTTATACTCCCAAAAGTGCACAGTAGATTGTACTTAATAAAAATGTACAATTCACCGCTGGTATAAACAGATGTGTGCCGTGTCTGCCTTTGTAAGCATTTGTTTAAAAAAGTAGTTCACAATACGATAAAAACACAGAAAGCACAAACTTAATAATACAACAATACAAAATCAATACCAAATCATAAAGCCAATTAAGTAGCTATCCTTTGAAAACAGAGAACACCTTTATATCTACAAAAAACTTGACATTTGTATGTATTTTTTAATTAAAAAGCAGACAGTGTAGTCCCTTAATTCAAAGATCAGATCTTGACCAAAACAAGACAATCAGACGTGAGGTGAATTCAGAACAGGAGCCTCTGCTTCGTCGTTTATTGAGCTTTTGTTCAACGCATGAATGAAACAGATTCACTATTTTAACTCTTTGATTAAACAAAGTACACAAAAGGTGCCATCCTTTGAGCCGGAATTGAACCAGCAACCTAAGGATTCCCTGCTATTACCCACTACAGTCCTCCACTTTACTAACTGATCTATCAAAGGGATGTCAAGATGTCAGGAGCTGCTCTCTGTCACATACTGCCCAATGTAGTGAAATGTTCTGGGTGATTTAAATCCCAGATTGACATAGTTTCCAACTCGTTTCCTTTTTTTTAATTTGAATTTAAGCCGCGAACCAGCATTCTCTGTATAAACTTGCAGGGATATTAAATGTTTGATGGGGTATCAATTATTCAGAAATTGACTCCTTTTTTTTCTTGGGGGATCATATTAAACATTTCATTTGGATCTACAAGAGGATCACCATGAGGAACAAAACTAAGTTTCATTCTGTGTTTATTAGAATCTGTATCACAGCTAATGCATGTAAAGCCTTTAGTATGCGACAGTGAGAGTTCAGTTATGCCGGAGAACTGAAATTTAGTAAATCCATATTTAAATAGATTGCAAATCTTCAAAGTGTTTTGTCACTGCAAATATTATTACAGGGGTTTACCAGCTGCCGCACGTGCTTGTTTTGGGATTATTTCCAATAAGTATCCCATTAGTAGTTGTGTGTCCTTACTGGTATCTTTTAAACATTCGATTATATACAAACGGGACAGAGACAAAGTAATAATCCCATTTTAAGGTGTCTTGCATTTTAATTTACTGAACAGATAAATTGAAATGCTCTGATTCAGAGCCCCTGCAGTTCGTGCTAATTAGAACCACAACAATGCTCCTGAGTCCTGGGCACTACACTGAGCACACGTTCAGCTGGGCTCTGACTTTGTTAAGCACGACTTCTTGTTGCAGTTGAGCTCAGAGCTAGATATGATCTCCATATTCTACCGCAATAAGTAGTCTGAAACTTAGTAAATAGTACACAGTTTTTAACTGAAGTCAGGTTGTTAAAAAATTAAACCAGCACCCTGTCACCGAAACTTACCCCGGTCTTCCGCGCGACAAGCGGGGGTACTCAACACTGTACTAACAAGGAGCGGTTGTCCGCAGTTGAGCGTGAGCTCTGATTACTGTCAGCAGACATTTCTTCATTTCCAATGACGTTTTCTTCTGCTCTCAGCTTTTTACCGGTCATAAATGCTCAAGAAGTAATTCATTTGAGTTTGAAGTCTGTCTCTGTTACCTTCGGTCCTGATAAAGAAAAGCCGTGCGTTGGAGACTCCCTCTCTGAAGAAGTTTGCCGTCACCCTGCAAGAAAAGAGAGCCATCATTCACCGAAACAGCCACTAAGACAAATAACATTAAACACGTGAAATGCGAGATGTTGTGGAAATGTTTTCTACTTAGAGATTCTGTCGTTTCTACTCTAACGAGAGAGGCTCTTTGTCGGAAGTACGATTTGAACAAACGTCTCCAGGGGAAACTGCGACCTCAATGCAACACCTTAGACCACCAGGCATCCTGTCTGTGGCTCTTATGTTGCATTATATGTTTTATTTATTTCTACTTGTTGATAGGAAAAAAAGTGAAATCGTGTAATTTGGGAAATGTATTTTTTTCATGGGGAAAACTAGCCTGAGCAAATGTAAAGTTAAGAGCAGCGCTCAATAAAAACCATCAAAGCCGAAAGCGCTTCTTATGCGGATCAGTATATTCCGATGCCGGTGGTTCTGCAGAAGAAATAAGAAAAGCCGAACTCAAAGCACTGTGTTGCCATTACGGGTACTTTGGCTGCAGCTGCTTTAAGATCTACTCAGCGGGCACAGAAAGTTGTATGAGGTCAGACAGGTTTGCGCTGTCTAAATAACAGTGTGCGAATTTAAACTTATTTAAATAAGATTATTTACAATGTAATACATGCTCCAAAAGCGTTAATACTGCACTGGCTGCTATTTGAAACACCTTTAGAAATGACGCGTAATAGAGATTGATGCGGCTGGCTTTTATGCTTCACAATACATTGCAATCAGGAAAATAAACCAATTATAAATATGCAATACAACGTCTTTGAGTTCGGCTATTTTTATTTCTTCTGCAGAACAACTGGTATGGGAATGTACTGATCTGCATAATTCGCGCTTTCGGTTTCTGATCGTTTTTATTGAGCGCTGCTCTGAACTTTACATTTGCTTGTGCTAGTTTTCCACATGAAAAAAAAGAGATTTCCCTAATTACACGATTTCACTTTTTTTCTTATCAACGAGTAGAAATAAATAAATTACATATAATTCAATATAAAAGCCACAGGCGAGTTGGCTGGGGGTCTAAGGCGTTGCGTTCAGGTCACAGTTTCCCCTCGGGTTTTTTGTTCGAATCCCACTTCTGAAAAAAAGGTTTTCTCGTTTTTCTCTTTGAAAAGACAATCAAGTTCTTAACAAATTTCATATATTAGACTTCCGCAATACGTTCTGGCTTTAACAGGAAACTGTGCGCTTCCACAGAAAGAGTAACAAGAGGAGACGTTTCCATGTTACTTGTAGACTTAGATAAAGGAACGTGGCGGTGAATGAAAGAGGCACAGACGGGATTCGGACCCGCGATCTTCGGTTTACGAGACCGACGCCTTACCACTTGGCCACCGTGCCGTCGCTGGGAGCGGGGTCAGCTTACTATATGTTGAATCAACCCTAGTAATTTTACTGTTGTAATAGAGGAACAAGAGGCGCAGTCGGTAGAGCTTGCGACCCTTAAGTTCAAAATCGTTGATTCATGGGTTGTTTGTGTCCTTTCTGATCCCTCTAATCTTTTAGTAGGACAGTGCAAGCAGGACGTGATAGGGTACAGTGACTCCCAATGTCATATGAGCTTTGTGTAATTTAGCTTTCTTAACGCTATGGGGCTCGATTCAAATATCGCTGTGAAAGGTTTTTTCTAGATTGAGGGTGATCTGCTCCCGAGTAATTATAAACACCTGAGCGTTTACTGTTTACTGTTGTGTTACTGTGATAAAGGAACACCGCACTTTATCAAAATACTGCTGCTTCCTAATTTTACATAATGGTATTTAGACCGGGGAGAGTGACTGCATTCCAAGAGGCTAAAAGTTGATTTCACAAAGCCCCCATTTAATAAAATACATTAGAAACCGCAAGGAAAACAGTATGTTTTAATAAGTCTTCTCCTGGTTTTATATTATTATAGTCTTTCACATTTGAATGCATACCTTACCGAAAATCTTACCTAGATTACAGGCAACACAAACAGTTCTTAATGCACAAAGTCTATTTATAGTTGACTTTCTGCTAATCACATCTAATAGTTCATGAATCTTCCTGCCCATCATGTGTCTGCTAAGCAGTTTCTCCATTTTCCTCCTCCTGTCATTGTCAGCAAGCACATCAAGATGGGAAAATGTAACAGGGAAAAAGAGTAGCTGGTAGGAGTGGGATTTGAACCAAAACCTCGATCTAGAGACAAGAATACCCATGAGAGCTAGAAAAACAGAAGTCCTTAAGCAGGGTGCGTTAGAACACTCAACCATCCTGACAAGCAACTGGTAGGAGTGGGATTTGAACCCACACCTCGATCTGGAGACAAGAATACCCGTGAGAGCTAGAAAAACACAAGTCTTTGATCATGGTGCTTTGGTGGTGGTGGAGGGGAGTCCCCATTACCTGTAAAGCGCTTTGAATGGTGCTTTAGAACACTCAACCATCCTGACAAGTGATGGATGAATGGAGGTGTATTGAATACACCAGTAGTTCACCAACCTGAGTTGCTTTGCTGGAGAAGTGCCATGTTACATGTTGTAAACGTCAAACGTACAAACGTGTTGTACTTTCCAACCTTTGAGTAATATTTTCCAGAGCTAGGGCGCAGTTGTCTTCACAATCTGGATTATCTCAAAAGCAATGATGTCTGTGTAAAACAGATTTTATTTTCGGGAACCGACGTTGTATTGCATATTTCTAATTGATTTGTTTTCATTATTGTAATGTATAGTGGAGCATAAAAAAACATCTGCAAAAATCTCTATTACGCGTCTTTGGCATTTCAAATAGTAGCGAGAGCGAGGATCAAACCCCCCTCTTGGCGATAGTTGCCTCACGCTCTGAACAACCAAGTCCTGCTTATTCCCGCTGTGGGTCGTGGATGGTGTGTTTTGGTATTTACTCGAAATTACGGAGGATACATGGGACTGCATTTACCTGATAACATACCATGATCTCTAGTACCTAATGAGCTTTGATAATTCAGCTTGCTTATCGCTTTGGGCTCAATTCAAAAGTTGCAGTGAAAGCAGGAGCTGAGCAGGATTCTGTTTAAATGGAGCCAGATCTGTTCACAAGCGGGGAAACACTTCAGCGTTTACTAATTGAAGACCACAATCCGCTAAAACACCCCTGTTTCTTAGACTAAAAGAAGCTAAAAGCATTTTTGAACATGGGTTATATTGTAAATACTGTTATTAAAAAGCTTATTCGCATACTGTCGGTTATTTAGACGGTGCAAAACAGGCTGCCCTTATAAAACTTTCTGTGCCCGTTTTGACCAAGGAGAAAGTATTTTCTGATGGAGCGCTATGCGAAAAGATTTAATTAGCTTTACCCCTGCCAATGATTCAGCATGAAGAAGTAAAAGTTTCAAAGGGAAAAGCAGCTCGCTAACACAGCCAATATTAAATGTACTTGCCGGCACACTATCACGTGCATTGGCTCAGAAGTGATCTCGGCAATGTTCCCAAAGTAAAGCTGAAAGTGCCAAAGAGCATTTCTGTTGAGAAAACTGCCTTGATGTTAAGCTTAGAAAGCCTGTCTTTTAGATGTTCTATCTCTAAACACCTTGTGCAGCCTCCCAACAGACTAACAAATATTTTTTTTGAGAAATGGGCACACACCCGGAAGACAATAACGTTTATCTACATTCGAGTATGTGAATAACAATTTAACAGAAAAAAGTTTGTAAATGAGATTTTGCAAAAATTCAATAAATCGTCTATAAACAGTAAGAAATTATTAAGAAAGTAAGATATTGTTTTATTTTAGAAACTTTAAGACAATGAAGAGAGTTTACAGGTCATCCTTCGCTTTTGCTCTTTCAACTTAAGCGTTCAGGATCCAAGCCCATGTGCGGATGGTTGTATTTCTTAAAGTAACTTGTAATCATCAAAAGTTGTTGTGTAGTCCTTCAGTTCTTTCTCGAGTTGTACCATGGATATTTTATACGATCAATACTTTTCATGATCATTTGCATTTTCCGTTTCAAACGGAAAAAGTTCAAAGTGTCCTTATAACTGTGCTCCACATCTACACGAGAGCGCTTGTAAGAGTACAGGACATGCAATGAGGAGTTTGTGCAGCTTTCAGCTTAGTGCGGAGTCCAGAGGAAGGACTCACTCGCTGAATGATCTCTCAAGAAATTCAAAGGGTGTTTTCTGCAAAAGCCATGACAAGTGTGAAGAACAGAACGAAATGTTTTGAAGTTACATTTAAAACAGGAGAGAACACTGTAGCACTTCGAGTGTGTCTAAATTTAATTGTGTAAACCTAGCTGTCTATAAACACAGACAAGGAGTTCTCACACAACAGAAGATTGCGATGTGAGCACAGTAATATGAAACACTTGGAGATGCCAGGGATTGAACACAGGACCTCATACATGCAAAGCATGCACTCTACCATTGAGCAACATCCCCAACAGAACAGCTTGTGGAACTGACTTAGAGATGTGCAGATGCTCACTGACCACAATCCACCACTCACGAAGAATGTCTGCAGTTTCCCACTTTCGCGTTTCCTCTAATACAGAGTAAATTCATGGGAATGAAGAAATAAGGAAGGAAAAATAGTCACATCTAAGCTTCCAGAGACTGGTTAAAAATGAATCAGTTATTTTTATATCCAGTCACATGGACGATGGCCCAGTGGGCAAAAGACGTATAATATACGTCTATTAAACGCATACCTTAGACGTCTAAATGTGGTCCGCAATTCGTCTAGAATGAAATTCTAATATATGTCTATTGTTATACGTCTATGATAAGGTGTTCATTATACATAAATGGTTGGAGTTCTATTATACGGATAAATTTAGAGCACTATTATACATATATGATTGGAGTTCAGGATAACTTTAGAGGACTATTATACGTATATGGTTAGAGGTCTATTATACGGATAACTTTAGAGGTCTATTATACGTATATGGTTAGAAGTCTATTATACGGATAATTTTAGAGGACTATTATACGTATATGGGTAGAGGCCTATTATACATTACAATACAGATTTTAAAATGTACAACTTCTATATTTCCAAGAAAAAAAATATTACAATGAAAGTTAAGACGATTTTTGTCCACCATTTGCAAACCCTGTCTAATTGTCCTAACAGTTAGAACCAGAAACCTATTATTTTCAGTGTCCAGATCTCCTGGCCCCCTGCCTTGCATATGCATTCTTCAAGTAACACATTGTGTGTTCCTTTATTTCTTTAAAGGTAGGGTGGGACTTCAGCACCGCAGCTAGGAGAAAATTATATAATATCACTACCCAAATAAATGATGATTAATATCTTCTTTAGTATAATCTCAAAAATGAACCATTAAGGTTAACTAAGCTCAAAGCTATAATAAACGTATAAAATTTGGCTTGCATCATAGCAGTTGAGCAATAAAGTCTGTCCTAATTAAAGAGTACCCAAAGTTTGAAAGTACAACATAGAATAAGAATAATTAGAGAAACGGCAAAACGATTTTGTGTCATCTTCCCCTTCACACTATTTTTATGTGCCATTTTTTGCTTATTAACGTACTATTTTAATCAAAATAATATTAAGTAAGATCTGTATGTATTCAGATAGTATTATTATTATTATTTATACTTACTCGTCAAAAGAGGATTGCTGAGATATTTGCGGATTTCTTCTACGATTGAAAAACGTGTCCAAAATGGTGACCAACGAATACTAGCAATGCATTGTGGTATATAACCGGAAAATATACCACAACGTATGCGTTTATTAATGTTGTCGATATTATGGTTGAAATTTAACATTGATAATACATCGCAGCTATGTGCCCCCTACTATGAGCTGATGTGCAATTTTAACGCATGCAGTTAGTAAGGAAACGGTCACTGTTGTAAGGTATTATATATAATGACATTATGGAATAGGATGGGGACAGGCCTGGTGTCACGGGGGGAGGGAGGAGTGTCGCCCCTTCAGTTTTGGGCAAAAGGATTTACTTAACTTGTAATAAAAAAATAGTTGTACTTTGTCAATGGCCAAACATTAATTTATTTACACGTGTAAAATAAATATAGTACATATAGTAATAAATATAGAAAATACAGTAATAAATATAGTAAATTAATTAATTACTACGTAAATAATTTACTTCGTACACTGTGCAGATGGCTGTATACTCCTAGTTGCAGCACCCACGATATATACAGTAAAAAGCCTCAGGCACTGTGTTAGATGTGTTTTCGACGTTATATATGCGTTTATTAATGTTGTCGATTTTACGGTTGCAATTAGATGTTGATAATACGTCGCAGCGACGTATACACAGATGCAGCCATTCAAAATGGGTGGGGTATTTCGTGGTATACCCCGGTGGGCGTGTCACATTAAAACGCAGTATCATGCAGTATCACGCAGTGTATCGCGTCATTTGAGGTCATGCTGGAACCTCTCATGTACAGCATTTGAGCTTGGACAAAAGTTGGACAAAAGTACACAACCTACCTTTATCAGAAATATTTATGCATCAAAGCCTTTACCGAAGATATTACTAATAGTATTAATAATGAATGACTTTGGACAAGCTGTAAACTCAAAGTATTATGCTGGTCCACATTCTTTCTAACCGTCATTTTAAACGAAAATACTTTTAGTTTTTTCTTTGACAAACACCACAGCATTTCGTGGATAATTTCTTAAGCACATTTGTACAAGCACTTGGAATCTGTCCAAGCCCTACTTTGTCAGGCATTTTCTTTTACTGCAACGGACATAAAAACTCCCTTGCTTTTAACAGAGCGTTTCATAATTTCTAACTACGAAAATTATTTAAACTGCAACACTTATCATTCAACCAGGGCTCAAAATATCACAAGGATCCTCAAGAGCACATCAAAGACTGTATTAAAAGATACTTGTATCAGATACATGAGAATCCAGGCTTTTTTTCTCAACACTTTCTTTTCCGTATACCAGATATTATGGAACTACTTCAGAAGGCTGTCAGAATGAATAAAAACATTTCATTAATAACGCGTTTGCGTTTGTCTGGGTGCTGAAAAAGTAAAAAACAATTACTTTTTGACAATGAAGAACTGTGTGTGTGTCTCTCTCTCTGCTGGCGTTTGTAATCCTTTTTATTTTTAAATACATTTTAGCAAAGTAATGTACCATAAAAGTATTGTGAGACATATTTGGGTTAACATGTTCAGTGTTCAGTGTGTGGTAATTTGTTTGGTGCAAGTGAAGTTTTATTTAAAATCTGACCCAGGGAAAAGTGTGGTGTGGACGGCTGAGGAGAGAATGCAGGCTCGCGCTGTGTCCGTTATTCTTTTTGTCTTTTTGAGCCAGTGAAAGCTCTGTTGTCCTTCACATGAATGCCTGAGTCATTGTACCGAACCCAGGATTTTACAGTATTTTTTTCTTTAAAATACCAATAACAGCAACATACAGTTTACATAATATGTTGATGTTCCAAAATTAATATAGTTTATGACCTTTATGACCTTTGTTATGCTCTTCGTTAATGTCTAAGCCGGAACACATCATTATATCTCATTTTGTATTTCTTTAAAAAAAAAATAGTTTGCCCAGCCTAACAGTAATGTTGTTATTGTTTTTATCCTGTAAAGCGCTTTGAGGAGCCACCTTTAAAGGCGCCATATACAATAAAGTTCATTATTATTACTATTGTTAATTTGCTGGACAGAGAGGTGAACATTATTACGCAGAAGACAAAGATAGCGATTTACGTTGCATTGTGCATTGTGCTGCTATAATACAGTTTTAAATAATTAAAAGTCTAAACACTATCAGCTTTATTTATGGGTTTTAAATAAAGGCGATTTAAACGCGATTTAAATCAATATAAATGTTTATATTGCAATGCATAGGTGACTATTCATTGTTATTAAAATGACTTAAATTCGATCATGTTGTGATATTTAGAAATATAAATTTGTTTGGTGCGAGTGAAGTTTTATTTAATCTCTGACCCAGGGAAATGTTTTATTTTTTCAAAGAAATGTGATATATAGTATATTCGACGAATCACTGCCCACTGGGTGTGCGGACCTTTTCTTATTTACCTTGTGCAATCGTGTTTCATAAAATGTAATTGTATTATAGCATGAACCCCTGGCGATTTTCTTGATACGTTATATGTGCTCTTGTTTGTATTGTATGTATTTTTGTTGTACAAATAAAAAGTAAAAAGCACAATTTTCCGGATGCAGCTGCTGTAAAAAAAATGAGATCAAGGGTGCTGTACGCAGAGGTCTGAAGCCTGCTCCAAAGAAAAACTTTATGTTAAAGAAGTCGAGATCTCGCCATGAGAGGGGAAGCATCTCAGAAAAAGCAGGTGCAGTCGGTTCCACAGTCATAACGCCACGAAGTTGGACGAAAAGAGCAAGAGCCACCCGGCTTCCTCCAGGCAAGTAATGAGACAAAGAGACAAGGCACAGCGGGTAGTGTGGCTGAGCAGTCTAAGGTGCTGGCTTAAGGCTCCAGGTTCTTTGGGGGCATGGGTTCAACATTTGTCTTTCATCTTTCGCAAGCTGTATAGATTTCTTTAAAAACAAGTTGTTGCAGAAAGGAAACGAACACTTGCATTCACGTAAATTAAAAGGCATGGGATTTGCCTATAACGATAAACTCTGTACAGTAAGACATGAAGAAAGGCACCGCTGGGAATCGGACCCAGGATCTCCTGTTTACTAGACAGGTGCTTTAGCCAGCTAAGCCAATTAAGCTAAATCTGTTCCACAGATGTGCAGTGTGCCTTTCCTCTTGTCGTATTCAAGAGTACTGACTGCGTGAGCTCCTCACTGTGTGTCCTGTACTCTACTGTGAATTCATTTAGATCATCTACGTGGAGTACAGTGACAAGATCGCCTGGAATATTTTCACTGAGTAAGTCATTGAAGAAAACAGAAGATGTCAGAGTGGCCTCATCAACAATCCACTCAGGCAGCGCTCCTCTGTAAAGTGCCGTTCGTTCACATCGATTGGCTTTTTTTTTGCCTTCATTCGTGCAAGTAGTACAGGCAGACGCCCCTATTCTGCCGTGACCCAGATTCGAACCGAGGTTGTTGTGACCACAACGCAAAGTACTGACCACTATACGATCATGGCAAGTTACCAAAACACACGCTGGGGGTGGAAAAGGCTGTGCTTTCTCGTGTGACAGGAGTCACCTGCTCCTGCTTTCCAAAAGATCAGCACCATGTACGAAAGAGCCGCATTAAAACCACTCAAACGTGCAAAATGTGCGAGAAGAGGGGGCTCTTGTTTCCACCTGAAGACTTCTCGCATGTGAGACGAACTGATCATTGCTGCAGCTCAGAAACCTGCAGGAGGTGGGAGGGGTACTCTCGTAGACAGTGCTGACCTTCCGCAAGAGGATTTATACTCTCCAAGATGATATTTGCACTTTCTGGAGAGGAGATTTTCTCCACTTCAGTAGCCCGATTTTGTCGATTGCGTGGAGAGGGCTGTAGAATGTGGCACCGCCTTTCCTGCTCTGTCCATGAAAAGCGTGCTGGTCTCTGGAGAATGAGCAAGGTCCATCAGCGCACTCCAATAAAGGCACTGGAAGCTGCTGAATCGCATTGGCGAAGCTCAACACTGGGCCACTGGGCACAGCTTCCCACCGTTTCCGTAGTGTTGTGGTTATCACGTTTGCCTCACACGCGACAGGTCCCTGGTTCAAAACCAAGCAGAAACAAACGGGCTCCTTTTGTCGCCATGCATACTGTTTGGGGATTCGCCTAGCGCTGTGATTGAACAGACCCACTCACCTCTTAGTGTGCACAGTGCATGTCGCAGCGCTTCCTGCTTTCACTTCAATGCGCGTCCTGATGTACCCCGGTCTCCCGCGTGACAGGTGGGGATAATCACCACTATACTAACGAGGAAGACATCGCTCTCTCCGACCCCCGGCATCATATCCCGACCCACCATGCTGGAAGCCGACGCGTGCTGTGATTCCTTTATGGAGCAGAAATGAAAACCGAGGAGCCGAGAGATCATTTCAGCATTTCGCATGTGAATGGAAAACACAAACGACCAACTTGGAATGACTTGCTTTTGACGCTTTTCAAAGCATTCTTTGTGCATCAAACAGACCCACTCACCTCTTAATGTGGAGGGATCTGCACAGTGCATGTTTCCTGCTTTCACTTCAATGCGCGTCCTGATATTGATTTTTTTTCGTGTGCCATGCAGAGGCTCTGAAAGCGAGAGCAATGAAAAGGTGCACGGCGCTTTGAAAGAAACGGAGGTAAAGACGTCTCTATACATGGATGACGTCACCCTCCTCCTCTCTGACAATGCCTCAATTAGCAGAGCACTGCAGTGTTGTGATCAGTTCTCTTTGGCTTCCTCTGCAAAAATTAACAAATCTAAGAGTGAGATTTTTTATCAGAACTGGAGGGAGCCAAAAGAAGGACATGATCTCAGGCTGCAAGAGAAGAGAATTAAGGTCCTGGGGGTGTATTTTGGAGAAGAGATAGGAACAGTAAATTGGCAGAACAAATTGCCAATCTTAAACAAAAAACTGATGCAATGGAAGGACCGAGACCTCACCATGACAGGGAAGGTGCTGGTCATCAAAGCCGAGCTCTTGCCTGTCTTGAATTTTCTGGCTTCTACCTTCCCAATCCAACACCGTGTTGCGGCGGCGCTGAGGAGATTGATGTTTCAATTTCTATGGGGTGGGAAGCAGGAAAGACTCAGAAGGGAAATAATGTACAGGCCGCTACCCTCAGGGGGGAAGTCTGTCCCAGATACTGCTACGAAGCTACGAAGCAGAAAATCTGTGGGAAATAGAGAGCATAGGTCAATATCTCAAGAAACTGTGAAAAACATTATCATGTTTAAGTAAAGAATGTGATTTGAACCAGAAAAAAAGAAATTGTTGCTATTTAACTGGTACCGTGTCAAAATGTAATGAGATGTGATCATATATACTGTTTTAAGTATGTATATTAATGTAAAGCTTTCTAATTTGTGATGTCCTGTATTTTTTTTGTGAAAAGAAAATAAAGTTCATAAAAATCGAAATCGGTTCACCCAGGGTGAGGCTCGGCCATTGCACTCCGGCTGTGCTGACCCCTGCGAATTCCCCAAATGTGGGAATCTCGACTGCATAATTTCTGGTAGTGGGGGACTGCGTTCGCGCTCTCCCCTGATGTGCTTGGTCCAATATCGGATACGGAAGAGTTACGACACCATGAGCTGCGATACGATCCCAGTTCGAAGGGAGTCGATTCCACTGCTGGTTCTCGGTTTCTTTTAGTTAGAGGTCCGGAGAAGCATTTCAAGCTCGTTGCACTACTCCTTCCGGACATTCATTCCCTTTTCAAAGTCAGTCGTTTTGCTGTAGTCTGCATTATTTAGGCTGATTATCGAGGTTAGCCTTTATTTGGTCATGGGGGCCTCGGTACTGTATGCTAATTCTCAAGACAGTTTCACCCGTTTTCTGATTGCTAGGTTCTGTACCAGTGCAGACATGTCAAACAGTGAATGGCTGTACCTCTATTGTATCCCTGCTCAATTAATGAAATCAGTAATAAATGAGAGTGCCGTTTCCTACACAGCAGGGTTGGGCCTGGTTAATACTTGGATGGGAGACTTCCTGGGAATACCAGGTGCTGCAAGCTTTTGCTCTCTCGGCCAGCAGGGGTCGCCGTTGGTGCCGTAGGCTTTGGGAGGAAAACCTGGAGGATGGAAAGGTGATCTATAGCCTCATCTCTAGAGATGTTTTGTTGCTATGGCATGTGTGTGACCCATATAGAAAAAAAAAACGTTTGTAAAACGAATATCGAAGCTGCCTCTAAATCTGCAAATGAAGATGAGTCGATAAACTACTTGTTTATCGTATAACTATACATATATTCATTTATTACTGATTTCATTCATTGAGCACGGATACAATAGAGGTACAGCCATTCACTGTTTGACATGTCTGCACTGGTACAGAACCTAGCAATCAGAAAACGGGTGAAACTGTCTTGAGAATTAGCATACAGTACCGAGGTCCCCATGACCAAATAAAGGCTAACCTCGATAATCAGCCTAAATAATGCAGACAACAGCAAAACGACTGACTTTGAAAAGGGAATGAATGTCCGGAAGGAGTAGTGTAACCAGCTTGAAATGCTTCTCCGGACCTCTAACTAAAAGAAACCGGGAACCAGCAGTGGCATCGACTCCTTTCGAACTGGGATCCTATCGCAGCACGTGGTGTCGTAACTCTTCCGTATCCGATATTGGACCAAGCACATCAGGGGAGAGCGCGAACGCAGTCCCCCACTACCAGAAATAATTCAGTCGAGATTCCCACATTTGGGGAATTCGCAGGGGTCAGCACAGCCGGAGTGCAATGGCCGAGCCTCGCCCTGGGTGAATCGATTTTTTAAGAACTTTATTTTCTTTTCACAAAAAAATACAGGACATCACAAATTAGAAAGCTTTACATTAATATACATACTTAAAACAGTATATATGATCACATCTCATTACATTTTGACACGGTACCAGTTACATAGCAACAATTTCTTTTTTTCTGGTGTAAATCACATTCTTTACTTAAACATGATAATGTTTTTCACAGTTTCTTGAGATATTGACCTATGCTCTCTATTTCCCACAGATTTTCTGCTTCCTCCCTCCCTTCTCTCCACAGATCTCTGAGGTAATAGTTCTCTTGGGTGATGAACAGGGCCAGGATACCTGCTGCCTTGACTGGGACCTCGATGCCTTTGAACAGCCCCATGTTCCTCACTCTCCACAGGGCGTCTTTCCCACTGTTCACCACGGCCCAGATCCTGTCAAACACGTCAGGAGGAAGTTTGACAGGAGAGATGCCGTTGTAGCGGCAATGCTTGTTAATAAGACAGAATTAAGCGGTGGTATGCTGTCCTAAATGAGGCCCCATCTCACCTTCCATCTCTGTGGTGCAGCCACAGAGAAAGTATTCATGCAGGCTGATTTAAGATGTTTTCTTTTGATAAGGGACAGCTCCCAGATGGGGATGCACTTAGCTAAGCCTGGCTATCATGATCAATGGTCATCCATTGGCGCCTATCTGTCTAGGGAGTGCCAAATGGACATCTGGACTGCATTCCTAAGTGTCAAGAGTAAGTGACTCATATCTCACCTTGATCAACCAATCAGGGACTGGCAGGGCGTGGTAATACCACGTGGGTCTCCAATGCCTGCCAAACTCTCAACCAATCAGCACACATCTGTGTCTTGGTCAAAAAGTGAGCGCAAGCTCAGATCGGGGCTCTCCTTGGCCATTGTCGCACATCCTCAGAGACAATCATGTGACAACTGCTGTTGTCTGCAAAGGGACTTGGACTTTGTTATAAGCGCAAGGCCGAGGATCCCGTACGTACTCAGAATTCAGAAAGCTTTTAAGCGCAGGAGGCGCCCTATCCCCGCTCGCTCGCTCATTCCCCTGTTCACACGTGCACTGCGGCTTGTCCGTCTGTTTATTTGTCAGCTTTGGCGAGACACGGGTGCTTGTGTATTAGCGTGAGCGTTTTTTATTCTGATCAGGAACAGTTTTACAAGTCCGCAAAGGATCGAGGAAAGGTTTATCGCCAGCTGAAAAGAGACACAGCGCTTCGGCTGTGGAGACTTGTTCGGCTGGCGTTCAGAGAGTCGCGTTTTTCAGAATTGTATTGAGATCATTTTCCACAGAGCTCAGATGTCAAAGCACAGCAGCAGCTCTCCACAGCGATCCTCTATAGCGCCCTTTCTCCCGCTGCTCCGTCCTCATTGGAAGGAAGCAAGAGTGAAAGGCTGAAGTGAAATAGAGCAGGGACGAAGGCAGTGAAGAGAGAGAACGTGGGAAGAAGAGAAAAACGCAAGGGAAAAAAAGCAGCGTCGTAAAAGAGGTGACGGAGCTGTCCTCTCAATAAGAAGGGTGCCAGCGAGCCTTGCTCTCGTTTACGGCCACACCCCCTTGAGCACGCCTGATCTCGTCTGATCTCGGAAGCTAAACAGGGATGGGCCTGGTTAGTACTTGGATGGGAGACCGCCTGGGAATTCCAGGTGCTGTAAGCTTTTAAGCGCAGGAGGCGCCCTATCCCCGCTCGCTCGCTCATTCCCCTGTTCACACGTGCAGTGCGGCTTGTCCGTCTGTTTATTTGTCAGCTTTGGCGAGACACGGGTGCTTGTGTATTAGCGTGAGCGTTTTTTATTCTGATCAGGAACAGTTTTACAAGTCCGCAAAGGATCGAGGAAAGGTTTATCGCCAGCTGAAAAGAGACACAGCGCTTCGGCTGTGGAGACTTGTTCGGCTGGCGTTCGGAGAGTCGCGTTTTTCAGAATTGTATTGAGATCGTTTTCCACAGAGCTCAGATGTCAAAGCACAGCAGCAGCTCTCCACAGCGATCCTCTATAGCGCCCTTTCTCCCGCTGCTCCGTCCTCATTGGAAGGAAGCAAGAGTGAAAGGCTGAAGTGAAATAGAGCGGGGACGAAGGCAGTGAAGAGAGAGAACGTGGGAAGAAGAGAAAAACGCAAGGGAAAAAAAGCAGCGTCGTAAAAGAGGTGACGGAGCTGTCCTCTCAATAAGAAGGGTGCCAGCGAGCCTTGCTCTCGTTTACGGCCACACCCCCTTGAGCACACCTGATCTCGTCTGATCTCGGAAGCTAAACAGGGATGGGCCTGGTTAGTACTTGGATGGGAGACCGCCTGGGAATTCCAGGTGCTGTAAGCTTTTAAGCGCAGGAGGCGCCCTATCCCCGCTCGCTCGCTCATTCCCCTGTTCACACGTGCAGTGCGGCTTGTCCGTCTGTTTATTTGTCAGCTTTGGCGAGACACGGGTGCTTGTGTATTAGCGTGAGCGTTTTTTATTCTGATCAGGAACAGTTTTACAAGTCCGCAAAGGATCGAGGAAAGGTTTATCGCCAGCTGAAAAGAGACACAGCGCTTCGGCTGTGGAGACTTGTTCGGCTGGCGTTCGGAGAGTCGCGTTTTTCAGAATTGTATTGAGATCGTTTTCCACAGAGCTCAGATGTCAAAGCACAGCAGCAGCTCTCCACAGCGATCCTCTATAGCGCCCTTTCTCCCGCAGCTCCGTCCTCATTGGAAGGAAGCAAGAGTGAAAGGCTGAAGTGAAATAGAGCGGGGACGAAGGCAGTGAAGAGAGAGAACGTGGGAAGAAGAGAAAAACGCAAGGGAAAAAAAGCAGCTTCGTAAAAGAGGTGACGGAGCTGTCCTCTCAATAAGA